>NC_045597.1:13160000-13785000 GCF_009762305.2 Zalophus californianus
CTCAGTTTGTTAAGTGTCTGCCTTTGGCTCAGGTCATGATCTCAGGGTCCTGGGATCGAGTCCCGCATTGGGCTCCCTGCTCAGTGGGGAGCCTGCTTCTCCCTCTGCCGCTCCCCCTGCTTGGGCTCTCTTTCTGACAAATAAATAAATAAAAATCTTAAAAAAAAAAAAAAGTGTGGCTTTCTTTCTTCTAATGTAGAAGAAAAAAAAAATCCCAAAACAAAACCAAAACACCTCCCAAAAAACTACTTTATTTCCCCTGTCCCAATTTAAGAACAGCTTACCTGTACTTGACGAACTACATTAGCCAGACGTTTGGCACAAGGATCTTCATGTTTAATTGCCTCGTGCATTTCTCCTTCTGCAATTATACTGAATATTTTGGGCAGATTGGTATTGTTTGGGCCAAGAACGATGGGGTGATTACTGACCAAAAAGAAGAAAGCCATTATAAATGAAAATTGTAAGGAGAAATCACTCAAGCACTCATACTTTCCTACATCCTTCCTCCAACATAGAATTTTGTTATGATTATGCATTCACTAAAATCAAATTCAGTGGAAGGAAAACCAGCTAATTGTATTTATTAGCTCTTCAGGGTCTTCCCATGTAAATTAGGATAAATACTTGGCTAATCTCTCAGGTTTAAGGGCCAAGGAAAGAATATTCTAAGTGCTTTATAATTTGTGACTTATTTAAAGAAAAAAAAAGAGCTATTACTAAGAATTTATGTATGGCAAAATGGTTTCCAAATAAATTTGAAGTTCAAAAGGATTTAGGGGCATTTCAAGAGTAAGCTGGGAAATAAACTTTAGGCAAGTTTAATGGAAAGAAACGTAACAGTGAATTTAACTAGAATTCTAGTCTTTCATTAAGAGACTTTTGGAATAGTTATTTCCAAGGAAGATGATCAAACAGCATGACGGAGAAGTGGTGCCTTCAGAGGCAGGAGCAGATAAAGAGTGTATAGTCTCCAGGATGGCTATCACATCCCTAAATGATAGTTCTCTGTGGGAATACTCAAACACAACATTTGTGTGAACCTGAACTTAAACAGGCATGAAGGAATATGCCCACTGGCCTATTTCTACAAATTCCAGGAAAGGAGTGGTTGTAGCCCTTAGAGTTACTCATGAATAAAAGCAGTAATTAACAGCGACAGAGCCTAGATCTGATTAATATTTAGAAGAACTTGGACTCAGAAAAACAGACACCAAAGAACACGCCTTGGGATTTGGGATTTGAGAGCTTCTATAGCCTCCCGGTTGTTTCAATTCTTAGATATACTCATGGACACAAAATAGCATGAATAATGCCAGGGCCCAGAGCCAGATCTTGATTACCTGTCCGGAATACTTTCCTTATACCACTGATTCTTGAATCCAAAGAAAAATACCAGAATTCTAGAGGGTCAAATAATGGCACTACCAACACTCTTCAATCTCATTCTACTAGTAAGTGATAGATGTCAATTACACCTCAGTAAAGCTGAAATTAAAAAAAAAAAAACTAAAGTGGGGCACCTGGGTGGCATGTGCCTCCAACTCAGGTCATGATCCCAGGGTCCTGGGATCGAGCCCCGCATTGGGCTCCTTGCTCAGCGGGGAGCCTGCTTCTCCCTCTGCTTGTGCTCTGTCAAATAAATATCTTAAAAAGAAAAAAAAACTAAAGCCAAATAAACGAAAAACAGATAAATGGGGTGGGTGACAATATTAAAAGGGAACCTTCTTAAAACATGTTCTACAATCCCTCAACTGTTGAATCTAATTCCATAAAGAGTAAGTCAAAATTAGATCTAACTGTAAGGCTGCGTTAACTGTGATATGATTTAGCATGATTTCTAAAGACAACATTATTAGAAACCTATACATCTGAGGGCTGTGCACAGGAAACACTGTTTTACAGAAAGAGGAAGAAATAAGGTCTATTTGTCCTTTTTTTTTTTTTACCTTTCAATCAAGTCACACAGATAATTGAAAGTCTGAACAGCTTCTTCTTTATCTTCATGTAGTGGAAGCCAAGACAACCAATGTGGCAGGACTTCTTCAACGTTCACACAGTCGGGCTTGAACTTCATAATTTTCCCTACTGCTGAGATGCAGTTCTCTGTAGCATTGACATTTTCTTTGGTCTTAGAATCGGCTGACTGAATAACTCTTACCAGCAGTGGAAGTGCTTCTAAAATAGGCAATTGCAAGAAGGTCAGTTAAAACCTCACATTTTCATTCCAATATTCCTTTTTTTATCTTTGGCCCAGTTATTGATTATAGTGAAGAATGAGTAAAGTCTAAGGCATGTTTTGTCTTCTTGGCTGCAGAACCAGAAGTAAGAAAGGCAGGCTGCCCCAACATGGCCAGGAGCACCAGCACTCACTCTACCGAGATCCCATGAGGTCAAGGTCGGGAGCCTCCAGATTTATACTCCTGACCACCTCAGGGTATTTCAGCTTTTCAAAGCCTACACCAGCCATATTCCTGTGCTAATCCTACAGGGACCCCAGTATGTTTGAAAAGTTCTATGCTAGGGGCGCCTGGGTGGCTCAGTCAGTTAAGTGTCTGACTTCGGCTCAGATCATGATCTCAGGGTCCTGGGATCGAGCCCCCTCATGGGCTCTACGCTCAGTGGCTCTGCTTCTCCCTCTCCCTCTGCCCCTCCCCCTGCTCGTGTGTGCTCTCACTCTCTCACTCTCTCAAAAAAAAAAGGTCCTTTGCTATAGCCAGGGTGTAACCCCCAAACCCAAAAGAACTGTACTCTGGAGGACAGGGTGGGGAGGCTCAGATTCCACTCAGACTTCATTTCCATTTCTAGGACAGTAAAGAGGTCAATACGTATGCACTATAGGTGAGATGTTTGAGAAAGGGAAGGTGAATATAGCAAAAATAGCTATATAATGTTTGGGGGTGTGGAAAAGATAACAAGGAAGCGATAAGAGGAATGCCTGGAAGCAAACAAACTGAAGTACCTGTACAGAAAGGACGATAGTTATCTCCACCGTACTGTGCCATGACTCCCAAGCCATACGCAGCTGCTTGCCTGACTTCTGGGCTGTTGTCACATACATACTGGAGCATTGGCCTTAAGAAATATTCTGCATATTTAAATGAGGCTGGACTACAGTGTTCTATGACATCATCAAAGATGCACAATCCCCATTGTCTGTCTGGCCATGGTCTATGTGGACACTATAAAAGAGAGAATCTTTTAAGCTTTGAATACTGGAGTACATAAAGAATGTAAAAAAAAAAAAATTTCACTATAAACTATCAGCTTACATGGATATTCCTGAAACAAGCAATGAAAAACAACACAGTAATAATCACTTCCTGTGAATAACAATCTTCAACTTACAACAGAGATTTAATAAACTACAAGTTCAAAAGACTCTGCATGATTTTCTATAGAATCCCACAATCTGACTTTACCATATACCAGGAAGAACCAGCTGCAGCAGCAACATATGTACATTTGCTTCAAAAAAAGGTAATAATGCCATCTTTAAGAAACGACAAGAAAAGCTGTGAACAGGTTTTAGCTTTATATATCCACTCAACAGGCTAAGTCACATGGGCCTAAACGTTTTAAAAAATGTGCTGCACTATTAAACACAATGCAAAATTAAAAGCCAAAGCAAGACAAACTTCTATTGATTGCTTTTCATGCGTATTTTAAAAAACTGAATACATAAGGCCATCATCCACAATGTATGATTGCTGGTTGTATGTAACAAGGATTTTAACTGAATCCTCTAGGGTCCACCAAAAAAAGTAATCATTTTGTTAATTTAGCAGGGCACACATAACCTCAAATAATGAAAAGTCATTTGTAGGTCTCTGGAATGCATTGTAATTTAATTGAACTATGGAAAACCTAATTAGCAAACCTTAAATGAGAAAATATCAAGGGCAATGCAATAAACCTGATAAAATTAAAGATGTACTCTGGAAGGTCTTTATGATTTCTAAGGTCCATTTTAACCTGAAAGTGTGTTTTCAAGTGCTGCACTGAAAACATTCCAGGCAACTCTCTAAAATAACTGTCAAAGAGAGGCAACACTTACAATTAGGTTGACAATTAACGGAAGCAGCTGTTCAAACCATGGTAACACCTTTTCCTTGTAGCTACTGAATATTGAGTGTAAAATGTCTGACACTTTGGTCAGAATATAAACATCATTATCATCCTAAAAACAAAAACAAAAAAAACACAACACCCGTATGTATTAAAAAGTATCTCCACTATGACGAACAGTTACATTTACTTAAAAAAATCTTAAGATTTTCTTAAGGGCATAGCAAGCATCTGGAGACTGCGGTTACCTCGATGATTGGGGGTGGCATCTCCTACCTGCCTACAGACAGATAAAGGTGTGGGCAAGTATTGTACTTAGTCCAAAGAGTTTTCTTGAAAGTTTCGAAGTTCTGAGACAGAAGTGTTTTTACTTTAGTACTATTTTTTGTTTTCTGCAAGAATGTTTCTAATCTTGGAGCAGACTGGTGGACAGCAGACTGGCGGAGAATCTGCACCTGTCAGCATGTGAGCAACCTGCGCAGAAATGGGCTGACCTGGGTCCACCAGGATGGCTACATGCCACACTTTGGGCCCTGAACACACAGCAGAAATAGAATTCATGGCATCAAGTGATTCGATGAGGAGAGAACTGAGTAACAAGGTAAAGAAGACTTATATCAGCCACTCTATGTGTATTATTTATAAGGAAATCTGTATTATATTCTGTGGTCTGGGAGAAAAACAGCTGATGTTACAAAAAGATCTGGCCTTAAGCCCCAGATTGTCAACAGTGTGTGGTGTTAGACAGTCATTCAACATCTGAATTTGAGTTCACTTATTTTTAAAATGCTGAAAGTACCACCAAATAAAAAGTTGTTCAGGAGTATGTAAAAAAAATACTAGGTGAACTTACAAGCGCTGTTATGTGTGAGGTACTGCAACAAGAACTCACACACAGCATCCAAACCACAAATCAGCTAATTTCAATTACTTATTCTCTAAATTTGTAAATGCAACACATGTCAGATTCTTCTGCTAAAAATTACTGATCATTACCATCAGAATGACAAGTCAGATGAATTAGAAACTTAAGCATTTAAAAATCTTCCAGATGCAAATGATCATATAAATTAAGTTCTGAAGGGAATAATTTACCTCATCTTGTAGTGACTCTTCCACCTGCTCATCATAGTCTTCATCTTGTCTTTTAACTAAAACACACCCAAATAAATTTCTTTTTAAATGTCGCCAAAATGGTCAAGGATTACTTTCAGAAAGAGAAGCGTGGAAAACTTACCTTGCCGCAATTCTTGATTTTTAAAATGTTCTTCGAGTTTAGCTTTCAATATTCCTCCCAATTCTTCAAAATGTTCATTATTAAGGCATCCATCTCCCATAACTTCAATGCACTGCAATGAAATTGAGGAAAGCAAGCAAGCCATGGGATTTAAGGGTTTTAGAGTCCAAAAGTTAAATTCCATTAAGAATCACATGGAAGCATGAGAAAAATTCACTAAGCTGGTATCCTGGAAGACTAATGACTGAATGAGTAGATAATGCTTGGTGTGTGTTACAATGACAGTACTTCAAAGAAAAAAATTTAAGCGGTATTTTTATATGAAACAGATCCTGAGCATATCTTAAATGCCAGACATTACTGGTAGGTGCTGAAGTCTTGAACATGGAGCAGAGCACCCAGGTTCTAGGGAGCTCAATCACCACACACAGATTTCTACACGGACCCAGCTGGAGAAAGGGCAAGCGTGTGCTGGGAGGGCATTGCAGCTGGGGGAGATGATATGTGCAAAGGCCCAGCAGCAGGCATTCTTTGGAAAAATAGAAGAAAATTCAAACTGCAGGAGTGTAAATTGGGACAAATAATTAGGTGATGAAGAACTTTTAAAACGAACTATGGGGCACGCCATGGAGCTGAACGAGAATATGGGAAGAGGAGTGGCAAGTAACAAGCAAGTTCATGCCTGAGAAAAGGAGAATGAACTGAGAGGGAGAGAAAGGACAGAGAGTTCTGGAACAGACCAAGGAAGGCTAGCTCAGCACAAAGACATAGGCAATGTGAAGAGCAGAGGGATACAGGAGAGAATAGGACAAACTAGGTGTGGGCTGGAAATGAGCCAAGATTCTGCAGCTGGATTATTAGGGAAATGATGGTGGAAACTAATCAAGACTGGACTATAAGAGCAGCAACTCTGGAAAAAAAACAAACACAAAACAAAAAGAATGACAACACCAAAACGTTAAACTAAAAAAAAAATTAAACAATTCCAGTAAGAAAATTATGTTATAGCACAAAAAGATTCAATTTATTTAGCAAGACTAATAAAATGAACACATACCTTATACATATTTTTAAGAGAAAAATATTTACCTTCGCAAAAGAATGCATTATTTCTGAAAGGACATCTGAATCTGGTTCTGTGCCAATGGCCTTGATTAGAGCATCACACATAAAATGCCACATCTGTGTGAGATACTCAGGACCACGAACTCTCGCACATTCCAGGAGAAGAGGCATGGATTCTGCAGCTGCCACTCGAACACGTTTTATTGTTAAGGAAACAATCACTATTCTTAGACACACTTAGTGTAATCGCTATCCTCAAAAGATCATTCTATCACTTTCTTTGCTTATGTAAACGTTAAAGTGCTCAGTGAGCACCAGGAACCTCTGTTTATCGGAGATTGCTACCCAGGAGCTTGTGGTAAGTAGAATATGGGTACAAAAACAGACATCTCCCTACCCATGTGCCTGATCTCCTGTCTTTTCTGTCACCTGTAATACAATAGCAATGAGTCTCAAATGTGAAAGGATCTGGGATCCTCAGAGCACATCTCAAGATGTTCCTATCCCAAAACTTTAGGCAATATAGGTTTCTAATAAATGCAACCAAAGCTATGATTCTCCTGGGAAAACTAATGAGGATCTCCTCCTCTCAGAGCCTTTTCAGTTTTCAATGAAGATCAAGTTGTCCCTCCCTATCTAGTATCATTTGTAAAATAAGGTCCTGTGGCATCATGTTAAGTTTCTGTTGGGCAAAAGCTGTCTTCTGTTAAGGACATTACAGAATACTGCATGAAGAACTACAACAAAGGGGCTCTGGAGTCAGGCAGATCTCGGTTTGGGTCTGGACTCCAACACTGTTGCGCTGTCCTTTTTTCAAAATCCATCTATGAAATAGCGTGTGTGTGTGTGTGTGTGTGTGTGTGTGTGTGTGTGTGTGTGTGTGTGTGTGTGTGTGTGTGTGGTCTGGACTCCAACACTGTTGCGCTGTCCTTTTTTCAAAATCCATCTATGAAATAGCGTGTGTGTGTGTGTGTGTGTGTGTGTGTGTGTGTGTGGTCTGGACTCCAACACTGTTGCGCTGTCCTTTTTTCAAAATCCATCTATGAAATAGCGTGTGTGTGTGTGTGTGTGTGGGGGGGGGGGGGGGGGGGGGGGGTCTGGACTCCAACACTGTTGCGCTGTCCTTTTTTCAAAATCCATCTATGAAATAGCGTGTGTGTGTGTGTGTGTGTGTGTGTGTGTGTGTGTGTGTGTGTGTGTGTGTGTGTGTGTGTGTGTGTGTGGTCTGGACTCCAACACTGTTGCGCTGTCCTTTTTTCAAAATCCATCTATGAAATAGCGTGTGTGTGTGTGTGTGGTCTGGACTCCAACACTGTTGCGCTGTCCTTTTTTCAAAATCCATCTATGAAATAGCGTGTGTGTGTGTGTGTGTGTGTGTGTGTGTGTGTGTGTGTGTGTGTGTGGTCTGGACTCCAACACTGTTGCGCTGTCCTTTTTTCAAAATCCATCTATGAAATAGCGTGTGTGTGTGTGTGTGTGTGTGTGTGTGTGTGTTGGAGTCAGGCAGATCTCGGTTTGGGGGTGTGTGTGTGTGTGTGTGTGTGTGTGAGTCAGGCAGATCTCGGTTTGGGTCTGGACTCCAACACTGTTGCGCTGTCCTTTTTTCAAAATCCATCTATGAAATAGCGTGTGTGTGTGTGTGTGTGTGTGTGTGTGTGTGTGTAGGCATAAAAATGTTGCCGTATGTATTAATTACTATTATCACGTTAAGAAGAAAACCTTTACCACGCAGATTCATCTATGAAATAGCGTGTGTGTGTGTGTGTGTGTGTGTGTGTGTGTGTGTGTGTAGGCATAAAAATGTTTCTGTATGTATTAATTACTATTATCACGTTAAGAAGAAAACCTTTACCACGCAGATTTATCAAGAAATGTTTCTCCCCAATGTAGAACCACAGAAAATTATCAGTGGGTCTCTAACCTATTAAGAAAGATCTTAGTTTCCTAACATCACCAAAAGATCCTTGAGAAAAATAGCTATTATATGTAACTGCAAACATTTGCTAATAAAATATCAATCCTTAAAATCCTTCAGAGGTTCACAGAAAAAGCTGTCAACTAGTAGTTAGGTAACATTTTCTTTTTCATATTTTTGGCACAAGCAAAAACCATGAAACTAAAACACATGCAAAAAATGAAGCTTAGTGCAAACAGTAACAGTGATTTAGGCTTCAGTTAACACGAAGTCTAATACTTGAGCAAGCTATAATTTAACTAATTCTAGAAATGTTTTGCGTTCAAAAGTTGTAGGATATCATCGTGGAAATAAAATTTCAGTAGAGGGACCATCAGTTTGACAACCTGCTCGGTATATTCCACAAAGCCTTCCTTCAACTCTTTAGCATAGCAAACCTGAAAACAAAATATTAGAAAAGACATCAAGATCCACATTAGTTTTTAGGTATTAATATTTACCAACAAATAGCAGAATCGTAAGGACCACATAACGCTGCATCCTGACTAGAAATACATTTAAAGCTGCATGCAGGGGGGCATGTGGGTGGCTCAGTTCATTAAGCATCCCACCCATGATTTTGGCTCTGGTCATGATCTCAGGGTCGTGAAATCAGGCCCTGTGTCGGGCTCTGTGTTCAGCACGGAGTCTCCTTGAGAGTCCCTCTGCCCCTCCCCCTGCTTGCACACACTCTGTCTCTGTGTCTCAAATAAAATCTTAAGAAAAAAAAAAGCTGCATGCAGTACTGTGAAAGGTGTTTGGGAAACACAAATATAAATGTAAAAAGAACTGTAAAATGGGAAACGGCCATGGCGTGACTGCAATATACACTGTCCTTTAAAGGCTCACACACCACACATTTTAATTCTTGTGCATGGGAGAATTTTGCAAGTTTCAGCACTCTTGAGAAACCTTAAACAAAATATATCGATTAAGGAAAATAATTTAAAAAGATAAGGGGCACCTAGGTGGCTCAGTTGGTTAAGCAGCTGCTTTCAGCTTAGGTCATGATCTCAGGGGCCTAAGATCGAGCCCCACATTGGGCAACCTACTTGGTGGGGAGTCTGCTTCTCCCTCTCCCACTGCCCCTCCCCCTGGCTTGTGCACACGCTCTCTCTTTCAACTAAAATCTTAAAGAAAAAAAAAGATATAGGGGTTCCTGGGTGGCTCAGTTGGTTAAGCGTCCAACTCTTGATTTTGGCTCACATCATGATCTCAGGGTCGTGAGATCGATCCCTGTGTCAGGCTATGCTCTGAGCATGGAGCCTCTCCCTCCATGCTCATCCTCTTGCTTTCAAAAAAAAAAAAAAATCTAAATATGTAATTGTAGCATATCACTTAGACTCTGTAAATCTGCAAATAGGCTTATGTTATCTTGTATTTTTTTTTTTTAAATCATTTCAAGGGTGACTGGGTGACTCATTCAGTTGAGCTTCCAGCTCTTGGTTTCAGCTGAGGTCATGATCTCAGGATCTTGGGATCTAGCCCCACTTCGGGCTCCGTGCTCAGTGGGGATCTGCTTGAGGATTCTCTCTCCCCCTCAAATAAGTCTTTTTTTTGTTTTGTTTTTAAAGATTTTATTTATTTATTTGACAGAGAGACACAGGAAGAGAGGGAACACAAGCAGGGAGAGGGGGAGAGGGAGAAGCAGGCTTCCCGCTGAGCAGGGAGCCCGAAGCAGGGCTGGATCCCAGGACCCTGGGACCATGACTTGAGTCGAAGGCAGAAGCTTAATGACTGAGCCACCCAGGTGCCCTTCAAATAAATCTTAAAAAGAATATAGCAAGTACTGATGATAAGCATAAGTTTAAGAAAAAAGGTTAAATGAATTAGAGAACACAACAGTGCTTTATTAATACAAGATAAAATGTAAGCAATTAACTTTTATTTAGGCTTACTTAACTGCTAAATTTGTAAGCCAAAGCCGTAATTTTTAAATTCTTTTAAAAAATACATTGTCTATAACAATATGCTCATAAAGGAGAAAAAAACAACTCAAAGAGAACTTACACACAAGACCCCATAATACTGTAAGAGATAATCAATGCAAACATTTTGATGTCCCTACCATGTTTATATATTTTTTTTAACAAGTGAAACCATACAGTTTTATTTTCAGTATCATGAGCACATTTCTGTTCATTCATTCAAAAAAGTATTTCTTGGTCATCTTATCTACTATACACTAAGCACAAAACACACAAAAGTCCTTGCCCCAACGTAGCTTTATATCAGCTGTGTAACAGTCTAGGGCACGTTATTATCATCTTCCTAGTAAGAGGCATTCAAGCTGCTTGTTTTTGGTCGTTGTTAGAAACAGCGCTGATAATGAAGCTTACCTACATGATTCCCTTTTTTTTTTTTAAAGATTTATATATTTTAGAAAGAGAGAGAGGGTGAACAAGGAGAGGGGCAGAGGGAGAGAATCCTCAAGCAGACTCCCCGCTGAGCGCGGAGGAGCCCTATGTGGGGCTTAATCCCAGGACCCTGAGATCATGACCTGAGCCAAAATCAAGAGTAGGCTGTTTAGCTGACTGAGCCACCCAGATGCTCCACCTACATGATTTCTTTCTTTATCCAGAAGTAGAAATGTTGGGTCAGAAGGTTTTTACATTTTAAAGAATATATTCCTGCTCTTTAAAATAATTTCTTTAGCATCTATGAAAAGAACGCCTCTGAAACGTGTACGTACGTGTTATGGGAGGTTGTCAACTGACGTTTGGTAAACATTGTACACACTCACCAGCATCTGACAAGCAGTAGACTTTTCCTCCAATCCTGCAGTTTTAATACCAAAACTTTGCTGATCCCCAAGGTTCACAAACTCCCAACCATCATCATCACTCATATTCTCCATGTCTTGGGCTATTAACAGATAAAGAAAACAAATTAATGTTAAAAAATAATTACAGAGAAGAACTTTACAACTGCTACGTCTTTATGAAGATACCTACTATCTAAAAGGGCTACTTCGGGCTTAATCGAAGCAGTCTTCATTAAAGGCCCCATAACAACTGGAAGGTACTGCTGAAATTCTTTTCCAAGAATTTTGCACATTCTGGCCCATGCTGAGATCATGTAAGAGATCTGGGGGGAAAAATTACAATTGATTTTAAAACAATGGGTAAGAAGAGATCACAAAGAATGCCATTTCCCTATTTCATAAAAACAATGTTTTATTTTACAGTCACCCTCTTTAAGAGGTAAGTACATTTTCTAAGGTCATATACTTAAAACATTCAGAAATAACAACAAAATTATTATGAATCTTTACCTTCCAATACGGTCAGCAAGTGAGACAAAAGAGAAAGACCAGGACTATGTCTTATTGTTTCTTACTTTCAAGAAGCAATATGTAGTTTTTCTCTACTAGCATCTGGACCACATAAATAAAACCCACTTAACCATAGTAACTTCTAGGCACTAATTTTTTTAAGGTAGGAACCTATTTTATTTGACCGTATCCCTACTGCCTAGCATTCCATTCATTAAACATTTACTAACACCCAAAAAACAAAACATCCCTTTCTCGTAGCTGTTTTCATTTTCTAAGGGGCTGGGTATGCTGAAGACACCTCTTCTACTGTGTTTACGTAGTCTTAGTCACCTGCAAATTCCCACAGAGAATCTAGTTTTTAATTCATCATCCCGGTAACCCAGAAAGTGATTTTTTACTACTCCCCAATATATCTATCTCGCATATACTGACGTAAATGACCCACTCCTACTCTAAAACAAAACAAAACCAATTTTAAGTTTATGGGAAACAATTATAGCATGGCTGTATAAAGTCAAAATGTAATTTAATAATTATAGAGTGCCTGTTATACGTTAGGCATAGTGACTACTATTAGGATTATGACACACACTTACAATTTACAACAGAGTGCCATAAGGACCCACTTTCGAGACTTACACCAGACGCGAAATATGAGCAGGAATTAGGCTGAGTGGGGGGCAGGTCCTAAGTGAAATGAATGTTTGTTCGCAGGCAGAAAGAGAAAAACAGAGCATGTTCTAAGATTGTTAGGTTTCTGTATTTCTTTTTTGACGGGGAAGGAAATCATGTGGCACTGAGAAGGCTGGGAGACATCCAAATGGAGATGTTTAGTAAGTTGTTGGATAAATGAGCCTTTAATTCAGAGAAAGACCTGAAGTCACAGCATACAGAGGGAAACTGAAGCCGCGGTGTAGATGACACTGCTCAGGAGGTAAGAGGGCCTAGGACAGAACCCTAAGAGCACCAAAAATAAATTCAGAGTCAGGGCAGAGGGGGCAGATTGAGAAAAAGGTGGCAGGAGAAGTGAAGGAAAACCAGTGAAGACGGCCTCTGAAACCAGGGGTTATCTCAAGAAGCCTATTACTCAGTTTCTTTTGTGAGTACATTAACCCTGCACGAGCCACAACTCCTAAATGGATCAAGGTGAATGTATGCAAGCTGCTTTACCTGAGGATCATCATCTTCCATATCGCTGAAGTCTGTCTGGGTCTTCAATAAGAGCTGCATCACATCTGATGCATCTTGCATGAACTAGAAGAAAATATTTGGGAAAATCAACACCAGTGTTACTTGTGGCTACCAGATCAGAGAGGTGCTTATTGCTACCCAATTTTGTTTCTTGTATAGTAACAAAACTTTCCAAAAGAAAATCTATTACATTTCCCACATGGGTCATAAACCCCTCAGACAAAAGTTACACTGAAAAATTTTCATCTGTATATAGCACAGACTTAGTGCTCTTTCTAGAAAAATATGTTCTCCAGTAAAGGTCAGGGTGAACTGCAGAATAGAGGTATTTCTAATAACATCAAGTTTTGGTCTATGGTTTATGTATTTCCAGCAGTAAAAAAGATAATCCGAATCCAGAAATAAAATTTTGGATTGCTCCCTAGAACCACATGATTTTCATTTAACCCTGTGTAGTTCTGGCAATCTCCATTGTGTAAACAGGCAGTGTTTCAAAGACAGTTTGAAGGCCAGATACAGAGAGTATGGAACATAAATTATTGGTTAGGTTCTCAGTATCCCACAGAAAACAATTTATAAGGTAAGTTAATCCTGATGCTGGTTTCAGAGAAACCCACCAGAGAGGTTCTAATGTTGGTAGCTCTGAGAATTGGAACCTGAGGGGTCAGTGACAAAGGAACTTCTTTGGATCAGCTTTGACAACTCTGGGATGCTGGCAGGGGAAGAAAAATACATTGGTGAGTGGTCCTTGCTAATTATTTTCTGAAGAGCTACATGTAGGTAGGATTTCTCCCTTGGGACACCTGATGCTTTTGGATTAACAAGAAAGCAAGTGGAATGTACATGTTGAAACGGGTGAAACTAAACACATGGATCTTGAACTCCACATGCCTCCCAGGAGACAGACTGTAGTGGGGTAGGAAAAGGGGGAGGTTTCAAGAGCATAATTAAGAAAAAGCCTTAATATTAACACTGATAAAATGTATTTATATACAAAGTAGGAGTGAAAGGAGAGTAAGATGATGGAAAAAAAAATGAAGCATCCAGAAAACCGTTTATGGGAAAAAGCCCTCTAGTACCCTCAATGCCTCCACAGTCAAATTACATATATTGAATTCAACCTTCAAAAAATCACTTACTTTTTCCTTCCCAACGGCCAGACCAATGAGGCTGATGCACTCAATAGTTTTTCCTCTGAGAAGTCTGAGTTCCTTCTGAACTGCATTCTCGACAATGTGCTTTAGTGACGGCATAAATAAATCATAGTAGGGGACAAATTTTTCCTCTGCAGTATCTGCAACTGATGCGATAGATGTCACAACTTGTTCCAACACTAACTTGGTGCCTTTCTGAATCAACTAGGAGAAGGAAGACACACAAATTAAGTAGTGGAAATGAGAAACTGGAAGAAACACCCCCTGCACGTTCTCAAACGCTTCTCTGCAACAGCAAGCTGAGACCACCGTCTAGCAGCCAGAGTACAAAGCGCAGGTTCCAGAGCAGACAAAAGGACCCCTGTGGAACTACTGAGGGTCTCCTTGCTCAGGAGAAAGCACTCCTTTCTCACATCTGCTTCATCTCCGAGCAGCTCGTGCTCAAGCACGAATCTGATTCCTCTTCCAATTTTTGTATCCCCAGCTTAGTGCCTGTCTTCGTCCTCCCACCACTTACTGTACACTTGGTGCTACACTGGCACGTGTGGGGAGAATTCCCTTTGTCTTCTAACCTGCCTCTCCCTGGAAGGTCCCACCAGCAGCACCACCGGCGCCAGAGCCCTCTCACAAATGGTCCCACTATCTGGTGAGACTGATGAGCTCACATTGCTCCTACACCAAAGACCTGTGGTGTTCTCTGACCTGGCCGGTAACAAGCAGTGGGTACTTGCAGCTGGGCTCATGCCCTCACCTGGTAGTACTATTTTATAATCCCTGTGGCTTCATATGAATACTTGGCCCAGTAAGTACTCCAGATTTCTTTCATTCCCCTCATCAACTCCAGCCACTCTCCACAGAGCTCTTTAACTTGGACTACCACTTCCTCCGCCCCTCTCAGAGGGTACCCTACTACCTTCTGCATCGGCTCCACATTTCAGGTCTCGAGCCTACCTCTGATCTCAGAGAAATGCCGTTTTTTTTTTTTTTTAAGATTTTGTTTGCGAGAAAGAGAGCACATGAGAGGGGGGCAGGCCAGAGGGAGCAGCAGACTCCCCGCCGAGCAGGGAGCCCGATGCGGGACTCGATCCCGGGACTCCAGGATCATGACCTGAGCCGAAGGCCGTTGCTTAACCGACTGAGCCACCCAGGCGCCCAGAAATGCCATTCTTCCTTGGCTACCCTCTCTCTGCACTGCTCCTGAGGACCGCATACCTTACCCTCTTCCCCAGCCCATCTCAGCAATTCCTTCTTTTAGTCTTTAAAAATCTGACATGTTGCCCATCTGGGGTAAGGGGATGCAACAGAAACTTTCTTTACACTTCAACCCTCTACCCAAACCCACTTGTGAAGTCACATTTGATCCATCTATTCCTGAATAACCGACTCATCTGCCTTCAACTTGGGTCTACTTCTTGTCTTCAGATTAACTCAAGTTCCTTTTTCAGGTTCTTAGTCTGCTGTCAACTGACACCAAACACCCATCCTGTTTCAAACCCCTTTCTTTGCCTCCTGAGACACTGTACCTTATCTTCCACCCTGTTCTCCTTTAGAACAGGGCTAGGCAAACTGTCACTGGTTCACAATGAATTAATGTACAAGAACTGAGATTCTAGGGGTGCCTGGGTGGCTCAGTTGATTGAGTGTCTGACTCCTGGTTCTGGCTCAGGTCACGATCTCAAGGTCCTGGGATGGAGCCCAGCGTTGGGCTCTGCACTGAGTGGAGGGTCGGCTTGAGATTTTCTCTCCTTCTGCCCCTCCCCCATCTCAAATAAATAAATCTTAAAAAAAAAAAAAAGAAAAAGAACCAAGTTTCTAACATTAGGCTTTACTTTTACAGCAATTGACAGTAACTTTATGACTGTTAAATATAATCGCTTAAAAAGGCTTTTATTTGTCCTTTTTATAGCATTTTCATTGTATCTGACAACAAACTAAGCCTGAATCTTTACCTTTCTCACCTGCAACCTCTTTCTCACACACTGCTGTACTAAACATTGTTCAGCAAAATGTTTTTAGGCCGCACCTCTTATTTAAGCTATAACTATAAACTTTCTTCTGTCTGGATAGCCAGGCCTTGTTTGAAATCCAACATATTTAAAGCAAAAAGGGTATTTTTTTCTCATCTCTCTACTTCTGTCATCCAGGTGAGAAGAATAGTCAACATTTTTTACTACTTCTTTTTAAATTCAAACCAGCAGAAAGGAGAAATGACTTTTAGAATCATCTTCCCCAATTTCCACCCAAGCTCTCTGAGCAATAAATAATCTTCTGAGTCTTGACTTAAATCTTCTCCCTTTTTGTTTACGCCTCACAATGCCACCACGCTAATTTCCTGCAATCACATTATCATGATTTCTTGCAGCAGTTAAGAACAAAATAGTTCTTCCAATTTACATAAATCAGAATTCAAAATAATTGCCTTGTTTTCAAGGCACTTCAAATACTGATTTTACCTAACCTTTAGGCTCTATCTTCTTCCCCAATTCCAATATTGGCCTATTCTCTCGTCAAGACTGAATTACTTCAAATAGCTGAACCTAACTTTCTATTCTTTATGGCCATGCCGAAAAGTTTCTCTTTTTCCAGGTCTTACTCAACAAATTAACCTATGTTAATCTCTAGATAAGGAGCTGGAAGACCTAGAAACTTACCTCTTGAAGTTTAAGTACCATGATGGAATGCAGATGTTTCACCAGATTGTCTAAATATGGGATAAGTAGTGACTTGGGACAGTCCTCAGTGAAGTTAATAAGAGCGGCAGCGGCGTGGGCCTGCACTCGCTGATTGCCTTGGTCTTCCATGGTCTGCAGCAGGGCTGCAATCACCTGTGAAATGAAACAGATAAGCACACATTTTGAAATGCCACATTTCAAAGTATACACATAAAATGCCACCCCTCTTCTTAAAAGTCTGATTTGAGTGTTTGGGGCCTTGTTACTTACCTTCTCATGAAATTTCTTTTGGAAACCAGGTGCAAAATCTGTAGCCATCTGTCCCACGGCATTACAGGCTGCATACCTTACTCTTGGATGCTGGAATAGGTTACTTTGTATAAGTAAAGGCAGTGGGTTCCCATGTGAAACTATGGTAATAACTATGAGTCAGGTATTTACTGGTACTTACAGGATCCTGAAGAAAAAGCAAAACAAAATTTACTATCTCATTTAAAATTCCTTCCATCTGCTGGTGGCATCCTTCACCAATGGCAGATAAGGCCATTAATCCTGCATGCCGGTATTTCCAGTCAGCTAGAAAAAAGAATTACACATGAAAGGAGCAATTAACCAGTACAAACATGCACTCTGGTAGTCAGAAGCATAAAACAAAGTTTTCTTTATTTGGAAAAGACTATCAAAATATTTTTATACACTAATTAGAAAAATGAACAGAAAAAAGTGCCTGACTGGGACTATTTCATTAAGTGACGGTTATATCACATGAGCATTTCTATTCTAAAAGTAGTTAAAAGGCAATATGGAAGCAAAGAGCTTATTAGTATTTATACCAACTACTGAAAATAAGGCTTTCCCCCTAAGATTTACTGTAAGCAACAAATATCTGGATTTTGTGTCACACACTGCTATTTATTGAATAAATATTCACTGATCTCGGGAGCCTGGGTGGCTCAGTTGGTTGAGCGACTGCCTTCGGCTCAGGTCATGATCCTGGAGTCCCGGGATCGAGTCCCACATGGGGCTCCCTGCTCAGCGAGGAGCCTGCTTCTCCCTCTAACCCTCCCCCCTCTCATGTACTCTCTCTCTCTCTCTTTCTTGCTCTCTCAAATAAATAATCTTTAAAAAAAAAAAAAGATTCACTGATCTCCATCCACGGCCACATTTTATCATTTTATTTATTTAAAGCAATCTCCACACCCAACATGGGGCTTGAACTCATAACCCCAAGACCAAGAGTCACATGCTCTACTGGTTGAGCCAGCCAGGTGCCCCAGTCACATTTCTTTAAAGAGAAAAAAAAAAGCCATGGAGGAAAGATGCTGCTTTTAAAGAATTTTTATTTAACAATATGGTAAATGAAGATAGTTGAACTTTATTTGTATTCTATTACTAAAGGCTATGTGATTTTAGACTAATAGAATATTAGCTAAGCAATATTTATTTTACTGAACCTTCCCATATTCTACTATATAATTCCCTCTCATTTCTAAATATTTATATTTACTACATTATTGTTCCCTCTAAGGTGTTTCACCTAACTTGTGGCACAAAACAAGAGATACATAAATATAGGAAGCTAGGATCTGTGTAAAGCAACAGTTCTCAAGGTGGGGCCCAAGAACCCTGGGATTCTCTGAATCAAAATTATTCGCCTGATAATATTCTTTCACTCTCATTCTGAGGCTCCAGTGGAGTACTCCGAGGATTACAACACGTGTAAAATCCCATGAGACTGAATGAAGAAGCAGAAATAGGAACTCAGCTAAGATATCTAAAAAAATGCGTAAGACATTCTTCTCACGTTTTTGTTTTGGAGTCATTCTTCATGAAAAATGTTATTTTTTGTTAATGTGTAATGAATGTGTAATGGGTTTATTATTATCTTTAAGAGCATATTTTAAACATTTATTTTCATTTCTAATGGTATAAACATTAATATAACCCACATAAACAAAAGCACTCTGGGGTCTTCAGTAGTTTTAAGACTGTAAAGGGGTCTTGAGAACAGAATGTTTGAGAACCGCTGGCATAAGGGTTAAGTAAAGTTGTAGGAAAGGCTGAACTTAACTGTTCACTTTGGGGAGTCCAAAACCCACATAAAGATGAACTCTGTTGTGACTAATTCTACTTTAAAGAATTTCTGAAAAATTCCTAATTTTGCTGTTAATTAAAACCTTACTAAAATATTCACTTTTAATGTGTTTCAATTAATAGACCAGGAAGCCAAAAATTTTCAACTGAGGAATCATCATCCTAGGAAACCGGTAAATAAGATGCTAATTTCTGCACACTGAATTTACTAACTTAAAGAAGAGATGCAATAAATACTAAAGATGTTCATATTTGGTTCCGGGAATAAAAAAAAGATATGCCTACACATCTCCAACAGGCAGAGTTCCTGAAAAGTATGTTCAGCAGAATGTGATGCTTTGGTATGGGGATTTGGAAATGGTTTTTCTCCTTTAAAATGTGCTTTTTATTATTTAAAGCAAAATCAGTAAAACTATCTTTAAAAATAAAGTGGGGTGCATGTTAAGTTACTAGGAGATACATAGTGTTTGCTGTTGCTGAAGCACTTTTGCACACATGAAATAAATCTCTGCATCATTTTTTCCTCTTTTACAGATGAGGAAATTAAGGTGCAAAACACTTGCTCAAAGCCATACAGTTAACAGTCACAAATCTTATTAAGAGTTCATTGCCATATATATAAAGCCTTCAGCATCCAGCTAGTAAGTTGTAGCAGAAATTTAAAATCCAAATTCTTGAACTACAAATCACAATCACATCCACACTGATTTGAAGAATAGTGTGAGCCAAGGGTGAAACAGCGGCAGCTGGGTGATTTTGTGCCATCTTTTATGGCCTCTGGGCTACTTTCTTCATTTTAAAAAATGGAAAAGCTAAATACGTTCTAGCAGCTCTTATAACTTAAGCAATCTTTGATGCTGTCTCCATCCCTTTGAGGGGAAAAAAAAAGTCAAGAAATTTAGGAGGGAAAAAAAGGGGAAGACAATTATTCAAGACCCAGATATACAATCACATCATTAAAAAGGGATAATGGTTTTGGGCCATGCCTCTTCAGGAGAAGAATCTTATATAGGGTAAGAAAGAATTAGGTAAATTGCATAAGGCCTCCAGTTCTCAATGGTTCACTTTATTTGCAGCTGGTATTTTGTTACAACTCTGTTTTACTACTTAAAGATGCTGAATCAATGGTCTGACCCTCAAGTGTGTCTCTTGTATGTAATGTACCCTATAGATACAAACATCCATACAAGTAGGCCAGGATTTCTGTAGAAGAGTGTATGCATTAACATTATTTGTAATCAACAAAAACTATTAACATTTAATGGGGTATTGTAGAAGGCTACGTGGTTGTTAAAAAAATGAGGGGGAGCTATTATATAGTGATACGATACATCCTGGGATAAAAGCTTAAAGTAAGTATGGTGTGTCCATATGGTATGTTCACATTTTTTTTTTTTAAACTGCATGTATGCACAACGGAGGTCAGAGAAAAGTCTCAGAGACCTATTAACAGTGGCCATCTCTAAATCTAAGTTAAGGGACTTTTAGTTTTTACATTTCTGTATTTGAATTTTTTAAAAAAGTTAAGCACCTTAACTCTGTAATTAAAAAGACAAAAATAAGGGGCTCCACTCAGTTGGTGGAGCATGTGACTCTTGATCTTGAGATTGTGAACTGGCACTCCACACTGGGTATAGAGATTATGTAAAAATAACATCTTAAAAAAAAAGGCAAAAATATAACATCTATACAATTTTTGATATTGATATAAATTACAGGTACAGAGGCTGACAGATGACCAAATATTTGCTATGGAAACAATAGCAGAAATAGAGAGGTGGCTTTTCTTCTGATTATACATTTTTAAAAACAAAAGGTAGTAGATAAAGGAAGATGATATGACTCAAATATGCTAATATTTTATAAACATTAAATAATGATGTCTTATTTAAAAATTAAAACCTACATATTTCTGGCTAGGGAGAAAATCTATAGTTTTTCCTTGGAATTACAACTTTTTCCTATGCGTCGAAGCCAATTCCAGAGAGGGAATCGAACATTTGCAGTAGTGAGGAAAAACATTCTTTAGCGTAAGACTGAATGGTTCCAAAGAGGACTCAACAGGATTTCATCAGTATAATATAAAAATTGGGCTAAACACAGGATAAAAAAGGCGAAGAAAGAATCAATCTAAGCGCCTGTCAGAGTTTAGGATTTAGAAAGCCACACACTACTCTAGCATTTGAGTGAGATCTGGCTTACGATTTTGGAGCATCTGCATGATGTGTTCCTTGATCATTGGCAGCACCAGCTTCCCACCAAGTCCACATGCCATTCGGTCCAGGGCGCTCTCCCCAGCAACCGCATTGCTGCACACAGACCAGAGAATGGATTCACTTCTTTCAACAGACACAAGAACAGTTCATTGTACACATGTACATCTAAACACATTATCACATTAAACTAAGGTTGAGAAAGACCAATTCAAGCAGTCTTCCGAATGTATGCAGTTATGGGTTAAAAATCCAGAGTTAAAGAAAAGGTACATAACATTTTCATAATTCATTCACCATGGTGTAAAAAGTCCTATGTCTCAATCCTAATTTTCAAGACTTTGTTCTTTCTCTCCCTCTCCCTGCATACACCCCTCACTGGCTAACACTCAAGCTTTGATGCTTTCAAGACTCAGAGGTAGGAGGAGAGTGTTTAGGAGAGCTGTGTTATCTCATTTCCTGGACACACACCCTTCAAACTCCTCAATGGACAAAACACAGAAAATTGAAAGCCATGCTGAGACTCTGGAGGATGTCTTCCTTGCTGTGAGCTTATTTACTTTTAAAGGGGTGCAAACTGCATTGCCACAAATTGTGTACAGGTGAAACTCGATTCTAGTGTTTTCACTGAAAACGGAAGAAACCTGGCCATAAGAGCCTTTTGCACTGTCTTTGAACTGCAACATTAGTAGTGAGTGTCTCATGTGCATGTGCATCATCTCAAACTGTCAGGAGGAGACTATAAAGAGGAAGCTGTAAATGATCTTTAGAATATATTCAAACTCATCTTGAAAATATACTTAAGACCTATTTACTCACAGATTAAAAAATTTTATTCATCTAGCCCAGAGAAAAATAGCTTCCTAAGTCATATAAATTAAGTGCCTTGTACAGGGAAAATTAAAAGTCAGGGAGCAGCACATTATAGTAAATGAACCAGGGAAAGGAAACCCAATCTGTGCGTGGTCTTCCCTTCAGCCCTATTAAGTAATTTCCAGTGAAGGATTACTTTCATATACGGCATTTAAGCCAGAGTAGTCACTTTTAATAATGGGACTAAGCTGCAAAACACACTGTATATTCTGTAAGTCAAAATGTCTTTAATTTTACCTAATACCTGTTATAGCAGCTTATACTGACTACCAGTCTTTCAGGGGAATACTTTTGGTTCTCTTTAAGAAAGGGAGTAGTATAATGCACTGGGAAGAGTAAGAGAAATGGCATTAAAGCTCAGTCTATGAAACCTGGACAAATCAATCAAACCCCCTCTCCATTCCTGAATCTACCTAAGAATATACCTTTAGGACCACTGAAAGAATCCATGAAGATAACAGAGCTCTGAAGTGCTGCGTCTCATATGCATGTAAGAAGAGGCCATCAACACCACTGGACAGAGATTTAGATTCTGGTGGAGTCGGCAATAGGAATCTCTGTACATGAGGGTGTCCCGAGTCTAAGTTAAAAAGTAGCTCCAGTGTCACTCTACCCTAGAGTACAAATCTCGCCACCACTGTCTCCTCTCTAGTCTAAGGTTAACTTGTGTGAAATTGGGAAAACAGGGCATTTTGCAGGGAACTGTGTGGAAACAACTATTTTAAGTGAGGTCTATGCATATAAAGGAATTTTTCACAATAAAGTTTTATACATATTTTAAAATACTCATACTAAAAAAATCTTGAAAATTTAGAGTAAAATGGAGTAGAAAAGGTATCTATTAAAAATAAATTATTTAAAAAAATTTGACACAGAAAGCCAGTGTCAGGTGCCTGGGTGGCTCAGTCGGTTAAGCGTCCGCTTTCAGCTCAGGTCGTGATCCCGGAGTCCCAGGATAGAGTCCTGCATCAGGCTCCCTGCTCACTGGAGAGTCTGCTTCTCCCTCTGACTCTCCCCGCTCTTGTACTTTCTCTCTCAAAAAAATAAAATCTTAAAAAAAAAAACACAAAAAAACGAAAGAAAGCCAAGGTGTCCCAGTTTCCAAACTTAGAAGTTTAACTTTAGATTACATAATACAGTGGAGAGAGACAGGCCCTAGAATCCCAAACTCTCGCTGCCACCCGAGCTCATGCCATTCTGCCAAGGAAGCCTCCAACAAAATGTCTGGCATGCGTGATTACCTGTCAAAGTCATCATCTTCCAGCTCATCTGCATTTGCCCAGTCCTCATCCTCTTCAAGGTCAACCATCATTGCTAACATCTGAGGAACTAAAGCAAATCATCACTTCATACCTGCATACTGTGGCTTTTTATCAATATTACCATTTATTAACAAGAATTTTAAGAAGTAAAAAACAAAGGATTTACTTTGCCTCTAAGACAGAAAAATTATTTGCCTGTGCCCCCAACATCTGGTTTGTTAAAATTTTAACCTTTTTGCCATATTCGCTTTAGATCTTGTTCTGTGTAAGTAACATTAAAGATAAAAGTCAAACTTCCCAGATCCTATTATGTGCTCTCCTTTACTCATCAGAGGTGAGCACTGCATAAAATCGATGCTTTTTATTCCCAAGTGTTTTTATACTTGAACTACAGATTTCTCTGTATACAAAATACAGTACTATATTAAGATTTTAATTTTTACACAATAAATGGTACCATACTACACATGTATCCTTTGGCAATTTGCTTTCTTCTCAACACACATGAATTTCAACTTAATTACTCCACAGCATTCTATTACGTAAACGCACTATTCTACTGATGGGACATTTAGTTGTTTCTAATTTTCTCCCTATTACAAAATTTCCTTTGATGAGATTCCTACCCACATATCCTTGACAGGTTTGAGTTCAGGGCATGAAATTGTTACAAGCATCTTCAATATTACTAAGAAAGACTAACTGTTCTGCATAGTGGATGCATAAACGTGCACTGCTCCAGGAAGTTTGAAGACAGACCTGTCTTACTTCTCGACCATGTGTGAAATGCCCTGAAGCTGTATGAGTCCTCTGCTTCACACCTTTCACCAAAACCTGGTTAACTGTTGAACTTTATGGCAACTCTATTCCACAACTGCACTGGTGTTTACTGACGTTGAGCAGCCCTCATCAGCTCCTTCTGATTCCTCCCTTGTGAATTTCCAGCTCCTAGCTGTTGCCTGTTTCCTCTACAGACCTGAGCTTGCTGATTGTGCGCACTGTAGCTGTTTTCTCCCAGCCTGCAGCTTATCTTTTAATTTCACTTATGGTATATTTGGTCAAAAAATTGTCTTAGTATTTGCAAATTTAGCAATGTTTGCATCTATGGTTTGTGAGTCAGTCTTAAAAAAAAATCTTTCTCTACTCTCAGGCTTCACTTTTAAAAATTAGGTGTTTAATCAACCCCAAATTGGTTTTTATAGGGTATCTGAGGTTGGGACAGATTTTTGCCACGGAAATGAACTTTGGACGAACATGTGTGTTTTAAAGTCAGCTTTGTTTCCATGTGAGTGGATCTGCTCATAGATCCCTCTGTTTCCTACGATCCATTTGTCCACACCTTTACCACCAACAATTTCTAAATCTTCACAGCTGAGAAGGCCAGATCTCCACTTTGCTTGTCAAAATTGTCTTTGCTACTTTGGGTCCTATGTTATTTTACATGAATTTTAGGATCAACCTTATGACCAACTCTATTGGGATTTTGACTGAAATTGTATTAAGTTTATAGATTGAGGAGAACTGATATTTAGTTCTTCTATCAGTCTTTCAACATGTTACCCGATTTCCCCCATAAAAATCTTCTGCATCTTTTGATTTATTTCCAGGTATCACAAGTCATGCCTACAACTGTGGGATTTCAGAATATCTGCGGCATAGCTACCATGTTGGGTCCATGCACATAAATACGTACAGAGATACATTTCTCCACATTCATCTGCCTGTAAAAGAACATTCATTATATTCTCAACAAATCTGAGCTTACGCAATTCTCAGCAAGTTCATCCAACAATTTTTCCACTTTTAACACAAATTATTTAAAGACCTTTGACTTACTAGTTTGTGCAACGATGTTGGTATGTTTTCGTAACATGGCAGCCGCGGTCTCAGAGAGGGTCACGATGACTTCAAGGGCAAGCTGGCGCTGCATATTGTTGAGGCTGGTGTCTCCACACAACTACAGAGAAGATGTATTTGTACATAGTTAGTAGTGTAGATTATTCACTGAAAAGAATAAACAGGACATTTACCGAAATGCCGAATTTACCTTTAGACTTAGCTGTAAAGTAGCTTCTAAGTGAGGACGCAAATACTTTGGAACTGTATCCGCAATCTCAACAAGGGATTTTAGGACTGAATCGTCATTCTGGTAGCACGAGTCATTCACAGCCTGGAAAAAATGAAAGAGAAAAGAAAAAAGGTCTATGTTCAAGAGTCACTTTATAGATGTGATGCCTCACTGTCAAAACATTAAGAGGCAGACAACAGAACAATATTATCGAAGAGTATTTTTTACTAAATAACTTATCAATCTACAGAACAGAAAATCTCATAGCCACATGTATACCTTCCTTTTGACTAATATTCACTAGAAACATACAAAGATTTAAATCTAAGTCAGAATTACAGTAACCAGCACAACAAACTTAAGGCTGTCAAGGAATTCTTTTCATAACCAGAAGGAATCCCTTTCCTCTGTCCTTCCAATATCCGTATCCTTGTCTTTTTCAGACATGCAGTAAATACTAGACCCTATGATACATTTAAAGTGTCCAGGGACACCTGGGTGGCTCAGTCATTAAGCATCTCTGCCTTCAGCTCAGGTCATGATCCAGGGTCCTGGGATCGAGTCCCACGTCGGGCTCCCCGCTCAGCGGGGAGCCCGCTTCTCCCTCTGCCTGCTGCTCACCCTGCTTGTGCTCTCTCTGACAAATAAGTAAAATTAAAAAAAAAAAAAGTGTCCATTATTACTCAATTTATTTCTCTTTGACATCAAGTTAGCTCATTGTGGTATTTAAGTGTACATTTTGCATCTACCATTGCCTATTTCAGAGTGACAACTCCTAGAAGTTTTGACTAACATTTTAACTTACTTTAAATTCAGGGGAAGAAAAATCACACTTAAGCAGTGAGTACCTCACAAAATTTTTAGGTAATAACCTACTAAAATGATAGAATGGAAAAGTTCGTGTTTGTCACTGACCTAAACCATCTTTTCAGCTTGACAGCATAGGGAGAAAAGTTTCTACTAAATCCTGCAAAATTAACCTGAAACATGCAGAATTCACATAGGACTTTTCAGTTTTAGCTCTTCCAAATCCTCTCTAACCCAGTGGTTCTCAACGGGGACACTATTTCTCCCAGAAGATTTTTTGGTTGTCACAATGACCGAGGAAGGGCAAAAGTCAGGGTTCCTACATGTCCTGCATCTGTGACGCAAATGCTTCTGAGGAACTCCTATGACCTTATCATGCATCTCACATGATCGTAAAAGTCAGATACTTCTAAAAATGAAAAACTCATTTATAATGATCTGAACCTAAAACCTAACTCATAAATTATTTTTTGTCTGGTTTTAATGTACTAGGACTCCCCCTGCCCCCAAATGTATATACTGTATATGTTAAAAAAAAAAAAAAAAAAAAAAGATAGTAGGAAGAGAAAAATGAAGGGGGGGGATTCGGAGGGGGAGACAAACCATGAGAGACTATGGACTCTGAGAAACAAACTGAGGGTTCTAGAGGGGAGGGGGTGGGGGGATGGGTTAGCCTGCTGATGGGTATTAAAGAGGGCACGTATTGAATGGAGCTCTGGGTGTTATACGCAAACAATGAATCATGGAACACCGCATCAAAAACTGATGTAATGTATGTATGGCGATTAACATAATAAAATAAAATTTTTAAAAAAACTGCACAAAGCATGCGCGCGCGCGCGCACACATAGACACACACACACACATTTGGGGGGAAAAAAAAAGAATGAATACATACTTTGTTTTGTCCAGATCTTTACCATTTCTGGAAATCAAATCATCAATACTAACAGCATTCCTGGTGTTTGCCTTGCCAATGATATCAGTCCACACGTTTAGCTACCGTGTTTGTATAAGTCACTTAAAAATCACCTAGTCTATTTTTCGTTGCAGTCATGCCCTACCATTTATAAATTGGAAAGCATGCCGTTTTACAGTTTAGTTTTCTTTTTATTTCTTCTTTGTGTTAACTTAGGGCAATATATTTTTATTTGTAAAAGTTGTATGTGTCCATAAGCATGTTACCCATGCAATTCAAAATAGAATATGCAGTTATTACAAAATGTGGGTCTAACAAGTTGCTCTAACTTACCCAATCTTATTTTACTTTCTGAATGAGGCAGAAGGTAACCTTAAAATAGTAACACCCTTAGGGTTCAATAGTGACAATTAACCATAAACTAGTCACTTCACAGTATAAACCATTACAAGCCCTGGGCTTAAGAATAAGGACTACTGGCCCAATCTGAGTTTGAATCATGTTTCCGTCTCTTACCAACACTGTGCTCTTGGCCAAGTTTCTTATCCCACCCTCTTTAATTTCTCCTTATGTAAAATGGGCATTACACTTCATAGGTTATTTGGTTGATTGTATGGCAATAACCTACGTGATAACATATTCAATAATAGCCATAAAATGCTTTCATCATTTACGTTATAGAAAAATTTTGAAACCCTAAATATTTTAAGAGACTAAGAGTCTATGAAGGGCAAGAGATCTAAGTTCAATGGGGACAGAGATTTGCATGTTTTGTGCACTGCTGAATCCCTGGCATCTAATGCCAGCACACAGTAGGCAACAGATATGCTATTTCTGTTGCCACTAGAAAACTCAAATGAGATTTTCAACTACAGAAAACCAATAAAGATATAATTATCACTTATTTTATACTGTTTTCTTACCTGTAAGAATCCGGGTAACAAGTCTGCAAAATGTTTGAATAGAGCAACGTTATGCTCATTTGCAAGTATAAATGCAGCTGTCGCTCTAGCAGATAATGTCCTGATCTAAAATGAAGACAGTAAAATATGTCAAACATGAGAAATTTCTCCCATCCAAGTACTAACCAGGCCCGATTTCTGATGGATGCAGGTTCAAGATTTAAGATGAAAATTTTCTTCATCAGCAAAACCAGTATTTAAAGTATTAAAACTAAAGACAAGCTCCAAAATACATAAATTTCTTTCACAAGTTAAATGTTATATTAAATTAGGTGTTAATATTAATGGCACTGAAATTATTTACCGATGGATGTTCCTGATCTTGCATACACTGAACTAACATCCGTTTGATAACATCTAAATAGTGCTGCTGTTGGTTCCCAAAAATTCCAGGAAAATTCCTAAAAAAGATTCAAAATGACATATTTTAGTAAAGCGTCAGCTAGAACATCTAGCGCTCTAATCTAACCTTAAACATCAGCCTGACCCAAGTGTGCATTAACCTTGAAGGCTGAACATCATCTACCCATCCTCCAAGCAATCCTCTTTTGGGGTTCGGCGAATGCAACAAACAGAGCAGAGAGGATTAGGCTGGGAGCAGGGGCAATCCAGGTGCGCACACACATTACTCAGCAGCCAATCCCAGCCCTATGCTTTATCCTTATCACTCTGTCTCCTTAGGAAGGTGACCTGGAGTGCAGGACGGGACAAAAGCAAGTACAAGGTTTCAGATGGTAGCTGCAGTAACAGTACTGCCTAACGATCTGCTCCTAGGCTCGGTCAGTGATCTAGGTAGTCCAAATTCTGCTCTACTTTAAATGTGGTTAACAGTTACACTGAATACTTTCAATTAATTCATTCTCTACTCTGGATTACCAATATAGCTAAGATACATCTGACAACTGAAGTAGAAAATGGTGTAGTATCTACCCTTATCCTCTTCTGATACTCAAGGTAGATCTCATTTTTAAAAGTATACAATCTTGAAAAGTTATAAATCCAATTATATTTTTACTGTAGAACTGTGTAACATGGACAAAATTTTTCTTAATGCAGATAATTGTAATTCTAAACTTAGACCATTTGCTTATAAATATACAGGAGTTTATTAATATACTGTGTTTTTATAAAGTTTAGTTATAGAAGACCCAGAAAACAATGGGGATTCACCAGCCTTTTCTCTCTTCAAGATTTCATCATTCAAGTGGCTTTTTAAAAGATATATTTATATTTACTACTGTGTCAATCTCCAAATAAAGGAGAAGAAACTGTCTTTCATGGAATCATAAAAGACCAAGGAAAGAAAAAAATTGCAGAGGACCCTTGTATACAAAAAAGGATTATAAAATAAAATTAAAAGCTTTGTTTTTCAATTTTACTTCCAACACAAATACAAAGCTCATCTAAAGGCCTTATTTAAGTCTAAAAAGTCAGACTAAAACAAATCAATTAAAATGTGCTTTGCACATTCATGACATTCAATTTTTCAGGAAAATAAGATCAATGAATGTACCAGAAAATGTGAAGGGCAGCTTCCCGCAGTCCCATATTTTGAGAGCTCACTGAATCAAAAAGGAACTTCAAACCTTCAGGCCACTGGTTGTTGCCATCCTCATCTAAAAGTAAAGAAATCCAGGCACAAAGTGTGTAAATCAAAACTTCAAAAAAATGAAGGGTGAATCTTTTCATTTCATAAGCCTCAAAGTATGTAGTAGTAGAAAATGTCACATGCTCTATATTTTTAAAAAATCCTAATAAAATTAGATTCTTTACCCATAAACATGGCAATCTAATCTTGTAAAAAGCAACTGTGCTTTTGGGTTACATAAGCACAGGTTATCGGCAGTGGTTATTTCTAAGGAATAGCATTTGGAGAAAAGGCAGCACTATGACTATTTGATTGGTTAAATCTTTTATTTATACTATTGCTATTAAAGAGTTTTTTAAGATTTTACTTATTTTTGCGAGAGAGAGTGGGGGGGGGGCCGAGGGAGAAGCAAACACCCTGCTGAGCAGGGAGTCCGATGTGGGACTCGATCCCAGGATCCTCACGACCTGAGCCTCAGGCAGACGCTTAACCGACTGAGCCACCCAGGCACCCTTGTGGGTTTTTTTAAGATTTTATTTATTTATATATACTATTGCTATTAAAGAGTTTAAAAAGTAGGCAAAGTTAATATTTGGTATCAAGGTCTTGAAGCCAAAACACTAAATATGCCTTCAAACTGGAGAAGACTCAGGAGTGGGAATCTCAGGACCCAGAGCAGTACTCATGCTACTAAGGTGTTTATTTTTAAACAGATTTTAAAATAAAGAATTTTTGCGGTACTTTGTAATAAAAATGAGCAACCACACAAATCTGTACCAATTAAAAGACTCAACAATCATACCGTCACAAAGAATTTTAAGAGTTGTAGAAATTACAGATGAGTTATGTATCCACTTTTTCTTTTAAAAAAATTTCCCTCCATATTTGCTGAACTTTTCTGAAATAAATGTGCTACCCAGCTGACATAAAAAAATACCCTAATCAGTCCCTTTAAACATAAAGATCTTGCTTGGGGGTCAGAGAGAATGAAAGCTCGATTAAAAAAAAAAAATCTATGGAGAGAGCACTTTGAAACATTTTGGAAACCTTTCCATTATTGTGATTTTGAATTAGACAGGTCACCTATAAAAATCTTATCTGCACGCCTAAAAAAATGTGAAAACAGATTTTCTAGGCTACTTAAAAATTCAAATTTAAAGGCCTCAGTGGGTTTTGAACTTAAAGTAAAAAATTTAACGTATAGGAATATTTTTAAGAATTGGTTGGTATCAGTCAACTGACTTGAACAAGAATTTCGGCATTATTGGAAGTGGAAATTAAAAAATTAGTGTCATACCCTAATACCCAGCAATTACGCTACTAGGTATTTATCCAAAGGATACAAAAAAGTGCATTCAAAGGGGCATGTGCACCCCAACGTTTACAGCAGCACTATCAACAGTAGCCAAATTATGGAAAGAGCCCAAATGTCCACCGACTGATGAATGGATAAAGATGTGGTACACACACACACTGTAATATTACTCAGCCATCAAAAAGAACAATATCTTGCCACTTGCAATGAAATGGATGGAGCTACAGTGTATTAACGCTAACTGAAGTTAAGTCAGAGAGAGACAAATACCCTATGATTTCACTCATATGTGTAATTTAAGAAATAAAACAGATAAACACAAGAGAAAGGAAGAAAAAATAAGATAAAAACAGAAGGAGGCAAACCACAGAGACTCTTAGCTATAGAGAACAAACCGAGGGTTGCTGGAGGGGAGGTGGGCTGGGTATAGGCTAGATGCGGGATGGGTATTAAGGAGAGCACTAGGTGTTGTATTTAAGTGATGAATCACTAAGTTTACTCCTGAAACCAACACTACATTATATGTTAACTAAGCACTAGGTGTTGTATTTAAGTGATGAATCACTAAATTTACTCCTGAAATCAATACTACATTGTATGTTAACTAAGTATTAAATTAAAAAAAAAATTAGTGTCATGATTTACTAATAAGCACACCAACAATATTCTCCCATTTAGCCCTTATCTTAGTGAGGCATCCTTTTCAACCTTTAAAAATGCTGCCTAATATGAACTCAGTTTAAAATCATATCTATGAATGGGATGGCTGGGTGGTGCAGTCGGTTAAGCGTCTCTTGGTTTCAGCTCAGGTAGTGAAATTGAGCCCTGTGCTGGGCTCTATGCTCAGTGCAGAGTGTGCTTAAGATTCCCGCTCCCCTCTCCCTTTTCCCCTCCTCCCCGACTCTCTGTCTAATAAACAAAATTTTTTTTTTAAAGATTTTATTTATTTGACAGAGAGAGACAAAGCGAGAGAGGGAACACAAGCAGGGGGAGCGGGAGGGAGAAGCAGGCTTCCTGCGGAGTGGGGAGCCCAATGCGGGGCTCAATCCCAGGACCCTGGGATCATGACCTAAGCCGAAGGCAGACACTTAACGGCTGAGCCCCCCAGGTGCCCCTAAATAAATCTTAAAAAAAAAATTATATCTGAATCTGTCAAAAAAAAAATAACAAAGCATATTCAATTACTTAGTATTTTTTAGTGTGACCAAAAAGGGTTTTGATTGTTGGCAAAATGCATTTTTAGAGATTTTCCTTTTATTTCATTGTTTAAAAATATTTTGGGGGTATTTCATAAAGTATATGGTATAGTGGTATAATAGCCTATGTCCATAATTTACTAATACACAAATGTAATAGCAAAAGCTCCTGGAGTCCACTGATTTTTACTTCTGCTGGCAAGTTTAATCTACAAAGTAGGCTGTAAATTACACTGTGCTTTCAAAGCTTTACAGATTAAGGAGGAAATAAAACTGACAATTTTTAAGTAAACTACAAAATTACTTCTCCAAACAGACATTCTGAAGATCAACAGGTATTATGACTATACTCCACAAACATCTGTAATTTTTGGCTCTAAATGCAGAATCCATAATCACTCTCAATTCGAACAGAATAAATGGTACTCAGGTAATTGCGAATCTTCCTTTGAGAAGACCCCACTTAAAAAAAGGATATACTCATTTTCTTCTATAACATAATAATGAATGTATCTGCATACACACCTATTAAATTCCTGGCCAGCTCTGCAGCAATATCACAAATTTTTTTCCTCATGCTAGACTGGGTTTCCATTTGAATAATCATCAGTAGTTCACTCTTGATGGCAGTCTGAACATCAGAAGGAAGAGTTGGATAGACTTCATCAAATGCAGAGGACAAAAGACGTCTTAGGAGAACAGCAGCCATTTGTCTAGCCTATAAATGGATAATGTGGTTAATAACTTGGTGTCTTACGAGAGAAAAAAATTTCCAACAAACTACATTCACTCTACCATTGATGTATTTTACTATTCTATTTTTACAATTCATTTCAAAAGCACTTAGATTTTTTTTAAATAGGTAAAATATAGAAAACTCTTATCACATTAGCCTACTGTATAGAAAATGCTACCCAAAAGCTATTTTTTTGTTCATAGCTAAGGAAAAACCCCCGAACACATCAGATTACAAATAGGAAACATCTTAGCAATGATGAACCTATCTTTAATTTCTATTTTTAATACATTCTTTTAAGAAAAAGAAATTAATATAAACTGCAAACCTTAGAACGCTCCTTTCCTACTCCTCCATCTGGCTCTCATTCTAGTGTACCTAATCTTACTCCCAGCCTGGCCTATCTCGCTGTATCACAGCCCTTTCATTAGCCTCTTAGATAACATGCTATCAAATCCATTTATCTTTATGCTTCATTCGAGCAAACAAACATTACAAGTTTCTAATGCCTAAAAGTGCTAATCAATCTCAATGTGTATACTTATCCCATTTAAAAATCTGTAAAATATATTTAAGTTTGGCATTTTCTGTTTAATATTCCCTTAGATTATCCAAAGACAAATATCGTTCTAAAATTTTATCATATGAAATCAATATGCCATTGAAACTATTAAACCCAATTTTTCATGTTTTCTTTCATTTCCGGGCTGCAGGGACTCATTATCACTATAATCAGTATGGGACTGTGACCAACAAAAAGGAGTTAAGCTACACAAATAAAACGTGCCAATTTTTTTCTCAAGTCACTTTTCAATGAATCTTTTTATCTGAATTACTTTTGGCAAAGAGCAAACTTTTAAAGAAATCTTTAATGCTCTAGAAAGGATTCAAAATGGTTAAAATCCCTGTAAAAGTACTTCAAGTTTATGCAGTTCTCACACTTACACTGACAACTATGAAGCCACAATCAAGATCCTGAGGCTAGTTCACAATCATCTAATTCCTAAATCAAATCAAGATTTAAAAAGGGTTCAATATAGGTTTTTTAAAATAAAAGTTGATAGTTTTTAGTAGTATTTATTCTTGGCTTTAAAATTTGTTTCATAGTGGGTGTGCCTGGGTGGCTAAGTTGGTTAAGTGTCTGCCTTCGGCTCAGGTGTGATCCCAGGGTCCTGGGATCGAACCCCGTATTGGGCTCAGCGGGGAGTCTGCTTCTTCCTCTCCCTCTGCCCCTCTCCCCTGCTCATTCCCTCTCTCTTGTGAGTTCTCTCTCTCTCAAATAAATAATACCTTAAAAAAAAAATCTGTTTCATAACTTGATTCAGTCTTCAATAATTAAAATAGCCAACTGTTTTTAGAGATTTGTTATGTAGTTCTTCATATTTGACTCATTTTGAATTAAAGAATACAAAGGTGAAGAAGCGCCTTCTGTCACCTATTTTTAAAAACTGAGGCACTTTTATACTGTTTTCTAAGCATTACCAAAGAATTTCAAATTGCCAATTTAAACTAATTGACCACAAAAAGTCAGGTGTAATACTATGTGGACGTGGAAGTTTAGTGTGACTCCATTTCCATCATGTTTTAATATTAGTAAAGAAGTCTCACTATACAAATTTCCCCCCCTTTTTTAAAAATAATCTTTATGCCCAATGTGGGGCTTGAACTCATGATCCCAAGATCAATAGCTGTATGCTCTATCAACTGAGCCGGCCAGGCTTCCCTCACTTTACAAATTCTCAATTCCATGTTTCATAGGTGGGATTGGTTTTCTAGACTTGGGATATTTTGACAAATTTTCCAAAATAAAGAAAACATTCACTTAACATTTAATATATGTAAAGATATTACTTTTGGTAAGAAAAAAAATCCACTGCTAAATGCATGGAAAAACAGTAAGAAACAATAAATTTCAATTTGGTATAGTAACTAGGTCATTTGCTAAAAACCATGATTTATAAAGGATTCAACAAAGTGTCTCTTTGTTCCTAAACATCTTCAGCATATATTCTTCACTACTTAGAGATGACTATAAGCATAAAAATTTCAAAGACAGAATACATATTTTCTCAGAAACATTTGGCAACACAGTAAAACACCGAATGAATTAATTTCCTCCCTTAGAATGAATTGTTTCAAGGAAGAAAATTTTTTTATAGCTACAGAAATCACTTAAATTTAATAAAATTTTATGTAATTATTTGAAAACCATTAACTTAAACCTGGACACATCACCTGACATAAAAAAAGAAATTTCATTAATACAGAGTACTCAAAAAAACTATAACTGCAAAATAGCTTTTAGCAAATACTAAGTTCAAAGTTCTGGTAACGTCTACGCAGTAAATAATAGTTCTCATTACCTACACGGACCACCATCTAATACCCAACTTGTTTTGTAATAATGTCATATTCTCAAATTCTAAATTAGTACCTCCTCAGCAGCTGTTGTGTTTCTGATAGCTTGTAAGAGAAATGTGATCTTTGACTGGCCTGGGATATTCTCATAGGTTTCCTATAGGAGAAAGAAAAACGTTTAAGGTTAGAATATGTTAAAAAAATGTCGTGAGTGAAAAGAAATGAAATGAAGACTGGGCAAGGTCCATGCATGAGAAATCATGTAGTCAAGGTCTGTTGGTAAAATTTTCCTGTGACACAAAATACACTTCAGCTGGTCAGGAAAGAAAGGATGTCCAGAGAGTGACTTTCAAGCTCCCTTCCCACCTTTAGCTCTTAGATTTTTCTAATGTATGTGCACATTTTCCCAACTTTTGCTTCTTTTATGAACAAAACTCAAGGTGAAAGAGGGCCAAAAAATTCTTAAATGTGACCTGAGCTACCATGCTGTAAAGTTAAGTGCTCACCTAATATCCCTTTACATCATGGAAAACTACTTATCTTGTCAACATTTTCTAGATCAGATGATGTAGAATTGGTTCAAGTTACCACTACTTACAACCACCAGAGACGTACCTCAGATCAAGTAAATCCAAGAAAGGGAAAGAAAGTATTCAAATTCTTTATACTACTTTTTCTTTCAAGCAAGGATTATACTAAATTTATATACATAAATAAATGAATATGGTCAGGTGACTTAAATCTAGGTTTTGTGAGTCAGGGCACTTCTTTCCTTCTCCATGAATAATGTAAAATGAAAATAAATTGGCTAACAATAAAAAGTTGACACTATCAAAAGATGGATTGTCAGAGTGAATCAAAATACAAGATCTAAATATACACTGTCTGCAAAAGTAAGTTAAAGAGAAGTATAGATTCATGTGCACGTATACCAATTCTAACAAGAGCAGTCTTTTACTGTGGAAAATACATCATTCTTTGAAATACACTTGGAATTGTTTTCCCCAAGAAGATGTTTACCTTGTCTGCTCTCTAAGAGCTACCACCGCTATAACTACTTGGTTTCTCTGGACAGAAGTGACAAGGACAAGGGAGGGAACACAGGGTCTCCCTGAATCCACATCTACCTTATTATAACTTTTATTAAGTGCTCTGTGGCATCCCTGAAATATTGATAGATAAGGAAATAAAGGCTCAGAAGTGAAATGACCTGCCCAAGGTTACATACAATAAGCAGTAGAAAGAACTCTGGTTTTCTGAGGCCAGCTGTACTCAAAATCTCCTTAGCACTGAACACTCTTTCCAGGTTTCACTCCTGGGGTCTGTCTGACTCCACCAACCAACCAGTTCTATTTATACACCACTACACAGTTCTCAAACTTCTCAAACATATCTCAATCCAAAGAATACATGTGGGGGAAAGGAGAATTCAAAATCTTCTGATAACCTCAAGTTCTTCTCAAGTACATAAGCACACAGGAACACAACGATGCTGAAAACTGTGACAAGCATTTACAGCTGAGGAGAGAAGATGGTCTGGATTCATGTAGACAGAAATGAGGTAATTTATGTAGAGATATTCATAAGATGATTGCAAAAATGGATATGTACCTTGAGGTTTCTCACTTAATCTTTATGAATGCAACTGAAAGACGGGTTATAGCATTTTCATTTAAACACAGTCTCTCACAGTACATAAAAATGCCTTTTTATTCTTTGTCCCTACCTTCGATGCTATAAATGTTTAAGACTTTCATTTCCAGTGGTCTAAATCAAGTTTCAGAAAAAAAATTCCTTACTAGGATATCACTCTCAGAAAACCTTGCCCAGCTGGGACTATTAGTTTGACAGTTCTACTATGCTAATTCTAGTAGACACTTACAAACATTAGGTCAAATACTGAACTCTATTCCATAAGGAACTAGAAGTCAATAAAGAGTTTATATGAGTGACATCTGATTCCTGAGAGAGGGTTCTCCCCCATTTGTTATGTTCCGCTGTGGCAATCCAGATATTGTATTACATTTATACCGTAACACTGGTCAAGGATAATAGTTTGGCAAAAAGAACACAGATTTAAAATCAAGTTATTAGCCTAAATAGACTGAGTTCCACCAAAACAGGGATGCTATCTTTCTCCTCATATTCCCAGCACATTGGAGTGCAGCAAATACAAAGAACACATATATAAAGACTACATAAAAATATAAAGACTCTTTCTAAGAATATTCCTAGCACTAGGCCAGGCAGGTTCAGTGAATGTTGCCAGCGTCACAGCAAACAGAATTTCAACTCCATTTGATTTTACCATGCACAATCCCACAATGTAAAGCAGATTTCACCTCCCCCTTTCCTGCCCACAAAGAAGAAATGCTAATAAGTACTTACTTCACTCATTCCATAAATATTTATCATGAGCCTACCTTGCATATGAAGAGGGGACAAGTTTTACCTAGTAAACACCCTGGTTCCTCAAAAATCAAGCACATTTTTCAATGTTACCTTCCTCCAATTAAAATCTCATTAATGGAGTTCTATATTAGAATCAATGAAAAACAAAGTCAATGGAAAAAATAAGAATGTAAAATCCATGCATATGATTAATAAAATACTTAAGCTTATGTCATAAAAATGTCTAGTCATGAATGCCATGGACATTCAACTTTGTATTACCTGTCAACTACTTATTCAATTGTTTATTCATGTTACTGTATTTTGAGACTTAGGGGCATTGAAATCATTTCTTCAAGCATCAGAAACATTTTTTGTAAAGTTAAAGAGAAAAAATCCTTGAAGATTTAACAGAAATATAAAGCGCACCAAATGGTTTATACAATGGAAGTTTTAAAAAACTTTTAAGTTTTGAAGACTTTTAATGTTTTCAATATATTACAATGAAAGTCTTCTACTGTACTTGATTTCACATTTGAATATAAAACAAGTCACCTTACTCGACAGTTTGGTATTTGTGTCAATTAAGTATTTTTTTTAAAGATTTTTAAAAAAATTTATCTGACAGAGAGAGACACAGCGAGAGAGGGAACACAAGCAGGGGGAGTGGGAGAGGGAGCAGCAGGCTCCCCGCGGAGCAGGGAGCCCGATGCAGGGCTCGATCCCAGGACCCTGGCATCATGACCTGAGCCGAAGGCAGCCGCTTAATGACTGAGCCACCCGGGCGCCCTCAATTAAGTATTTTTATTTTGACGGAGTAAATTACAAAGATATTTACTGACCTTTTGCCAATTCTTTAGTTAAAAAAAATTTATTTGCTACTTCAGACAGTAATACTCCATTTAATTTAGTTTGATTACTTATAAACAGCTCATTTCATAAGGCAAAAAAAGGGGTATTAAAATATATGCAGCTATTTATTTTTCAAATAATATTTTGCTTTCTTAAGAAGCTCTATTTACAGTCCAACTTTGTGTTATATGAGACCAGGAAACTTCCCCTCTAACATTTACCTTTTTTGGTGTCAAATTAAGAATATTCTATTTTATAATACCTAATTTACATATTAATATGTTTCTGAAAGTAAAAATGTACTACCTGAATGATAGGAATAGAGACTAACAGTACAGTTGATCCTTGAGCAACATGGGTTTGAACTGTGCGGGTCCACTTATACATGGATTTTTTATGACTACAGTATAGTACTGGACTGTCTCTTCTCCGCTTATGATTTTCTTAGTAACATTTCTTCTCTAGCTTAGTTTGTTGTAAAAATATAGTATATAATATGCATAACATACGATATATGTTAATTGGCTGTTTATGTTATTGGTAAGACTTCCAGTCAACAGGAGGTTATTAGTTAAGTTTTGGGGAGTTGGGGGTGTGGGGGCTGTTGTCCCTGACCTCTGAGTTGTTCAAGGGTCAACTGTACTTTTCAATTGTTCTTTATGAGAAAATGTGCTGAATGCTCCTAACTATCCCCAAAGTGATGGAAGTGATAAAAGATTTACAACAGGCACCAATTGGAATTCAAGCTGAACCAGACACTGGTATTTAGTTCAATAGAAGAGAGATTCCCCACTAGGCTTGACAATAGAGACTTAAGCAACTGGAGGGAAGAGGGAGAATTAAACTCGCTTACTAATTACAATGCTGTTCTACTTTGTAATACATGGCAATTTCTATTATGGGTTGGGATTAAGAACTTATTTTGGTGAAAAATTACCTCCAGAGTTAGCAAAATGCATTAAAATGTTTTTATAGGCATCATCACATCCCTCTGACAGGAGTGCAAACTGATGCAACTAATCAATGCACATTACTTCCAAGGACAAATGCTACTTTTAAGTATTCCACAAGTAAACCCGGCAAAGTCTGAAAAGATAGGTATGCATGTATTCCCATTTTTAAGAGGACAATGGAAACCTAATGTCCATTCATAGGAGGGTTGGCTGAATAAATAATACAACCACATGATGGAATACTACATAGCTGCTTTAACAAAATCTCTTATGTGGCAATGTGAAATACGCTGAGTGAAAAATCCAAGTTGCACAACAGTATGCATATAAAAGGCCCATTCATGTAAAAATGAATGTATACATTTGCACTAGTAAAGATATTTTCAGGGACTACTCACAAGACACTTAAAAGTAGTTACCTTTGGGGAATGGGAAAAAAACGATCTGCGCTGTTTAAATTTTTACCCTGAACACATATCACATGTATAATACATGAATCAAAAATCATTAGACTAAAGTTAATAATTGTTTAAAGTGCTTTTTCATACAGAACTGAACTTCCAGTGTATTTACTTTACATATTATAAAACCACTAAGCGTAGCCAGCATATCTTAATCTAGTCAAAGTAAATATTAACAACATTGTGATTCTAAAGACATGCATAAAATTCATGACAAGAGGACTTGTCCCCCAATTTCATCAGCCACATGTAAAATAAATTTCTGCTCTGTAAAAATATCTGGCTGAACATCCTTCACTGAATCTTATAAAAATCTTCAATCTTGTGGTGGCAGAGAACTCTACATATAATCAAGTATGAAGACATACTTATAATGCACTTAAAAGAATCTAGAAAGTTTCTGCCCTTCCCTTTTAGTGTCTCCCGTATATATCGTGGTCTCAACACTGACAGCATTAACATCAGTCTGATACTGAACTACGTGTCTCGCTGCTACTTGGTAAAGGAACTTGCAGATACGTCTGAAATACTACTGCCTCTTGAAAATATATCCACAGCTCCACAATTTGGAGTCCAGAAGCCAAAGGTGGCTTAAAAAAAAAAATAAAAAAAAAGAGAGAGAGAGATTCAGGTTAGATTTAATGAAATTAAAGACTTAAACATATGGTGGCACTGGCCCACTTAAACAACGGAAGTCCCAGGACATCGCAGCTATGTTATGAGACCACAAATCTCTAGAGATCAAAGAAAAATTTGTCTTGAGGAAGAATAAAGGTGGATGGTGCTTGGAAAGAAACCCTAAAGGCAACTCACAAAACCGTGGGCGGGTGGAGGGGAGAGGGAAATCCAGCTTCCGATGTCGGGAACTAGACAAGAAAAAGAGGACTAAATGGAAGTAAGTGGAAAGGCAAGAGAAGACACACATTTCAAAAAGAGGGGATGGGGGAGGGAGGGAAAGGCGAAGACAGGAGAGAAACAGAGCTGATGGGTCAGGGAGCAGCCGGGGTTTGGGGCACCAGGAGGGCTAGGCTGGGTGGAGACCGAGGTTGGAAGGGTGGGGGAGGCTCCCACCGGGAGAAAGCGGGAAAGGGGCGAGGGGAACCCCGGGCCCGCCCCACACCCCACATCCCTCCCCGCCGCCCGACTTCCCCATCTGGGCGGGGGCAGCGTGTCAGGAGTGGCTGCACGTGTGCGCAAGGGGTGGCGAGGTAGTAACTGGCGCCGGGCGCCGCGGGGACAAGGGCCGGAAGGGCCCGGGGGCACGGCCAGGAGCCGCGGGCCGCCTCACACGTGGGCTGCGCGGCCGCCGCCCGGCCCCGGCCTGCGCGGCCACGGCTGAGCGGCCGAGGCCCGGCGGGGCGGTGTCGGGGGAAGGGCGGCGCGCCGGCCCGGGCGCGGGGTCGGGGGTGGCGAGCTCGGTTACCTCTGCCTGTTTCCGGACCACATTGTCGGGGCTGAGCAGGTTTCCCAGGAGCAGGTAGAACTGTTGCTGCTCCGCCGCGGCCGCCGCCATTGCGCTAGGCGTGTGAGAGAGAAGGAGGGAGGGGAGACAGGAGCCGTGAGGCGCGCTGGCGGGCCGGCGGGAGGGGTGGGGGCGGGCCCAGCGCGGGGACCTGCACCAGCGGCGGCGCGGGGCTGGGGGGGGGAAGGGGGGCGGGCGGGAAAGGGCGGGGCAAAGGGGAAAGGGGAGGATGGGGCGGGGCCTCGCGACCCCTCACCCCGCCGCGGCCCCCAGCGCCAGCTTCTCATTGGCTCTGGGCGCGGGAGGCGGGGCCGAGGCCGCCTCCTCCGGGGCCGCGCCGATTGGCCACGCACCCTGCAGTGCCGTCACTGGCGACTCGCGGCGGGCAGCCCGGCTTGTCGCGGGCGAGGTGGGGCGGGGACTTTGCCGGCCAGCTGGGGCCTGGGGTGACGTCGGGAAGGTGGCGGGAGGGGCTGGCTGGCGGGCCGCGCCGCGCCGCGGGGCGTGAGGTCCGGCTGGGGAGGTGGGGCTAGCTTCAGAGCGCGGGAGATTTCGGCGCCGAGGGCTGGCCGGCGTCCTCCTCTGCCGCCTGCTAGCCCCTCCCCGCGGCGCGACGAGTGCCCCCCAGCCCCGGTTCCGTAGGTCTCTAGAACCCTAAACCTCCACTCCCCTGGGAGGAGCTCCTTTGAAGCCCACTTCCCACTTAAATTCCACTCCCGGCTTCACAGGCTTCTTCATGTGTCAGACCCTCCGACCTCCCCCAGGACTATGACTCAAGCCGCCCCTTCCTCCCGCGGTGCTCACCAGTGACTCACACCTTCGGCTTGTCCGGCAAAGGTGTTACTCAGCCTTGGGCTTTCCAGCCAGGCCTCCCCTCCACTCCCCAGCCCAGGGTCGTCCGGAGTTGTCCACGTAGCGCATGTGCCTCCAGCTCCTCCCCACCCAGGATCCGAGATTATTCCCTGAATTCCTTGTTTTGGGGTCCCGTTCTTTCAATGATTGGGAGAAATTGGGAGAGAGAATCCCTCCCTAAAGCAACACTGGTTTGCAGAGCTGATCTAAATGTTTATGGATTCCTACCGGTACTAAGGGGCCCAGAGACCTGATTTCAATGGCATAAACAATACACCCAATCTTCCTTTACTACTGGAGCTGCCCAAATCGGAGAAATCAGTGTTTAAGTCAAAGGGCACTTCTCTCGAGCCCCTACCGAGTCCAGTGTTTTGAGCTAAGGGTGATAGTGGAGAAAAGAATTCATTTTTGCCTCTAAAGGACCGTGGTAGGGAGGAGGTTCACATTAGGTGAGAGAGTACTACACTTCGGGCAGCTCGTAGGGAATTTAATTTCCTATTGGCTATCCTGAAGTTCTGCTCTCTGGAAATTTACTTAAAACATTTGCTTTTAAGTGAGTGATTTTAAGCCTTAGCTGTATGTTGGAATCCAGGCCAGTGGGTCCAGAATCTCTGGGCAGAGACCCCGGGATCGTTATGCAATTGTGATTGCCAGATAAGATCTTTTAAAGGATTCTAACGAATTGGTGGAGAAAACTCCCTTAGAAAGTTTTAGCTGTGTCAGTGATGCGTTCTCCACAAGAGGTCTGCAGACCTATCTTTGTAGAATTGATGTTTCTTAGATGTGACGATTTGTTGTTCTTATGATGCATTATTTCTTTAAAGATAGACCGTTATGTAGATTAATTTGGGGTAGGTTTTTTTTTTTTTTTTTTTTGCTTGGTATTTATTTAGGTCAGCGGTGGTCATGTCTGGATTCTGAGGAGTCTTTTTCCTCACTCAAGATTATTAAGATTTTGGGAATTACTTACCCAAACCATTTTATGACTAGGTTACCAGGGAAATAAGATGACCTGTCTAGAGGCTTGCTTAGGGTATGGCCTGATCTCCAGTTACTTTTTAAAAATCTGTGGTATGTGTTTTATTGGCAATGACTCTGTAGATTACATATATTTGTTTAATAATTATTAAATAATAGAAATTCCAACGTAAGTCTACAGATATGTCAAGGTAGGGAGCTTGTTTTCTTGGTGAGGCAAAGCATAAACTTATTTCAGGTTATAAATAAAACAAGTTAATGGTGACATCAGCTGCTGGAATATGAAATGTCAGCCTACGCTTATTTTAATATTGTAAGTTTCCAGTCAAAACGGAAGGAGATTTTTAAGGGTAAGGAATAAAGAGATCCCCAAATGGGAGAAATTCCTGTAAACTTGGGGTGGATATCAGCCATCCTGACAAGTGAGACCAGTTCTGGTGTCCAGGAAGCCTCCGAAGTGGGAACTGCATTTTCAACAGCAGACCTGCCAGTTTGGAGAGTTCCTAATGCTCAGCCTTTTGGGAATTTATGGCGCTTAGAAACCCATTTCCCATGGAGAGAGTCCTGTTTGTTTTATGAGTATTATCTCCCCATAAGAAAATAGCTCAGATAATTGTATAATGGCAGCCCACAAGAATAGAGGTTTATTTCCCAAGGAGATTAGATGGTGGAAGGTAAAGAACCTTGAACTTGAGTGAATTTGGGTACTTGGTCTCTTACTACTTATGTGCACTTGAGTGAGCACTTAATGTCTCTAAGCCTCGATTTCTCATCTATAAAATGGAATAATAATGGCTGTTAAGGTATGATATTAATCACAACAGTTCTGACATTAAATTATAATTGGAAATGAAATGGAGGGGTGGAACACCTTTAGTATTGTTCACTCCCGATTAGCTGTCATTGCTTTGGCCCAGTTAACCGTGAACAGCCAGCTCCTGATACCTTCCACTTCAGCTTATTAGACCTGACCCTACCTCTATTAAATTCTGGGGGCATATTTGCTCAGAGCGTTTACAACCCCTTGTGAAAAAGGGTGAGGTTGGGAAAATGGAAGACTGGAAGTTTCTCTCAACTAGGACATGAAATCTGGGTAATTTAGTTTTTTTTTTAAGATTTATTTATTTTAGAGAGAGAGTGGGGAGAGGGTCAGATGGAGAGAATCTTCAAGCAGACTCCCCGCTGAGCGCAGAGCCCCACATGGGGCTTGAGGCTCTATCTCACAAACCCTGAGGTCATGACCTGAGCCAAAATCAAGAGTTGGTGCTTAATTGACTGAGCCACCAAGGTGCTCTGGTAATTTGGGATTTTTGATGTTCGTCAGAAGGTACTGCACAGCCTGGTCATGACCTATTTATCATAATACAGGAGGCAAGACTCCTTAAGGAGAGAGCATCAGAATCTTCTTCAGGTACTGCTCTTGGTTTTATGGGTTTTCACGTTAATGGGAGTGGCTGGAGAAGTTAGGCTTTTAAAAACCCTGTGAAAGCTTCTCTCAGCTGGAGTAGAATTTGGTCTTGTCTGTCATTTCTGGTTTATTGGATGCTGAGTGTAAATAAAATAAGATTCTCCCAAATGAGCAATCTGTAAATTTTTAAAAGTTGCCCCGGGACTCCAAAAGAACCTCAACTACTTGTCCTGGTAGTTGTAAGCACATGTGCTCTCTGTATCACAACTTATTATGAGGGTCAGTTTAAATAATACAAATGAAAATATTATAATCTCTAACTGTATACAGCTAAGAGGTGATGGTATTCTTTACAGGTGTTTGTATTAATAGTTAACTTGGTACAATAAAAAAAGTTGGCTTTGTTTTCTCATTTGTAAAAGGGGAATAACACTTCTTCATAGGGGTATTGTAAAAGTTAGGATAATATTTGTAAATTTTCATGGCATGGTGTCTGCATAGTACTCAATAATTATCAGCTATTATTAATTAGACGGATTTTAGGATTAAATAAGAAATAGACCTCAGACAGCTACATGTGATATGGATGTATGCATCACACTTGTGTGTGTAGAAAGTGTATTTGCATATTTTCTGTTAGTCTCCCTCCCGATTATGCAGAATAAAATAGTACATTGACGGATTAAGGATTAGTTAATAGGCATTGGACTGATAAACAAGATTTCTAACTCTTTCTAATATTGATGCTCTTTGTTGCTTAGATAAGAGCCAGCAAAAGAGATGAGAACTGTTGAGAAAAGTTGTTTGCTGAAAATAAAATGCTGAACTGTTTACATTTCTTCAGCTGCTTTTTATCAAGACTTTCAAACCCCCCTGTCTGAAACTGTTACAGTCAGAGCATGCCAAGCAGGGGCAAGTGAAACCTTCACATTCCCAAAGGGCACTGCACACAATAGTCAGCAAATTGTTACATTGAACACAAGCAGGGGTTATTTGGATTCCATTAGTTTCTTTTGCTCTTTCTCTGTTTCTCTCTCTCATAGTTTTATATATGAAATTTACTGAATTCTGCAGGTGTTTGGATACATTTTAGGGAGGTGTAGAGTTTGGAGGCTAGGATCACAGGCTCCAAGAGCCAGCCAGAATGAGAATTCAAATAATGACTTTACAACTTGGATGCGGTGATCTTGCCCAAGTTAATTAAACTTCTAAACTTCTAAACTTCTATCTAAGCCCCAGTTCCCTCTTCTATGAAATGGAGATAAAAGAAGTACCTTCCACCATGTGTTAAAATACTTGGCCTAGTGCCTAGCACAGAGTAAATGCTTAATAAATGTTAGCTATCATTACTGATGCAGATTGAAACCTCCAAGATTTGTAAATTTAATTCTGACTGTACATCTACTTGTTAGGTTATTATGTTTTTATACTCATTATATAAGCAGTCATGTTATAGCAATGTATAATAAATTGTGGCTAAGAAAAAATTATTTAAGTTTGATGTGATCAAAATGGAGCATTTTAAGGCCATTTTCAGTTTTAAATGCTATAGTTCTTTGTCCAGAATGGTAGCCACTAGCCATTGTGGTTATTGATCACTTGAAATGTAGCTAGTTTGAAAATAAGTGTGCTTTAAGAGTAAGGTGCAGACTAAATTTCAGAGACTTAGTAGAAAATTAGGAATAACAATTTTGGGGTGCCTGGCTGGGTCAGTCGGTTAAGTGTCCAACTCTTGATTTTGGCTCAGGTCGTGATCTCAGGGTTGTAAGATGGAGCCCCGAGTCTGGATCCATGCTCAGAGGGGAGTCAGCTTGAGATTCTCTCTCTCCCTCTCCCTCTGCCTCTCCCACTCCTGCTCTCTTATTTATTTGAGAGAGAGAAAGAGAGCGCGCATGAAGGGGGAGGGACAGAGAGAGAGGGAGAAGCAGACTCTCTGCTGAGCAGGGAGCCCGACATGGGGCTGGATCCCAGGTCCCTGGGATCATGACCTGAGCCAAAGACAGATGCTTAACCGACTGAGCCACCCAGGTGCCCTAAATAAATAAATCTTAAAAAAAGGAATAATTAACAATTTTATGTTGATCACATGCAGAAATGATGACATATTGAGTTAAATAAAATATGTAAATTATACTTATTAATAAGTGATAATTATTAACTACATTAACAATTTTTCCTGTTTTTACTTTTAAAAATATGACTATTAGAAACTTTAAAATTACATGTGTGACTTGCATTTGTGGTTCACATGTTATTTCTATTCAACAGTACTTTGCTAGAGAGTCCTAAAATAACCAACTAGCTATACACAAGTGTCCTACATACTTTGTTAATTTAGATTTAGGGAGTGACTCGTCAACAAAGTGAAATTAAGTTACCTTATAGTACTTTCTGTTGCTTCCACTTTTCTGACTTGATTCTCAGGGATTTGGAGACATGGTACAGTACTTCCTGAGCAGTGTTCCTTGCTTAGGAATTTCCTTTCCCTGCTGGTTGGACATTAAAGAGATTTGTGAACCTCTAGAAAGTAAGACTCCAAATTTGATTCTCTAGAATAAATCCTTAAAGTTAAGTCAAGAACTAGTTAAGAGCTGGGGGAAAGAAGAACTCTTTTTATTTTTTTTATGTTGATTTTCATTTAAATGTGGTGAATGGTTTAAAAACCATCATTCACTGTATTCACTATATTCACCTGAAATAAAAATATGCACAGCAGAAGAATTTAGTTTTAAGCGTTTTTCTGTAGAACACAAGTAGGTTGAAAGTAAAAGGACGGAAAAAGATATCCCATGAAGCAGTATCCAAAAGAAAGCCAAAACGGCTATCCTGTATCAGACAAAACAGATTTTAAGATAAAATTATCTAAGACAAAGCAGGATATTTTATTATAATCAAAGGGTCAATCAGCCAGGAAGACAAAGCAGTTACATATACATGTACCTATGAACAGAGCCGGGAAATACATGAAGCAAAACTTGACAGAACTGAAGGGAGAAATTCAATAAAATAGTTGGAGACTCCAATCTCCACTCTTTGTGTGTGTGTGTGTGTGTGGAAATTTATTTTATTTCCTCCAGATAAATTCTCCCCGATGACAAGGTATAGAATGACATACACGAATGATGAGCAATCCTAAATTTAGTTTATCCCATAAAACAAGAAATGGTTCGCTCTCATTAACCCCTCAGCTGAAGTTACAACACTTAACAGTCTGCAAATGGCAGTGACCATTTTATATTTAGGAAATCAGACATGGCAAAGTGATCATCTTTTCCTTGGGTCACAAGCTGAGCAAGTAACAGCAAAAGACATAGCTCTCTTAAGCCCCACTGGGATGCAGTTACCCCAGCAGAACATCACTGCATCTGATTTATTATAGAGTACTCTGAGGAAGACCTTGGCTCCCACTTTCGTCATCCCTTCAGACGACTTAAAGAAATAAGGCTTTTATTTAAATACCATGTACAAAATACCTGTACATGAATTTTTTAATGTTGTATTGTGCCATTTTCCTTAGTTCTATGAGGATGAAAGGTAACTCAGTAGTGGGTTGAGATTTGCTATGTATCTTCAATACTAAGATAAAATTAAAATTATACCAGGCACATTTTGGCAGTTAGTGTAAACCCCGCATTAATGAGATACATGCCAAAAGATGTTTCCTTCCAAGACAGTGAAAATGGGTGCATGGAGGCCTATATCCAAGCTAATGCTTCAAACTTCCGTGTGATTTTGACAATTGTCATTATCAGTTTGGCATTTTGATTGCCTATGAATAGGAACTTCCTTGACACTGTTATTAGAGGCATCCGCTGTAGGGTCACCTCCTGCTCTGCCTTAGTATGAAGTTGGAGATGGCCTTTGGTCACCTCCCCTTTATCCACTGATCTCTTTTATGCCCCTCCAGGATACTGATCTAGGTGGCTCAATCTGAGCTAAGTGGGCAGGGTAGAGCAGGACGGCTTTTCCATCCACTCCTTAATCAGTTGGTGGGCAACGGCTAACTTAGGGGGCAACCAGAATGTCCCATACTGTTGCTGAGTATATGGATTGTTTTTCCTCAGGGCTGTGGTTACCTCATCATGACTGAACCAGCCAACTGCCTCTAGTTCTTTCAAGTTCACCTGGATCTCTGTCTGCCCTGGTTGCACAGTTGCATGACAAGCAATCGCGAGTGAGCTATTAGGAAAGGGCCAGTGCTGGGATGTGGAGTACTGCGGTCTTTCCACCTCCAATCCCACCTCTTCTGCAACTTCTCTCCAGACAGCCTCTTCCAGACTTTCACCTATATCACAAAAACCTGCCCAGGCAGAATACATTCCCTTGGGAAAGGAACTCTGGCAGGCAAGCAGACATTGAGTCCCATCTGACACCAGAGTGATCACCCCAGGAGCCATCTGTGGATAATAGATAATCTTATTGGAAGGGCACACATGCTTGCTGCCAGCCATATTCTTCTTGGTGGGCTGCCCGCTTCTGCTACAGAACTGATGAGCATCATGCCAACGGAGAAGAGCCCAAGCTGTGGTCAACAAGGAGGCATCCTTTGTGTTCAGCTGAAGGAGCCTTCCTCAGCTCAGTGAAAGAGCCCTTGAGCTCTGTCTCCATTTCTGGTTTCTGTAAGGAAGCATTTATGAAGAGGAGCTTTTTAGACCTAGATTCAGAGCAAACCATGCTTCATGCTGTTCAGAGCATCCAGTCAGCACAGTCTTCTATTCTTTGTGTGTCCTGTCCACAGCTTGCCAGGAGCCTTTCCAACTCTAGTAGGCTATGCCTGGGGGCCTGGTATTGGTGTCCCGATTTCTGAAGCAAAGGAGCCAGGCTATGAAAGAGATAAAATGCTCCTGTCTGCTGGGCTTTTTTACATGCATCATCATCTTCTTTCAGTTCAAATAAATACCGGGTCTTAGTGACGTAAGTTGACAGCAGCCTAAAGTACCAAAAAGATTTTCTCCTGTAAGCAATTCCACAATACAGGGACATTGTCAGGTCTCTGAATTCTGTTGGGGGAGGGTGCCTTCTTAGGCCTCAAGAATCAGCAGAAACCAGGGAACTCCTCTCAATCTCCACTCTTAATAATGGATAGGACCTCTAGGCAGAAGATGAACAACAAACAGAAGACATGAAGAACACTATACACCATCTAGACCTAACAAACATCTGTAGGACACTCCATCCAACAACAACAGGATACATATTCTTCTCAAGTGCACAGGGAACATTCTCCAGAAGAGATCACATGTTGGGCCATAAAACAAGTCTTGGTAGATTTAAAAAGACTCAAATCATACAAAGTATGTTCTCCGTCCTCAGCGAAATGAAATTCGAAATCAAGAACAAAAGGAAATCTGAGGAATTCACAAATAAGTGAGCCAGCATCCTTCTAAATAACAAATGGGTTGAAGAAGAAATCACAAGAGAAATTAGTAAATACTTTAAGATGAATGAAAACAAAACCACAGGAGCCCAAAACTTATGGGATACAGTGAAAACAGTGTTCTTGGGAAACTTCAGAGTTGCAAACATCTTCGGTAAAAAAGAAAAGAGAACTCAAATCAATAATGTCACCTAGTTTCTTCAAAACTAGAGAAAGGGCAAACTAAACCCAAGCAAGCAGAAGAGATAATACAACCAAGAAAGGAAATAAGTGAAATGAGAATTAAAAAACCAAGAGGAAAAAAAGCTGTTCCTTTGAAAAGATCAACAAAATTGACAAACCTTTAGCTAGACCAAGAAAAAGAGACTCAATTACTAAAATTAAAAATAAAAGGGGCTATTAATACCAAACTCTCAGGAATAAAAAAATTATAATCAAATGCTATGAACAATTGTATGCTAACAAATTAGATAACATGGATGAAATGGAAATCCCTAAAAAGTCACAACCAGCAAAATGAAATCGAGAAGAAATAGAAAATCTGAATAGTGGGGTGCCTGGGTGGCTCAGTTGGCTAAGTGTCCAACTCTTGATTTTGGCTCAGGTCATGATCTTAGGGTCCTGAGATGGAGTCCCACATCCAGCTCCATGCTCAGCGTGGAGTCTACCTGTCCCTCTCCCTCTGCTCCTCCCCCTGCTTGCTTGCTCCTGCTCTCTTTCTCAAATAAATAAATAGAATCTTAAAAAAAGTAAAGAAAATCTGAATAGACCCATAACAAGCAGAGAGACTGAATTAGTAATAAAATTTCCCACAAAATTCCAGGGCTAGATGGCCTTATTGGGGAATTCTACCAAACATTTAAAGAGAATTAATACCAATCCTTTCTAAGCTCTTCCAAAAACTAGAAGCAGAGTGAATATTTATTCTATGAGGCCAGTTTTAACTTGATACCAAAACCAAAGACATCACAAGGAAACTGCATACCAACATAAACATCGATGCAAAAATTCTCAACCAAATCCTAGCAAACTGAATTCAGCAACATACAAAAAGAATCATATATCATGACTAGGTGGGATTTATCCTAGGAATGTGAAGTTGGTATAACATAAGAAAATCAATCAATGTAATATACCATATTAATGGAATAAAGTATAAAGACCACATGATCATCGAAATTGATGCAGAAAAAACCTTTGACAGAACCCAACACTCTTTCATGATAAAAACACTCAACAGACTAGGAATAGAAGGCAATTTCCTTAAATTTCCATCTAAGAAAAACCCACAGCTAATATGATATTTCCTGGGGTAAAAAATGAATGCTTTCTTCCTGAGATCAAGAAAAAGACAAGAATGTCCATTCTCATCATTTCTATTCAACATTATACTGCAGAGTCACAGATGGTATGATCTTGTATAGAGAAAATCCTGATGAATCCACAAAAATGTTATTAAAACAAATAAATGAATTCAGCAAGTTTGCAGGATACAAGATTAATACACAGAAATCATGTATCATATACTAGCAATGAACAATCAAAAAATGAAATAAAAAAATCTCTGATAGCATCAAAAAATAATAAAATGCTCAGAACAAGTCTAACAAACATGTAAGACTTGTACACCAAAAATTATAAAACATGGCTAAAGAAATTTAGAAATATCTGAATAAATGGAAAGACATTCCACGTGCATGACTCGGAAGACTTAGTATTAAGATGGCAATACTCCCCAAATTGATCTACAGATTTAAGCTATACCTATCAAAATTTCAACTGCTTCTTTTCTTCAGAAAAAACATCCTAAAATTCATATGAATTGCAAGAGACTACACATAGCCAAAATAATCTCAAACCAAACAAAAGTTGAAAGACTCACACCTTGATTTTAAAGCTTATTATAAAGCTACACTGTGATACTGGCATAATGATAGACATAAAGATCAATGAACTTGAATGAGGACTTCAGAAATAAACCTTATATTTGTGGTCAATTGATTTTTGAGAAGGGTGCTATGATGGTTGATTTTAGGTTTCAGCTTGGGTAGGCTATGGTGCCCAGTTGTTTGGTCAAACACTAGATGTTTCTGTGAAGATGTTTGTAGATGTGATTAACATTTACAATCAGTTGACTCTAAGTAGATTACCCTCCATAATGGGTGGGTCTCATCTAACCAGTGGAAGGCCTTTACAGCAAAGGCAGGTTTCCAGGGGAAGAAGCATTTCTGCTTCAGGACGTAGAAACACCTTTTGGCGTTTCTACGCCAAGGGTCTGCAAATTTCAGACTCCACACTGCAAAATCAACTCTTGCCTGAATTTACACTTGCTGTCCTGCCCTAAGGATTTCAGACATGCCAGTCCCCATAATCACATGAGCTAGTTCCTTAAAATAGATCTCTTTACATATATCCCATTGGTTCTTTTTCTCTGGAGAATCCTGACAAATACAGGTGCCAAGGCCATTCATGCGAGAGAACAGTCTTTTCAACAAATGTTGCTGGTACAACTGGATATCCACACGCAAAAGAATGAAGCTGAACTGCTACCTTGTACCATATGCAAATCTCAAAATGGGGCATAGACCTAAATAGAGGAGATAAAACTGTAAGATTCTTAGAAGAAAGCATAAGGCCTTTGATTAGGCAATGGTTTCTTAGATATGGCACCAAAATTACAAAAGACAAAAAAAGAGGAAAGATAAATTGGACTTCATCAAAATTAAAAACTGCTGTGCTTCAAAGGAAACCATCAAGAGAGTGAAAAGACAACCCATAGAATGGGAGAGAATATTTGCTCATCCTATATCTGATAAGGGACTTGTATCCCGAATATATAATGAACTGTTACACTCAATAACAAAAAGACACCCGATTAAAATGTAGGCAAAACAAACATTTGAATAGAACTTTCCCTACAGAAGATACATGAATGCAAATGGCTAGAGAATATGTTAAAAATGTTCAACGTCATTAGTCATTAGGGAAATACAAGTCAAAACCAAAAAAGGGATTACCACTAGGATAACTATAATAAAAAAGACAATAGCAAGTATTGATGAGGATGTGGAGAAATTGGGACCCCTCATCCTGGAACCCTGGCACATTGCCGATCGGACCATAAAATGGTGCAGTCAAGCTGACAAACAGTTTGGCAGTTCTTCAAAAGTTACACAGAAAGTTACCATATGACCCAGCAATTCTACTAAATACATGCTCAAGAGAAATGGAAACATATGTCTACACAAAAACTTTTACATGAATGTTCATAGCAACATTATTCATGATAGCCAAAACGTGGAAATAATCCAAAATATCCACAAACTGATGAATAGATAGACAAAGTGTGGCATATCTATTTGGCAATAAAAGAAATAAAGTACTGATAACATATTGCAACATGGATGAATCTTAAAAGTATTATGCCAAGTGAAAGAAGCCAGACACAAAAAGTCACATAGTTTTTGGTTCCATTTATGTGAAATGCCCAGAAGCAGCCAATCCATAGACACAGAAAATAGATTCGTGTTTGCCAGGGGCCTGGAGGGGAAGGGAGGGAAGGTGGAGTGACTGCTAGTTTCTTTCTGGGGCGATGAAGATGTTCTGGAACGTGACAGGGGTGATGGATGCAAAACTCTATGAGTAAACTAAACAACTGTATATTTAAAAAGTGTGAACTTTATGGTACGTGAATGATATCTCAAAAAAGCTGTTATTTTAAAAACTGTTTTTCCTTAGTGATCTGAAGGAAATTGATCCAGACCTCAATTACTATTTTTTTCCTATTTTCACACTGTTTTTAATTCAATTCAGAATACACAGATGATAGCATTCCTCACCTTCAAACCTGAGCATTCCTAAGCCATTATTTTGGAGGAAAAGGACTAGAGAGAGACTGATATGATTTAGTCTATCTATTTTCCTCTCCATGCATTTGGTATTTATAGCAAGCATCTCACAGTTTGGATACTATGATGTGCACATTTTACCTCATGCATTATGATGGCATTCACAGTGGAGTATCAATTGTGACGTCAATCTAGAACTCAAATTTCACGTACTGGCAGGACAGAGTTTTAGCTGTCTGTAGTTAATGAAGTAGAAACAAAAGGAACCTCATAATATAGTTCATCCTCTTTAATTCCACCCACACTGTGTTGTACTGCTTTATGCCACACTTTACTGTGTTAGCATTTTTTTTTAACATTTTGCTTATTCACTTATTTAGCAAATATGTATTGGGCACTTTCTCGGCAGCGGACACTCCTTGTGAGGATTCAGTAGTGAGCAGGACTGGGTTCCCAACTTCGTGGAGCTTATCTTTTAGAAGAAGCCAGACAATAAAAAAGTCAACTGAGTAGATTAGAAAACTCATTCGGTGACCAGTGAAAGGAAGATAATGGGTCAAGAATGACTGGGTGGAGTTGGGTGCTACATTGGGGGAGATACTGGAGCAGAGACTTAAAAGATGAGACAAGTTAAAGAAATGGGGGAAATTCCTATTTCCAGCAGAGGACACAGCAAGTGTAAAAGTCCCAAGACAAAATGAAGTCTGGTGTATTCCAGGGAGGAAAGAAGAGTACAGCCAGAGAGGAGTAAGCCATGAGGGGAGGGCTGAGAGGCAAACAGGAGCCAGATCACCGGGGGCATTGTAATCCTTCAGTAGTATGACTTATTCTAGGTGGAATGGGTTAAGTAAGGGATATGACTGGTCTTAACAGATCATTTAACATTTAAACAGTTATAAAAGGTGATTTGGGAGTGATATAGAAACAGTAGGAGGGAGTGAGGAGGCTGGGGGAGCATGAGGAGGTCACTGTGGTACTCCGGGCCAGAGAATAAGGTGGCTTGGACTACAGCAATCAACGGTGTCCAGAGTGGTCTGATTGAGATAGTTTGCTCTCCGAAATAGAGCAGGATGTAGGGTGCAGAGGCAGATCCAAGTTTTGTGGGACCTGAAACCTAACACAATTTGAGACCCCTCTATAAGAAAAATGAAACACCGAACATACAACGAGGTCCTCTGGAGGGGCTCCGTGCAAGCAAAAGACCTGGAAGTTTAAGCTCCTCGAGCTCCATGGTGAATCCTCCTCTGAAGGAAGTAAGATAGAGAAGTCAAGGGTGCCTAGGATTGGGGTCTGAGCAATGCCAGTGCCACTAAAATGAGGATGTGTGTGGGGTAAGTTGTGGCGAGAAGAAATTGAGAGGCGAGTTTCATTCATGGTAAGTTTGAGATGCCTAGGAGACATCCAAGTGGGGGATGTCCAGCAAGCCATTGGACAGGGATGCCTGGAGCTCAGCAAGAGGGTGGGGCTGGAAATACCAATTGAGGCATCACATTCATGGCATTTAAGGCTGTGGAAGTGGATGGCATCACCTGGGGAAGAGACAAGAGGGTCAAGGACTCGGCCCTGAGACATCCCAACACTTAAGAGGCCAGGCAGAGGAGGTTTGTTTATTTAAAAAAAATTTTTTTATTATGTTATGTTAATCACCATACATTACATCATCAGTTTTTGATGTAGTGTTCCCCGATTCATTGTTTGCGTATGACACCCAGTGCTCCATGCAGTACCTGCCCTCCTTAATACCCATCACCAGGCTAACCCATCCCCCCCACCCCCCTCCCCTCTAGAACCCTCAGTTTGTTTTTCAGAGTCCATAGTCTCTCATGGTTCATCTGCAGAGGAGGTTTATAATCCACACATAATAAAATATAATCCTAAGGGGGAACCGATGGTAGTGCATTGAACATGATTAGTCATCTTAAATTCTAATTCCCTTTTGATCTCAGGTTGGCAAGGGAATGACACCTAGGAATCCACCAGTTAGTGTCAAGATAGTTGGAAGAACAAGTAGGCACAGATGTTAAAGAGAAAGTCAATCCTATAACATTTTATTTGAAAAGATTATTTTTTATCTGTATTTTTTTTTGTACTTCAGGAGTGATAGTATTTATTTGGTGCTAAGGAAATACTATTTTCTCGAAATTTTCTTCAGCTACTCAGTTCTCTTACCATCTAATCTACCTCTCTACCTCTCTTAGAAATAAGGCTATAACAATATGGAATTAAAATAATTATTTAAAGACATTAGTTGAAACTAATATGGAGATGCCGGATGCTGTCCTCCCGTCTCAATAGAAGTGTGTATCTAATTAGCTTTATGCTGATGTTTTTGCTCGATTATCAAAGAGATAATAGTTCTTGCCCTTTTAAAGAATGTGGGAAGGGAGTGGGGAAAAGCAGGAATGTGTTTTAAGCTCTCAGTGCCAAGTAAAATAAGAATGATACTGAAACCATGTTGTAAAAAGGCTTGTGTTACTTGGATTCAGCTGTATGTCAAGTCTTTTCTTTTAAAACAGAACTGCATATGGAAAATCTTGACAGAGGCACAGCTTAAAGCTGGAATATTGATTGGTGCTTGTGTCTAAATACCATCATTATAAAGGGATTCCATCATTTCTGATTCAGGTTGGACTCAGGCAGAATCAGTTGCAGGGACTTCTGTTCTTCTGGGGGCTCGGCCCATATGCATTGACTGTTTAGTGGTTCTGAGCTTCAGAATCAGGGCTAAATCTCTTCCAAGGAAAGGAAACTATTTATTCTATTTAAAAACTAGAAGAAAATGACAAGACTTAAGCTGTTAACTTGAAAAGAAGCTTTAGAGGAAAGCTATCTATAAGTGATAGGTTACAGAGTATATTAAGTCAAGGTAAGGAGATAGAAAGTGAAAGTGGTCCTATTTTTAACAGGGTGGTCAGGGGAGACCTTTCTGAAGAGCGGACATTTTAACTTCTGAGAAGGGACTGCTTCACGGAAATTAATGTTCTGAAAGAGCAAAGTTATTTCAAATATTAATATTAAAAATGCTCCACCGTTTTGTGTATCAGATTCACAATATCCTAGCCAAGAAGACTTCCCTCCCTTCTGTGTCTGAGTGCTACCCTTCTGTACATTATCTCATTCAATTGTCATGTTTGACCAATGAGGCTTCAACCATTTCTTCATAAAAAAAAAAAAGATGCACTAGGATCAGGGGATCCCGGTTCTAGTGGGAGTTCCACCACCAACCAGCTATGATCCTGAACTTGGCCCTGAAGCCTTCCCTAGGCCTCCGCTTGCTTGTCTGTAAATCGGGAGTGTTGGACTCGATCCCTAGGGTTATCTTCCCAGTCCCAGCATTTGAGGGTCATTAAGTCAATTATCACACTGTGTTCAAATAGGGTGATGAGTACAGAAGCCACTTAGGGTTGCTCATCCTGAAACGAAATTCCTCTGGCTCTCTGAGATTTGAGGTCTTATATCACTGCTTGCTTTTCTCGAAGTTTTTTTTTTTTTTTTTTCCTGTCAGTCATCTGCCACTTAATGAAGCTGCCAACATAAAATGATGGCTGTCTCTGCTTGTCACCTGCTCTCATCATCTGGTTTGCTGTGCTTTGGAAACCAGGTAACCTTAAAAGGCTATGAAACAGGCACAGAGGACAGAGCAGAGCCTATAGAGTACCACCCCACATGAGCTTTATGACAATTATTATTTGGCCGCCCAGGTATTTTTAATTTGCGGGTTCATAACTGTGTTCCAGTTGCATAACTCTCCTAAGATGCTAACACAATGCTGTCTCCCACGACTAGAGTTATGGATGTTCCAACACATATACGTATAAGCAAGTGACAGAACAATAGAGCAAAACTGATCAGAAAAGTCTAAATTAATCTCTGTGCAATAAAGGCATTGACATTGACAAGTCCCCTGCATCTAATAGTTTTCTTTGTAATTTTGTCTTTTTTTTTAAAGATTTTATTTATTTATTTATTTATTTTAGAGAGAGGGCATCTGTGAGTGGGGGAAGGGGCAGAAGGAGGAGGGGGAATCCCAGAGCCTAAAGCGGGGCTTGATTTCATGACCTTGAGATCATGACCCTAAGATCATGACCTGGGCTGAAACCAAGAGTCAGACACATAACCGACTGAGGCACCCAGGCACCCTGACTTTTTTATACGTAGTTAGGGGATTAAACTCTAGGAGAAACAGTTAAGTAAGGTAATCCATTAGATTAGTAGTCTTTTTACTACTTAGTGGTTGATTTAGTTTTCCCACAATGAAAATGAATTATGTTTTCCCTCATTTACTTGACTAGTGAGGCGAAAATTAAGATAAAATATACTCAGCCTCTGAGAGGACACAACCATAAGATATTTAAATATTTTTAATATTTTTAATATTTTTAAAGGCCTAAGGTAGGACCTCTAAAGATTTTAAGTAGAATTTATTTTTAGGCACTTGAGAAATTAAGGGTCTATAGGAAAGTAGGATAGAAAATCCTGGTGGATTGGATTTTGGTTAGTCGGTGAATAAATGGTGAAATGATCATGAATATCACGATTGTAGGAAAAAGTAGGACCTTTTTGTCATAAAGGAAGTAACACAATTAGCAGTGGCCAGAGACAGAACAAAGTCTGACAGTGATGGTCTTACTTGGGTACTGCAAGGATCCTGATCAGGGAGAACAGCTGTGTCCATACATGGGTCCTGGAAAGGTTTCTCCCCGGAACCACCTAAATGAAATAAAACCTCATTTCTTACTGTTTTGGGGTGGTTAGACACATAGTTAGGACAACAGTCTACATTCTTTTGGGCAACCCTAATCAAATGATGCTTTCTTAAGGACATGAAAGCAGTTGACAGCTAATCTAAGAAGACACGGTATCAAGGAACAATGAGCAGTCAGGGAATTCTCATTCTTTCATTCTTGGTTTCTGTCTAGTAAGTTCTCTGTCCTTTCTCTTCCTCGTCAATACTACCATGGGGACTCTGGAAAGGTAAGAGAGCTAACAGGGCTTCCTGGATCTCACACAGAGAGACTTCCCCATCCAAAACCACCCAAATCGGTCCCTTGGTATGGATTAAGTTCTTAAAATTTTTCATCTAAATTTGAGGTTTGGGGATTACTTACAGTAGTCAAAGCTGTTCTCAGCACTGTGGTTGCTCCAGTCGTGGGATGTCATTAATCCCACAGTTCCAGCCTCATGGCTCAGAGAGGTCACCATGGAGACATCTGACTGCAATTATGACCTGCTGTAGGCAAGCAGTGTCATGCTGTTGGCCTGTTTCAATTTGCCCACTGTACAAGCTTTATAGTCCATCCAGGCATTCAGATATTACAGGTTAACCAATCTGTTCCCAAAGCCACAGAAGGCAAAGGGAGCTCAGACCTTCGAGAATACAAGACTCACGCTGTTGAGGGCTATTCAGATTGGGTACACATCTTGTCATCCACTTTAGCTTTGAAACTATAGGAGTGGTTTCCTTATCTATGTATTTCAATTCTATTCTAGTAATCAACACTAAAAAGAGAAAATGATTTCTAAAATAGATAAAGATAAATTTCTATGGAAACAAAAGAAATTCCATATTAAATGTGTTTTTGGCAGTTTGGTTTATAGTTCAAGTTCTTACATGATATATTCACTTACCAGATTTGGCCTAGATTGTCCTGGTCCTCCATGACCTAGTTTTGCTACATCTAGCATTCCATCATTCTGTTTATTTATGTTTGTAATTAATTAAAGCTAAACTTTAATTAAAACTCAACTTTTTGGTTTTAAAATTGTTTCATAGGACATGTTCAGACCCTTCCGGCTGGGTCATATTTTTTATTGGTGACATGTGAGGTCCAAGCACTTTCAAAGTCTCTGCAAATCCTGAGAGTTCCTCGGCTCCATTCCTTGCTTCTTTGTCCTCATTTCCATCACACGTTCTGATGTTTTGGCTCATAGGCAGGGGTGATGGCAGTGAGGTGCTCTCGTGGCTTTTTGCTCAAGGATCCTACCAAGAATCCAAAACCAGAACTTTTGCAGCTTAAGAATCACTGATTGAATTATAAGGTGATTATAAGTTGTATGAAGAACACATTAAAAGAAAGAATTCCAGTCTTTCCTCCAACCCCTATGATACTGACAGTTGTTTTATTTTTTAGAAGGTGCTGGCTGACCTTGGCTGCCATGGCTGAGCTTTGGGCATTACAAACCTAAACCAAAGACTGGATTCAGGGGAATGTCTATTGATTTGTTCATCAGCAGGCACAACAAGTGCAAGAATAGTTGAGTAGGAAGCATCACAGTAGATAAAGGAAGGCTAGAGAATCAGGTATGGGGAGGACTATGATGGGTATTTTGCATTATGGCCCTGGTTCACCTTTTATGCCACTCAATATCTAGCCACAGGTGAGCCAGAAGAGTCTTGGGTAATCAGAAAGCTCTGTGACTTGTTTTTCTTCTCCTTTTTAAAATGTAGAATTTCTAATTATCATTTAGATATTTTGCCCTTCTTCAGTTAACAATAGTTCAGATCCTTCAAGCTGTTCATGGAACCTTCATAACATTTCCTTTAATACTACTATTTGGGATGGTGGTGTGCATGTCAGTGATGGATAATATAAGTGGCCTTTTGTCTTAAAAAAAAAAAAAGGAAAACTCCTATCCTCAATTCTTAAATATTCAATAACTCCTATTGTGTTCAAGTGATCAACTGTCGTGCCTTCAGCTGCCCCAGAACCGGTCATAATTTTTTTACTCTTAACTCTTAAATCTTACATCTACCCACTCACAAGTGGGTACATCCTTATTTCCTTCCTACCATCATGAGCCTTATTTTTGGGACTATTGAGCCTACAGACTGAAAAAAAACTTTAAAAATATTTTTGAAGTGTTCACATTTAAACGAAGCAACATGATAAATTATTATAGAGATGAAGGGAAAGGCCTGGAAGCAGAGGGCTGGGTTTGCCCATCCATGGCTGTACCTTTCATGAACATGTTCGCGCTGAGCCCCTGCTGAATTGCTTATCTTGATATGCACGTTTTCATGTTACATCATTCATTTAGGGAAACAGCTCAGCTATACTCTCAGCTGGGGTTGAAGATGGATCACCTCATAATGTAATTCAGACAAAAACCAGGTTTGTCTTTTCAGGCAATAATTTCAAAGTGTCATAGAAAATGAAGCATATTTGCCCACTGGCCCCTTCTGTGTCAGTTTTTGCACCAATATACACAGCCTGTTTTGCAGGACTCACCGCTCAAAGGGTCTTCCTGAAATGTATCTCCATTATCCTCTACTTAAAAGTTCATCTCTGCAGGAAGTGGGGACCTTTTGAAGCATTTTATCTTCAGCTTCCATTCTATGAAAATCCGATGTGAGATAGGAAAATTCTTGCAAACCATAGATTCATAGAACTAGAAAGAACTGGAATAAATCAAACTCATTTGATTAGGACCCATATGGTTTATATAATGGAGGATTAGGTGTGAAGCAACCCAGAGATTAAGAATCTAGTATACAGGGGGCGCCTGGGGGGCTCAGTCGTTAAGCGTCTGCCTTCGGCTCGGGTCATGATCCCAGGGTCCTGGGATCGGGCCCCGCATCGGGCTCCCTGCTCGGCGGGAAGCCTGCCTCTCCCTCTCCCGCTCCCCCTGCTTGTGTTCCCTCTCACTGTCTCTTTCTCTCTGTCAAATAAATAAATAAAATCTTAAAAAAAAAAAAAAAGAGTCGAGTATACACTTAACCTTTCAAAAAGAAACTTTTCTGGGCTTTTGGGTGGCTCAATTGGCTGAGCATCCAACTCTTGGTTTTGACTCAGGTTGTGATCTCATGGGTTGTGGGATTGAGCCCTGCATCAGGCTCGTTGCTCAGTGGGGAATCTGCTTGAGATTCTCTCCTCTGCCCCTCCCCCCACATGCACACATGTGTGCACTCACTTTCTCTCTCAAAATAAATAAATAAATAAATCTTTAAAAAAAAAGAAATTTTTCATGGGACAAGGATCTGAATAGACATTTCTCCAAAGAAGATATATAAGTAACCCTTAGCACATGGAAAGATGTTCAACATCATTAGTCATCAAAGAAATGCAAAGCAAAACCACAATGAGATACCACTTCACTCACTAAAATGGCTATTATAAAAAAAGTCATAATAACAGTGTTGGTGCGGATGTGGAGAAGTTGGAACCCTTCTTCTCTGCTGGTGGGACTACAAAATGGTGCAGCCAATTTGGAAAGCAGTCTGGCAGTTCCTTAAAAAGCTAAATAAAGAGTTACCATTTGACCCAGCTTTTCTACTTCTAGCTATATACCCAAGAGAAATAAAAGCATATGTCCACACAAGCACTTGTACATGAATATTCATAGCAGCATATTCATAAAAGCCAAAAGGTGGAAACAACCCAAATGTCTAACAACCAATGAACGGATAAGCAAAATGTGTTCTATCCATACAATGGGGTATTATTTGGCAATAAAAAGGAATAGAGTACTGATACATGGCACAAGAATGAACTTTGAAAACATTATGCTAAGGAGAGAAGACAGTCACAGAAGACTGCAAATCATATGATTCTATTTACATATAATAGTCAGGATGGCCAATCCACAGAGACAAAGTAGATTAGTGGTTGCCTAGGGCTGGGGGAGATGGGGGTACAGAGGTTTTTTTGAGTTGATTAAAATATTCTAAAATGGGTTCCGTTTATTGTTGCACAACTATGAACATACTAAAAACCATTGAGTCATTCTATATCTGTCTCTATCTATCTATCTATCTGTCTATCTGTCATCTATCTATCTTTTAAGTAGGCATGGAGCCCAATGCAGGGCTTGAACTCATGGCCCTGGAAGCCAGACCTGAGCTGAGATCAAGAGCCAGGAGTTGGACACTTTACCAACTGAGCCACCCAGGTGCCCCCAGTGGTGTACTTTAAGTGGGTGAATCGTAGGTTATGTAAATTATATCTCCAGGTTTCCTAGCTCAGCTTTTGATTATATGGGTTGTCAGAAGCTTCTTTTTTATATTCAGCCTCACTGTTTTTGCTCACTGTAATCAAAACTCATTCCTTCTTGTTTTGCTAATGACGGAGAGAAGTAAAAAAAAAAAAAAAATTCCTTATCTTGAATCATAATTCTAATACAAAAAGGTCATTATTAAATTATCTGTTTAGGGGAACCAATTTCAGTGTCTTTAACCTTTTCTCGTAGAATCCATTTCTACACCATTGATCGCCTTTGTGATCTTGTTGCTCTCGTTGCTTCTTAACCTCTGGGCCTCAGGGCCTTCATCTGTAAAGTGAGAACATTGGGCTAGATTTCAAAGACAAAACAGCTCTGAAGTTGTGTGAATGCCAGTATCCTTTGAGAAATCATGGGCATATAAGATAAAGATATTTTCTTGAGCCATTGCAGGCATAACTAATCAGAAAAGAACCTGGAAATACATGGAAGTAGCAATGTTTTGAAATAAGTAAACACAGGGTGAAGTGGGCACAGCAAAAGGCTAAAAGGTAGGACACTTGATAATCTGCTTTTGACTCACGGGAAGATTCTGGAGAAGTCAAATGACCTTTCACGTACACTTTCTTTTATGTAAAGTGGGCATCACAAAATCTGCATGTCTCGCTCTAAGACATGTTCCCATTGAATGATTAAATGATCAAATATTGTAATGCAAAGATTTTAACAATGGTTTATATGGAGTTCAAAACAAAAACACTGTCATTGACAGGCTTCTTTCCTTCAAAAAAACTTACATCATCTAATTTTTTTTTTTGGACCCATTTCACTTTGGTCTTCTCATCTCCCCCTAAACTTAATGAATAAGGCATAGTAAAATTTAAAGCAAACATGAAAATGAAATGTGAATCAAGTGAAGAACCTAAAAAAATTAATAAAATATTTTCCTTTTGAATTTGGCCTTGTAAAAGTCTACGTGAGTTGTAAAAATTGTTAAGGATATTTCTAGTTGACCCTTCCTGCACAGCTCTATTGATTTCACTGTTAAGCTGTCTTATGTTTTTGGTCAGATCGCAGACACAGGTGGTCAAGGGACCATGTCTGATTTCTCCTTTGTAACACCTCAGTGCCTATAACAAAGCATGTATCTGGTATTTACTCACTAAGTCCTGATGTTGGTTGTTGCCTGGTAAGGGAAGAGATTCAACTGGTAAATGTAAACATAAAAACGAAAAATTTGCAGTCCAGGTAGTTTTTTTTTTTTTTTTTTTTGTGGCCCTAATGATTTCTGAGGACCTTAAAAGCTAATTAAAAGCACCTTAGGCAATGACAAATAAGATATTCATGAGGCCAATTACATAATAACAAGACTTAGAAAACGGAATGACAGACACCAGAGTTTACACACCTAAATGAGGGCTGATCTTCAAAGTAGGGAGACTCTGCTTTTTCCAGGGATCGCACCCTTGCTCAAAACAGTATGGAAATGTCCATGTTGGAAATTGTGTTCCATCAGATTGCCATGTTTAGGAGATGTTTAGGAGAATCCACCTCATCACTTACACTCACACAATGTGGTTAATTGTGTGTCTTTTTCCTTTCTTGTAAGCTTCTGAGTTATCAGAGAATAGGATGCTTTGTCCAGGTGACATTGGCACTCTGCCAATTAATGTATAATTGGGGTGAGAGATGGGCCTGCCTTAGAGGGAGGAAGATGGACACCCACAACCCTGAGATTGACGTTGTTCTGGGTGCTTTCGGGGGGGGTGTTCCTGCATCCTTAAAACAACCATTAGAGATAGGTGGCACTTTACTCAAGAGTCAGAGTGCCTTCAGGAACATACGCACACGTCGGTCCTGGACGAGTCCGGATGGGCTGTGCAAAGTCGGAAGCTGCTGGGGGTCACCTGGCACTTTGCTCAGTGTTGCCTGGGAGGCCCCCTGAGGACACAGCAACACCACCGCAGCTTCTTAGAGCAACAGGCAGTGCTGATGTCCCAGCCCACTTTCAGTGCCAGGACTAAACTCGTTCACCTGGATAGGGCCAGGCTGTCCTGAGGCTGCTCTGCTCCTCCAGGAGCTGGGGACCCACTCCCTCCCCTTCTCAATCCTTTGCTGGTTTTCTCATGCTCCCCTAGGTGGTCTCAGCTCCTCCCCAGCTCTTGTTTAAGGATAAACTTCACAGGTCGCCTCTTCAGAGCTTTCCTTTCTGACCAAAAAAAAAAAAAAAGAAAGAAAAGAAAGAAAGAAAGGAAGGAAGGAAGGAAGGAAGGAAGGAAGGAAGGAAGGAAGGAAGGAAGGAAGAAAGAAAGAAAGAAAGAAAGAAAGAAAGAAAGAAAGAAAGAAAGAAAGAAAGAAAGAAAGAAAGAAAGAAAGAAAGAAAGAAAGAAAGAAAGAAAGAAAGAAAGAAAGAAAGAAAGAAAGAAAGAAAGAAAGAAAGAAAGAAAGAAAGAAAGAAAGAAAAAGAAAGAAAGAAAAAGGAAGAAAACAGGTTTTGGCTGTTTTAAAAATTGTTTTAAGACAATTGTACAGGGGCGCCTGGGTGGCTCAGTCGGTGAAGCATAGGACTCTTGATTTTGGCTCAGGTCATGATCTCAGGGTCCTGAGATCGAGCCCTGAGTTGGGCTCCATGCTGGGTGTGGAGCCGGCTTAGGATTCCCTCTCTCCCTCTCCCCTGTCCCTCTGCTCACCCCTCTCTAAAAACAAACAATTGTATATGTGTAGGTCAATTGGAAAAAGTTTACTGTAGAAAGGTACAGATCATGTACTCATTAAAATGGATTATAAGACACTGTTACACTATAAGGCCATTTTTGGATCTAGAAGACCACACTAAGGGTCTCTGAATGGTGGAAATGTAAAAATTTTAGTTACTTTTACAGGTCTGTTTTTTCAATGCACATATATTCTTTCTACATGAATAAAACATTCTTTTAAAAAAATGATTCCAGTAATACCGTTTTTATTGTGATAAAATACACATAAAGTTTACAGTTTTCATCATTTTTAAGTGTATTCTTCTGTGGCATGAAGCACATTCACATGATTGTATAACCATCACCACCATCCATCTCCAGAACTCTTTTCATCTTTCCAAACTGAAACTCCAGACCCATTAAACACTAACTCCTCCTTTGCCCCTGTCCCCAGCCCCTGGCAACCACAATTCTCTTTCCTGCCTCTAGGTACCTCATATAAACGGAATCATAGAGTATTTGTCCTTTTGTGACTCGCTTATTTCACTGAGCACAACGTCTTCAAGGTGTCTCCTTATTGTAGCATGTGTCAGAATTTCCTTCCTTTTTATGGCTGAATTATATTCCACTGTATGTACGCACCACATTTTATTTATCCACTCATCAATCAGTAAACACTTGGGTTGTTTGCACTCTTTGGCTGTTGATTCTATTACTGATCATCTTTTTACCTGAGGTAATGGATGCCTTTGACTGGAAAAGGGGAGTGTCACCCACACTGATTCGGGGAAGGAAAACAGGAAAAAGAAAAGACGAGCCACAGACAAAATGTTAGTATTCAGAATTTGTAGAAATTCCTACAAATCTGTAAGGAAAAGATGCACAGTAGAAAACAGGCAAAAACTTGAGCAGACACTTCACAACAGAGAAAATCCAAATGACCAATAAATGAAACAGTGCTCCAGGAAAGAATGTCCTGGAGATGCAAGTTTCAGCTAAAATGAGACACAATTACGCACCCACCAGAATGGCTAAAGCCTGTCTTTTAGTATGCCAAAAGAGCAACAAGAACTCATCCCACAGCTGATGGGAATGAAAACTGGGACAACCCTTTGGGAAATAGTTGACCATTCTTTTGTAAAGTCAAAAATAAACATACCCCAGGGCCCAGCAGTTTCTTTCCTGGATATATTCTCTAGAAAAACACATACACTGTGCACCAGGGTATGAGTGTTCACGACAGCATTGCTCATAACAGCCCCAAACTAGAAAAACCCCCAAAAGCCAACTGCAATGAAATGGGCAAATAAATTGTGACATGTTCATTTGATGGAATACAGAGCCACAGCCACCCATGTTTTGGATGAAACCCACGAACATGACGTTTAGTGAAAAAAGCCAAGTTCAAAAGATTCCATATGATGGCTTCCAATGTCTCAGGTTTAAATTAGGCAAAAAATACACTGTATTTTTAGGGAAGCACGTAGGGATGGTAAATATATCACACAAAGCAAGAACTGACTGGCTGGCACAGGGTCAACGTGGAGGGTTCTGGGTGGGTAGGAGTGTGTGGGGCGAGAGATTTCTGGAGTGAGGCTACTGTCCTATCTTCTGACTTTGGTGGTGGCTACTTCAGAGGTAAAAAAAATTATTCCAAATTATTACAAATTTACAGGAAGATGCAAAGTGAGTACAGAAGGTCCTGACAAGTTTCTTCTAATAGTTTATGACTTAAATAATTATAGCACAAATTGATGTTGGCACAATGTATGTATATAGTTCTGCAGCATTTTATCACAGAGTTTCCAGTACCCACCTCCGCCAACACCATCCAGAACTGATCTGTCACCACAAAGATCTCCCTTGTTCTGTCTCTTCCTAGTCACCACCCACATCCTGTCCCCGGCAACCACGCATCTATTTTCCTTCTCTACAATTTCATCATTTTGAGAGTGTTACATAGATGGAATTGTACAATACATGATTTTTTTGAGATTGGCTTTTTTCAATCAGCATAATGCTCTTGGGATCCACCCACATTGGTGTTCTTATTAGTAGCTTGTTCCTTTTTGTTGCTCAGTAGTATTTCACTTTATGGCTCTATCACTGCTTGGTCAGCCAGTCACCTGTTCAAGGACATTTTGGTTGTTTCCAATTTTTCGCCATTACGGAGAAAGCTGCCATATACATTTGTGTACGGGCTTTTGTGAGGACATGTTTTTCCCTTCTCTGAGATAATGCTCAGGAGTGCAATTGCTGGCTTGTATGGTGATTGTGTGTTTAGTTTTATAAGGAACTACCAAAGTGTTTTCCAAAGTGGCTGTGCCATTTTACATTCCCACAGCAACGTGGGCATCCAGTCTCTCTGCATCCCTGCCAGCCTTTGGTATTGCCGTTATTTTGAATTCGAGCTGTTTTTGATAGGGCGTGTAGTGACAGATCACGGTCCTAGTCTGCATTCCCTTGGTGGCTGGTGATGTTGAACATCACTGAAGCAGGGCAATGCTCTTTCTTCTGACTTGGGTCATGGTTACTTTAGAATGGCATATATCCTGGACACACCTCTGTGATGGCTTCATATTTCACAATATAATAATTAAGAAGAAAGGAAGAGCACGGAGTTTCATATTTTGAGATATCAGTCCCCTACAGCCAGGTTTAAAATAGGGCAACCACGAATCAGGCATGGAAGCAGCCTGGCTAGTGGCACATAGGTTAGGGAGTCGGGAGTGCTTGAGTGTGAAGGCGGTGCTATTTTCACTTGGCTATAGCACCTTCTGCGTGAAATAGGCTTCCAAAAAAACAAATCTCTTTCCAAAGGGGACTGACTTGGAGTAGTTCAAACACAGAAAAAAACGTCCATGACGCATAGGCATGGCATAGGAGTTTCATGTGCTGCAAAGGGGATTGTTCATATCAGAATAATTTGAGCAAAAATGAAAAACCCGGCTGCTCGTTTCCAGGAAGTTGGGAAGGTCTTTGAAGAAGTGGCGATGTAAGAGTCCTTTAAAAGGCTCTCCTAAGGGCGCTGGGATGGCTCAGTTGGTTGGGCGTCTGCCTTTGGCTCGAGTCGTGATCCCAGGAGTCCTGAGATTGAGCCCCGCGTCGGGCTCCCTGCTCAGTGGCGAGTCGGCTTCTCCCTCTTCCTCTGCCCCTCCCCCTACTCGTGCTCTCGCTCTATCTCAAATAAATAGATAAAATCTTTGAATAAATAAATAAATAAATGGCTATTCCAGGTGCAACAGAAAGGAGGGATGGGGCAGGAAGGTGTTACTTGTCATTATAAGCACTTCAGTACTATGTCTTACTTTGTTTAGAAGAGAAAAAGACAGAAAAGAAAACATTTGGCCTAGTATCCCATACTTATTTTCTAGAACTGCCATCACAGAGTACCACTGGCAGTACAGACGGGGCGGGTCAAGCGACAGAAACATATTGTCTCATAGTTCCGGAAGCTAGAAATCCAAGACCAAAAAAGTAAAATTCCTCGTTGTTAGAAAGCTGATGGAGCAAAAGAAAAGGAAAGAAAGGTTTCTGGAGTTAGTTTCTTAGTTATCAGGAAATTCAGGCATTCAGGTATGTTAGCTCTTCATCCCGGTTTCTTGGAATTTGCAGTGTACCACGAATGGTCGTTCTTGCTCCTGCACATTATAACATCTTTCTCTCAACCTCTTCAACTGCCTACTAGCTTTGACGCAGATACTATTTATTGAAATGAAATAGCACTGTTACAAGCACTTTACGTGTGCTAAGCCTTTGAACTCAAATAACAAAAAACCCAGTGAAATAGGAGCCAATATTCCCATTTTACAGAGGAGGAGACAAGGCATAGAGAAGGTGACTTACTCCTCGTTTCAGAGCTAATTACCTGCAAGCTCAGCTGTGAACACAGGTGGTCTCTTTCCAGAGCCTCTGTTCCTAGGCACTCAGCTGTAGTATTTCTTGGAAAATGAATACTGCAACAGTTATAACAAGGTTTCACCGAAAACGTCAGCAAGTTACTTTTTGCAGCTTCTTGGCAGATGGTATGAATCTTTTTTCCAGCTTTATTGAGATATAATTGGCATATGATGCTGTTTAAGCTTAAGGTGTGCGGCGTGATTTGATATACATATGTATTGTGAAGTGATTACCACAGTAAGGTCAGTTAACACATCCATCAGCTCGCATAGTTCACATTTTATTTCTTGTGTAAAAACATTTAAGATCTGCTCTTGGCAACCTTCAAGTATTCAGTACGGTATCGTTCACTGTAGTCACCATGCTGTACATTACATCCCTAGAACTTACTCATCTTGTAACTGGAATTTCGTATCCTTTGACCAATGTCTCCCCATTTCCTCTACCCCCGTACCGCTGTCTCCCCATTTCCTCTACCCCCGTACCCCTGGCACCACCAATGAACTTTCTGTTTCTGTGAATTCAATTGTTAAAAATTCCACATGTAAGTGAGATCGTGCAGTATTTGTCTTTCTTGTATGAGTGTTACTTATCCTTTCTTCCCCTTTTAATATCCCTGTTCTTCCTTTGACTTAGTAGTTTGCGAGACAGACATATTTGGGAACCACAGAGTTAAAAATTACAATGTTGGTCTAGAAATTGTGTAAACCAGTGAGGTTGGCCAGTTGTTGGCATTCTCCTGTTGCTAGATTGATACATGGCCCCAGAGATAAAATTTTCTTGACTAGATAGACAATTTTCTTAAAAAAATTTTTTAAAGATTGTATTTATTTGAGAGAGAGAGTGCGTGAGAGTGAGCATGACCTGGGGGCAGAGGCGGAGGGATAGGGAGAAGCAGGCTCCCCAGTGATTGAGGAGCCCGATGCGGGGCTTGATCCCAGGACCCTGAGATCATGACCTGAGCCGAAGGCAGATGCTTAACCGACTGAGCTACCCAGGCGCCCCTCTTTTTAAAAATTTTTTAAAATTTTTAAAATTTATTTTTATTTTAAGTAGGCTCCACACTCAGCTTGGAGCCCAAGGCAGGGCTTGAACTCACGGCCGTGAGATCAAGACCTGAGCTGAGATCAGGAGTCGGAGGCTTAACTAACTGAGCCACCCAGACGCCCCAGGACTATACGGTTTTCAACAATGCTGCAATATTTCACTTGATCTGAGCCCAGGGCAGCTCTGGAGACACACAGTAACATGAGCACAGAGTTGTCAGTATGATTTGCTTCAATCATTGAATTCTGACATAATCCTGAATTTTGAAAAAAAATTGCTGCCTCCAATTTTATCTTTGGAAAGTGAGACTTTTTTTGCAGGTCATGGCCAGACTTTGGTAGTGTTGAATCAAGATGTATTGAAAGTTAAACTGAGAACGCCTTCTGGAGATGGCGACTGTAAGGTCTGGGACTCGATCCTTCCCTACTTACAAGCCAGTAAGTGAGCTTGTTGCTGTTTCGCGAGTGCTGGCAGTACACACAGATTGCTGGGGCTGAAACGGAACGCTTTCTATTCGTGGCAGAGCAAGCAGCTCAAGCATCAGCACATTTGCTTTGGTTCTCCTTGCGTGTTAAGTCCTGGGGTCAGTGTGGTATGGCCCAGATGAATGCTCTCCGTGCGGTGGGTTTCAGATGCACCTGAGAAACACAGAGCTTGGGGGACTCACCACTTTTATTATTTTTTTAAAAGATTTTATTTATTTGTTTGAGAGAGAGAGAGCATGTGAGGGGGCAGGGGCAGGAGAATGAGGAGAGCGAGGGAGAGAACCTCAAGCACACTTCCTGCTGAGTGCGGAGTGGACCCGGTGCTCGATCCCACGACCCTGAGATCATGACCTGACCCAGAATCAAGGGTTGGATGCTTAAGCACCTGAGCCACTCAGGCACCCTCTCCTCCCCCCTTTAAAATATTTTATTTATGAAAAGGAAAAAAAAATAAAATATTTTATTTATGAACCTGCCACTTTTAGAGCAAGCAGCAACCAAGCCTGCTCCTTGTCCCCAGGGAGACATGACCTCATCTCTCAGGGTTACTAGCTGAATAGACAACTCTGCCCCAGAGGAAGATCAGACAGACAGTGGGGAAAAACTTTTGGTAAACGCTGGATGTGTGCAAAGCAACTGTTTGTGGAGACTGGAAAAGCCAGGAGGAAACCCCTCTGGCAATCTGGGTGAATGGGAGGTGGCATTATGTAGTGTGCCGCAGTTTGCAAAACTGTTGTCTGTAATAACTGGGAAGATGGGACATGCTGCTAATAAACTTTTGGATTTGCCTGAAGAAATCACCTGGCAGAACGTTGAAAGTGTCAGTTTGTTGGTCCAAAATGCATATGATAAGGTAGAGGAAGACACAGATGAGGTCAAAATGCAAACTTTTTAACTTGGAAGCAAAATTTAGAGACAATATAAAAGATCCAAGAGTTGCTGGGCTGGAAAATAAAATTGCTTATTTCCCCCAGTGTCCATAGACAATAAAAGATTCTCAAAACGAAATGAGGCCTGGGGCCAAGGTTCAAATTAAGTGTGTGACTGTAATGTCATACTCAAGATCACTGGAAGATTGAAGGCAGCTCCAGCTAGACTCTCTCAGTAGACAAAAGAGCATTGTCCCACTACTGCCTGACTTAGGACCCCAAATAGAAAGAGACTTGTCTCACAAAGAATTGTAAATGTGACTTTTGCCCCCATGAGTAGACCTGTATCAGAGTCACGGGAAACCCACAAAATTTTAAAAAGAATGTTGGCAGCAGGAGCATTGCCAGGTTAGTCTAAACGGGACAGAGACGTTCAAAACGGGCTCCCAACTCTCCGCAGGTAGGCGGCAGACTGAAAGCTACTCAGCTGCAAAATGAGCCATTTCTGATGGAAAAGAGAAGATGTTTCAAATGGCCAAGCCAAGACCCCAGGGTGTAGAGCTAAGAGTCTCCGAGAGAAAGGGACTGGATGCTTCTATACCCAGGGAGCAGCAATGGACCCCAGTCAAGAAATAGTCCCTCCTTCTGGTGTCTGCATTTCAGAATTGCCATGCAACAGTGACTTCTACGCCTCTCCCAATGACCCCTCTTGATTAGGAGTATCTACTGTGGTTATCCTGCTTTACTAATATTTTGGGTGCATCTGGGGCAGAAAATTTGCCTTTTTAATTGATGTAGTTATCCAGACTGAGAGAAGCTGCCCCTGAGGATAGGTACCCAGGGAGCCTCATTTGGGACCTGAGGCAGATGGTGAGATCTTAAACTTTGAGGATGATGCCCCAGTTGGATGAGACATGTGGAGTTCCTGGGGTGGGGTGAGTGTGTTTTACCTGAGAGAGGAAAATAAATAATGCATTCAGGTGGAAGGTGATAGCTTGGAAAAAGAAAAGGGCATATTTTACTGGCTTTCCCATCAAGAAGGGGAGCTTATTGTTCTGCTGTTCAGGGTGGATTGGGCTTATCATGGGCTTTGATGTATGGGATGCAGCAGAAGTGAGGTCATATGGCTTCCTAGCATTGGGCTTGGGAGGTATTACAGCTTTAGCTCTTGTCTTTTTGGAATGTTGCCCTATGTGAGAAGCCCAAGTGTGCCTGCTGAAGATTTATGGTCTGGCAAGACTTAAGTGAGGACATTTCATCCCATGTGACCTGAGTAGTGCCACCGAATACCTCTAGCCACATGAATGACCTTCGCAGAAAACCTGATTGGCTTAGCCTTTGGAATGATAAGCCTATAGAATCATGAATCACAGCAAAATAGTTGTTTTAAGCCCCTGCATTCTGGTGTGGTTTGTTATGACCCTAAAGTAATTGATATAAAATCTCTTGACGCAAATTCACCCCGGGGGAATAAAATCCTTCCAGAAGAGCCTTGCACTTGGTACGACATGGAAAACCGGAGTTGTGTCTACTAAAAGCTGGGCATATAGAGCCTATTATTCAGCAGCTCTGCTCTCAGGTATACACAACAGAAATGTGTGTGTATGTTCACCAAAAGACATGTGAAATAATGTATATTAGCAGCACCTGTGTACTCCCGAACTGGTAACGTCCAAGTTCACGTCAGTGGTAGAATGGATAAATCAGTTGTGATAGAGTCACAGAACAGATCGCTATCTATACAGACAGAAAACGAAAAAACTACTTCTTTAAACAAATACATGGCTAAATCTCAAACATAATGCTAAGTAAAAGAGCCCAACCCAAAGCACATTGTATGATTAGCAGTTTAGAATATTGGAGACCTCTGTGGTGAAAGAGATAGTACTGGCTGGAAAGGGGCCCATGTAGGGCTTCTGGGGGGCCAGTCACGCTCTGTTTCTTGATATGGGTGGGGCTGACTCATTGAGCTGTAAACTTATGATTTACGTACTTACCTGTATGTATAATTCAATAAAAAGTTTCTTTTGTTAAAAAAAAAATGGATCTCAGATTGATAAAGGAATTGGAGCTAGGGGAATTTTTTTTTTTTTTAAGGGAGAAATTATTTTTTTTATGCAAGATCTAGGACTTCTTGATTCATACATTCCAATGTCTCAGGGGAGAACCTGGTTTTGTTTTGTCAAATATTCTCTCTGTGACAGTTCTGATCACCCTTTATTAAGTGTTTTCTCTCTAAATCTAAATCCTGCTTTTATCTTGATAATGTTTATCAAGTACGACTAATATCCCTTATTTAAAATCTGACTTAGAGTAATCAACAGCAGTACACATCTCCTAAGGTTACTGGTCTATAAAGATGAAGCAAGAATCTTTGGCTTTTTTGGGGGGGGTGAAGGAGAGGAGGACTTGAGCCACCTATAAAGGGGAAAAGATCAGGCTGGCCTCTGATTGTTCTATATCCTCTATTTATAGAATTTATATATGTTATAAATTTCAAGAGAAAACATGTTTTCCATGGATGATGTATAAAATTGTCTTGTGACCCGTACAGAAATCCTACAAGGAAGGAGCAAAGATGGGGTCCAGAAACAGGCTGTGGCCTGATTATGAAACACTGGGGATATGCAAGGTTTTGCACTTTATTTTTATGCAATAATAAAAAAAAACAATCATTCTGTGTTTTATGAAGAAAATGAGATATCTGTGTCTAAAATGGCACAGTAGGAGAGTTTTTCTCCAGTCTCTTCTCTAAAAATATCTGAAAATTAAAATAAACAGAGAAGAAAACTCCATATTTGAACAGAGGAGGAGACAGCTGTAATGCTGGAGCACAAGATGTGAGGTAGGGTGGCCAGATTCAGGGAAGGTAAAACACAGGCTTGGGCATCGAGAGACAGGGCGCCTGGAGTGCAAAGCTCCCAGAATGTTCACAGGGCGAAACCAGCCATGGCTAATTTGGAACAAAGGGAAACACACAGACCTGCTGTATTTGCCAGAAGCAGTTTACCCATAAAGAGGTGTAGAGAGACTCTGTTATGGGTAGCACAGAAGTTACCAGTCTGGATTGCCTGAGGATAAGTGGACACCAAAAAACCCGAACCCAAACAAAAAACGGACAACAACAAAACAACAAACAAGCAAAATCCGGTGTCAGAGGAACCTAACTGTAAACCAGATGCTCCAGAAATTTCATCCCTCTCTTATGAAATTTCTGCAATTAGTTGGTGTAAAAAGAACTGATTATCCAACAATGACTAATACCAAGCATCAGTGATTTATAATTGGCAACCTATAACAAATTGTAACAAATTATAATTGTAATTATACAAGGAACCTGGAAGAAGAATGAAGAAAGAGGGAAAACAAATGGCAGACAAAAAAAAAAAAAAATACTCATCAGAAAAGGATTACCTCAGAACAGTTGAAAATTGTGGCCAAACATGAGCACCATTATACAACTAAAAATCACAGCGAAGTAATGCTCCATTTGATGGTGTCTATAAAACAAGAGCTCAGAGAAGAAATATACAAAATTCGGGAAAAATATAGCAGGGCAACAGAAGGAGATGAAACATAAACTAACAGACTTCGGAGAAGAAGAAAATAAAATTTTACTATTATAGAAATAAAAGCTTCATTACAGTAGCTCAAAGTAGCATATGGATAACACCGAGAAAAGCAAACAAAATGTAATACAAATGAGAGCACTTAAGAAGGCTTAGAAAGAAATTGAGAGCAATGGAAGACAAAGGATAGCTAACACAACGCATAAGTGATCGTGTGAAAAAGAGAACTGAAATCAGGGGCCTGGAGAAATATTTAAAGGTATGCTTATGAAGCATTTCCAGGAGTAAAAGAGGATTTGAATGTTCAGTTGTCACAGAAAAGAAACAAAACAGTCCAGATACTTATTTATTTAGTAGTAGTAGAAGACTCGAATCTGCGGTTTGAAAGGACCCATTTATCTAAGAAAAATTTGACACGGACTAATCAACAGCAGTACACACCCTGGTAGGGTTACTGGTTTACAAAGATGAAGCAAGATTCTTTGGCATGTTTGGGGGGAGGGAGGGTAGGACTTACGCCACCTGTAAGGAGGAAAAGATCAGCCTGGCCTCTGTTCTACAGAACATTCAGTGTTAGAAGACAATGGAGCTTTGTTCACAAAAGCCCTAGAGAAAGAAAAGTGTGACTCAAGCATTTTTTTTTTTACCTAGTTACAATTTGTAAATATACAAGCAACCTACAAATCTTTTGAATAACCAAGAAGGTAGGAACTTGAACTTCAATGCGCTTTTCTCTAAGAAACTACTCTAGAACAAACTTCAGCCCAGTTGAAGCTCAATGGAAAGGTAACAGCATGAACGTGAGTCCTACTCAGAGGATTATGACTAGTACAGATCTCGCGTAATGATTGCGGAGTGAAAAACGCAAACTAGAAACTCGGACTATGTAGAAATGATGTAACGATCGAAATCTGCGATGGTGAGCTAGTAAGAGGGTAGGAGGTGATCTCAGTACTGGAATGGCAATGCTTGATGTTGAAGGTACAAGAAATCATTGAGCTCTGGCAGGTCAACGCATGGAAAATATATTTAAAGGATAAGGATAAACACTAAGAGAAAATTCCAATTAACAAAAATGAGGCGATGGTGGGGATGTGGAAGAAAAAAGAAGGCTATTAATTTTATTGTTGCTCGTAATGGGAGTAATTGACACTGTCTAAAAACAAATGATTGAGTAAACTGTGTGGGATTATAGCTTTAAAGAGTCCTGTAACAATAATCACCTCTAGGATTTAAGAAATGGGTGCTGCGAAGACAGCAGAAGGACGCACTTTTTACTGTACACTCTTATATCTTTTGAATTTTGTGCTATGTTCATTGCTTAGCTACTATAAAAAGAAAGAATAAAAAAATTACAAAATAATGAAAAAAGCAAAATTAGAGTTATGGATGTGCCCATTAGAACAAAAACATGAAGTTTTCCAACTATTAAGAAAACGCATATACGAAAACTGAAGAAATTGCAGCCCATAGAATTTTTAAAGGCAATGAAAACATTAGTAATATACAAAATAGCTGGACAGAACCAAGACCACACATATGGCTCATATTCCTAAATGTCGGTGGGTTAGCCTCACCTAGTAACAACAATAAAAAGACTGATTGAATGGCTATGCAAAATCCGACTACCTGCTGTCTGAAGGAAACTTATCTAAAACAAAGTGAAGCGGAAAATTGGGACTACAAAGGATGGACAATTGCATCAGCCTAATATCAATTGATAAGAGACTACGTCTGTGTAATAAAAAGCATGAGCTACTATTTGTATCAAAAGGTAAGAAAACAATATATATATATGTAAACAATATAAAATATATATTGTTATATATAAAATATAAATACTTTATATGCATAGCTACCTGCTTTACATTTTGGGTTTTTGTACCAAATGCATATATTACCCATTGTAAAGAACAAGCAAATAACTTACTTTATTTAAAGTTTAAAAAATATATTTATTTATTTATTTTTTTGGGGGGGAGGAGGAGAGGCGGAGAGAGAAGCTCAAGCAGATTCCACACTGAGTGCAACACCCGATGTGGGGCTCAGTATGCGGCTCGATCCCACAACCCTGAGATCATCACCTGGGCCAAAACCAAGAGTTGGCCGCTTAACTGACTGAGCCCCCCAGGTGCTCCTGCAAATAACTTATTTTAAAAAGAAGATAATGTTGGTAGCAGTGGGGACTGTGGATTTGAGGATATAGCTGAAGCTTGAGATAGGAAGACCAGCTATACCTAGTTAGACCAGCTTAAATTTGAAAGGATTAAGGTAGAGGATTGGGGCAGTAGTAAGAATTGGACCTTGCCCTAATATACTGTAAGATGTAACTTAAAAAAAAAAAAATACATGGGGGCACCTGGGTGGCTCAGTTGTTAAGCGTCTGCCTTCGGCTCAGGTCGTGATCCCGCCGTCCTGGGATCGAGCCCCGGATCGGGCTCCCCGCTCAACGGGAAGCCTGCCTCTCCCTCTCCCACTCCCCGTGCCTGTGTTCTCTCTCTGTCAAATAAATAAATAAAATCTTTAAAAAAAAATATGGTGTTGTCTTATTTTAAACCTTATTTTATTTTGTGCTTTTGGATTAAGGTAAAGGAGAAATTGACAGAAGTCTTAAGAATCAGAAGATGCTGCTAAAAACAATTTTTTTCTGCATTTCCATTATTAGGAAGTAAATACAGCAGAAAACTTGAAAAACATGCAGAAAAAGTTAAAGAAGAAAAGTTCCTTTAATTCTAATACTGTAGGATAGCCAGGTTACTCTTTTGTGTATGTCCCACCGTTATGTTCTCCCCCTTACAAACACATGCATGTTTTTAGAAGGATCATAGCATACACAATTTTATGGCTTAAAAAAAAACCTTTGTTATATTGTATATATTTCTCAATGTTATTATAAAATACTCTTCTACAACATTTTTAATGACTACATATGATTAAAATTCTTTATTGTTAGACATTTGGATTGTTTATAATTTTTTTAATTTATATATAACATTGCAATGAATAACAGTGTACATGCAAATATACTTACGTCTCTGATTATTTCCTTATTAAATGGTTCTGGAAATGGAATTGCTGGGAGAAAGGGTATGCATATTTTAAATTTTGATACTTACTGCCAAATTCCCTTCCAAAAAGTTTGTCCCAGTGTTATAGCTCTAGCAAAATGCCGTAGTTGTGAAAGTAGAAAAATGCCAAGACCTACTTCTTCTATTTGAAAGTTCCCTCACGTAGCATTACCATTCGTTTTCATCTTTGTAAATTTACTTGGGTGACAAAAGATGCTTCATTATTGTTTTAGTTTGGATTTCCTCAATCACGAGGGACCCGGGAATTTTTTACATGTTTATTGGTCATTTGCAACTCTTGCTTTGTTAGCTATTCATTCTCTTCAGGCTCATTTGCTTCAGTCTATTATATTGTAAAGAAATATATCTAAGTACTGAAGATCAACGAACTTGGCAAGCATCAAAAAAAAAAAAAAGCTAGATTCTGTTTAATTATAATCTCAACTTTGGAAGGGCATAGTGTCCTAAGGAAAACTGCAGAAGCTTGCCATTCATTCAGATTTTTTTTTTTCCTAAAGAGATTCTGAAATTAGCAAAGAACAGATGTGATTCCTTTCAGTTTCCATGGACCTAATGGAGACATCCTAAGTCATCTAGGAAAGGGAGAGGGACTAAGGAGGGTGCTGGTCTGCTCTGCACACTGTTTGTATTATGAGCGTGGGGACTGGGTTGTCTGGATAACTAAATCCTGTCACACTGTGAAAGCAAGAAGAACAATTAAATAATGATAGGACAGTGTTTCATACTCCCCCCATAATGTATGTGTTGAGTGAGTGAAGGCATGAGGACATTGCCCCTTTCAGAGAAGTTAGATTGCTGGCTTTCAGTTTAGTATGAGTAGAATTGCCCAGCCAGAAATGACTTGCAGAGAACGATGTCAAAAGCAAGGAGCTTAGCAGTGGCTTATTGAATGGGTTCATGTTCTTACCATCATTTATTCTTATTTTTTTATTATATTATTACGTTTTCTTGCAGGTGTTTAACAAATTCTTGATAAATACAGATTGAATGATAAAGAATTATCATTTTCACTACAATTCTCATAACAATATATTTGAAATTGCTCATTATTATTCTCACTTTACTGATAAGGAATTATGGCCCTGAGGTGTTAAGAGACCTAGCAGTCAAAGCTCATAGAGTTAACATGCAGCAGAACCAGGCTTAGAAACGATGACTTCAAATCCAATGCCCTTATTTCAATACTACAATCGTTATCTCCCCTAGGTCGCTTACTTGCTCCCTATTCATTATGTTAAACTCAAATTCCTCAGTCTGTGACTGTTCTTCACAATCTGGGCTTACCCTCACGCTCCAGTCTTGACCCTCCCATTACCCTAGTGGATATTAACGATTGCCTCTCCAAAAGCTGCTCTTAACCTTTGAGTAGCCACAGTGCATTTGGGGAGATTATTTTTAGTTCAGACGTGTGCCTGACTGCTACAAGAATAAGTGAATCCTCCCAACCAGGGAATGGGTTCATGAACAGACGAGTGACCCGACTCTGGCCAAAGAGATACAGAGAGAGTGTTGCTTCTAGGCAAGTTCTCTTTTTCTAAGACAGTTAAAGCAAGCCCCTCACTTTCTCTTATTGGATGGGAACAAGGAGGTGCATTGTCTGTCTTTTTTCACTAAGTATAATATTTTTGAAATCCATCCATGTTGTTGTGTGTATCCATAGTTCATTTCTTTTTATTGCTGACTAGTATGCCATTGCATGGATGCGCTATAATTCATTTTTCCATTTTGGTGTTGATGAGCATTTGGGAAGTTTCTAGTTTGAGGCTATGAAGAATAAGGCTATTATGAATTTTCTTGTATACATCTTTTTGTGGATATATTTTTCTTGGGAAAATTCACAGGAGTGAGACGTTGAGCCTTATACTCATTTTTAAGTTCTAGACTATTGGGGTAAGAAAAAGTGGTATAGCTACTTAGCTTAGAAACTTCACTAGATTGGGCGCCTGGGTGGCTCAGTTGGTTAAGCGACTGCCTTCGGCTCGGGTCATGATCCTGGAGTCCCGGGATCAAGTCCCACATCGGGCTCCCTGCTCAGCGGGGAGTCTGCTTCTCCCTCTGACCCTCTTCCCTCTCGTGCTTTCTATCTCTCATTCTCTCTCTCTCTCAAATAAATAAATAAAATCTTAAAAAAAAAAAAAGAAAAGAAACTTCACTAGATTATCCTGAACTCATTTTAGTTTTTTTTTCTTGGAGAGGAAAATTAATCATTATCAAAATATCAGAGAATATCATTAATATGTACCTAATCTGCCCTCTAGGCAACTTACATCATATGTTATTGCCTAATGCTGTTATTTACTGGCTGTTTGACCTCGGATGAATTGCTTAGCCTCCCTGGTCTTCAGTTTCCTCATTTAGGGGTTAAAAATAGCACTTACTTCATAGGGTTTTTGTGAGAAGTAAATAACATATATAAAGTCATCACATTGCCTGACATAAAAAGGTGCTCAAAAATATTGACTATTATAATTATCATGATGTAGCATCTTACAACAACCCATGAAATAAGAATTCATACCCCATTTTTAGAGGCAGTAAGCAACTTGTCCTGGTTACAGAACCGGGAGTGGGATTCAAATTTGAGTCTACTTTGGCACCAGAGCCTGAGAACATTCCGTTACACTATTTCCCCCGGGGTATGTTTTTCACGAAGTATCTCATTGAAATCTTCACTGCAATCTTGTTAGATGACTTCTCTCCATATGAAAAGAACAAGAAACTGTAAAGGAAAGAAAATAATGAACTAGAAAAAAAGGGTCTGAGACAAAGTCTCAGAGAAACTTGGAATACAATCTGGTTTATGTTTTTCTTTTTTTTCATATAGTAAACTATAGTTACTCAGAGTACTTTTCAAGCTTTTTCGCTGCCATAAGAGTATTTGGCAAGTAAAGACAGGATTTAGGAGGTTTTTGTTTTGTTTTGTTTTTGTTTGTTTCTACTTTTCGAAAATGTAACCATATATTCCAGTTCTTTTTCTGTTTTTTTTTTTTCTCCCTCTTTAGTGTTTTTGTCTCCTATTATAATCAGGCAAGATTACAGGTGGCACACTCAAATGGGCTTATGGGAAATTTTAATAAAGGGATTATTTATAAAAGTGTGGGCAGAGTTGAGGAGACCCAACAAAGGAAAGTGAAGGGCTGTGAGGATGGAGGGAGTAGGAAACCAGCATGGCCCCTGTATTGAAAGAGGCAAGGGAGGGTTGTGGTTTACTAGACTAGGGAGTAAATGGCTCTCTCTGAAGGAAGGGACTGCCCGACAGGAGTTTCGGCCTTTGATGGAGGGACCCAAGGCATTTTTGATAACCTGTCGGGGTAACAGGCAGGAGAAGAAATACCCTGACCTCTGTGTGGGGCGGTCTGATTGGTGAAGGGGATGGGAATGGTGGGGACACACCCTGAAAGCCACTATTTTTTTAAGATTTTATTTATTTGAGAGAGAGAACGTGCATGAGAGGGCGTAGGGGCAGAGGGAGAGGGCAAGAGAGAATCTCAGGCAGACTCCCCACTGAGCTCAAAGCCTGACACAGGGCTCGATCTTGACCAGAGCTGAAATCTAGAGTCAGACCCTTAACCGACTGGAGACACTCAGGTGCCCCTCTGAATGTCACTATTACAATTAGACATTTTCATCCACATCTTGCAGATGCGGTAATAGTGGGAACTCTAGTAACTTGCCTAGGGTCCTAGAGCTAGGAAGTGGAAGAGTTGAGATTTAAACCTCGGTTTAGGTCAGTGGTTCTTCATCACCGAGGGAAGGTTTTAGAAAATAGTGAAGTCTGTGCCCCATCCTCTGAGATCCTGATATAATTGGTCTGGCTTGGGGCCCAGGCAGCGTATTAAAAGCTCCCCAGGCGATTCTAATGTGGAGTGGGTGTTGGAAAACACTGATCTGGTTGAACTCCAATATGTTTTCACTGTAATATGAGCTGCCATGGGCACAGGGCTAATGACAAAGAAATCACTGAGTGGAGGGAACCCACTGCGTAATGCTAAGCAAACCATCACAGTACAGTGAGGCGAGGTGCTGGAGCCAGTTGAGGAGTTGGGGGGGATGCCTCAGAGGAGATCAGGCTGGACAGGAGCCGTTACTATGGCAATCCCTAGTGCCCACCATTGCTTCAAGCACTTAATGCTTTTAGCTATCACCATCCTAGGACTACGTGCTGCTATTATTATTTTTAATCGATTAGTCATTAATTAAATTAACATTTTATTAACCCATCATTATCTCAGTTTTACAGATAAGGACAGTAAAACAAAGAGAGCTTAAGTGTCTTGCTCAAGGTCCAGCAGAGGTAGAAGTGGGCTCAAACCCAAGCAGTTTGACCTGAGAGCCCAGGTGAGCTAACACTACAGGAGTTAGCAACAGAGGCTGGGGTCACGGAGAGGAATGGGAAGACAGAAGGCGGAGGAGGTGGTATTTCAGGCAGAATCAATAGGATGGGGGAAATGGGGGGCTGTTAGACAGCAGAGGGCATTTAGAGGAATCTGTGCTGGTCGGAGCTTGGGGTGCGTGCGGTGGGCATGCACCCCATACCACGTTCCCGGGATGGGGCTGCATCGTGCTTGTTATTCTAAAGGCAGTCGGTAGCCACGAGAGAGTGACTTGGTCACGCTGGCATTTCAGGGAGAGCCAGAGAAAGGATGGGACCCAAGCCCAGCAGGAAATGGAAGCCGGTGAGGGGCCATGGGGAAGGTGGAAGGAGAAACAGGCTTGAGGCTGGGCGTGTAGGGAAGGGAAAGGTTGAAATAATATTGCAGCCGAGATGCGGCTGAATTGAGTTCTTTGTGGTGTCCATCAGACACGCCACAAATTATTTACGTTTATAATAAAGCACTGACATTTGATAATGAATTCTTTAAATAATTAATACAGCCCAGTATACCCCAGCACGGTCTCGTAACTGTGGCTCTCTTATTTGTTTGGGGGAGACGGGTGTGGGAGGATGGGCATGGCTGGGAGCTGCAGTCATAAAAAGGAAGAAGGCGGGATAGATATTAACATGTCAAAATCTGCAAAATATATCCTCTTATTTAAAACATTAGATTTATTTATGCATACACTTTAATATTTTGTGTCTGTTTTCATTTATCACCATTGGTGTGGAAGTCTTGAAAAAAGAGAGAAGACACTTAAACATAAAAGCTCAATTTTGGGGTGTAATTTGGTCATGCACATTTATTTCATTTTCCCCTTAGTCTCAGAGAGGATGAGAGACAGAAGCTCTCCCCCTCGCCCTGGCAGGAATCCAAAGGTAGAAGACGAGGAGTTTGAATTTGGGTGGCGGCCTGGGCCTTGAGAAACACATCTCAGGATTCTTTCCTGGAGGAATGTACCTCTTGGCACATTTAAAAATGGTCATCCCAGCGGATAGCTTGTGGATGGCCAAGGCCAGCAGTGGAGGGGGGTTCGGGGAGGGGGATCCTGGGTGCCACAGGGTGTGCTGCTGAGAGACCCTGGCTTCTGGGAGCCCAGAGGGAGCCCCAACAATGAGGCAAAAGCCCCGGACCAGCCGCTCTCCTGGTTTTCTGGCGTCGGGATTCTTACATAATCCTCGGAAAACTGGGAGACATCCTCTCCTAACCAGGCTTGCCAGGCTCACTCAGGGAGTGGGCTGGATGGGACTCCAAGTGATCCACTTGACTTAGAAGAAGAGAGAAATGTCAAGTTTCTCATTTTTGAGGGTTGAAGAGTAAGTGTCTCATTTGCCACGGAAAAGAGGAGGCAAAAACTTTTTTTGTTTGCTTGAGACTGAAAGATGGGTTTGAGGCGTGGGGGGTGGTGGATGGATGCGGGCTCAGGGGTTGAAATCTTAGCTTAAAGAAACTTAAGATCTGGGAGAAAGGCGCCTGAGGGGGAGCCAAAGGAACGTGAGGGCCCATTTGTAACATCAGTAGAAGGTGAAGTTGTGTCAGCTTTCAGGAGGCTCTGCAAAGCCCGGTGCCTGTTCCGAGGAAGGCAGGGACTCCCCCTCCTCCCCATGCCTCTCCCTCAGGCACCAGGAGGATGGACCCGCTGATTGCTTTGTGGTGAAAAGGTAATTAAGTTTCTTTCTTTCTTTCTAGTCTTCACCACCAATGAGATGAGACGAGTTTTGATGGGGGCCCCCTTGCTGAATGAAATCAGTGGATGAAAAGCTTAAATTTTTATTTTGGTTTAAACTTTCTCTCTGCCCACAGGATGTGTCAGTCCTTGGACCTCATCCCAGGGACAGGGAGGAGGTTTTTTTTTTTTTTTTCTTTTAAATTAATTGACCGGATGTAGGTTTCAGGACTGTGTGAACAGACCTCTTCACGTAAAGCGATGAAAGCGCCTTTGACCCTGGGTCTGAGGCTCCTGGAAAGCCTTCACAGGAGGAAAGTGCAAAGACCCGAAGCCGCAGAAGCCACGTGTGGGTTATAAGAGGCCTACTTTACCCACCCAAAGGCTGGAAAACATTTTACCTGCTTGAGTCCAAAAAAGGTATCCGATTTTATCTGCTCAAGGCATAACAGTCTCATATGGCCATAAGTACGCAAAATGACTTTCCTTTTGCTCCAACTACTTGCTACGGAATAGCTGAGCTATTTCTTACATAGATAGAAAGGTAGAAAAAGGTAGTGTAAGAAGCACACATTTCTTGCTACTTGGAGTTTAACATAGAATGTTTTTGTTACGTTTGTCTTTTTGTTTTTGCAAGAAAATGAAATATCGCAGATGAACCTTAAGTGACATTTGACCTCGTGCCCCAGTCTTGTTCCTACCACCACTGTCATGAGTTTATGATAGGTAACCATTCAGTGAATTCTTTATTTTCTTTTCATATATTTAAGTATCTACCACCAACATATAATACTGGTTTGTGAATGGGTTATTGCTTTCGATTTACATAAATGATGTTATTCATACTGATTTACATGTTCATTTTTCCACTTAACATTGTTTCTCAAGCATATCCATGTTCATGTAGCTAGATCTAGTTCATTCTTTTTAATAGCTCTAGAATGAATGCACCTTATTTTATACGTCAATTTTTCCCGGTTACTTCAACGGTCTTGCCATTATGGGCAATACTGCAATGAACATCCTTCTACGTGTTTCTTTGTGCAAATGTGTGGTGGCTTCTCCATGTTATATACTGGGAATAAATTTGCCCGGTTGTAGAGTACACACATTTTTTTTTAATAGCTTACCAAAGTCTATCAGTTTTCCCTCCTACCAGAGATATCTTAGACAGTTGGACACCCGTTTCTTCCATGTACAAAAGTTCGGTAATCTGGAATCATCTAAACTCAAACTCCTTACAGCCTTTCATCATGCTCAAAACCCAAACCCTTAACGATGGCCAGCGAAGCTCTACAATCAAGCCCTTCCCCATCTCTCCTACCTCACTCTCCTGCTTCACTGCTCATTCTGCTCCAGCTCTGCTGGTTTTCTTGGTATTTCTTGACGTCCCAAGTCTGTTCCTGCCTCAGACTTTCTGCACTTGCGTTTTCATCAGACCAGAATGTTCTTTGGTCAGATTTTCTCATGGTTTGCTTTGTGATTTCTTTCAGACCTCTGCTAAAATATTCCACTAGTAGAGATGCCTTCTGGGACCCCCCACGCCTCCTCCCAAGGCCATTCTGCCTTCACTACCTTCTTACTTCATTTTATTTTTATTCATAGCACTTCTCACCATCCGATGTTACAATATGTATTTTTGTTTGTTTGTTTGTTTGTTTATTGCCCCGTCACTAAAATGTGACTTTCGCGAGGCTTTGTTTCTTTTGTTTCTTGCTATAATTCCATAACCACGATTGTGTCGGAATAGTATATGCTTCCTAAATGTTGAGTGAATAAGCATAATTCTGGAGAGTCAAGGCTGGAGGGATGATTGGTGGGTAGTGAGGGGATGTTAAGCATCTTCTGCTCCCCTCTTCTTGCCCCCCATCCTTGTTTTGGGATACGTTTCTGTAGATGACAGTGCAGACAACATGCAGAAAGGCCTGGAGAGAAGATATTGGAATATTAGAATCTGATACTTGCATGAACATTTTCTTTTTTTGAGTTAGGTTTAAACCAGGATGTTGCCTGCCTAGCATGGTGGGGTAGCGCCTGTGTTTCCACAAACTATCCTAAATTTGTGTGACTCACACTGGTCTCTGTTTTTATTTAAGTTATCCACAAAAGGCTTTCACCAGGGGTGCCTGGGTGGCTCAGTCGGTTAAGCATCTGTCTTGGACTCAGGTCATGATCCCCGGGTTCCGGGGATCCAGGCCCTGCTCAGCGGAGAGCCTGCTTCTCCCTCTCCCTCTGCCCCTCCCCTTTCTTGTGCGCGCTCTCTCTCTCTCTCTCTCTCTCTCAGGCAGAGCAATAAAATCTTAAAAAAAAAAAGGTTTTGACTACTGATGAAAGAGCCAAGGAAGATATATTAGTTAATAATTGCTACATAACAAATTATCCCACAATGTGTGTTAAATAACACACCTTTACTCTTCATAAAATCTGTGGCTCAGGAATCTTGGAAGCCTTAGTCAGCTCCTCTCCTTCAGGATCTCTTACAGGCTGCAGGCAAAGTATTGGTCGGGGCTGTCTGTCATTCTCTCAAGGCTCAACTGGGGAAAGATCCCCTTTCAAGCTCACTCATGCGGTTGCTGGCAGGATTCAGTTCCTCGTGGGCTGTTGGCAGGAAGCATCGGTTTCTTGCTAGCTGTTGGCCAGAGGCTACCGTCAGCTCCTTGCCACTCGGGCCTCTCTAACACAGCAACTTGCTTCATTGAAACAAACAAGCCAAGAAAGCAAGAAAGAATATAAGCAAGATGGTGGTCATAGGCTTTTATAATCTCACCCTGGAACTGATATCCCATCACTTTTGCCATGTTCTCCTTGCTAGGAGCAAGTCACTAGTCATACAAGGAGAAGGAACTGTACAAGGGAGTGAATACCAGGAAGTGGGGATCTTGGGGGCCATTTTAGAAGCTGCTTCCCACAGAAGGATCACAAGAGAAGGGAATAGATGGAAAGAGTGAATGAAAGTGGCTGAGGCATAAATGTTCATTCCTCTTCCTAAAATCATCCATCAGATACTCTACTCCTATACCCTCGTACATACGTGAATAGTATGTGAGAAAGACAAAAGAGGCCAGAGGTATTCTTCCTGTATTTTTTGCCTCCGGGCGAACGGAAAGGTGGGGAATCATGCTCCTTGCTATGCTGGAGGCTGCAGTATTTCTGGGGACTCGGCAACACCAGGACCCAAGGCTTCCGTGTACACTTAGGCCAACCCAAAGTCCAAAGGTATTTGAGTGTGGCAAGTAGGTACTGAGGAATGTGAAGTTCAAAGTGAAATGTGAGGCAGGTCATATTCTATAGTCACTTGCCCTTTGAATTGGACTCCGCCATTAATCTGCCATGTTTAGTGTCCTACTAAACAATAGACTTTAAAAATGATGCACACACAGCCCTAAATTTGCTGAGCTATTCTCATACTCAGCCGAGCTCATTTCAGAGCATTCAGACTGTACCACAATTAGCTGCTGACACTATCCTAAAATAATATAAAGCCAGGCCAGTAATTATACACTGGAAGAAACTATGTATAGAAAAGCTCATTAACTTGTGGGGTGGTGCAAGTTTCCGAAGTGGGAACGTTTCAAACAGGATATAGTGCTCATGTTGGGATGGGTGAAAATCCAATCGCAAGTCCTCAGCTTAATATTTAACAACATCCTGCTCAGAAAGCATCAAACAGGTCTTCAGGATTTGTGGGTCCATCAAAAGGGTCAGGTCTTTCTCAAGTTTCCCTGTAGGTGGCACCGTGAGAGTATTCGAGGGAACACCCACACTGAACGAGGGGCCTTAAAAATTGACCATTCATGAGGGTCACCATCAGGGTCACCATCGCCACCACCACCATCATTGTCATCTTATTGCAGTCATTATTAGCATTGTTCATTTATGAACGAATTGCATGAAGTGTAGTTTCTGATCACATTTTTCTCTGTTCCGTAACCACCAAGGTCGACTGCAAGGGGGGCTAATCTCACAGGTGCGTGAGCTTTGGAATTCCCACCTCTGGACTTTTGCTCCTGTGGCATCCCTTGGCTGGGCTGTCGTGCCACGCTCCTTCCTGCTTTGTTTTGAAGGGGTGTCCTGCCTGAGTCACCACCACCCCACTCAGCTTCCCGAGATATAGTTCAGGGAGGGCTTCTGTCAACCACGCAGTCTTGGCCTAAAGAAGTTTTGTCCTGCTTCCTTGCCACTTTCTCATCCTAGTAAAGGTTTTTGCTGCTCCCTTCTAATGTTGGAGTCTAAGTCTTAAGCAACTATCTCCTGGGCTTCCTTTTGTTTACAACCAATGCCCACCCAGCTCTCCAGAGTGGAAGGTAGCTCCCGACCACCTTTCTTTATTATCGGCCTGCAAACACCTGCCCCTCCTCTTTGGGTCACTCTCTCAACATCACTTGTAGCTCCCAGAATTCAGGGACTGTGTCTGATTTTTTGTTATATTGCCAAAGTTGGACGCAAGTTCTCAACAAATAATTTGTTGACTGAATGAGTCAAGGAAGAAGATTAAGTAAAAAGCCCCATAATACCCTCTCTTAAAGGTAGGGGTGCAGAGAGGAAGACCAATTTCCAATCTTCCTCTCACTGAAAAGTTTTACCTTGACTTTGGGGATCTCTCTCTCTCTCTTTCTCAGGGGAAGAAGGGAGAGGCTATGAGAAAGCCTATCTTTTGAGAAAAGAGTGTTATATTATTCTCTCTTGAGATGAGCATGTTGGATGTTAACCCTCAGAAAATTTCACCCTTTATTGACAGAGCCCTGAGTTTATGGCTTCCCCCTCCACCCCAAGTCTTGGAGGACAACTGTGATGGTGATGAATTTAAGTGACAGTCTCAATTACATTGCTAGGGAATAGTTTAGGCCTGAATTCTGGCTGATGAGATCTGAGGGTATTTTTTTTTTGGAGAGTTTAGTCTTCTCTAAAATAAAGAAAACTATGGAGGCAAAACCCTCTTATTCTTGACTATATGTTGTTGGGTTGGTGTGTGACACTTGGAACATCTGCAGCCATCTTGTGGCCCAGAAAGGAGACTTTGCTTTCATGCGAGTGACATGGAGAGCCCCTTGCTTTTAATGACATGGAGGAATCATGGATTCACCGAGCTTTGACACTACCTCTCTTCTGGACTTTCTGTAAAATAATAAATCCCTTCTATAAACTTCTAGTATCTGGGTCTACTCTTTTTTATAGCCAAGAGTATCACAACTGACACACCTCACAATCTTCTGTGCTGTTTTCCTCGTGGAATGTGCTGGATAGCTTCCCTTTGCCCTTCTAGATCCACCTTCCACCTTTCCCGTCCTGCTCTCTGCTCTGAAAGGCTGGCCTATATTGACTATCTCTGTCTTCTCATCTTATCAAGAAGGGTAATAACCAGTACCTTTTTGAATTTGCAAATTGTATGTCAACACATTATTTTCTCCAAGTCTTCTTAGCAAGTATCATGTGATCTGTGATTACGTTTTTAATTTTGTCCAAGGCTGACTCCAAATCTGGTGGCTTAGAATTTGATTCCAGGGCGCCTGGGTGGCTCAGTCGGTTAAGCCACTGCCTTCGGCTCAGGTCATGATCCTGGAGTCCCGGGATCGAGTCCCGCATCGGGCTCCCTGCTCGGCAGGGAGTCTCCCTCTCCCTCTGACCCTCCCCTCTCTCATATGCTCTCTCTCTCTCTTTCATTCTCTCTCAAATAAATAAATAAAATCTTTAAAAAAAAATAGAATTTGATTCCATGTGTCAAGTCGGGGCCCCAGCAAGACACAGGTGGCTCAATCAAATTTGGGTAATTCAGGGAAGTTTACTTACAAACGTGGGGGCAGAGTGGTGGGCCACTGTCAGGTTAGTCAGAGTTAGTGAACCAGCTCTCTGCTTGAATCCAACTCAAGCAGATTCAAATCCAAAGTCCGTTCGAAGCCTAGTTCTTCCTAGAGTGTTGTTGGATCAAATGTCGCCCACACTTCCTCTCAGCCAAATTCTTGTCTTTCTTCTAGGACTTCGAGTTATGTTTTTTCTGGAAAGTTTCCCTGTTCTTCACTAACCACTTCCTGAGCCTTTACTTAGAGTTACACTACACTGTTATTAATGCTCAATATATATCAGAGTTTCTGGGGAATAGAGAACACACTTATTACTTATGAAACCCATCATTTCTGAGTAATATCACCACTATAACATATACCATACTTTATTGTTACTTTTATTGTGGTGAAATATAAAGTTTAGCATTTTAACCATTTTAAGAGTCATATTACTGTGCAACCATCACCACCATCCATCTCCAGAACCTCTTCATCCTCCCAAACTGAACCTCTGTACCACAAAACACTAACTTCTCGTTTCCACTCTCCCTCCGAGCCCCCAGGCTACTATTTTACTACTGTCTATTTTACTTTCTGTCTACTTTCTATGTTTCTGAATTTGACTCTTCTAAGTACCTCATGTAAATGGAATCATACAACATTTGTCCTCTTGTATCTGGCTGATTTCACTGAGCATAATGTCCTCAAGTTTCACCTATGTTGTAGCACGTACCAGAGTTTCCGTCCTTTTTAAGGCTGAATGATATCCCATTATGTATGTGAACCACATTTTTGCTTACCCATTCGTCCGCTGATGGACATTTTATTATGATTATTTTTTATTTTTTTTAAAGATTTTATTTATTTATTTGAGAGAGAGAGAATGAGAGATAGAGAGCACGAGAGGGAAGAGGGTCAGAGGGAGAAGCAGACTCCCCGCCGAGCAGGAAGCCCGATGCGGGACTCGATCCCGGGACTCCAGGATCATGACCTGAGCCGAAGGCAGTCGCTTAACCAACTGAGCCACCCAGGCGCCCCTATGATTATTTTTTAAAACAACTTTCCTTGTTGAAGTACAACAAACATACAGAAAAGTGACCCGATTTGGTAAATCTGGTAAATTTTCATAAAGTGAAAAATTCATGTCATCACTGCTCAGATTAAGAAAAAGAACATTATTGGGGTGCCTGGGTGGCTCCATCACCGCCTGAATCTTGATTTTGGCTCAGGTCATGATCTCAGGGTTATGACATTGAGTCCCACATAGGGTTCCACACTGATGGAGGAGCCTGCTTAAGATTCTCTCTTTTCCTCTCCCTCTGCCCCTCCCCACTCCCACGCCCATGCTCTAAAAACAAACAAACAAAAACAAACCAGAACATTATCATCAGCTTAGAAGCCCCCTTTGAGCCCCTCTCAGTCACTGCTGAAATGTAGCCACTGTCCTTACCTTTGTCACCTTGGATTAATTTTGCCTGTTTTGAATTACTGGAATTACAGTGTGAAGTGACTTCTGTTACTCAACATTACATTTATGAGAATCTTCCGTGTTGTGTGTGTAGCAGGAGTTTGTTCATTTTTATAGCTTCGTAGTACCTCATGGCCATATGCCCTTGTTTGCACACCATACAATTTTATTCATCTATTCTACTGTTGATGTACTTTTGGGTAATTTCCACTTTTTTAGACTGAATATGTTCACAAACACTCTATCTACCTTGTGGTGCACACGTGTTTGTATTTTGCTGAGTATACACGTATAAGCAAATATACCCATGCACACACACAGGAGTGGAATTACAGGGTCATAGGGGAGGCGTAGGTTCAGCCTTCATAAATATTGACAGAGTTTTCCAAAGTGGTTGCACCATTTTGTCCTCTCATCAGCAGTGTATAAGAATTCTAATTTCTCCATATCTTTGTCAACATTTGGAATTGACAGTCTTTTAAATTTTTACCATTTGGGTGGGTGATACTTTACTGTGGTTTATTTTGCACTTTCTGATGACTTACAGGATTGAATACATTTATGTATGTATATTTTTAAAGATTTTTAAAATTTACTTGAGAGAGAGAGCATGAGCAGGGAGAGAGGGAGAGGGAGAAGCAGACTCCCTGCTGAGCTGGGAGCCCGATGCGGGGCTCAATCCCAGGACCCTGGGATCATGAGCTGAGCTGAAGGCAGACACTTAACTGAGTGAGCCACCCAGGAGCCCCCATTTTTATATTTTTAATGGCTATTTTAGATATGTTCTTTTGTGATATGCCTCTTAAAGTTAATTTTTTAGCCATTTATTTAGTAGCAGGCACTTAAAAAAATGAAAAGACTTTACTTTTTAGAATGGTTTAGATTTACAGACAATTTGAGCAGATAGAGTTCCCATCTCCTTGTGCCCTATTAACACCTTAAATTTGTGCGGTTATATCTATTATAATTAATGAACTAATGTTGATAAATTAACTGAAGTCCATACTTCATTCAGATTTCCTCAGTTTTTATCTAATGATTTTTTTCCTGCTCTAGGATCACATGCAGGATACCACATTCCATTTATTTGTTTTGTCTCTTTAGGTGCCTCTTGATTGTGACCAAGATTTCTTTTATTTTTCACGACCTTGCCAGTTTTGAAGAATACTGATATTTTGTAGGATGCCCCTTTATTAGAACGTGTCTACCATTTTTTTCGCATGACTAGAAATAATCTAAGGAAGGAGATCACCAACATAAAGCACAATTTTCATCACATCGTATTAAGGGTCCCTACTAATCAACATTATTTATGACCATCAATGTTGACCTTGATCATCGGGCTGGAGGAGTAGTGTTTGTTAGGTTTTTCTTTTGTCAAGTTACTCTTCTTTCTCTCCTTTTCCGTACTGTACTTTTGGGAAGAGAGTTAAGGAATGGGGAGTCACAGAGTTAATTTTTAAATTATTGCAGGAGACACTTTCTGTGGCATCTGCCCAGCTCATATGATTCCCCATTCCTTGGGAGCTTCCCTCCCCTAAATCCTTAAAGGCAACCTTTCCCTCCCAACACCATTCCTTCAAACACTTTCTCTCTTAAGCAGCCAGATTCGTTCTGTGAAACCCTATCTTTTGGCTGCAGCTGTTTCGAAAATATTGAGTCAACAGGGTCCCTTCCACAGGTGCTTGGGATTCTAGGGCAAGTCAATCTCTCTGCTTGCCCAAGCTTAATACATAGCTACTAAATTAATGACTATTTAATAATACCCTTTCTTTGACATTTGATCATGCAAACAGTCTAGCTTACATGCTTCCAGCATGGTTGATCGCCTATCAAACATCCATCCCTCCTTCCCTCCTTGACCACATAAACCTAATTTTATTTCTCATAGACTATTTCTTCTGTGCAACCCATCTGTCCCAAGAGTGGAACCCCACCCCCAGCTCCTGGAGTAGGCTGAATTGCTTCAAGAGTAATCCCTTCTTCCTTGCCTGTGACAGGTTCAGGAACAGGAATGTGCCTCAGCTAAGGACAATGAAATGTGTGGAAAACTTCCCCAGGGGCTTCCTGGAAGAGTTCTTCTTTGTTTTTTTGGGCATACCTTTGAAGGGACCTGTCTCCCATAGACTGGAACCATGGCATACAGCTCCATACCTCCCAGCCCCCACAGGCAGCTGGAACACAGAGGAGGGCAGCCTAGAGAGTGTCACAAGATGGAGCATGAATCACTGATACCTATCCTATGTCTAGACCAGAGCTACTCAAAATGTAGGGTGAACTGTCATCACCTTTCTGTGCTGCTATGAGCATGGAAACGAAGAGTGGTCTTTTTTTTTTTTTTTTTAAAGATTTTATTTATTTATTTGACAGAGATAGAGAGAGAGCACAAGTAGGCAGAGAGGCAGGCAGAGGGAGAGGGAGAAGCAGGCTCTCCACCGAGCAGGGAGCCCGATGCGGGACTCGATCCAGGGACTCCAGGATCATGACCTGAGCCGAAGGCAGTTGCTTAACCAACTGAGCCACCCAGGCACCCGAAGAGTGGTCTTGAGAAGCTTTTGTAGTGATTTGACATGGTGGAGACGTGTAAGTGTGTGACCAGCGGACCTGTGTAGTTGAACAGGCTATAGGCCAGTTTGAGTGCTGTCCAACAAAGGGATGAGTTGCAAGTAGTGCAAACTGTGTACACATCTTGTGCATTAGAACCATGGAGCAATCTGCATTGGATCGAAACAATCAACAATTCTCCTGCACCACGGTTTGTGAAGCACTGCTCTAGATCTGAAATGGCACGAGTCAGTTAATTTCTCTGTGTAGGACAATACGGATTCTGTTTTCTTCAAATCACATGCAAAAGCATCTGAGCTGACATGGAGGGTGGATCCAGTAAAAAGACAAGAGTCCACATAGGCATTTTCTGTAGGGTATACCTGTTGTTAAGTGTGGTATGTGTGCGCGTGTGCGCGTGTGCGTGTGTTTACCTAGCTCTGATTCTGGGTAACCATTTCCCAATTTTAGTGATTGCAAAAACTGCAAGAAGAGGATAACTTCTTTCTGGTGCCTTTGCCAGCTGCTGGCATTTTTCAGCCCTCGCTCTTTGATTTGAATGTGATGCCATCACAAAACACCTGGAAGAGATTCTGGAAGAAAAATGACATTCATATCTCTAGGGGGAACTAAGAAGAGAAACCAGAGTTGACTGTGTGCCATTCTCTGATTATGTGTCTACCTTTGTATTTCAAAATTTTCTAATATTAGGAGAACATCAATGTGATTTTTATGACTTTTTTTTTTTTTTGGTCACAGCCTTTAAGGAGTTAGCATTATAAGTTATAAAAACATTACTTATAAGTTACAAAAATAGAGCTTTGCCATTCTTTTTTATTTTCTAGTGAAGTGAACGAAGGGTTATGAGGAAATGATTATTGTGTGCATAGAAATGGAATAAATGCATTTGTTAATAGACATAAAACTTATTTTTGTGGCTCTTCTCTTTTGGTATTAGTTTGATCCCAAAGAGATGTTTTTAGAGAATGAGATTTTTTTTTTTTTTTTTGCTTGGAAAATAACAAAATTTCCACTTACCATCCCAACGATGGTCTTTCAGCGAGTGATCGGAGGAAAATGGCTGTGTGAAATTAAAAAATTTAAGTATTCTTGCAACTGTGATGAAGTAGGCACATCTTTTTAGCCTCGATGGAATGAAGCCACATGACAATTGATTTATAGTATTTGCTGCCACAGCCATTAAGAAGAGCTCTGGAAGTAGTCCTGGTGTTGAAGGATGAGGCAGATGGGGTGTTCTGAAGAACAACTAGAGAGTTTATTTTGGCTTCAAAGCTGGTTACTATTATAAGAGACAGAAAACTGGGCAATAGCAAGCTGCAGCAGAAGGGACGGCCTCAACAGATGAGCCTGATATATTATTTTAAGAACTTTTTTCCAAAGCCAAGTCATAATACCTCTTTGCTTTGCATGAAGTAGAAAGCACATTTTCTTTATAGGACGTGCTTTCCTTCAAAATGGAGACAATCAATTACATAAATATGGATCTTATTGTAATGTGAAAGTGGTGAAGCTCTTGACTCAGGGATACAGTAAAACATGACACCATTGTCATGGACCTTGTTGGCACAGCCAGCTCTCTATACAGGTGGCATTCCGTAACTCGTCCCCTGGTTCCATTTTGTAAAAAATTCAGTTGCATGGGAGAGATAGCAATACTCACCAAATATGCATGGACTCCTCTAGTTCTCAGCCTTCTTGTCCTTGAATGGGGGCCATGGGTCTACATTAGGCCAATGGACCATGAGCGAAAGGGATTTTTGTCACTCTTGCCTTAAGGCAGTTAAAAACAAGCATAGGTTTCATAATCTTCTTCCCTTTGGTGCTGACCGTTTCGACATGGAAGAGCCACAGATGGAAGCACCCCTATTATTAAGTCACCACACCAAGAACACCTATATTAGACATCTTATAAATAGGAAAGACACTCTTGTAAGGTGATGAAATTTTGGCTTCTGTTGTCATAGCACAGGCTAACGTATGCTGACTCTTATAAGTAGTCCTACAACCATGCTAGATTGAAACTACCAACCCATTCACCACTTGTAGGTAATTCCAGAAGCAGGGAGATTGATATCTGCTCTAGCTGTGGGTACATGGTGGAGTTCCTGGGGGCTGTAGTTTGGCATTGCTTGTTGCCTCTGAACTATTATTGTGTGAGCCGAATTGTCCTAGGAACTTAGATACTATGAACAACAAAAAATTGATTTTAGCTCTAAATCAATTCAGGCCAAGGATGAGTAACAGCCACTTTTCCCCCTTAATAAACTTGCAGTCTGGTTGGAGAGATAGGACAGCCATCATGTAACGAAAGTACAAGGTAGGGTGATGAAGAATGTTTCATAAACTTGGGGAGATTACAAGTTGTAGACTGTAACTTGGCTAGAGAAGACAGGTCACCCACATTAATCTAATTAACAAAACAACATGCAGCCATAAGTATTCACGCATGAGTTTGCATATTCTAGACATAGTACTGTGTGAATTTGGAGAGTGAAGAGATTGCTAGGAGATTGAAGTATTTTGAAGGATAATTTCTATTTTTATGTGCAGAATGGTTAACATTGTACTTTTATCCCAGTTTGGTGGGCAGAGATCTTTAGGCTTTGCATTTCCCGCTTGGCAAAGGCAGGCTTAGATCTTTCCGGAATTCTAATGTTCCCTCCCAGTGATGGTGGATCTTGTCATATCTGTCATCGTAATTGGCCCTGATGGCTTCTACACAGTTTAGCCAGCAGTCTTTCGTTTTCCAGGTTGACCTGTGGGAAGGCGACAGTGGTACAGGTTTCGCCAGGGACAAGACACATCCTAGACTGTCCTTCACCCTTATAAATGAATGAGGGACCTCCCATTTTACAGCACAAGACAGGCAGGAGGACAGCTAGCTCAACGGGAGGGACACGTGTGCCATCACATTTTTGTGAGCCCTTTGGTTCTCTGCAAGGCGGTGATAGTATTGCTACCTGCTCAAAGGAGAGGTGGGGTCACTGGGGACGTTCTTTGGTGGCAGCTTTTCCTAGCCTGGGACAACAGCTTCTGCTTTTCTTGCTTTGTCTCTGGGCTGCACTGTGGACCAGCTGAAGCAGCTGAGCAGCTGTTTGACCTCTCCAAGGCCTGCGTGAACTGGTCAACAGAAGTGGGTTGCTTTCGGATGGTTACAGAGGAGAGCCTCTGCCACTGACAAAGCAGGTGACAGAGGTGGCTATGCATCCCGTTTTGCAGGCCTATCTGGAAATAACAATTTGCTTTTGAACATTTTTAAACATTTTGCTAGCATTTAAAGTTTTGGTCAAAATAATACAGGTACATACGTAAAATTAACAGGCTTGTGCCCGGCCTGTTGCCACCCCAGGTCCCGTGATAGGGGTTTTCCAGATTATTCTCACAGAAATAAGTCTGACCACTCAAGGACCGTCTAAATCTGTACTTTCAGATTTCAACACACGTAAATATGACTATTTTGAGTTCTTTCCCCATTGTAGAGATTTGTTTTTTTTTTAATTAAAAAGACTGTATCGAATCAATTTTTATCACTTTTCTGGTAAGAAAAAATGCATTTTTCATATAAAGATGTATATTATCAGATCTTTTTGTCCCCTCTTGCATAAAGGCATGAAACTCATGATACTATGAAATTTATCCTCAGGGTTCTGCAAATAATTATACTAAAAGACATGTGGTTTTTGTCTGTTAGCTGTATTAGTCTCTCTTACTTGACATCTTATTAATCTACTAATAAAGAGATCAAAGAGAATAAAAATTGGGGTACTAGGTTAATATCACTTATTTGCATATTTTTAGAAAAACTATTTATATATTTATATATAAATATATAAATATATTTAGAAGAAACTATTATTCTAGGATCATTTTAACTGTCCATTATATATCCTCTGAACCAAATTCTCTAGTTTTTATTACATTTTCTCCTGGGAAAGATAAATGAGGCACCCCACAGTGGAACAGAAAATAGATTTGGCTTTTGGGAGTTGGAAAGTTCTGGTCAAATGCCAAGTGCTGAGCTGCAGGTTTTCAAAATTGTTTATTTTCAAGCCTACAGATGTTGAAAAAAATATCACATCTGAGCTCATGTCCTTGTTTCCGACGGTGAAATAGGTCAGCTGCCCAAATGGTGTGTAAGGAAGAGCCCATTGAAAGAGGTGATGTATACATCTCTTTTTCAGCCCAGACCCTTTTAGCTATGTAAGAGGCTCTGCAGGGTTGAAACCTCATCAGTACCATTCTTTGATTAGTCTCTTAGTCTAGAGATCTGGCTTTGATGGTTGTGGTCATAGTTATTGTAAGATTCGATTATTTTTTAACTTTGGAAATTCTAAATTAATGCAGTACTAATACATTCATGGCAACCTATAAAAGCAATTCTTGTTCCCAAGGGGCATAGGCCTAGATCCTTTTTAACGGCAAATCGGTATGGAATTCTAAATACCATTACACGGACTCCAGTTCAATGGTGAAGTAACAGATGCACATAACGTGGGAAGCAGCAGCAGCGAGCACAGAGGGAGGGGCAGGGAGATTTCCAGACCTGACAGATGCCAGGTAAAAAGTGTGGGAGGAAGGCTGGGAAGCATCAGCCCCCCAGAGGTAGAGGAAAAGCTTCCTTGGACTGCTTGTCCCAAAAGGGGAAAACATATTTCATTAGAAGAACTGGTTAGTAACTGCTCTGTGTTGGATGATGTGATATAAGTTGAATTTACCAAAGAAATGGGAATGACACCACTTTGGAACCATTCCAATTTGTCATAAACTGTAACGGGTGGCCACTGCAGTCCGGATGTGCCCCAACCATCAGACACCTGCCGAGGACAGCTTCCCTACTCTTCTTCTCCCTGGCGCGGAGGGGGTCAGGGAGGCGGTGGTGGCAGATTCTGAAGGAGATTCTTTGGGGTTGACCGCGAAAAGGCAAGTCCTAAGCACATAGAGAAGGGATTTGTGCAGACAAGCCTCTTGCCACATCTACCAAGCACCTTAAGCTGCCCAAATAAGCTACAGTTTGAGGTTCAATGTGTCTCTTTGGAACTCCATTCTACATAAATTTTACTCTTGGAGAGACAGAGCTCAAGAGACTACTAAAGATGTATCAGTGACTTGAACTAAATCGCCAGAAACTTTAATTTTAAGGATTTATACTCAAAAGATAGAAGTTAAATAAGGGGAAATGTTTGCAATGAAAAAGATCTCATTAACCATAAAAGCAGCTACAAACACATCTAGTGCATAGGGTAGCCTAGGCTGGAATACTATGTCAAACATTTTAAATATTCCTCAAAATACCCAAATGTTTTTGAGTGCTAGCAGGATCTTGTTCACAAATTCTTACGGCCCAAATGAAGTACAGAAAATTCTCAACCTTCAAACTACAGCTCAGAAGTATCTGGAAAAGAAAAGATTGTCCAATGTTATAAAGTAAAATGGAAAAAAAAAAAAGATCAAAAATAGATTTAACTGCCTTATGCTTTGCATAATGGTTTTAAAATGGCCAACTGTTTTTGTTTCAGAAACATAGTCCCACTGAGTACATCAGGTAATTCTCCAAACTAAAAAAAAAAAAAAAAAGAAAGAAAAAGAAAAAAAGGGAAAAGAGATAAGATAAAACCTGCTTGACTTTTTCTCCTAAATTTTTATCTGATTGAAATTTTTAAATCATTTAATATTAATAATCTGTTTTTTATATTGAGGTGTAACTTATGTACATTGAGATTTTTTAGATGTCCTGGTGGGTGTATAATGGGATCTCTTTGTGCCTTTAATTTGTATTTCCCTAATAACTAATGATGTTGAGCACCATAATGGACTTACCAAAAAAATCCATAATCTTAGTACTCTATTTTTCTTTATTCCATGTGTCTTTTCTGCGCAGCCCATATATTTACACAATCAGAGTACATCTAGAATTTTGTGTTTTTAAACAAATCATTTTTAAGTTTTTTATGGACCTCATGCCTAACTTTGATTGTGGCTTCATATCCCACTGAGTTTGTGTATTAGGATTGACTTCACCATTTCCTCTTGTTGAACATTAGGTTCCTCCCCATTTTCCCTCTGGCTCACTGTTGTCGGTTGTCCCGGAGAGGAAGAACACAGACGCATTGCCCCGGGTCGTGTTTCAATAGAATGGAAACTATCATTTGTGGAGCAGGGTGTGCTGACTAGGTGTGCTAGCTAGGTGCTTCAAATACGGTTTTTATTTCGTTCTCAGTACAACCCACGTAAGTAAGTGTTATCTATTTTACAGATGGGGTATCTAATGCTAGGCTATATCATTTGCCATCATCATCATGCCCAGTAGGTGACAGAGCAGGATTTCCTGAGATTTATTTTTATTGTGGTGATAGTGGGGGAGTGAAGAAATTGTATCTATATTCTATTTCTGTTATTTGGATGTGTCGTTTCCCTTGATTAACAGTGCCAATGATGCTGGTCAGAGGTATAATGAAACATACTGTGCTTTCCAGTATTGTGTTTGTGGTCCATGTTGATCAGGTCACATTAAAGTCTTTTTTGGTATCAGTCAGCTACTGCAGCATACCAACCTCAAAATCTCAGTGTCATATAGCGATAAACATCATGAATGTACGAATCAGCTGAGACAACTTTGTTCCCTATTGCAGGTTGACTGGGGTGGCTCTGCTCCGTGGGGTTCTCAGCCTTCTCCTGGGATCAGCAGGCTGGCGAGAGCCTGTTGTTTCCTGGTGATGGAAGAATCAAGAACCAGCTTCAATAGAGCCACATGCCAAGTTCCTGCTAACAGCTCTTTGGTCTAAGCAAGTCACGTAGCCAAAGAGAATGGCGGGGGTGGGGGGCAGTGGGGAAGTCCACACTATCTTGTGTAGACGTTAACTGCGAAGTCACGTGACAAAGGGCACGGATACAGAGAAGAGTGAAGAGTTGGGATCAATAATTTAATCCTTTACGGTCTTGTATCTTGAAACTTTCAGATGAGATATGTATGTGGTACCTACCAAAATCCATTGTAGCTTGTGCCAAGTTCCAGAGAGAACTGCGGTGTAGGCTCTTTCAGTTGTTTCTTCAAAATAAACTGAAGAAGTACGTGTAAGAGGGTCACAGATTTTGCTCATGCTATCCTCAGATGTCAGAGCAAATGCTCTTCTTTAGCTATCTTCCTCTTCCTCCCAAACGTTGCCCAAGGAGAAGTGGGGAAAATTATTGTCTTACCTAGTAAATGAGTGTGTGAGTCTTTTATAAGGGTTGCTTGGTTTCTCTTGTATTTATTCTATTCTCTCTCACCTGCCTGAGATGGTTTCTGCATGCATGGAGTATGGGCTGACTTAGAGAACCTTGTTAGGAGCTGGTTTCCCTGGTAGCTCTGGTTACCACATTTGGATCTGTAATCTCGGTGGTTAATAATGTGTTCTGTTCTGGGGCGCCTGCGTGGTGCAGTCAGTTAAGCACCTGACTCGGTTTCGGCTCAGGTCATGATCTCAGGGTCGTGAGATCAAGCCCCGTGTTGGGCTCTGCACTGAGTCCGCTTTGAGATTCTCTCTCTCCCTCTCCTGCTGCCCCCCCCCACTCATGCTCTCTCTCTAAAATAAATAAATAAATCTTTTAAAAAAATGTGTTCTCACAGCTGCCTAGAGACTAATAGCCCGCCCGGGTGACCTGGCCTTCCCTTGGTTCTTGCTGGCATTCTAGAGTTTCTACATTAGTCTCCACCTGACTCCTGGTCAGGGAGTCTACCCCAGGCTTCTGCTGCTGCTTGCTTCTCCCCTCACCACGGCAGGACCAATGCTTCCTCCAGCTTAGCTAGCTGCCTTCTGAGCCCTCAGTTAGGGGCCACGGTAACTTCTCAGTTCCACCTATGCCTTGTGAGGCATAAGCAGCCTGGGAACACAAAATACTAGGTGCTCTTCTGCTGAACCATTGTATTAGAATTCTGCCAAAAGGAAGATTCGGAGAAATTGGTTTACATGATTATGGAGGATGAGGAGGCCCACAGTCTGCCACCTGCAAGCTGGAGACCCAAGAAAGCCAATGGTATAATTTAGTCTAAGGCCAGAGGCACCTGGGTGGCTCAGTTGGTTAAGGGTCCGATTCTGGATTTCAGCTTGGGTCATTGGATTGAGTCCCGCATCAGGCTCCGAGCTGAGGGTGGAGCTTGCTTAAGATTCTTTCTCTCTCCCTCTGTACTCCACTCCCCTACCCCTGGGTTCATATGTACTCCCTCTCTCTCTCTCTCAAAAAAAAAAAAAATTCTGAGTCCAAAGGCCTGAAAACCAGGGGAGCCAATGGTGTAAATCTAAGTCCAAGGGCAGAAGATGAGAGGACATGTCCCAACCCAAGCAGTAAGGCAGAGAAAAAGGGGGATGTGCAAATTCCTATTTTCTCCAACTTTTATTACATGTGGGCTCTCAATGGATTGGATGATGCCCACCTACATTGGGGAGGGCAATTTACTTTACTGAGTCCGCCGATTCAAACGGTAACCTCCTCTGGAAACGGACACATCAGCAGGAATGCTTAATCTGGGTGCCCCACGGTGCAATCAAGTTGACATAGAATTAGCCATCACAACCATGTTGTGCTTTCAGATTTACTTTGTTGTGTTCACATCCCAGGCTAAGGCAGGGCAACCTGTGAGGGTGGCCTCTATCTAGGGTTTAAAATGAGGAAAAGGGACAACCCTCCTAGTTTCTGTCACCTCTGTGGGAGTCCCCCAGGCCACCGGCACACCTTGGTGAGCGGTGTCCTGATTTGGAGAGGACCCCCATTCTCCCTATACTTTGGAGGGAGGTGTATCACAGCCCTGGCCATCAATTCTAGGCAAAGACAACTGGAGACTCCACTTAGGTCTCAGTTATGCACTTCTTCTGGTCCAGTTTTTCCCCCGAGAGCCTTGTTTGGGGGATACTGTTAGGCATTTTTCCAAACCATTCACAAAATGGATACTTTGACTATCGGTCCTATAACCTAGGTTGAATTACATGAATGCCAACACTGAACCATTTTTAACTTAAGAACGACACCACTTTCCTGCAGTTCAATTCATATGTTAGCTGGTGGAACCCCATGAGGAGAGGGAGGGTAAGTCGAAGTCTCCCCTGTCATACCTCACATTTAGAAGATCTGGGAAACTGCTAGCCAAGAATGTTCTGCACAGGCCTGGAGGAAAACGGGCCCAGCCAGGGGCTGTCAGAATTGCTGATACACACTGGGCAGTAGCTGTAGAGTTTTTGTACCGATTAGGGTGTCCGTGAACTGCATGGCCTCTTCCTCCCCTGGGATTCCTGGGTGTGGGAGTCGGTGCTTGCAGGCCTGTGGGCACCCAGGTGGGAAAGAGGAGCTGCTGCTCTAGCTTCACCCCGCAATCCGGCTTCCGCTCCAGGTGAGGTGACACACTTGGGCTTTGCATGTTTGGAGGTCGCTGCAGACTGCACTGTGAAATGTGGCCCAGTGCGTGTGTGTGCGTGCGTGTGTGCATGCGTGTGCGTGTGGGGTGGATGGTGGTAGGCAAGCCTGAAAAGCAAAAACCACACCCCTCGGTCCTTAGCACCTGGTGGTTCGCTCCAGGCTTTTGAGGACACGCAGGCCCCGGTGTAGACCCAGTTTCAAAGATAGCTCAGGGAGGTCAGGGAGGGAAGGTAGGTCAGGGCACGTCTGTACTCACAAAAGGAGCTGAAATAGTTCTTGTCCCTGCAAAGGGATGATGGAGAGAGAGAGAAGCACAGCAGACATACTAGCCTTTTTATTTATTTATTTTTTTTTTTAGTATTTTCTCAAGTTTTCAGGTTTGGGAATTACGGTTTCTAAAAGCAACAGGACGGTGGCTCCTTGCCATCTAATAGCCGCGACAGAGGAGTGTTTCTGTTTGGTCTCACCGCGTGCTTGATCCGTAGCTCATCATGGGACAGAACAGGCCAGCTGGGGAAGGGCCAGTTAGATTTTGTGTTAATTCTGAACAACAGACTGTCTTAAAAGATGGGGCATTATGTTGTAGCTTATCTTTCAGGGAAAGGGAGAGATGGAAGCTGTTTACAGAGTTGTCCCTTGAGGGCCTGTCGTGCCTCCCCTCCCCCCCTACCCCCCTCCCACCTCCCTGCTACTCAGCTGCCACAAAGCTACTCTTTACCCTTCCCTCATGCCCTCTTCCCTGGCAGGCTGACCTTTGCAGATAGCATCACCTGGAGTCCCTTGACTTCTGGCTTCCGGTGGAAGGTAGCAGGGGAGGGGGGGAGGGGAGGGGAGGGAAGATGGAGGGTGGGGCGGAGAGGCGGGGGCAGAGGGAAGGGAGGGGCAGGGAGAGGAGAGTGGGGAGATGGCAGATGGGGAGACAGGGGGTGGGGGGATAGGTAGGGAAGAAGGGAAGGTGGGGGAGATGAAGAGTAGTGGGGAGCGAACGGGGAGGTTAGGACGGGAAAGAGGAGAGCGAGTGAGCAGCACTGATTCCCCACCTGTCTCTGAAGGGCTGGGCTTGGCAGTGGCTGCCTCCTCTCCTGAGACGCCCCCCTCCCCCCCCCCCCCGCCCCCGCCCCCGGCTCTTGTGCCCTCCTCCCCCCCCCCCGCCCCCCCGCCCCCGGCTCTTGTTGGAAGGCCCCTCCTGCAGTTGCAGTTCCTACAGGGTCCTGGAGAACCTGTTCCGCGGTCGCTTTCAAGCCTACGGGTGGGAGTGGTTTCCTGCCATTTTTCAGCCCCGGGGCACTTTACCGTAGCCGCTTCCCCAGGAGTCTGCCCACAGCCTTGGAAGTGGTCTCTCACTAGACCCTCAGGAACTGCCAATTGCTTTCCGCTGGAACCCTGACCACGTTCTCCAAGGACCCCCAGTCTCAGCTGGGCAAATTTCAGTTCTTATCTTCAGCACCTGACTGTGGACACGTCTGCACTTTTTATTTTTTAAAGGTTTTATTTATTTGACAGAGAGAGACACAGCGAGAGAGGGAACACAAGCAGGGGGGAGCGGGAGAGGGAGAAGCAGGCTTCCCGCCGAGCGGGGAGCCCGATGCGGGGCTCGATCCCAGGACCCTGACCTGAGCCGAAGGGAGGCGTTTAACTGACTGAGCCACCCAGGCGCCCTGACACGTCTGCGTTTCTAAATCTCTCTTCCCCTTGTCCTTCTCACGGGGCAGGGTGGGGAGGGCAGCCACCTCCTTGAAGTTCCTCCTGGGTCATTGTCCTGACCTTGCGCTTGCTGTCCAGTTTTGGCCCTTCTCTTTTTTACTCTTTATTATTTTCCCTTCATGATCTCAGGGACATCTAAGGCTTTAACTTAGAGAACCAACCCTCACTGAGTACTTCTGAGTGAATATCAGGTGCTCTGTCCCATTATTCATTTAAATATTCAATGTGGCAGCATTATTCTGAGGCTGGGGATTTATTATCTCTTGGGCTCTTCACAATGACGTAGGTAGTATTGTCCCTGTTTTACAGATGAAATTCTGAGCCTCAGAGAAGTGAAGTAATGCGCCCAAGGTGGCCTTGGGATTGAAGTCCTTTCCTGCCTCCAAAGCCTGAACTCCTGAGCTCCCCCCCCACCCCCCGCCACTTGCACCAACTGAGTGTGCCTCTTCTTTTACACCACTGAACTTGAGCTGAACTTAGCAGAACCTTTACATAGTCTAAAAACAGCATAGTCTGACTTCAGGGGTTTGAACTGAAGTGGAATAAATCTTTTTGCTAACTCATTCATCAGACACACTGGCCTTACTCTGACTTTGAGCCTCTGTTTGCTCTGTAATTCACTGTGATGCTAAAATTACCCTTGGCTCCCTAAGTGCTCTATTTTAGAGTCTGGTATCCTGACAATACGAGATTAATTTAAAGTCAGAGCAGTAGGATTTATTTGAGAGATTTCTGCTCATAATAGAAATTCGAAGTAGGAGTGACTGTTTGCATCTTCTTCTGCCCTAATAGAAGATGCAGATAAGCCTTGTCCTGGGTGTCAGGCCAGGGCCACCCTAAATGGTAGCCTAGGAAGCTCACTCATCATTATTACTCAATTATTGCAACCAGGCTAAAGGAAAAAGGAGAGGTGCTTGGAGTATGGAGCCTCCTTGTGGACCAAGCGTGAGTTTTGGAACCCAACTGACCTGGTTTTAAAGCCTCACTGGGTGGGCAAGGCCCGTCACTTCTCGGAGCTTCTGCTTCCTCAGCTGTGACATGGGGGTGATGGAGATGAGTCAACAGGATATGTGTAGTTCTCAGTGCTTAGTGATTCAGGCCCTAAAACCTTGGCCAGCTCTTGGTAGAGACAGCACATGTCACTTTGGAGGAGACTTGACTTACTACAGGGAGTGGGGCTGGGGTGGGGGTTGGGAGCAATCCGCTAGCCTCTCCCATCCCTTACCCTGTGGAAAGCAGAGAGCTGGATAGAACCTTTAACGACTTGCATAAAGAGCATCAGACCTTAGGGACCAAGACCCTAACCCCTTGTCCCCAAGAATCAAAATTCAGAACACTCTTCCAGAAGGTTCAGGAGCACTCTAGCAGGGACAAGGTGATAAAGACCCGGAACTAAAATTACCAATAGGGTAGAAAGGAGTGTGACCTGTGGGGGCTGGTGGGAGCTGCCTGCAGCCTTGAGTCAGTGAAGAGCACAGGGTTCAGGTGTCTCTTGGTCTCTGAGGAGGCTGTCCTGCATTCTAAGCGTCCCAACGCAGCCCTCCTGAGGGCAGAGTCGGACCTTAGAGGGAGCAGCTCAGGGGAGTAACCTGGAAGTGAATCCTGTCTAGCTTGGGATGAAGTGCCTCTGACGGGGTTCCAGTGGGGGGAGGTGGAAGCAGGCAGGACTGGTGGGAAGCCCCTCCCCCACCAGTGAGCCTGAGTTCCTGGAGGGGGCCGGGTCGGGGTGGGGTGGGGGGGTGGGGGGTAGCACTTTGGTGGATGGAGGGGCGGGGATTGGACTTTCCTGCTGGTTAAGGGAACTGGGCTGTGAGCATTTTATTTTGGTATACTAGTGGTGATGTCAGGTAGCAGTTACAAATATAAAGGTCTCAGTACAGAGCCTGACACGTAATAGGTTAAGAAATGGTCCTGGGTGGTAATGAGTAGTGTTATGTTATTACTAAGAGATCTTGCTGAGGAAAAGAATGAACTGCTTCAGCTGAGGAAATAAGGGCGCAGGGAGGGGCACTCTATGGCATTCTATCACCCTCGCTAGGTATCTACAGTGGCTGTCACCCTGTTTCATTGCCCAGAAGCTCCGTCTTGCCCAATTCCTCAAAGTGTAATATTCAGAGTCTTAGAATCTTGGAAGGGACCTAGAAGCCATCTACCAGTGGTTATCAAACATTTTAAAGCAGTAAAGCCTCTTTTCTTCTTGAATAAAATTTTACCTTCTGCTCTCTTGCTCTCTCTCAAATAAATAAATAAATAAATAAATAAATAAATAAATAAATAAAATCATTTGAAAAATAAAAAGGGGGCACCTGGCTGGCTCAGTTGCCTGAGCATCCGACTCTTGATTTTGGCTAACGTCATGATCTCAGGGTCCTGGGATCAAGTTCCGCCTTGGGCTCTAAAAAAATTTCTTCTAGGACACTGACATATAAAACAAATAAAGTAGAATTTTGCTAATAAAACATCCCTTTAAGTTGAGATGTATTCTACTGACTTATCATAGCATCAATCAAAGAGAATACCAAGGTATTTTGAAAAATCCCAAAACTCATAATTGGGGCTCTGGAAGCTGGTTTCATTCTTCTATTGGATTTAATTAGCATCCATAAAATTCAAGTCAAAATGCAAATTGAACCTCAGAAGTACCCCATGATATTCACATGCCTCTGATCCAGCTCACTGTATTAGTCATGGATGGCCCCAGCAGGAAACAGTGTGCACTCTCAAATGAGGGTGCTTGCAGGGGGGTTAAACTTAATGAAAGCATTTACAAAAACGCAGGCAGGGCTAGGGAGCCACACAGGATGGTGGAATCCCTCAGGGCTAGTAACAGTGGTGTGGTTACCCCAGCAGACCAGCATCTGGGAGAAGACTGGACAGAGGGCTGCCCTGAGAGAGAAGTGACCTTTGGGAGACCCCACAGGAAAGAGAATGTGGTAAATACCCAGGTCTCACTATCTTCCTTCTGACCTCCTGCTGGGGCTGCAGGGCCCCAACCAGAAGGTAGAGGGAATGGAATTTCTACAAGCCAGCCTCCCAGGACAGAAGGCAGGATAGGGAAGGATGGAGAGCGAAGCTAGAGGAACCAGGGGACACCATCCAGGACACTCCCGTGCCTGTTTTTAAAGATTCCAAGAATGAAGGCTCAAAGGGTTTAGATGACCTGCCCAAGGTCACGAAGTTAGGGGCAACAATGACACAAAGTCCTCCAATTCCAGTTTAGTGCTCTTTCCACCATGCTATTTCATCCCAATAGTCCAAGGACAATTCTAGGTTTAGAAGTGCTAATGTCATCCATGGAATTTTTGGATCTAGAGTTAAGGGGGCCAGCTTAGCCTAGTCCAGTAATTTCCTTTACTAGGATCAACTGTGATCCGCTATTGCTGTGTAGTTCTGTGCAGGTCTCAAGACAAACCACAGCTATTTAGGGAAATAGTACAGCATGGAGCGCTTTGGAACTTCTGTCCCACACTCAGGTCAGCCACTTTCTCAGAAAGGGCAAGAAGAATGTCAGCCAAACAACGTAAGGGAACACACAGAACATGGGTACTAACGCTGGCTCAGAAATATCCAAGAGGACTCGTGTCTATGAAAGCTGAACAGCTGCACAGAGCTCTTGGATCCCTGGTGACATCTGTGCTATATTCAGCATGTCTCCCAAAGGTTCTGCCCTTGGCCTGCTTCTCATAGAACATTTGACTTTAGAAGAATCTCTTCTAAAAAAAAGTGTTGTGGTTAATCAATGCGGCAGATACCAACTACTGCTTAGTACTCTTTGTTATGGTTTGGGGCATTTATTTGGTGGCGTGGATCCCTTAACCATAAACTCCAAGGCATTCACAGTTTGAAATAGGTTATGCATGGTTAGGGTCTTATAATTTCTTTGACTTAGTTGGACACTGTGGACAAGCAAGCTTTGTGGTGAGGTGAACGCCATTGACTTATTGTTGGTTCAGTGTGTAGCAGTCAACTCACAAAGAAACCACGTGAGCCAGAGCCTTTGCAAACCCTAAGCATCTTGGATATTCCCTCACCATATGTAACCATTACATGGCTGCTCCCAGCCAACTCCACCCAACCTTTCCCGGATGTATTCCCATCTCAACTGCCAGATGCACCCCTTCTCCACAGTTGCCACTCCTCCCCGTGTTGTTGATTGCCTACAGTTTACTGGCAAGCTATTCACTCAGTCATGGTTGACCAGGGTATGTAGACATACACTGTGCATTTTTCTTTCATGGAATGTTTAAGCACTTAGGCAACTCTTTTATCATAGGCAATTGAAGAGTCATTCTGACCTTCTCTCCTCTTCTGGGAAGACAGCTTAACTTCTTTTTCATAATTTTTCAGATTACACAACACCAAGTCATGGCTTAGGTGAGGCTGGTTCTTTTCTGTGCAGTTAACTCCACTCATCTGCAGCTGTGCATGGTTTTAGTAAGATGAGGACATCCAGGGACCTTGTTTTAACCGAGGACACTGTGTAACTTCCCTCATTGTCTAGGATTATAATGCAGTAAGCCATTTAAATTTGAATGGCTTGACCACCAAACTATTCTCCGTAGAGGACAATTTGGCACTGTATAAGTAGGTCTCTGTGATATCATCCAAGAGAGTTCTGAAAGATGTCCTTAAACTAAGCTATTCCACAGGTGAACCTCCAAGGACATCATCATTCCACTGCTGCAGTCCTATCCACCATGTAGCCTATAATAAAGTCAAACAGAGCAATGGCAAAACAAAAGGCCAGCAGTGTTTCTTTGTCGTGGTAGGACTATCAGCACAATCAGGGTCTCGCGAATATTTCTGTGGCTGAGGTAGGCTATTTGACCTTATTTACATATGCCAGGGAAGGAAAAAGGGTGACTAAGTCTGGGTCCCTGCTATAAAATACACATACATTCCCTTGCTTGATTTAAACAAACAAACCCTTAATACAATTAACATGGGGTTCTTGTTGATTCATTAGTCACTTTTTTTTTTTAAAGATTTTATTTATTTGACAGAGACAGACACAACGAGAGAGGGAACACAAGCAGGGGGAGCGGGAGAGGGAGAAGCAGGCTTCCCGCCGAGCATGGAGCCCGATGCGGGGCTCGATCCCAGGACCCTGGGACCATGACCCGAGCTGAAGGTAGACGCTTAACGACTGAGCCACCCAGGCGCCCCTCATTAGTCACTTTTCATTGCTATCTCTGACATTTAAAATCTTACATGATTCTGATGAATGAATATAAATGACCCACTCTATACTATAATTACATCCATATTTTAAGTCTTTTGTTTGTTTTCTTTTGCTAACACTCTTAAGTAAGGCATACACTTTCTTTCTCATCTTTTCCGGATTAGCAAATGTTACATAGCACATTGTTAACAAAGGCTTGTCCTATGTATTTAGCCAAATGGTTATTTTATTAGCAGGATTAAGATTGAGGAATGGATGTTTAATTGGTATATATTAATAGTTCGGTAATATTTTTTCTTAAAAGGGAAGGTTTCCTGGCTAGTGAGAGACCTCTTTAGCCCATCTGACTTAAAAAAAAACTTAAGAAAATAAGCCTATTTTCAATTCATTTTAGATTTATAGAAAAATTATGAAAGTGGCACATAGAGTTCCCATATATTCTACTCTCAATGTCCCCTATTATTATGATCTTACATCAGTAGGATATATTTGTTACAATTGGCAAACTGATATTGATACATTATGAACTAAAATCCATACTTCATTCAGATTTTTTTAGTTTTTACCTAATGTCTCTCTCTCTCTCTCTCTCTCTCTCTCTCTCGCTTTTTGCAGGTCCCATCCAGAACACCACATTACATTTAGTCATTGTGTCTCCTTAGGCCTCTCTTAGCTGTGAGAGGTTGTCCTCATGTTTGATGGCCTTGATGGTCTTGAGGAGTACTTGTCAGATATTTTATAGGCTTGAGATTCTGATCTTGTCCTCATGATTACACTGGGAAAACCACAGAGGTAAAGGGCCATTCTTATCACATCAAGGGTACATATTATCAACACAATTTAGGAATGTTGATATTGACCTTGACCACCTGCCTGGGGTAGTGTTTATTGGGGGTCTCTTCCATAAAGTTACTCTTTCTTCCCTCTCCAGCTGTGTTTTGTGGAAGGAAATCACTGTGCCCAGCCCACATTTAAGGAGTAAGAGTTATATTCCCATTGTATCTCCAAAAATTATTTGGAATTCTTCTGCATGGGAGATTTGTCTCTTGTCATTCATTATTTATATCAGTATGGACTCCTAAATATTTATTTTAGATTTTGGGTTATACTCAAAAACTACTGTATTTATATTGTTGCTCAAATTATTCCAGCTTTGGACATTGAGAGCTCTTTCTGTGGCTCCCACGTCCCTTTGATATGCCCCCAACATTGTGGGGTTTTTAAAAGTACTTTCTTACCTTTTGGCACTATAAGATGCTCCAGAATCCTTGCGTATAAATCCTGCCCTAGTCCTGGAATCAGTCATTTTTCCAAGAAGTCCTGGTTCCTTTTATTGGGAAATGGTAGTAGAAACCAAGAGCTGGGCACTGGGTGTGCTCATCGCCACTGAGGTGTCATTGCTTCTAGGTCCTGTCAGCTAACAGAACAAGAAAATAGATGTTTGCATACTAACCTGTGAATATGCACATTTCTATAAATATTGCTGTATGTAGCCATCTGTTTCTATATTAAGCTAAACATGACTTGATGCTGACATCTCCAGTGCTACACCATTACCGCATGGATAAGTCTAGTCTCCTCCCCCTGCTTATCTGTAACTTCCCAGTCCAACAGCAAGAAACCTGGCTCCCACCACCCACTTACTTAATTGTTCTATTCCTGTGCCCCATGTAAAGATTTATTTTTATTTTTTATTTATTTTTTAAATTTATTTCACACACAGAGAGAACGAGAGAGAACAGCAGGGGGAACAGCAAGCAGAGGGAGAGGGAGAAGCAGGCTCTCTGCTGAGCAGGGAGCCCGATGTGGGGCTCGATCCCAGGACCCTGGGATCATGACCTAAGCCGAAGGCAGATGCTTAACCAACTGAATCACCCAGGTGTCTGTACCCCATGTATAGTGGTTCAGAACTGCTAACCCATATCCCCATGTAAAATAAGTTTTTCAACTAAAGTACAGAATTTGTGTACAGTTCCTTTTGCCTTAGACTCTACTCCTTTCCAAATTTATTTAAAGACCTTTTCCTTCCACCCCTTTCAGGGAGGTTGTTTTATACATTTATAACAGAATCTTTTGTCACATTCCCCGTTCCTTTCTAGAGTACTCTGACCACCGTAATCATGTTTAAAATTTATGTACGTTAAGGTTTACTCTTTGTGTTGTAAAGTTCTATAGAGTTTTGGTGAATACCAAAATATTTTTGGTGAACGTGAAGTATCATGTATCCACCATGACAGTATCCCAAAGAATAGTTTTACTGCCCTAAGAAATGCCCCATACTTTACCTCTTTAATGCTCCCTACTCCCTTCAAACCCTTGGAAACCACCGTTCTGTTTACAATCTCTACGGTTTTTGGCTTTTCCAGGATTTCATATAAATGTGATTACATAGCCTATTCAGACTGGCTTCTTTCACTTAGCACTAGGCATTTAAGACACTTTCATGTCAGCCTGGCTTGATAGCTCATTCTTTTTCATTGCTGTATTGTAGGAATACATTGAAACCAAGACCAATGGTAGTACATCCATTTGGTCATTTATTGAAGGACATTGGTTATCTCCAGTTTTTGGTAATAAATAAGGCTGCTTAAACATTCAAGTGCAGATTTTTTTTTTTTTTTATGGGCATGAACTTTCAAGTCAGTTGGGTAAATACACAGAAGTGTCATGATGGATCTATGGTAAGACTAGGTTTGGCTTTCTAAGAAATTGCCTAACTGTATTCCAAAGTGGCTTTACCATTTTGTGTTCCTGAAGCAATGAATGAGAGCTTATGTTGCTCATAAAAGCAGCTGCCGTTGCCTGTGTTCTGGACTTCAGTCATTCTAATAGACGTGTAATGTCTGTGGGGTTTTTTGTTTTGTTTTGGTTTTTTTGGTGTATATAACAGAAGCTCTCTTAACTGGTCCTCCTTTAATGCCCTTGAGTTCCACTTAGGAGTCTCGAGAATTAACCGACATTCTCTACTTTCCTTTTAAAACATATGGCTCCGAGAGTCTGTCCCCTGGTGAGGCACTCTCTTGCTCATCTGTGTACTTAAGGCCCCACCTATAGACGTTTGTGCTCACCAAGAATCAGTTTTGCTTCTGTACATGTTATAATTTATATAATTTATTGCAATATTATATAAATTGATAAAATGTGAGGGTGAAATGAAAGCATGGTCTTTCTTTTGATGGAAGCTTTATGAATGCTTTGGGAAAGACTTAAAGGCAAGTGACTAAAAATGCTGTTGAACTGGGTGTGGGTGAGGCAACTAATGATGAAAATTGGGGGAAATTGTAAACATCGGCACTCAGATTTCCTACCCGGATTTCTTGTGTGTTTTTGTTTTCTTTGAAGTTCTTATTGAAATTCTAGTTAGTTAACATATAGTGTAATATTGGTTTCAGGGGTTAGATTTAGTGATTCATCACTTACATATAACACTCAGTGCGCATCACAAGTGCACTCCTGAATCCCCAACCCTCAATTACCCATCCTCCACCCAACTCCCTCTTCTTGTGGTTCTTAAAATTACTCAGACTAGAAAACAGATGAGGATCAGAGATTTGGTTTAAAAACAAGGGAGGGGTGAAAAAAAAAAAAAACAAGTCATGGGCCCTAAACTCAAAGAAAAGGACCATGACCTGAACCTCAGGATTTGCAGGGTCAGGATTTTACACTAAGTGGTGAATGGCTTGTGTGCTGGAGAAAATGAGATGCATCCAGGTTTTATGTGTTACTCATGTGGAGACATTATCTGCCAATCAGACTCCTGCTTGGAAAGATGTAAAATATGAATGTATTTTAAAAGCATTATTTGCACTTACAAAAAATTCTCCAAGCAACTACTGGTCTCCATTGTATTGGAAAATAGGATTTTTATAGCAAATGAATTAAAAAAAAGATTATTTTTAAAGATTTTATTTTTTATTTGTCAGAGAGAGAGAGAGAGCATGCACACAAGCAGGGGGAGTGGTAGTCAGAGAGAGAAGCAGGCTCCCTGCAGAGCAAGGAGCCCGATGAGGGGCCCCATCCCAGGACCCTGGGATCATGACCTGAGCTGAAGGCAGACGCTTAACCGACTGAGCCACCCAGGCGTCCCTATTTATTTATGTAGAGAGTGCAAGCAGGGGGAGGGGCAGAGGGGGGGAGAGAGAGAGAGAGAGAGAGAGAGAGAGAGAGAGAATCCCAAGCAGACTCTGAGCTGAGTGCTGAGCCCCACTCAGGGCTTGATCTCACGAGCCTGAGATCATGACTTTGAGCTGAAAGCAGGAGTCGGACTCTCAGCTGACTGAGCTGCCCAGGCGCCCTAAAAATGAATTTTTGAATCTGTAAGTGGGGTTCTGGGATGATCATAGGTATATAATGTAAAATTTAGATGTCAGTACTTAAAGACCAGAGCTCTCAAGGAGATCTGTCCAACTGAAAACTCTAATGTATCTGAGACCTAGAAGCATTTTTTTGCTATTTGTAGGCATGACTCTATAATAGAAATAAATGTTGTCTTTTTAATCACCAGCTTATCTGGCTGGAGTAGGGGGTTTGAGTGGCCCCTGTGCACGAATACAGGATGACAGAGAGGGCTTTCCTCCTTTGGGCTGCTTTGATCTGATTTTTGGCTTTCCAGATACTTACATATAACAGTATCTGGAAATACTGGTTTTTGGTCATTTTGGCTATTGGTCATTTTGCTATGAAGCTACCAGAATTGACAGTAATCTAACTTGAGTTCTATGTTCGTTTGACTTTTAACCTTTCTGTGGTTCAAACAATTCCAAAGGGGGAATTATGATTTTAGTAATCGGGAAATAAAGTTAAAATAACCTGTATAGATTTAGAAGTGCTTTGCTGTTTGCAAAGTGCTTTTAAAATTGCCATCTCCAGTGACCGCCACAACCACCTGTCTGCTCTCTGTGATTTGTCTGCTTTCTGGTACTTTGGTCTCCAGCTTCTAGTCTTTTTGTTAGTGAGCCTGCTTGCTCAACTCTAGACCCCAACAGTTAAAATCAGAAATAGAGAAGATGGCTTAACTTGTGCTCTAACTGAAAGCCATTGTTCTTATTCCTTATCACACTTTCTGGAGGCATTGGCGAAGGGGTTTTGCAATGACCCAGAACATACCAACCATCAGGCCAGAAAAGCCCAAATAGCAACGGAATGCCTAGAAGGCCACACCCCACACGTTCGTTCCCTTCTCTGATGTTGATCACGGGCTGACCGTACTGACCCCTACCCGTGATCACACGCTCCCTGCCTGCTCTCTGGCAGGCACCTGCCTGAACCTTTCCATAAAACTCTAGGTGTCCATCTTGCAGGCCGAGAGGTGGGTTAATCAAGGCTTGAGCCTGCCACCTCCCTTGGCTGCTGGCACCTGAAATAAATCTCTCCCTTTCTTGAGTCCAAACCCTCCTCTCTTGAGTTATTGGCTTCTCTTGTGACGATTTCATCCCAGCTTGTTCATCAACGGTGTTGGCAAACAGAGTCAGGAGCTAGGCTTTTGATTTGTCCAGCGCCCCCCATCGGGTTCTTGGGTTGGAGCTCGCCTGTTCTTTTCCTGAGTTAGTGGCTGTGAGAGATGGTTCGGTAACATTTTCTCCCCATGTCTCGCTCCATGGTTCTCGGACCTCCTCAAACCCAGACACATCACCTCCACTCCAGTTCATCACCCTCTTCTGCCATCAACTCTTAATTAGTTATGGGTCAGAAAGTCTTTTGGAATTTAGATGAAAGCTGTGAGTGGTCTCTCAGGGAAATTTCTTTTGGAGAGCACATGATATTTTGTATTGTTTCAAGGGGTTCTCGGAGCCATTCATCCTGCCCTCGCCTGGAACTTCTCTAACTCTGAGATTTCATTGGCTGACCTATCCCTCTGAAACCACAGCTTATGGTTACAATCCTCCCTCCATTACTACCACCACACATTTTTACACTGTCGTCAAGACTTCCAGATTCTTGCTCCTGGCTTTTCGATCAGTGGTCCTAATGTCCTTCCCCAAGTAGTTTAGACACAGCTTAAAGAATGTTCTGCACATTCAATTCCAGTGTGTGGGGCAGCGAGGGTGTGGTTCCCCTGCACCAACAACAAGCAATTCTGACACCAAGCAAGTGTCCTACAGTTCAACTCAATTCTGACACTATCCAGAGAGGTCACCAGATCCCACAGGTGAAGGGTTCAGTCCTACCAGGCTGCACTGCCTCACCCCCTGCCCTTCATGTGCCAATTGCCAGCCTGCATTATCACTTGTGGTTCTGACCAATGGGCTCCAGAGTGGAGGTTCCCATGACCCCCTCTTGGGTTTAATTTGTAAGAGTGGCTCACAGAACTCGGGAAACTCTCCCCACTTTTTAAAAAAGATTTTTTTTGTCAGAGAGAGAAAGAGAGAGAGCGCGTGCAAGTGCACAAGCAGGGTGAGCAGCAGGCAGAGGGAGAAGCAGGCTCCCCCTGAGCAAGAAGCCTGATGTAGGACTGGATCCCAGGACCCTGAGATCATCACCTGAGCCGAAGGCAGACACGTAACAGACTGAGCCACCCAGGCGTCCCTCAGGAAACCCTTTTACTCACTAGATTACTAGTTTATTACAAAGGATATTAAAAACTATGAATCAACAGCCAGATCAAGAGATACATAGGGTGAGGTCCTGAACAAAGGAGCTTCTGTCCTGGGGTCCAGCACAGAAGTTCTGGTTCCCCAACCTGGAAGCTCTTGGACCCCCTCATGTTGGGTTTTTAGGAAGACATACATAGGTATGATTAACTCATTGGCCACTGATGATTGATTCAAACTCCAACCTCTCTCCCCGTCAGGAAATCAGGAGGGTGGGACTGAAATCTCCAATCCTCTATTCAGGATTGGTTTCTCTCTCTCTCTCTCTCTCTCTCTTTTAATAAGCTCTACACCCAACCTGAGGTTCAAACTCACAATCCTGAGATCAAGAGCAGCGTGCTCCATCGACTGAGCCAGCTAGGTGTCCCCAGGGTTGGTTTATCTACCAGTCCTCATCCTTAGAAGCTTTCCAAAAGTCAGCTCATTAACATAAACCCAGTTTTAGTGGGAAGGGACTTGTTATGAATAACAAGATACACATTTTACTTTTATGGCTCTGGAGTTTCTCAGGAGCTGAGGACAGGAGACCAAATATAAAAAACAGGCTCTTACTGCTCAAGAAATTCCAAGAACTTGGGGAGCCGTGAGTCAGGAACCACGGACAAAAACCAGGTACATATGAGAAATATACTTTGGTCATCTGAGTGATCTAATATATATTTCTTATAAATCACAATAGCCTATCTCTGTCCAGCATTTCACCTCCTTTTCTTTCTTCCCCACCCCCCTTCTTTTTATTTGACCATTAGGAAAACTCTAGTCCTGGACCTAAACCACTCTTTCTCATTCTCTGTTATGCCCGCACTTCCTTGTCCTGCTAGGGTAAGTCAGACAACTGATAACATTTTGCCACCGCAAAGGTATCGGCTCCAATCTCATCCATGCCTTTAAAGTAACCAGCCATGCGCCTATGAACCGTAGTCTGGGTTTTCTCTTCTTTTCCACAACTATTTGAAAATGTCTTCTCTCAAGGCCCCGCACACCCTCCTGACTATCGGTCACAACCTTGCCCTCTGCAGACACAAAGCTCTGTTCAAGGTGGCGACAACATACCTCCAGAAGACTTCCACCTCTTTGCCTTTGCAAGGCATTGAAGGTAACGTAGAAACATCTAAGAGCAGTGATTTTCAAAGCGAGGTTCCCTGGACCAATAGCATCAGCATCTCCTGGAATCTTGTTAGACACGTCATTCTCATGCCCCACCCCAGATCCCTTAAATCAGAAACCCTGAGGGTGGGCCCCAGGGCTCAAGAAGCCTGCCAGGTGAAGCAGATGTATGCTAAATTATTGTGAGAACCATGGTCTTAAAATAAGAGGCAGCTTCTGCTTCCTTCTTTAGCCTTATTTCTTGCCACATTTCCAGCTCCATTTTGTTGGACCTTCCAAACTTGCAGAACTGTGGAACTAACCATTGCCCAATCTGACGAAGCTTTCTCTTGGCTCAGGAGAGCTGCTACCTCAGCTTGGAAGACCCTGCTATTTATTCTCCATTACCCTCTGTCTCTCAACATGAAGAACTTTAGGGACTTCCCACATCCTAGATGTGTGTGTCTTTTCATTATTGTTTTGCAATGAAGGAAAGCTACATGACAACATAGTGTGCGTTTCAAGTATCATCCTGTGCAATTCTTGCACGTTGATTTGGCTCTTGTTATGTGGATGGGTGATGAGCTTGGTTGGAAGCAGGAGAACTTCACGGTGAGGTAGGGGGAGGGAGGGCAAGGCAAACTTTGTTCAGGTGACCTTGTAGTCCCTGCCATTTCCAGCTTATGATTTCAGAGAATAGCTCTCACAAATGTATCAGGCCTTCCTGGGCTAGATGGCACACTTGTGTCATTCACATCAATTCTAGGAGGAAGAGGTCTGGAAGGAAGAAATTAATTTGAGATAAATTACTCTTTTGGCTAATTTGCCCCTTTTATGAAGAAAAGCAATCAGCTAGAGCTAAGAAAATTACTTCCATGTGAATACTTGGCTTTGGAATGATGACTTGTCCTCTGTAGGGAATGCGTTTCACCTGGCTGCACTGTGAAACCAGGTTCATCCCTTTTCAATGGTCATTTGCCAGGAATTTTTAATTTGTTTAATTTCCTTGTGGTTTCTACCCAACAACATGCTGGCCCAAGTTTGTTTGTTTGTTTCTTTTGTCTCTTGAAAATTTCTTTAAGCATAATCTCATAATTTCCTAAAGCCGAGTAAATGAGGTGCAATGGGTTCTAGTTGTTCAGTTAAAGTTGTCATTGTGTGTTTAGATCTTCTACATCCTAACTACTTTTTGTCTGCTTAATCCATCGGTTATTGAGAGGATTCTTAAATTTGCAATTCCTCTCAGTAATTCTATTATTTTTGCTTTGCCTATATTAAGGCAATGCCATTCAAGGACATCCAGGTGCAGAATGGGGGTTGCGGTAATCAGTTTATCCTTAATAATTCAGTTGAATACAAAGTATATTTTACTTTATATTAATGTAGTTGTATTAGTTTTGTATTGGCTGTTGCAACAAATCATTACAAATTTAGTGGCTTAACACAACTTATTATCTTGCCTGTATATGACGAGTCTGACCTGGGTCTCCCAGCGCTAAGACTGAAGTGTGGACAGGGCTGTATTCCTTTTTGAAGGCCCTAGGAGTGAATCTATTTTCTTGCCTTTGCCGGCTTCTGAAGGCCACCTCCATTCCATGGCTCACATTCCCCCTTCCTCCACCTTCAAAACTAGCAATGTTATATTTCTCTGTGTGGTACTTTCAGAATCACATCTTTTTTTTTTTTTTTAAGATTTTATTTATTTATTCATGAGAGACGGGGGGGGGGGGGGGGCGGGGAGAGAGAGAGAGAGAGAAGCAGAGGGAGAAGCAGGCTCCCAAGGAGCAGGGAGCCCGATGTGGGACTCGATCCCAGGACCCTGGGATCATGACCTGAGCCGAAGGCAGATGCTTAACCATCTGAGCCACCCAGGTGCCCTCAGAGTCACATCTTTCTCTGATGGTCCCTCTTCTGCTTTTCAGGTCCCCTGTGATTACGTCGGGCCCACTTGAATAATCCGGGATAATCTCCCTATTTAAGGAGTAGGAGATTAGCAACCTTAATTCCATTTGCAACCTATTTTTCCTTTGCCATGTAACCTAACATAGTCACAGGTCCTAGAGATTAGGACATGGATATATTTGAGCGGGGGGCGGGGGGAGGGTGTCATCATTCCACTTGCCACTAATGGTTGTGACAGTTTCTTTTTAGTATGTGTATAGTAAATCTCTTCAGTTTTAATCATTGAGAGTCCTTGTGTTGTAGGTGTGTCTCTTGAAAATAGCATATAACTGGATGGATTTCCTTCTCCTCTGCTTAAATAACAGATTTATTGTCTCACAGCTCTGGAGGCTAGAAGTCCAAGATCAAGGCAGGATTGGTGCCTTCTAGGGGCTGTGAGAGAATCTTTTCCATGCTTCTCGCCAGCTTCTGGTGGCTTTCTGCCAACCTTTGGCATTCCTTGGTTTGCAGAGGCATCATCCCTGTCTCTGCCTTCACCTTCACATGGTCTTCTCCCGGCTTGCATGTCTCCGTGTCCATATTCCCTCTTTCTACAAGGACACTAGTCATTTTGAATCAGGGTCTACTGTAATGACCTCATTTTAGCCTAACAAATTCCATCTGCAATGACTCTACTTCTAAATAGGTCACATTCTGAGGTGTTGAGAGTTGGGACTTCAACATATGAAATTTGGGGAGATAAAATTCAATCTGTCACAGCTCTCTTTCTTATTTTTGCACACTTGAAAATTCATTATGATATTAGGTTTACTTTTTTGGTTACCCAGTATTTTGCTCTCCTTTGCATTTTGTAGCTTACTACTCTTTACTGCTGTGTTCAACTTTCTTCTTCTTCAAGTATACTTAATCTTGACTTGTTTGAAAATGTCTTTATAACGTCCTCACTCTCTTTTCTTTTTTTTAAATGTCCTCACTCTTGGATGACATTTTAGTTGGGTCTAGAATTCCAGGTTGACACTTAACCTTCTCCCAGTAATTTGAAGATATCATTTCAGGGTCTTACAGTTTCTTTGTTATCACTTCTTTGTTATCACTGTGAAGTCTGCAATCAATCTCATTGTGGTTTCTTTGTAGATGATATTTCTTTTTGCTTGCTGGTTGCTTTAAAGATCTCTCTGTTGTTTACTATACCATGTCCAGGTATGGACTTATTTTTATTCATTCTGCTTGAGATCCATTGTTTTCCTGAGTCTGCAGAGATACGCTTTTTGTCACTTCTAGAAAAATGTCAGTCTTTATATCCAAGAATATTGCTTTTGCACATTTTCTCTATTCTATCACAAGGTTTGTTTTTTCCTACAGATGTAAATTTTTGAGGTATAAGATACATGGAAAATGCACACGTCAAAAGTGTTTGATGAGTATTCACAAGCTGATCACCCCTGTTTCACCAGCACCCTGATAAAGAAATAGAACAGGAGCATCTGGATGACTGTTGATTTCGGCTCAAATCACGATCTCAGGGTTGTGAGATCAAGCCCCACAACCGGCTCTGCACTGAATGTGGAGCCTGCTTGGGATTCTCTCCTCTGCCCCTCCCCCACTCTCTCTCTCTCTCTCTCTCTCTCTCTCTCTCTCAAAGAAAGAGGAAATAGAATAATACTAGGACATCAAATGCCTTCTCAGTCTCTTTCCAGTTATTGTCTACCTTTTCCATCAAGAATAAGTACCATCTTTTTTTTTTTTAGATTTTATTTATTTATTTGAGAGAGAGAGAGAATGAGAGATAGCACGAGAGGGAAGAGGGTCAGAGGGAGAAGCAGACTCCCTGCTGAGCAGGAAGCCCGATGCGGGACTCGATCCCGGGACTCCAGGATCATGACCTGAGCCGAAGGCAGTCGCTTAACCAACTGAGCCACCCAGGTGCCCCGAATAAGTACCATCTTGACTTCTATCTGTATAGATTAGTTTTTCCTCTCTTCCGAGCTTTAGAAAAATGGAACCACGTGGTATGTACACGTCTGTCTCTTTCACTCAACATTATGTTTATGAAATTCATCCATATTTTTGTATGGAGTTGTCATTTATTCATTCTTGTCACAGTATATAGTATCTCACTGTATGAGTTCCAATCAAAATTTTTATTAGAAACATGTTGGACCCTCTTTTCCATCCTTCATATCTTTTAACCTCTTTCTTACATTTTCCATCTTTTTAATTCTTTCTGTTTCATGCTGTGTAAATTCCTCAGATTTCTTTTCATGTTCACTAAGTATCTCTTCAGCTATATTGAATTTGATGCTTAGCCCAATGACTGAATTTTGTATTTCAATGACAGACCTTTTTAAAAAAGATTTTATTTATTTACTTATTTTGGAGAGAGGGAGTGTGCGCACATGCACTTGCAAGTGAGCATGAGTTGTGGGGAGGAGCAGCGGAGGAGGGAGATGGAGAAAATCTCAAGCAGACTCCCTGCTGAGTGTGGGGCCCAATGCGGGACTTGATCTCATAACCTGAGATCATGACCTGAGCCAAAACCGAGAGTCGGATGCTTAACCGACTGAGCCATCCAGGTGCCCCTCAATGACAGTCTTTTTCATAATTTTAAAAGCTCTGTTTGGTCCTTTTAAAAATATGCTTGTTCTGTTTTTTCAGAGTGTTTATGTGTTTAATTTTTCTTCTGTGTTTTATTACTCTTAAACATAATTATTTAAATTCAGATGACTCTTAAATGAAACTTCAGAGGATGTAATGTTGGTATTTATTGCATATGCTTACTTTTGTTCTTGGTGCATTTTTTCCTTATCAATAATTTGGAATTGAGAGCTGATTGTTCAGGGGTTTCTTCCATTTGGGACTCTAGTGTCATTGGAGGATTTGCTCTTCCGAATGGTTTCATGTGTTTCTGCCTGGAGTCTCAGAGGTATCATTAAGGTTGGGGCTAGCTTTCATATTAATTTCTGGGCTTGGAGGTTTCTGAATTATAAAGGTAATATATATTAGAATATATGTATTGGGCTTGAGTAAGGTCCAAGCTGTGGTTCTGAATTCTCAGGCGAGATTCTTTTCCTGCTGAGTTCAATACTGAGACAGACAAAAACCTTTGCCCAATAAACTATTTGTGATTGAGGGAAGTTTACAGAATAATGCAGCCAGCACTGTGACTTACAGCTGGGTCACTGACTCCATGACAGAAGTGGACTTGGAATCCAAGAATGAGTCCCAAGACTGGGGTTTCAGTGAACCTTGGTGGAGAAATAGGGTAGGAGAGACTCTGGAAATTAAGCAAGGATTGGTAGTGGGATATCAGAGAGGCAGAACAATATAGGAGCAGATGAAATGAGCAGGTGGAGTGGTCCTGGGGCTTACTTTTCAGTACTCTGATCTTAGTCCTGGTATTACATTTAAACCATCTTTTTGCTTAGCTTGAGCCCTTCTCTGGACTGAGGTGGGTTCTTAACGGCACAGTGGTTGGCCAGTCTCATTTTCAAAAGTTTGAATTATGGGGAATTGTCTTTAGTACTGTGCTATTGTTCTGTCTGACTTTTCCCATCCTACCTGCTGGAGCCACTCTCCTTCCTTTCCCAGTTCAAAGCCTCTAGGACCAGGTTCTCAACCCCCACAAATGTCTATGGGGTGTGGTGATGAGGCAGCTAACTTAAGCTCATAAAATGATGGAATGGTGACTGAAGAGAGGGAAAGATGCAGGGACACATGGCCTCTCAGCTCCAGCTTATTGTTTTTAAGTGGAAGTGCATAGCCCGGGCTGGAAATTTGGATTTTTTTTTTTTTTTTTAAAGAAAACATTAAAAAATGTCAGCAACTCGTTCACTTATAAAAATGTGCGGGCTAACCAAAAGTACATCTGTGGGCCATTGGTTTGCAACTGCTACTCTGAGCTGCCTTCCAGAATCTTCTAGGTGCCTGAATTCCCTCATTCCATGGCAGCCCCTATTCTCCCTCAGGATTACTTATCAAATACTATGTCTTTCCAAATCATCTGCATTCTCAGTTCTCCACCAAATACCACATTCCTTGAATGACCATATATGAACAAATTCTCACTAGTGTGTGAATGATGGATTGTTCCTCCCGGAGTATGTTGGGCCAAATCAGAGTGTGAACCCCTGGCAGGGGAGCTCAAGAAAACAGCATCTTGTGTGCATGACTGACACAGGAATGTGGGGTATCAACGAGTATGGGCTTTGCAGCCAGATGTTCATGCCTTCTGGCTCTCCACTTGGAAGCGGAGAGATCCTGTCTAAGAGGGTTCACCCCTCTAGATCTTGATTTTCTTATCTGTACAGTCAGGATAATAATACTTGGCAGTGTTGTTGTGAGGCGGTTTTAATTTCTGTTTTATACTCAAGGCTTATTTTTGTTCAGATTCTGGGAATTCTGCACTTGCGAGAGCCTTAAATCAAGCCCCTCAGTGTACAGATTTTGTTGACATGGAAGATTGCGGCTTAAGGGATCTGCTCAATGTCTCAGCTGGCCAAATTCATTTGCAATATTTATTTTTAATGATTATTTTTATGGTGCAATTGACTATAATATCCCATAGTCCATCTGTGAGGCAATATGAATTAATTATTAAAGCAAGACTGTGGCTCCAAAATCTATCAGATTAAAGTATTGGGGAGATGACGTGGGTGCTTCCAGCCCTTCCTTTGTATGTAATGGTTCAGTTATGTAATCTCCTTTCTGTGTAACAGTTACATCATCTCTTTAAGCCTCAGTTTGTCATCAGGAGGCCGCAGTAGCTGCTTTGCCCATTGGAGTATTATTGAGTGTTAATGGTCTGACTTACTTCCCAAACTGGGGACACAAACATGGTCTTGTCTCTTTCAAGAATGAAAACTAACCCAAGATCGCATATTTTTGACTGGCAGAAAGGTCAGTATCTCCTTCTCCGGCCCACCCTCTCCCCAGACTGTTCAGGAACCTGAGGGTTATAGAGTTCTAAGGTGGGGAGGGGTAGGTGGTTGGCTGTCAAAACCAAAGTTCCATCAGTTTTCTATTGCCACTGCTCCTTCTTGCTGCACATAGTCACTGTCAGACCCACGCCCTCCAGAGACTTTTTTCCTAAAGATTTATTTATTTCAGAGTGGGGGAGAGGGGCAGAGAGAGAGAGAGGGAGAGAGAATCTCAAGCAGACTCTGAGCCAAGTGTGGAGCCCGTCGCCATGAGATCATGACCTGAGCTGAAACAAAGAGCAGGATGCGCCTAAGTGAGTGAGCCACCCAGGTGCCCCAGAATCCTACAGTCGAGGAAAGGATGCTTCCTCTGGGAAGGCACAGCCCTGTGAACCCTTCAGCCTCACTTGCATTCACATGGTGGCCTTGGTCAGTGAGGACACCTGGTCCTGTCCCTCCTGAGAGAGGGACGCTGGGTGATGCTGACTGAGGTCTGGCCCCAGCTGAGGGAGGCTGGCCCTGCCTTGCTCGGGCTCACAGGGACATAGGTCTCACTGCCCGGCTGTTTCAGCTCTCCCGGCTGCCATTTCAGGAGGCGCCGCGGGGGCACTCCTCTGATTCTCCTCCCGGGACAGCCACACACCTAGAATGCAGAGGGTCTGAGATCTGCGCCTTTTGTGAACCCCGGGGCAGTCTGTCCTCCACATTCCTCCCCTTACTTTAGAGCCCCACTGGTGATTTATTCCCCTAAAGTTGAATCAGGTGACTTCTGGAACATGCTATGACGAAGCAAAGCAAAACAAAATAAAAACCCAGTGCAAGTTGATGGGAAAGAGTCTCTTCAACAAATGGCATTGGGAAAACTGGAGAACTGGAAAACTGGACAGCTACATGCAAGGCAAGGAAAGAGGACCACTTTCTCACACCTACACAAAAATAAACTCACAATGGATTAAAGACCTAAATGTGAGCCCTGAAACCATAAAATTCATAGGAGAAAACATAGGCAGTAATCTCTTTGATATTAGCCATAGAGGTATTTTTCTAGATATGTCTCCTTTGGCAAGGGGAACAAAAGCAAAATTAAACTCTTGGGAATACATCAAAATAATAACCTTTTGCACAGCATAGGAAACCATCAACAAAGCAAAAAGATAACCCACTGAATGAGAGAAGAGATTTGCAAATGATATATCCAAAATATATAAGGAACTTAAACAACTCAACACCAGAAAACCAAATAACCCAATAAAAAAATGGGCAGAAGACATGAACATTTTCCCAAAGAAGACATACAGATGGCTAATAGACACATGAAAAGATGCTCGATCACTCATCATCAGAGAAGTGCAAACTAAAACCACAAAGAGATATCACCTCATACCTGTCGGAATGGCTAAAATAAAAAACACAAGAAACAACAAATGTTGGTGAGGATGTGGAGAAAAAGGAACTCTTGTGCAGTGGTGGTGGGAATGCAAACTGGTGCAGCCACTGTGGAAAACAATATGGAGGTTCTTCAAAGAATTAAAAATAGAATTAAATATAGATTAATTAAAATAAATAAATAATTAAATAATTATTTAAATAATTATAAATAAAAATAAAATTATAAGTGAAAAATAAAATAAAAATAAAAAATAAATAATTAAATAAAAATAGAATTAAAAATAGAATTACCTTATGATCCATTAATTCCACTACTGGGTATTTATTCAAAGAATATGAAAACACTAATTTGGAAAGATATATGCACCCCTGTATTTATTGCAGCATTATTTACAATAGCCAAGATATGGAAGCAACCCAAGTGTCCATTGATAGATGAATGGATAAGGAAGATGTGGTGTATTATACAATGGAATATTAGCCATAAAAGAGAACAAAATCTTGCCATTTGCAACAACATGAGGGTATAATGTATAATACTCTAGAGGGTATAATGTCAGAGAAAGACAAATACCATATGATTTCACTCATGTGGAATTTAAGAAACAAAACAAATGACCAAAGAAACAAAGAGACAAACCAAAAACAGGCTCTTTAATTGTGGAGAACAAACAGATGGTTACCAGAAGGGAGGTGAGTGGGGGGATGGGTGAAATAGGTGAAGGGGATTAAGAGCACACTTACCATGATGAGCACCGAGTAATGCACAGAACTGTTGAATGACTATATTGTACGCCTGAATCGAATATAACGCTGTATGTTAATTATACTGGAATTAACACAAAATGCAAGTTAGATTTTCCTTGAGACGTCTTGATACACGTGAGCATCACATTGCATTATGATCTTTTTCTTTAATTTGCAGTTATGCTATAAATCAAATTGATTGTGAAGTAATCTGGTGATTAAGTGGATTAAGGATTAAGTGAACTAAACTGATGGCCACATAATCTTTAGCAAAAGCCTCCAGAGGTCTGGACCTTTCAGGAAACTCAATGAGGCTTTTTTTTTTCTTGGTAGATTAGCTGTAACTATCATTTGCATATGAACTTGAGGTGCTGACTCACCCTCCTAGTCTCTGGTGGCAGGAACTGGTTGCTGTAACTGTCAGCTGACCTCCCCTGTTACATATGCCTTAGGCAAACAGAAGCTGAGATGTAGGGCCCAGCCTGCGGTCACAGACTAGAATTGCTTCACCTGCTGGTCTTTCCCGCCTTGGCATTATTGCTTCGCCTCTGAGCTACTGCCCCTTCTAGGATCCACAGAGCCACTGGCCCCGCAGTAGATAATTATAAACAGGGAGCCTTATTTTTCTTTGTTTAGAATTCTAGCAGGACTGACCAGCTGTTTTGTTTTGTTTTTTAAACTACCGAAGCTCCGTTAAATCAAACCCAAGGATTAAGTGAAAACATCAGCCAACTGGATCAATAAATCATTAACTTGAGCAGACCTTAGAGACCTGTTGCCTGGTTTGCTTTGCCACGTGACAGAAGGTTCAGTGACTTCTGAAGTGGAAGCAAAAGTTGGTAATGATTTAGCCGAGCGTGAATTCATTTATTCTCCTTGTGCGCTGGGAGGGAAGGGCTAAGCGTGATGCTGTACCACCACCTAGTGATAAATACATGCACATCACCTACAACGCAACCAACGTGCTCCGAGATGCTCAGGGCATCCTCCGGATAAAGTAACGCACTTTGACGAAACCTCAGTACCACACATCACATTATTCCTCACTCATGGTGTTTGCTGATCACTTCTGGGATTTCCATGTCATGGCTGAGGCGCAAAAAGCTTTAGGACTTTACGGGCGCTTTGGCAGGTCGTTGGCTTACCCGGCCCGGCCTGCAATATCACTGGTAACAGGTCATTTTTAGGAAGTGTCCCTGGCTCATGCTGCTGCGGCCACTGTGGGGAGCTGGCTTCTCAGTGGCTCCCCGGAGGTGACACGATCCACAGTGTGAGGGTCTAGTGGGCCACAGGATGAAATTTGACCAGTGAAAAACAGGCGACTGGAAGGAGCTGGTGGGTGAGTGATTCTCCCTGTCTCCTCCCTGATGGACTGTTCTGACACATGGTGTCCATGTTGTCTCTGGAGATGCCCTCTAGGACAACCAGAGTTTTGGTGGTGCGGTGACCAGCTCAGTACCACACCACCTGATTTTTGCTTTTCATCCTTTCCGTTCTTATTCCCTTTTGTTTCCTCCTCTTGGTCTTTGGGGATTGCATTCTTCATCAGTGCGTTTACATCTGAGTTTGCCTCAGGTGAGCTAAGACAGTTCACGTGCCCATCTTGGAACCCGTTGCTGGGTCCAGGTAGCTAGGTGTCCATTCATACACGGCGAGTGAGGTGCTGTGATTGAAGTTTCCACCAGGATCAGATGGAAAGGGGCTGAAGGTCCCCAGAGGAGCGAGCAGAAGGATTTCCGTGGATGGAAATACACCCCCTTGGTGTTCGTGAAGCAGCCAAGTAATTTTTAAGTCATTAAAGACGTACCTTGGCCATGATATCCAAGTTAATGTCACCATAGAGGGACCACCTGACATGTGTCTTTGATGTGATACCATACGAGGCACATAGAAGCACCCATGAAATAGTCTCAACAAAACTCTTTGATTTAAATGCAATCAAGCCTTTGGATGTAACTTTCAAGTTACAGGAAATATGGGAGAAAGGGGAGCAAGTTAAACAACAGCACACAGAAAACACTTTCAAATCTAGAATATGGAATATTCTACAAGACAACTGGCTGGTGTATTAGTCTCCCAGGGCTGTAGTAACAAAGCACCACAGACGTGATGACTGAAATGACAGAAATTTATTGTCTCACAGTAAGTACTAATCTGATTTCAGGATTTTGTTATTTTTAAACAATTCATAACAGAACCAATCTCAGTTATGCATTTTGATACAATATGTTGTAGGAAGAATATTTAATTTATGACACAGAGGAGGTGTGAAATGTGTTCTATGAATAAATTGGAAACTTGTCTGCTTGATCTGAAGACAGATTGGGACATCTATCAACAACACTGGAGAAAAATTTCTCCCTGGCTTTGTAATCAAATAAAGGTTTTTTTTTCCTTTATTAAAGTCTTTTATTTGATTCTTTTTTTAAAATTTAAGTCTTGTTAGTTAACATACAGTGCAGTATTGGTTTCCAGAGTAGAAGTCAGTGATTCATCACATACATATGACACCCAGTGCTCATCACAAGTGCCTTCCTGAATACCCAATCCCCCATCTAGCCCATCCCCCACCCACCTCCCTCAAAGTTTTCTAATTTATATCTCCAGGATGTGGAGGCTGTCAATTCTGACACATTTTTTAAAAATCAATAGTTCATATAGAGTTTGAATTGAAGTTCTGAAGTGATTATGTTTTCCAATTTTGAGAGCCATTAGGATTATGACAGTGTTAAAAATAGGTTGAGGCATAATTTAAACATGTGTTGAAGGGAGATTAAATTTACATGTAAAATATTCTCAAAGACCAAAGCATCTTTGGATCCTGGTGCACAAATCACTTAGATCTCACTTCAACAGCCTTTTTTATTTTCCAACAAATGAAAAGCAACTCATTACTTTCTTTAATATCATGCAATTACTGTGGGATGGAACATAGTTAAACTAATAGCCCCTCAAAAACTTTGATGAAGGTATACATAAAGTTTATGAGCCCAGAAGTCACATTTCAAGTCGTGTTAATCACAGTGTTTGCATAAAAACACCCAGACAGGGGTGCCTGGGTGGCTCAGTCATTGGGCGTCTGCCTTCGGCTCGGGTCGTGATCCCGGGGTCCTGGGATCGAGCCCCGCGTCGGGCTCCCTGCTCCGCGGGAGGCCTGCTTCTCCCTCTCCCACTCCCCCTGCTTGCGTTCCCTCTCTCGCTGTGTCTCTCTCTCTGTCAAATAAATAAATAAAATCTTAAAAAAAAAAAAACAAAAAACAAACACCCAGACAATTGAGACAACATTTGGTCTGCCTTTGTTTTGGAGTGCCTTAAAAGAAAACTTTTGTCACAGCTTTATCTCATTAATCATACTTGGGTTAGGTCGACACAAAACACATCAATCATTTTCCTTCTCCAAGTTCTTGTAGGATGGATGCTAAACTCTACATGGTCTTGGTGTCTTTCAGGAACATTTTAACTGCATTTCTCCAACTCTTGGGTAAGTTGGGTAGGTTTCCTGTGGACCATTTCTCTGTTACTCCCTGTAAACTCACATGGTACCAGGTATAATTTCACTCACTTATGCCAGAAACATTTAGTGGGCACCTGTGGAGCAGAACACTGTCTGAAATCTCAGGGAGCTCACAGTTCAATGGGAAGACAGACAAATGAACTTCCAATGACAGCCCAGCTTCAAGAGTATTCCACTGTGTAAAAAAGCCACATTGAGAACCCGCTAGTGCCTGGCTTCAGGGCTCAAGAACCTCTTCAAGCCTCAGTTTTGCCATCGGTAACATGGGAATAATTACCCCTCCATAGAACTGTGGCACAGATGAAACCTGCCGATTGCGATCGTCCACTGTTTCTGAATTTATCTTACAGTTTTGGTTACGTGAAAACAGTGAATCGATCAATCATCAATCAATCAATCAATCAATATCTATCACTGTCTTTCTGCTAATTTTAAATTCTTGGTGAAGGAATTTAATTAGCTCAATGAGTCAGGTGGCCACTCCTGGTTCCGTGATCTGTGGCTATTTCTGCCAGAAGCCCACCCCTATGACATGGGGGATTGAAAGCAAATCCAAACCTTGTCTACTGCACTTTACATAAAGATTTTGTTGTGATTAGTAAAATGCAAATCACTTTAAATGTTGTATTGGATTAATAGTTTATTTTTGCATGTGTCAACAGCGTGGTTCTTATCCTGCAAGTTTCTATGAACTTTTTTGATATTAAGAAAATGCTTTTGAATTTGAAAAATCTAGACTCTCCTGTTCTAGGGAAGAGGCATTTACAGAAGTATTTCTAGTGCTCCAGGCTTACTACAAAAATGAGAAGACCTAAGAGTTCTGGAGATTAGTTGCATAGCAATGTACTTAACGTTACTGGACTATACACTTAAAGATGGTTAAAATGGTAAGGGTTATGTTATGTGTATTCGACCACCATAAAAAAAAAAATCTAAGAAAAAAATGAGAAAATACAGACACCGGATAGACTCACTGAAACATTTCAAATTCCCTAAAGTTCTTTATTTAATATCCATGGTCATCAATAAACAGGCATTAATAAATGTCATCGGTCCAAACAAAATGTGGCTTCATCACGCTAGATAATATGTATATTTAATTTATATCTGTAAATTAAAGAACATGAGAACAGTACATGCTCTTGTACATAGTGTTAAGCCCATAAAGAAGGAAACCACCTGAGACCTTTAAAGTGTGGAGTACAAGAAATTATCTCCACGAGGGGCCGTTTTCAGAATATTCATTCATTTTATCATTAGCAGTAGAGACCTAACAGTCGTCAGGTACCAGGCTAGGAGTGGCATATGGCGGTGAATCAGATATCTAGGATCCCTGTCCCCACGGAGTTTCTGCTATAGCAGAGGAGCCCCTTAGACCTGAAATGACCAGTTGGGGTGATAAGTGTTCTGGGAGCTTTGGGAACACACAGGACAGATTCTAGGACTTTCTGGAGGAAGTAACTCGTAAGCCCAGGTGTGGAGAATAAGTACAAATCAGCTGGACGAGGAGGGGGAGAAAAGAGTGATTCGGGCAGAGGTTAACATGGTGCTCAGAGGCCCAGAGGTGAGAAGGAAGATGGCGAATTCATAGAACTGAAGGAAATCCAGAATGTTTGGGGAGTGGGGTTTGACATTAGTCCAAATGTTTTCAGGGTTGAGATCTGCTGAGTGGTTGATGTGGAACAAAAGCAAAGGATTTAGGAGGTCAGTGAGAGAGTGAGGTGAAGCACCATGCCGTGGAGGTTGAATTGGAGAGGAAGAGAGGATCCCAGAGGCGAGGAGCAGGAGAATTGACCAGTAACAAAGGATTTGTTGAAAAATGGGAAATTAAGGGCAGGTCCTGAAGCCATAAAGCTGCAAGATGGGAAACAGTGTAGTATATTGGCTAAAGAATGAGATCCGAAAGGCAACAGACCTGGTTTGAGCCCTGCTCTTTATCAGAAAGTTGACCTCATTTTCCTTATCTGTACAAAAGGGTGGGTGGTTATAATACCTATTTATAGGGTTGTTACAAAGTGAACATTTTTGAATGCATATAACCAACCTTACAAACCCTTACCTGTAGGAGCCATCAGTGCATATAAAACACTAACTGCCATACCCTCAGCTCTGTAAGGGATGGCTCAGTCCTGGGCGCAGAGGGAGAATGTTCTTGTAGAGGGCTGGATGGAAAGGAAGCTTCGAGTCTGCCTTTTTTTACTGTTATTCACAGCATCCAGATAGCACCCGCACAGAGTGGATGTTCAATAAAAATTTGTTAAAGGACTTAAGGACCAAATAACACATACGTGGTTGAAATCAGTATGGTTTTTTTGGAGAACATTTTGGAAACACAGAGCTTAGAACTGTCCATACTCTTTGACTGATTTAATTTAATAAATACATCTCAATATGTAAAAATATGTAAATAAATACATCTAACTATGTAAAAAGCTAAAAGCACTAGGATGTTCATTGCAGTACTAGTGATAATAGTGAAAACCTGGAAATAACTGAAATGCTCAATAACAGGGACTAGATGAAGTTAGCTTTGGCATATGCATTTTAAGGAATGCAAAATGTACAAAACAAATTCATTTGTGATGCATATCTTCTATTATGGAAAATGCTTAAGAAACAGTGCTAAGTGAAAAAGGCAGATTTAACCGTGGTATTGTCATACAATGGAAATGTCTGATATTCCCTGGAATATAAAAATCTATGCATAGGAAAATGTTAGAAAACATTCCAAAACGTTGGTGGTAGGACGATAGACAAGTTTTTTCCTTTTTTCCTTTCCTCTTTCTTCTTTCTTTCTTTTTTTTTTTTTTGAATTCGAAATGATATAATTCTCCATATGAAATTGTGCAAGTAGCTTCATGTAAATGAGAAAGAGGGTCCAGGTGGAAAGGTGTCATCTGTTTTCGTGGCAATACCATTTTAGGTCCTAGATGTCAGGGGCAGTGGGAAGTGTTGCTGAAGACAGTGGGGGCAGAAGAAAGGGCAAAGGAAATGAGGGTGGATAGGGAAGAGGAAAAATAAAGAAAAGGGGTCCATAGCACGGTGGTGGGGACAAGGGGTGCTCTTTCCTTCTGACTCTGGCGACGAACTTCTTAACACAGCTAGAAGGACAGTTACATGGAGAGGACACTGCTGTCATGGCAGATGTCGAGAACATTGTTAGCTGGCTTTCCTTCTTGGTGGGTGGAGCTGAGGTGTCAAGAGCTGGATTAGTCATGCCCCCTGTGGCCGTACCCCACACAAATGTGACAGTCTTCCCTTTCCTACCAACTCCCCAGTATCATCAGAATCGATCGTTTCTGAATGTCCTATTGACACATATTCTGTGTCTTGTAAACGCAAAGATCAGAGGGAATGGGGTATGGGAAATTGAAATAGCATGGAGGAATTAAGGGATAATTTTAATCTAAGCCCTTCAAGTCATAGATGAGGAAGTTTGAGAACTGGAGAAGTAAAATGACTGTACAAAGTGACATTGAATGTTTGCAGCAAGTCTGGATTGATTCTCCACGTACAGTCTTCACCAGCTGGTCCTTGTTCTGCTCCGTTCTAAGAGACCTGCTGGCTGGCTTCTTAAGGCTACCCGGAAAGTATCTCTTTCTAGGGGGTCTCAAATTTGTACTTAACACCTGGGAGTGATCAGAACGGAAGCTGAGCGCAAGAGCAATGCAAAAAAGGTGAAGGGCTTCTCCCTTTCCGCCCTTCCAGGGGAGTCAATGTTTCTCACTTAGATGATGATGATGGTGATGATGCTGCTGAAGATGATGGCCGCTAATCCTCACGGAGAATTTACTAAGTGCCAGGGCTTAATTTAAATGTTTTTATACATGAACTTACTTCATTCTCTTAACGTTCTTATGAGGTAGGAATAATTATTATCCTCACTTTTACAGATGAGGACACTGAGGCACAGAGAAGTGGAGAAGTTCAGTGGCTGAAGTCACTTTACTAAAAAGTCACAAAGTGAGATTTTGAGCCAGAGTCAGATCAAGAGTCCATGCTCCTAACTACTGTTCTATTTAAGAGAGAGAGAGAGAGAAAGGAAAGGAGCAGAGGGACATAACTGTGAGAGGGAGAAGGAATTGAGAAGGAAAAGAGGTTGAGGCTTACCGGAGAGGTGTACACTGGAAAATACATGTCTTCTTACAGAAATGAGCGGTCTAGATTAAACTGTTCTTTGGCCAAACTTCTTGGCAAACATATTTTTGTATAAAAATGACCCCAGGAGGGCGCCTGGGTGGCTCAGTCGGTTGAGCGTCTGCCTTCGGCTCAGGCCATGGTCCCGGGGTCCGGGGATCGAGTCCCGCGTCGGGCTCCCTGCTCCGCGAGGCGTCTGCTTCTCTCTCGGACCCTCCCCCTTCTCATGTGCTCTCTCTCTCTCTCTCTCTCTCTCTCTCTCTCTCTCTCATTCTCTCCCTCAAATAAAGAAATAAAATCTTGGAAAAAAAAAAAAACGGCCCCAGGACTTTCTACTTACAATGACTCCTTTATGTCCCCAATTCTCGGTAATATGTTATGACGTCACTAAGATTTAGGAACATTAATCCTTAAGCCTAGAACCTATGGCTCCTAGAAGTCTTGCCAAAACCGTGGAACTGGTGGGTTCCCATCTCTTCCTGGTCTGTGTGTTGGAGTCCAGGCAGATGGAAGAGTGGGAGTGGGTGAAAGGCATGGGAAGAGACGGGGAGGCTTTATATTTACTGGGTTTCTTTGCAAATTCTTATGATTTGTAACCAAAAGAGTTTATTTTAAAACTTCCTGATGAATAAACAGTCCTGTTTATAGGATGATGTTTGGTAAAATTTCCTTCATTTTTAACTTTGTTCTATTTCTATTATAAATTTGATCTGGTCCCTGAAAAAGTAAGAGGCCTATGCGACATTATAAATAAAAACCGAACAATGAAAAGAGGATACACATTCAATTAACTGTTTAGTCAATGTGGTAACAACGATGGCTTGACTGCTCTTTGGAGTTAGCTGATTTTCGAACTAACTAGTTATATCCATAATGAAGCTATGATCTGATATTCTCTGCACCTTAACTGATTCTTTTGTCCTTTAAGTGCATAGATTAATGCTTGGAATGTACAGTCTAGCATTTTCAATTTGGACAGTCAGGTGGGAAAACTGATGCAAATTCTCAAACCACTAGTCTTTGGCTAGGATTACCTTCTCAAAAGTTTAAAACATGTAATGTCTCTTTCATCCTGTTCATCCCTTGATGCTGTGTTTGTTCACCTAGAACTGTCAAGTTTTCTTCCCCATTTTTCATCAAAATTTGTTCAGGTGCTTCACTCTGAAAAAAAGTTTAGCAAGTCAAACCACCAATATATTCAAGGGATAATGTGTCACGACCAAGTGCGGTTTATCCCAGGAATGTAACATTGGTTTCACATTTGAAGATCAATTTACCATTTTAACAGAATAAAAAGAACATGGGGAATCTGTGTATCTTCTACTCAATTTTGCTGTGAACCCTAAAATTGCTCTTAAAAAATAAAATCCATTAAAAAAAAGGAATCATATCATCATCTCAATAGCTAAAGAAAAGGCATGTGACAAGACGCAATATTTATTCAGATAAAAACTCTAAGAAACTAGGAATTGAAGCAAATTTTTCATCCCGATAGAGGACATTATGAAAAACCTATAGTTAACATAATCCTTAATGGTGAAAGGGTGAATGCTTCCTCCCTCAGATGAGGAACATGGCCATGAGGGCCTCTCTCACCACTTTTATTCAGCACTGTACTGGAGGTTCTCTAGTGAGTAAAACAAGGCAAGGAAAAGAAATCAAAGGTCAACAGATGGAAAAGGAAGAGATAAAATCATATTTTATCCAGACACTGAAAATAACAGAGTTGGCAAGGATTTGGAGCAACTGAAACTCATGCGTTGCTGGTGGGGTGAGAATGATACCACCATTTGGAAAACAGGCCATTATACAAATACCAGCCACATAAACTGTAATTTCATTCCTGGGAATTTAGCTAAGAGAAATGAAAGTAAGTGTCTGCGCAAAGACTATACACATAGATTTGCAGCAGCTTTATTTGCCAAAACCTATACCAGAAATAATCCAAATATCCATCAAAAGGTGAATGGATCAACAGATTGTGGCATGTCCCTATAATGGAACAGTACTTATCAATAAAGAGCAAAAAAATATTGATTCATGGAACAACATGGAGAAATTTCAAGATCACTAGGCTGAGGGAAAAAGCTAGACAAGAATACATACTATGTGATTTCATTTTTATAAGATTCTAGAAAATGCCAACCAATATGTAATGATAGAAAGCAGAGCAGTGGTTACCTGCTGATGAGCAGGGGAGGAGAAGATGAGAGAGAGACAGATTTCCAAGAGGCACAATGACAATTTGGGGGGTAATGAACAATTTTGTGGGTAATGAAATATTCATTATTTTTATTGGGGTGATGGTTTTTGGTATGTGCATATGCTGAAACTCATGGACTTGCACAGTTTATTAACTATATGCAGACTATGCTGTGTCAATTACATCCCAATAGAGCTGCTATGAAATTAGCAAGCATGAAGCAGAAGGTGGAGGAAGCTATTTGGGGGCCTTCCCTGATGCTCCTGGAATTTCATCAAGTAGACTTGTTACCTGCATGCCTATATCCAAGTCTGACCCTATTTTGGTGTAGGAAAAGAGCTAATTATATTCCAGCTTTCCCGTTTAGGAGGCTTCTGAACATGTAATGTATTTATCTCAAATGGACCAACTGTTTCTGTGTTACCTTGCTGTCCCTGGTCCCCAAGAAGGAACTGGCAGTAACCATGGAGCTAAGTGCCTTGTTCCAAATACCAGGGAATCAGGTGTGAGGCAGCTTAAAGAGCTCTTATTTTTAATCTTATTTCTCCCCAAAATGAAATATATACCCTGTGTTGATGCTTCAGAACATTGAGAATGAACACAGATGGTAAATCAAATTTAGGGAGGAGGGATGTTCTATGTAACTCCTAAATGCCAACTTTGAAACACTAGATGGCTCCCCTAATGTACTTTAGATTGGAGTTAAAAATAGGGCTCCTCATCAGTATTATTGCAAAAGATGACAATCATTTTTCAAGCAACGGATAGTTGCATCTATGTGGGCTCTAGCCGATGAAGAAAAGGAAAATGCAGTGCAGACTGAATAAAGCACTTTTAGAAATTGGAACTTTTGGCTGTTTCTTCTGCTTTGGGGCTAATACACACCACGGGGGACCAGCCTAATGAGCTGTTGCTATTGACGGATTCAGGAAAACATTATACAAAGTGGTCATGTATTATTTTGGAAAAGAAATAGTAAGTGTTTTTAAAAACTAATTTAAAAACATGTACTTGACAGTTGGTGTTGGAGAGTTGCAGAATTTGACCGCCCAAATATGCCCGGAAGAGCTCAAGACATGCCTCCCCAGAACATACCCCTCTGGTCTAGTGATTATTCTGAGCTGTAGGCTCTTGATAAACAGCAGGGAGAGGCTTCAGCTCCTCCAAACAGAGCTCAGTTGTCATAGACGGGCTTTCTGGGAGTTTCCCCAACCAAGGAAGACTGACTCTTGTCACAGTAAAGCAGACTGGAGGTCCACCCCACACCCAGACAGACTTTGTCACAGACTACCGTACCTCCCATCTGTTCTTCTAAGGTCCCATTCATCTTTCCTAAAAATCATTTCGTCTCCCTGAAGAGGCCGACATCCCTCTCCCCTTTCCCTATTAAGATTGTATTTAAGCCTGAATTCTAAGCCACCTTAAGGAGTTAACTCACTTTCCCCTGACTCTCTCCCATATTTATATGATGTTCAGTGTTAATAAATTTCTGGGGTTTTTTTGCCCTTGTTAATCTGTCTTTTGTTACAGGGTCTCAAATAAGAACTTGGAAGGGTAGAAGGAGGATTATTTTTCTCCCCTACAGTGTGATAATACTGTTAACAGCAGTAAAAGCCCAAATGACCAACCTCAACTCATGCTGAACCCCTGAGGATGTTTTGGAAGCAGGAGTACAGTGCTGAATTTTCTGAAAGGCTGGACATATGCATTGGCTGAAAGGTCAGAGAAATTGATGAAGAAGAAAAAAATGCAGGCTCTGGACTTAGTCATTCTCCAATACTCCTAGATGTGGGAATTTACTTCTTTTTTTTATTCCGTAAAATGGATATTCAGTGAATGTTAGTTTGCCATCCCTGCTAATGAATAGACTTCATTCTCTTTGTATCTAGTGGAAAAATCTATATCTATATTTGCATAGTACCTTGTAGTTTAGAAAATGTTTTAATATTTATGAGTGATTTGCAAACTTTTCTTTTTAAAGGAATGGGTTTTTCCTTGAAATGAGCCACTACACAGATACAGAAGATGTAAGAAAATATAAAGGTGCATTTGCTCTGGTTGAACAAGGGGCGAAGTTTCAACCTTTGCAATGCCCCCACCCATTCCTATACCTTCTTTCCCTCTATATGGGTCTTCTCTATGCAGCACAGTTGAAAACCTCTGCTATTCATTATATCATTTGATCAGAGACAGGACTTAAATGGACATTGATCTGGTGGAGAATCTTCGAAGCCAAAGGATTATGTTTACACTAAGATCACATATTTACTTCCTTAGGGGCTTTTATCTAAGAGACAGTGTGGTCTGATTACAGGGAAGGTGCTGTGCTGTTGGGCAAAGGGATATTTTCTCCAGCTTCGTCTGTCTGTCCACTGACGAGACCACGTCTCTGTTTCCATTTCCTTGTCTCTAAAATGGTTATACTAATTAATAGCAACCTCCCTTCTGCTTTCAAGGATACTAAGAAGGGGATCCAAGTTCGCTGAATGAATCATTATGCAAAGCCTGAGAGAAATAATGAACCAATTTGAAAATGGTTATGGGTAAAGAACTTTCCTTTAATTTTTGACAAGCCAACATTTTCCATGATGCCAATTTTAATGTAAAACTTGGCTAATGACTAATAGCCAAAAGTCTTGGCTAGTGACTAATAAAATGGAGTTATTTTACTTTTTGGATTGCAAAAAAAGGCAATTGCTAGTGGAGCAGCCCACAGGGGATTCTTCTGAAGCCAATGAGTCCTTGTTTTCCAAGTAGGGGTAATGTTCTCCCCTCCAGCCCTGTGGGATGGTCTTCCTGGAAAATGGTCTTAGCTCAAGCTTCCTTAAAGCTCTACAGGGATAAGCAGATCTTGCATAAGCTATGACGTTTAAAGCCAACACGAAGCCTACAGGTTGCTATGCTATGAGAAGTAGGTTATTCCTATGGCAGACCTTTGGTGATTTGGCCCCTGACACCTGCTCCCATTAACTGGAAGATTCGATTTAGTATTTCAGGGCCTGGTTTGTTAGGTCTTGATTGGGAACCAAATCTGAGTGTGAGGATCCAGATTGTTATGGATCAGGAGAATTCCAAAAAAACCTTTCGGGATCAACAGAGGCTTACCGGCCTCCTATTTAGCCAAATGAGGCCTTTTAAGAAAATGACTTTTGTCTTCTAGCATCGTCATTTCATTAACAAACTGACATTTAACTACCCTTACCTCTCCCTGCGTGGAGGGAGAATTTAATCTACAGCAAAAGGCAATCTTTTACGTTTAAAGTTTGTCTTTGTGAAAGTACTCATGACACGATCTTTGTTTCTCTTGTTTTGTGTCTAATTTTAAGAGCCTTGCCACAGACCAGCACTTGGGAATGCTAGTGCCAGAGAACCGTGGAATGTTCTGGCGGATTCCTAAGGAGTCTATTTCATGTCGAATCAACGATCCCATTGGGAAAAACGGCTTCAAGGCCTTTGAAGTGGCTAACTATGAAGTTATTAAGACATTAGACCTTCAATGTGTTTGGTGGTGTTCTTGGTGATTGGGAGATCAGAGATAGGAGGAGGCAGAAGGCGTAATCTCCCTCTCTGATCATTGCCTTAGTGCTGGCCCAAGAGGATATTTTGTCTGTAATTCTGCTTAGGGTCACTCAGATGACGCCTTGGTTAATCCCAGGGGCAGCTTGTGAACAGCTAAAACCTAACAAAAGAGTATCAAAGACCTCAGTAGGAAATTAGGGTCTCCTGTTCAGTCACTCTGTAATTATTGTATTCTTGGTAGGAGAGATAGTGTCCTTCCCACCAAAGGTCACTGTCAGTGGCCAGGTTGGCATCGGGAGACATGGGAATGGGGTTGCCATCATGACAGCGATATAATTCAGAGAGAATCAAGGTGAGGTCAGACCGTGCTGGGCAAATAGGAGGGTGGGAGGCAGCCAGGGCTGGCAGGGCAAAGGCACCAGAGGTAGTGAGGGGGGCTTTGGTGACCACTAAAATAACAGTGACCTCACTGCCCAGAGAAAGAAGAAGCCTTGGAAAGCTCCATTTCCAGGATTCCTCTGGTGGGGCCACAGGGCCAAAGACTTTAACAAAATAATAATAAACTTTATTTTTTAAGAGCAGTTTTAGGTTACAGAGAGATAGCTCAGAAATTATAGAGTTCCCTCCTAAGCCCATTCCCCCAGTCCACAATTTGCCCTATTAATAACATCTTGCATTGGCGTGTGCTATGGTCAGAAAGTTGGTGGCCCCTGAAATTCATCTGTTGAAAACCTTATGCCCAAGGTGATGGTAGCAGGAGATGGAGCCTTTAGGAGGTGACTGGTCATGAGGGGCCGGATGAAACGAGTGCCCTTATGAAAAAGGCTCCAGAGAGATCACTTTCCCCTCCCCCTTTCCCCTTCTGCCATGTGAAGAGACAACCAGAAGTCTGCAACCAGGAGAGGGCCCTCCCCTGACCATGGTGGCACACTCATCTTAGACTTTCAGCTTCCAGAACTGTGAGCAATGAATTTCTGTTGTTTAGAAACCGCCCAGTCTGGGGTATTTTGTTAGGCCAGAACTGACTGAGACAGCGTGGTCCATTTATTACAGTTGATGAACCAGTATTTATACATTATCATTAACTAAAGTCTATCATTTACATTCGAGTTCACTTTTTGTGTTGTAGGGCTCTCGGGGTTTCAACCACCGTGTAACGAGACGCATCCACCTATATAACATCACACAGATGAATAGTCTCCCTGCTCTAAGGATCCCCTGTGACCTACCTACACATCACTCACTTCCTCTCCCTTGAACTCTGGGCAACCACTGATTATTTTTTACTATCTTTATAGTTTTGCCTTTTCCAGAATGTCATGCAGTTGGAATTATGGAGTTTATAGATGTTCAGAATGACTTCTCTCATTTAGCCACACGCATTTAAGTTCCCTCCATGTTTTTCTTAGCTTGGTGGCCCCTTCCTTCTTTAAATTATTTTTAATTGTGGTAAAATATATATAATATATTTTTATATATGTTATATTTATATAATATGTAATATATAATATATAAATATATTACACATAGAATATACATTATATAAATAATTTATATGTTATATATAAATTATATAATGTAATTATATGTATAATACATAAAGTTTACCATTTTAGCCATTTTTAAGTGTACGGTTTAGTGTGTGCAACCATCACCACTATCCACCTCCACCCCCACTTTCTTATTTTGCAAAACTGAAACCCTGTACCCACTGCACTATAACTCCCCATTCCCCACTAGTCACCAGTCCCCCAACAAACACCATTCTACTTTCTCTCTCTATTAATCTGACTACTCTATGTGCCACGTACAGGTGGAACCACAGAGTATTTGTCTTTTTGTGTCTGGCTTAGTTCGCTTAGCCTGATGTCCTCAAGGTTCATCCATGTTGTCGCAAATGTCCGAATGTTCTTCCTTTTTAAGACTGAATACTATTCTGCATGTATACCACGTTTTGTTTGAATGTTTATTTAGTCACCTATCCACAGATACTTGGGTGACTTCTATCCTTTGGCTAATGTGAAAAATGCTGCTATGAATATGAGTGTGCAAATATCTCCTTAAGACCCTGATGCTGGGTCATATTGTTTTATTTTTAATTAACTAATTTTTTTTGTTTTAGAGAAAGAGAGAGAGAGAACATGCACGTGTGACCTGGGGTGGGGGGCGGCGCACAGAGAGGCAGAAGGAGAGGGAGAGAGAGAATTTTAAGCAGCCTCCTTGCTCAGTGCAGAGCCCAACTTGGGGCTTGAGCTCATGATCCTGAGATCATGACCTGAGATGAAATCAAGAGTCAGACGCTTAACCAACTGAGCCACCCAGGTGCCCCTATTTTTATTTTTTTTGAGCAACATCACACTATTTTCCATAGTGACTCCACCTCTTTACACATCCACCAACAGTACACAAGTATTCCAATTTCCCCACATCTTTACAAACACTTGTTCCTTTCTGTTAAAAAAATTTTTTTAAACAGTAACCATCCGAATGGGTGTGATATCATAAGGGTACCTCATTATCATTAATAGCTCATTTCTCTTTATCTCTGAATAATATTTCATTGTATATAGATGTACCATAGTTTGTTTATCCCTTCACCCACTGAAGGACATCTTGGTTGCTTCCAAGTTTGGGCAATTATGAGTGGGCTGCTATAAACATCTGTGTGCAGGTGTTAGTGTGGACATACATTTAAAGTTCATTGGGAAAAATACCAAGGAGCATGATGGCTGGAGCATATGGTAAGACTATGTTTAGCTTCATAAGAAACCCCAACTATCTTCCAAAGTGGCTGTGCCATTTTGTATTTCCATTCATTAGCATTGTTACCCATATCCCTTGACTGTCCTGCTCTTGGCTGGTGTGTTCTGGGAAAGAAAAGCTGCAGATGGATCACTGACAATGGAAGAATCTTATTTTTATGCTCCTTCAACATAACCTTCAATCAACCAGCCCTCTGGAGAGTGAATTTGGACCGAACCGAGGCGAAAATTGCTTGGCTTTTGGTTCTGGCCGCCAGAATCCATTTTCTGCAGAGATTAAAGTATATTAAGGAAATCAGAATTTGAACACTCCCCAAAATAAAGCTCACAATACTGAGCTGAAGGTACAAATGAGTTAAGTGCTAATATTCTTTTCTAGTACACTTTCTATGCTATTATGTATGGATACATTTCAATGTTTGGGGCCCTTTGTTTCACAGAAATTTATTTATTTTTCAGATAAGGGAAGGTAGTGAAGGGCTCTTCCTGAAAGTTTGAGTCTGGAACTCAGAATTTAAAAATATCAGCCTCTTTGAGAATGTTCAGAATTGTTTTTATAGGTAGGATTTCGAAATTAAAATGACTCTTACTAGGTACATTCGCAACAGAAATGAATGCATATGTCCACCAAAAGACCTATAAGAGTTCTCAGATGACTGTATGTAATAATCCAAAATAAACAGCAATGCTAATGTCCGCCAATGGTGGAAGGGATAAGTCAAATGTGGTATCTTCATACCATGGAATCCTATGTGGCGAGTATGTGTCGACTTGGCCTGGCTATAGTACCCTGTTACTCAATCAAAACCCATTTCTAGGTGTTGCTGGAAGGTATTTTGTAGGTGTGCTTCGCATCTAGAATCAGTCGATCTTAAGGAGATTACCCTCAATAATTTGGGTGGGCCTCATCCCATCAGTTGAAAGATTGGAAGCAAACCCTGAAGTTTCCCCGAAGAAGAGGAAATTCTGCCACGAGACTGCAGTATCAACTTCTGCCTGAGATTTTGGACTTGCTACCCCTGACAAATGTGTGAGCCACTTCCTTGAAATGAATTTCTCTCTCTCTCTTTCTCTGCCATATATGTGTGTGTGTGTGTGTGTGTGTGCATACACACACATATATTTATATATAAAATAACATTAAAATATTATATTAAAATATAATTTAAAAATACAAAATGATATCATATAAAAAGATATATTATATATATATATTTCCTCCTGTATGAGGCAGAATAATGGTCCCCCCAAAGATGGGGCTATGTACGTATTGTGTCACATCCAGCTACCAAGTTTGATATTTTCCCTGTATTCAAGGAGATACCATTGAAGAGATTTGAATGGGAAGTGATGTGGTGAAAGATTACTTTAACAATGGTGCGTTGGTTATATGGAAAGAGAGACACCAGAAAAAGGTAGAAACAAATCTACATATGAGGTAATGTGGTTCTGGGTCAGAGTGGGTGGTCCTGGGAATGAAAAATGGAGTAATGTTTTTCAAAGACTTTGGAAATAAAAATGAGTAAAGGTGCAATTAATTTTATACGGAGGTAGAGGGTAGGGCAGAAAAAGGATTTTTCAGCCAGAGTCACAGTGAAAGAGATTCAGCTAAGGTACAGCAACCGTGCCAGGAATTTCAGTAGGTAACATTTAATACAAAGAATTGTTACCTAGGGGCACCTGGGTGACCCGGTACGTTAAGCGACCGACTCTTGATTGTGGCTCAGGTCATGATCTCAGGGTGGTGAGATAGAACACCGCCGGGGCTTGTGCTGGACGTGGAGCCTGCTTGAGATTCTCTCTCTCCCTCTGCCCCTCCCTGCACTGTCCCCCTCTCTAAAAAAAAAAAAAAAAAAAAAAAAAGAGAGAGAGAGAGAGCGAGAGAGAGAATTGTTACTTAGTGAAAAGGCAGTTCACTAGATGAAATAAAGCCCTAGTGGAGCACACAGAGAGCAAACACAGAAAGCAGCTAAGACAGCTATGAAGGAGGGAATGTGAGCAAGAAAAGAACTTAGAAGAAGAGATCCCTGCCCTCCACCAGTTTGGATCCAGTCCTCTTTGGTGAGGGCATGATAGCCACAAAACAGTCCCGGTGACAGGGGACACGCCCCGGGGGCCTGGGCAGCAGCTGTTCTGAGGCTGCGGAGGTGAGCGCGGCAGACGAGGGGACAGTCCCCGCCTCCTGCTTCGCCAGACAGTGTCCCTCCGGCGCCCCCTGTTGGCCAAGCCAAACGTCGAGCTAACTGGCGGAGGAGGAACATCTCCGGGGTCCAATTCCAGGATTATAAAGCAGGGGCAGAGAAAGGCGGATTTGGAGCTAAGGCAACCAATGAGGAACGAGCACAACTTCCATTAGATGAAACCTTGCTTAAAAAATAGTAAATAATTGAGAAGAACACAGATGATATTTTTGTTCCTATGCCTCGCTTTTCACTAAAAAGTAGTGATAGTATCTCACCACAGTAAAATCCTGACTTCCACATACCTCTGGGGACAAAGAGTGGAAAATGAAAGCAGGCCAACTTTACTAAAAGAGAATTGGAACCGGAAGAAGGCGAGATGACTAGAAGCAGAGCACTTGGTGAGTCTCGGGGAGAGCAGGACACCGCTCACCGTGTAAAACATCTTTCATTATTTCCTACATCACTTATGTTGTTTGTATGATGGGAAGAGGGAACAAGTGTGAGTTGATTTAATATGTGACAAAAAGAGGGAAAAGCTGGCGTGCTGGCTCCTTCTTCATGTGCGGGGGCTGCTGGGGGAAAAGGCAGCTTCTCTCTCCCATGATCGCCTTTCCAGTCGTTGGCCATCTGTCTCTCCGAGTCTCCTCTTCTCCAGGTCAGAGATGGATGGCACCTCCAGAAGACATGGACCCCACGTTGCTGTTCATCGTGTGGCCTCGGTCCAAACTGTTCACTTCTTTGAAACATACTTTCTATATTTGTAAAATGAAGGGTTTTGAGAGCTGGAGATTTCTAAGAGTCTCTTGTCGCTTCTAGTAAAAAACATCGCCTTGTTATAGTCCTTTCTCCCTCATGAACGGGCCATATAATGCCTACAACTGCCTCATAGCGTGATGTCTGGGACTAAACTCCTGCATCTGGGGCCCAAGTGAGGTGTGCGGGAAACTCCCAGGTTAGATGTTTCCAAGAACTTTTTGGAAAACACAGCATACTTTCTGAGCATGTTGGGTTCAGCTCTGTTTGGCTTCTTTTGCCCATAAGATGCACAGAAAAGGAGAACAGATAGTATAATACAGAATTAAAGATGGAGATGCCCATCGGTCTCCATCATGGAGTGTAAATTTTCTTCTTCTTATTTTGTGGAGTCATCCAGCTCAGTCCTGTGGCCATCTGTGTACTCAGAAGACGCTGGTTGAAGTAAGTGGATTATGCATGTTTCCATTTCTGGTAGTTACATTTTTTTTTTTTTTTAAAGACTATTTGGTCTAGAAAAGTTAGATGGTGTTTTGGCTTGAGCCTCATAACTTTCATAACTTGACGGAAGTCATAAGAAACTTTGGATCGTATCTGTTAATTTTCAGATTCGAAACTTCTATTTTACACCACACGACGAAAGGGAGTAAGGTTTGATTCTTGCTCACGAGCTCCACAAGCAACTTATGGAGAATGCAGAGTACCGATCTGTAAATTGGAAGAAGGAACATGTCGGACAAGCAGATTGCAGAATGTCTACCATGTGATACCTGAGATACCATTGAAGAGATTTGAATGGGAAGTGATGTGGTGAAAGATTACTTTTTACAAAGGTGTACTACAGCCCCCTTTGGGGGAAGCCTCTGCCCACAGTCACTGATGAAAGGGGAGGCCAGTGGGCATGGTGTGATCGCATCCCCACCTCCCGCCCTACTCCTTTTATGGACCAAGAATGGGAATTTGACCTAGGACTGCCATTCAATAGGCTGGTCAAACTTCCCCTCATCATAGAGAAAGTTTGCTGAAACCCAAAGGTTATTAGGCAAAATGAGGTAGGGGAAACTCATGATGGGCTGGGTTCTAGGTAAAGTCAAGAAGGAGTCATGGAAATGGTGAGTCAAGAGAAGTTAAGTGGTAGAGAAAGGACAGACAGAGTAAATAGAAAGAACCAGCCGGTAGACCAGAGGGAAGAGAGGTCCCAAGATTCAGATCACTCTCAAAAACCTGGTGGGACCGTTGTGTTCTACCTGCTATAAATACTCTGAAAAAGCATACACTTGGCAGAACTCCAGTGTCAAATATTGCTAAATTGCTGATATTTACGGTAACCAGATAAACGTGATGTCTCCCCACCCCCCCCCGGCCACCCGTCTCTCTTCAATCCTAGCTGGACACCTAATACCGTCTGACTTAAAAATTTTTATTCTTATTATTTTTATTTTTCTGAAAGGAGCTCTCCGTCTCCCGCATTCTCAACTATTGCAGTCCCTTGCCCAGCTGCCTTCCTGCTACCTTGGTAGATAGTCGACTAGATAGTTAAGACAATGAGGGCCCTTAGTATTCTCTTCCTGAAACGTGTCTATGCTTGATAGTGTATCTAATATATACTTACAAGGTATATATGAAGTTTAATATGTATATGTTTTAATATTATAAATTTGATAATTTATAATGTCTATGTATCACATCTAATATTTATGCGATTAAATTTTATAATCTCTCTATTTTGTGATCATATATCCTTTTGAAATGTTATTCTTTTTATAATGTTTATTATATAGAGAACTGTGTTAATCACTCTGTAGCTGAAGGCTGTTTCTCTAGGACAAGAGAGAGGGTGTGGGCGGATGTTGGAGGTCCCAGTCCACCACTCAGAAGGATTTACACGCTGAATGGAAAACAAAGAGACAGAGATTAACATCCACGTTCTGAAAGCAATAACCCAGCACAGTGCTCAGTAAATAGCTTGGTAAAAAATTTCATTTTATTTCCTGAATAAGCATCAAATCCACCAGATGGGGCTCTAATATTCTTTTAGTTCAACGATGGAAAATTCCAAGCATTTACTATTATCTTTAAAGAAAGAAAATATATTTCCCATATTAAAAGAATCTGCTTGAGATAGGGTTATGCCTTAATAAGCATTATCATTGTTTAGTATCTTTTAATGTTATAAGGTGATTTATATAGAAAGTGGCCATTTTGCTGAAAATTGAGGCATCCAAATAGTCGAGTTAAATCAATTCAAGTAGTTCTGAGTTAAATCCTTTTGCAAGCCTTCTTTTAGGGAAACAAGGACATATTTCACACACAAGTAGATGTATATTGCTACAGGACTGTTCCATCTTTGAAGTTACTGACATAATTTAAAACGTGAATTATTTAAAATGATATTAAATCGTTGTGAAATTTATCACAGCGGCAATATAGCCCAATCCAGCTATTTTGATAGGTTATGCTTTAAGTGTTGGAAATTGAGATCTTTTTTTTTTTTTTTTTTCCAGGGCAGGGCTGTGTGTTCTCCAAAGAAAACATTTTGCTTCTATTTTTCTGAGGTTTGGATTTGGAAATCTGAGTCTCTTCTTGGACTCCTTTCTCCATGACTCATAACTTTTGTTCAATCTAGAAAGAATGCCAACTTGGGAGCTACATCTGAATTTTGACTGAGAGAGTGGTTGGGTCAAAATCACAATCTTGAGACGGAGCTGGGTTGGATCCATAATGTCATTCAGTGGGAAGAGTCTTGTGTTAGGACCAGGAGCCAGGCTTTGATGCAGCTTCAGGCCAGCCAGTCATGAAGGACCACCCGCACTGGCGACGAAGATGATTGCTAACCCTCACCCAACGTGTCTACATGTTAACCATTTTGTCCTCCTTCCATTGGCTGGAGTTCCCTTTGGGAAGGCCAATTCTCCAGAGAAGGTGGCGGCTGAGAGCCCAGCAGCCGACACGCACAGCAGCTGGGGGGATGGGTGCACATCTGTCCTTTTTATCGCTAGGGTCACCGGCTGCCCAGCCCCACGAGGACCCACGGGACAGTGATACCTCCTGGAGCTGAGCAACACCACACCCACAGCCCTGTTTGCACTAATCTGATAAAAGGGAAAGTGGTGTAGATTGTAAAGATTAGTGAACTTGTATTTCCAGTGTTTGAATTCCAGGAAAACTGTAAGTACATAAACAGTCTAAATTGGCCCCGGTGGAGTTAGTTGCTTTTTTTTTTTTCCTCACATTCGTAGCTGAAACATTAAAAGTATCAAATATACATGCTCGTTTAGAGCATTAGATGTATTTGTCACGTCTGGTGCCATGGCCAGCGATGGGAGGGATTTCTGAGGAGGCTCCAGGGGGTAAGAACCCACAACCCCCACGCCCCCCTCCCACCTTTGGAGCGGGGCTGGCTCAGTCTACTGCTGGTCAGAGGCCAGCCGGGGAGGCAAAAAGCAAGTTCTGGAAGGCATGATGATTAACTAGTGTCAAGTGCCTCTTAGAGGCTGGCAGCTCTGTGAGATATACCTTCCAGGGCTTCTCTCTGACGTGTCCATCATCAGAGCATGCAGGCATCATCATCACACCCAGTTTACAAGTGAAGATATGACCTGCCCCAGGGCAGGCTGCCATGACAGTAGACAGGCATTCAGCGCTGGTGGGCTTGTTCTGGGAAATAAGAGGGTGCTCACGAGAAATGAGCTGCTGAGGAGCAGACAGCACTCAGAGATCTTCCAAGAAGGCAGACGACCTCAGGGAACTCATCAAGGCGATGAGAGAGAAAGGAATCACATTTATTGAGCACTTACTACATAGCAGACTCTGACACGTGTGGAGAACAGCTCATGGGTAGTGAGGAAGGACACAGGCTTTGGGATCAGAGGATCAGAGTTCGCATCCCGATTCAGTCATTTCCCAAGCTGACTGTTCTGAGCATGTTCCTGAGTCCTCTTGAAAGAAACCTATAAGCCTCAGTTTTTAGCCTTTACAGTGGAAATGCATTTTCCCGGTGTCACAGAGCCTTTCGAAAGATGAACTGACCACTTGCATAAAGTGCTTATTTCACAGGTAGGAGGGAGCCACTTCCCAAGATTACAGAGTAGGTACAAGGTGGAAAGGGAAGACTGGCCTGGGTCTCTCTGACTTTGGGCTCCCCGGATTGCAATACACGGTCGAGACGAAGCAAAGAGGAGATGTGGTTGAAGGGGTGGGCTCGTGCCTGTACAGTAGCTCCCCCTCTCTGGCCTCACCTGCCACAGCTCTTGTCCCACTGTTGACTCTACTTCTTGAACGTGCCAGGCTACCTCCAGCCTTCGAGTGTTGGCAGTAGCAAATTAGGATTCCATTGTCCTGGCTCCTGCTTGACTCACTCCCTCACCCCCTTTATATGCTTGCTGAAATTTTACCTTCTCACGAGGTCTCCCCTTCCCAGCCTGACCACCCGTGGAATTCTCAATATACTTTTTCTTCTTTCCAGATGCTCCAAGGGGGCAAGGATCCTTGTCTGTTTTCTTCTCCTCCACTGATACATCCCTAGTGCCCAGAAGGGTGCCCGAGACTTAGTAACCAGTTAATAGACATCTGATGAATACAATGTTGAATGAGTGAGCAAATGGAAGAAAGTTCAGGGAAAGATGAGCCCTAAGACTAGGAGGACTTTTGAGTACTGAGTTTTGAGCCTAAAGTTGTTAGGACAATATAAAGCTCAGTTACCTAAACTGTAGTTCAAGGTCGCATTGACCAGAGGCCAGCTTGAATTTCTGCCGAGTTGTGTAGTATTGAACTAGAACTAGAACTTCTCACCCCCGCGTAAGAGTCAGGGCTAGCCCCAGGTTTCAAACATCTTTTCATTTATCCAGTTGGTCAACAAATATGTAGTGATACTGCTATAGTCCAGGCACATGGGAAGGGGATTGGGTCTTAGGGATACAAAGATGAATAAACCACTGTCCCAGCCCTGCTGGAGCTCTCAGTCTAGGGGAAGAAACAATTACAGATCATTAGGTTAAAAATTAATGAAGTTAAGTGTGGTGACAGAACTTGTACTAGGATTGGTGTGTCCTGTGATCACAGGCTGAGTGAGGCAGGTGGGTGGACCAAGGAGGCAAAAGTTGGTGCTCTGAGGCCAGTAAGTTGGTTTTCTTTCACACTGATATCCTTTAAATATTTGCTCGACTGAATTTCAGTGAAACAGGACAAGCTTTTTCAAGGCATATAAAAGCATTTGCACTTTATTTCATAAAATAAGTGACTTGTTCCCAGTAAATAGCACAGTGCCATGCAATATTTTGTTTTAGATGATCAGCAATTGCATACATATGCCAAAAATACCAAACAGAGACAGGCTGGGACGAGCAAGAAGCGTTTATTTTAATTCTCACTTAGGAATGCTGTTTAATTTGATGGGAGAGGAACAATGTACACTTCACCCATTAATACATAACTGGAAACCAGGGTTGACTGGCACCATGTCGACTTTTTTCTGTAGTTTATTTTTTTTAAGTTTTATTTACTTATTTGACAGAGAGAGAGACAGCGAGAGAGGGAACACAAGCAGGGGGAGTGGGAGAGGGAGAAGTAGGTTTCCCGCGGAGCAGGGAGCCTGACGTGGGCTCGATCCCAGGACCCCGGGATCATGACCTGAGCTGAAGGCAGGCGCTTAACCGACTGAGCCACCCAGGCACCCCAGTTGTTTTGATAGGGCCTTATTGATTGGGTTCTGGGTTGCAGCCTGGCTGATCCATCTTAGCTTCGATCTTGCCATGTCTTCCTTGAGCCTCAGCGTTGTTGTTTTTTTTTGCCTGTCAAATGGGTTTAATAATTAGCTCAAAGGATTGTTAAGAGAACAAAATACTGTTTGTGCCAGTTTTTATGTTTTCTTTAAAAGTTGTGGTAAAAAACACATAATGTAAAATTTGCCATTTTAACCATTTTTAAGCATACAGTTCAGTAGTGTTAAGTATATTCACATTGTTGTGAAACATCTTCAGAACTTTCTCATCTTGCAAAACTGAAACTCTGTCCCCATTAAACAGCAACTCCCCATTGCTCCCTTCCTCAGCCCCTGGCAACCACCACTCTCCTTTCTGTCTCTATGAATTTGATTACGTTAGATACCTAGTATTAGTGGAATCATACGGTATTTGTCTTTTTGAGACTGGTTTATTTCACTAAGCATGATGTCCTCAAGGTTCATCCATGTTGTAGCATGTAATAGGATTTCCTGCCTTTTTAAGGCTAATACTCCATTGGTTGTATACACCAGATTTTATTTATCAATGCCTCTGTCGATGGACATTTGAGTTTGCTTCCACCTTTGGGTGACTGTGAATAGTGCTGCAATGAACATGGGTATACAAATGTCTCGTTGGAGACCCTGCTTTCAATTCCTTTGGGTGCATCCCCAGAAGTGGCATTGCTGGGTCAGATGGTCGTCCTATTTTTAGTTATTTTGAGAAACGGCCATGCTATTTCCCCAGAGGTTGCATTGTTGTATATTTCTGCTGACAGTGCGCAAGGGGTTCAATTTCTTCACATCCTCACCAGCGCTTACTTTTTATTTTTTTGATAATAGCTTTTGTTTGTGCCAGTTTTAGAAATCATGCTGAATCATTCGTGTGAGATACAGAATTCGAAAGAGTGCAAATATTTGTATGAATTTATTTTATAAAAATATAAATGTAAACCATGTATTTGTATAAATATAAATATGTAGATCAATAATAGGGTGGATATTAAGGCAAATTGGGCTGGGTGGCCATAGTAGGCATGTTTTCAACATCATTAACTCACGTATATTGCGTGCTTGTTACGTATAGGGTAAAGCATTATGGAATGTTGTAATCATAGCAAATTTAAAAACGATAACAAGGGCGCCTGGGTGGCTCAGTTGTGAAGCGTCTGCCTTCGGCTCAGGTCATGATCCCAGGGTCCTGGGATCGAGCCCCTCATCGGGCTCCCTGCTCCACGGGAAGCCTGCTTCTCCCTCGCCCACTCCCCCTGCTTGTGTTACCTCTCTCGCTGTGTCTCTATCAAATAAATAAATAAAATCTTTAAAAAATAAAAAAAAAACAATAACAAATCCCATGTTTATGTAAAAGAAATTAAACCAGTTCAAAATCATATCAAGTAATGTGCAAAAGTCTTCAGTATGCTCTACACTTCTTCCTAGCTCCTGCCACGCTTTCAAAACTCCACTTCCTAATAGTAGCCATTGAACAAAACTTTGCTCTACCATTTTAGATACCTTCTATGCCTATATCTATATTCACGTTCCTTTTTTGGGGGTGGATATTACTATGTGTATTTTTCATTAAGAATTTCATTTACTTTTTATTTTTTAAAATTTTTATTTTTTTTATTTAAAGATTTTATTTATTTATTTGAGAGAGAGAGCAAGAAAGCATGAGCGGGGGTGGGGGGGCAGGGTGGGCAGAGGGAGAGGGAGACGCAGACTCCCTACCAAGCAGGGAGCCTGATGCAGGGCTTGATCTCAGGACCCTGGGATCATGACCTGAACTAAAGGCAGATGCTTAACCGACTGAGCCACCCAGGTTCCCCTGGAGTTTCATTTATTTAAAAAAAAATATTTACCCCCAGCTTTATTGATATATAATTGACATATAACACTTCAAGGTGGATAATGTGATGATTTGGTATATGTACATATTGTGAAATGCTTACCACACAAGGTGAGTTAACACACTGTTACCTCCCATAGTTACTATTCTGTGTGTGTGTGTGTGTGTGTGTGTGTGTGTGTGTGTGGTGAGAACATTTAAGATCAAATTTCTTAACATATATCAAATATATGATTACTGTGTTGTTAACAGTAATCACTGCGCTGCACATTACATTCCCCGAACTTACTTATCTTACAACTGGAAGTTTGTACCCATTGACTAGCATCTCCCAATCCCACCCTGCCCCCCAAGCCCTGGCAATGCTTTTTCGCATGAGTTTGGCTTTTTGAGATTCCACATATAAATGAGATCATACAGTATTTTTCTTTCTTGTCTGACTTATTCATTAAAATTTTTTAAATGTGAGTATTTTATTCAATTGAAATATTTTTTTGGTAACTGGTGGTTGTCTGTATTATATCCAACTTAAAATTATTACTGCAGATGTGATTATTCATGTTAGCATTTGAATTTATATAGTCTTAAATCTTGCGAAGGGATTGCTCCTGCCTGTGAGAAGTCATGAGTCATGTCTTGGTCATTCAGAGCAGCTAGGCAGAATGGTCCTCCAAGAGTCATTTCCAACATCTTTTTTTTTTTTTTTTATCATGTGGAATGGTTAGGATAGGTTCTTTCCCAGCTAGAGGTGCAGCTCTTCTTTTGTGAGTGCAATGGTTAGTAAGAGTTTAAGTTTTCATATATTAAAAAATGTGGGTTCAAGTCTGGTTCTCTTTAATCTCTTTGGATCACATATTCTTTCATCATTCATTCACAAGCGTCTGCCACATACGAGACACTGTGTTTATTGTCCTGAAGATACAGTAGAGAGGAACACAGAAGTTAAATCTCTTTTCTCATACGGTTTACATTCTAATATGGAGAGACAATAAACAAAATCCAAATCCATTTTTAAATCATATTTTTAAACTATTTTAATGTTACTTTCTATGTTCAATTCTGGCTTTGAGGGTGTCTGTGCTGTCTTCCTGGTACAGCATAAAAGCAATATCCGCACATATTCTTGATTCACCTCTTGGGTTAGCAATGCTTCATCATACTGTGACTAAACTAGCATCTGCTTTATTTGCCTATGGCAAAAATAATCATATTACCATTTAGTTTTCTGATATGACTAGAAAACTGATCATAAAATGTTAGGTTCATGATATAGTGTGTACCTTTGCAATTCTATGAATTCTATAACATCTAAGCTGATTTTTGAAAAATGTGTAGCAAGGTAATATCAAATAAAAATGCATTTTTGTAGCAAAAGTTGAGTCTCCCTGATTAGTCATTTAACTTGCTTTCATTTAAATCAAACCTATCGCAAAAAACATGAAAATTCTTTGAAAAATGTAAAATTCAATACACAAATATAAAGGGTTGTCAAGGATTTTAATAGAGAATCTGACTCTATTTTTTGACGTATGATTGCTGGCAGCTTTTAAGCCTCACCCTCTCTCTTCTTCTTGTGCCTTATATTTAGGCAAGCTGGTAAGAAAGCCTGGGTGCTGTGTCCTTTGGGACCGGCAGGAGGCTCCAACCAGCCCAGGGTAAATTTCCTCCTTCCCCTCCCCCCCCAACCACAATAAAACCCCAGTCTCCTTTCCCTGCTCTCTCAGGCCATTTTTAGACCAGCTTGGGAGTCCTATTTTGCTCTCCCCAGAAAGCCTCATAATGTGAGTAATAAAACTTTCCATACTCTCTTGGGGGTGTGTGTGTGTGGAATCATCAGTCTTGACATCTGAACCAAATCTTGAGTAAGGGTCCATCTGATTCTAAAGACTGGCCACAAGAATGGCTTTCCAGAAAACATCAGGGGAAGCACCCTTCCCATTGTTTATAGCTTCTAAACATCCATAAATATTTTGCTAAGTTGATTTATTTAAAACAATCCCGGTGGAACAATAGTTATTAGCAACATCCAGTTGTCTGTTGGAGCTTGCCTTCCCAGCCCCACCCAGGTCTGGAACTAGCCCTGAACTTCCAGGGATCAGGAATCAGATATGTCTCAGTACCTCTTGTGTTTGGCTGAGCCATGGACACACGTGTATCTACTGAGTTCCAGCCTTCTCCTTAGTCCTGTTGAGATGATCCAATCTATACATTGCCTCAATCTCTCTCCTGATCCAGGAATCTTGACCTGATCCACACTTCTATTGAGGAAGGGAACCTTAACAATTTCCCCAGCTGTGCATTGCTTTCTATTGTTCCAAGTACTAACTAGATAGTCTGTTGATGGACTGATTGCCTAAGACCAGACCAGCTGTTGTGGTGTCTCGCCATTCAGACAAAACCTCCCCAGATGCTGTCAGCCCCCAAGCAAGCAGGTTTTCCATGGTCCTTTGGACACAGCGGGCTGGGCTTTTTGGTTATCCTATGCAGGGACTGGCTCTACAGCATTGGCAATTTCCCTAGCCCCATCTCTCTCAGGCTTGGTTTCTGTATTCATCCTTCCCTATATCCCAGCATATATGTATATCCAGCCCTCCCCTACTCTGAATGCATGCATAAACACAGATAAATTCATTCTACCGGTGTTTCTTTTGTCTTAGTATGCCTTATGGTCAAGTATTTTACATATGGATTTATTTTTTTAAAAGATTTTATTTAGGGGCGCCTGGGTGGCTCAGATGGTTAAGTGTCTGCCTTTGGCACAGGTCATGATCTCAGGGTCCTGGGATTGAGCCCCATGTCGGGCTCCCTGCTCAGCGGGAAGCCTGCTTCTCCCTCTCCCTCTACTGCTCCCCCTACTTGTACTCTCTCACTCTCTCTGTCGAATAAATAAAGAAAATCTTTTTTTAAGATTTTATTTATTTATTTATTTGAGAGAGAGAGAGAGAGAGAGAGAAACAGCATGAGAGGGGAGAGGGTCAGAGGGAGAAGCAGGGTCCCCGCTGAGCCGGGAGCCTGATGTGGGACTCGATCCCAGGACTCCGGGATCATGACCTGAGCCGAAGGCAGTCGCTTAACCAACTGAGCCACCCCGCTGCCCCTAAGTAAATAATATCTTTAAAAAAGAAGATTTTATTTATTTCAGAGAGAGAGGGTAGGGGGAGAGAAAGAGATTCCCTGCTGAGCGGACAGTCTGACACAGGGCTCGATCCCAGGACCCCGAGATCACAACCTGAGCCGAAGGCAGATGCTTAACTTACTGAGCCACCCAGGTGCCTCTACATATGGATTTAAATTTTGTGTTTTCCCTGAGTAACTTCTTATGTCATGATTCTACATTATGCTTATTTACCTAACTGGTCAGAGAATTACTAAGAGTTACTTTCTAGTCATATTTGCCTCCATGCATAGCTATTTATAACTATCCTTCTAGAGGAAGAGAGAACTTCTAGACCCTCTTTTTTAGTGCATACTGGTGAGACTGACCTCAGGAGGGGCATACTATATCAGAACTTCTCAAGGCCCCAAATATTCCCCCAATGCCGTAAAAGATGCTTTACGGCTTCGTCTTTCATGTTAGATATATATTGCTGTGTAATTCAATATTACCTCACAGCTTAGTGGCTTCAAGCAATAAACATTTGTTATCTTATACAGTTTCTGTTGGCCAGGTATTCAGGGCAGGTTAGTTGGGTGTTTCTGGTTTAGGGTCACTCATGAGGGTGTGGTCAGAGCATGCACCAGAGCTTAAGACTTGACTATGGCTACGGGATCCTTCTCCATTTGGCTCACTCATATGGCTATTGGCAGGAGGACTCAGTTCCTTGCCACACGGACCTCTCTCCACAGGCTTCCTGAATGTCCTCCAGACATTGAAAAAGCAGCTTGCTTTTCCCCCCCACAGGGAATGATCCAAGAGCAAGCAAGATGGAAGCAGCTCTGTTTTATAAACTAGCCTCGGAAGTCATACACCGTCATTTTTGCAATATCCTATTGCTTGCACAGGTCAGCCCTAGTTGGTGTGTGAGGGGATGACACGAAGGCATGCATGTCAGGAAGTGGGGATCACTGGGGATATCTCGGGCATGGGCTACCACACCACTTTAGCTTAAGATTTGATCAATTTAGCTACAAAACTCTATACCATCCAGCTCTTTTTTTCTCTCCAGTCATGCCATGGGCTAGCTGCTGGGTAGTTTGAAGATTAGCTGCTCCCAACTTGCCAGTCAACTGTAGTGAAGGGGGGGGGTCTTGTGGTATAAACCTACTTGTTGCAGGTGATGGATCGTATACCACAGGGCTCTTTTCTAAAGAGAGGCTAGAGATGAGGCCACCCCTAAAGGACATCTTCAGGATTCACTTGACTTCAACAACAACAAAAAACTCTGAGAAGGGAGAAAATAAGATATAGGGAATGGGAAAAATGAGCAAACTGGGCTCGCTCACCTTTTTCTCAGAAACCCAGCCTACTAGACACCTTTACTTTTCCATTCGGTGGGTGTCAGGATTGCAGCACTGGGCTGTGGCCAGAAGAGGGCAGGCTTCTGCGAGCCAGAGACTGCGGGCTAACATCTTCAGAATAAAGGACCGGTAGAATCCTAACATTTCTGAGTTGGTAGACCCTGAAAAAAATCTATTAAGATCTTCTTATTTCAAAGAGGATAGAACAGAGGCCCCCAGAGGAGAAAGCAGCTTGTTAAAGGACTGTCAGCCTGCAAGTGACGTGGTTGGGATTTGAACTACTAGCCCCTGGATCATTTTTCCTTTCATTATACTAAAGTTCTTCCCTTTTAGTTAGAATTGCTTGAAAAATGGCCCTTCATATTTTAGGCAAATGGAAAGGATTAGGCATACTTCATTATTTCCCAAATTTGAGCAAAAGGACAATAAAAGTTTTGAGATTTTCATTTTTGACTTAAATCTTTTTTATATTGTTTGGCTGAAACTCAGACCAACATAAAATTTGGATTAAAAGGCCTTATATTTATAGCTCTTGTAAAATGATTCATTAAAGTCAAATTCATATAGTTAATAAAAATAAAAATTTAAAAACTAAGTTGACAACATTAACTGGATGTGGGATATGTTGTCATTCCTTGAGTTTAGCTAAAACTGAACTGCGATTTACTATCTGAATGTGGTAATGGGGTTGCTCAGCCTATATCCCCATGGGTAGTGCGGTTAATCAGATTTCCCACCACCTTTTCCCTATTCGAAGTGTGACAAACCTTCATTTGTATAGTGGGCTGTTTTAGCATTAATTTGTTCTCATTTAGTGAAAATGCTTCATTTATGGATTAATCTCACTTCTTTTCTCCTTAGCTTGGATGGGTCTACTTTTCTCCTACATAACTAATCATGAACACAAACAAGAGCAATGAAATCTGGGGAGATAACTGGTTATAAGGTGATTACCCAGAGATTATATTTATATTAATTTAAGCACTGAAATGAAAACAGACTCAAAAAAAAAAAAATCAGAGAACTTACAACTCCCTGAAAATATGAACACAAACAAACCCTCACGCTGAAATTGGAGAAGACATTGCGTCATGAGTTTGTTTTTAGTCCTGACCGTATGTTCTGGACATGCTATTGTTATCAAGACTTATGTTGATGTCAAAGGAAACAAGAAGGGTCATGAACAAATTGTTCAATTGTCAGTGATGATGTCTTAATTGCAGAGCTAGTTAATGAACGCACAGAGAAGAACACAGGCATCCTTTGCCTTCTCTGGAGACAGCCCTGAGGACAGGTAGCCACGTTGAGGCAGAAGGCTGGGTCTCCAGACAGCTCAGTGATGGGCTCTATTCTGTTACTGGGCACTTGCTTTGACCTTGTGGGGTAACTGAATACCCAGTAAGACATGCCTCAAACCAGACGCTGTGTGCGATGTGTGCCCCAGGTACCAGGACCTGCTTCTAACGAATGATGCCTTTCGGATGACTCTAAACATCAGGATGTCCTGCCTGAACAGTCTTGCAAAATTTACTTGGCTTAAGCAAGTTTTCGGTTTAAAAACATCAGTGCTGCTCTACTTTCTGAGACTGAGGAGCAGCATTCCACAACCAGGGCCCATGTCAAGAGTGGATTTTGTGGCTAACCCTCTCAACGTAGTCCCTTCTGTTCACAGGCACCACTTCTACGAACCAGTGGGAGGAAGCAGGAACACATTGTTCCCATTTCGCTGTAGCTTAAGGAGACAGAAAAGAGGCAAATGAGGGGTTTAGGCTGAATTAATTAAGCCCAACACATTTCAGTGGAAAATTTAAAGGTGTGAATGTTTGAGAAGTTTAGATGAACATTTTATATTCACACCCCCATCTCCACCTGTTGAAATATTTCTCCTCTTTTAGGCTTCTCTCCAAAGCTACTTTTCCCTGAAGACTTTCTGGACTCCCATAAGATGGGGTTCAGCCGCCCCTAATGCCCATGGCCATTTTGTGGGGGAGAGGGGACCCTGCCTAAAACACTGCTTTGCCCAAGGTTGTACATTTCCTTCAAGACAGGTTATCTTCAGAGTGCTTTGTAGATGGTATGAACTTGATGAGAGCTGGTTAGAGCCCAGAACACCCTGAATAACAACCAAACATTTAAAATGTAATGGCTTTGCCCATGGCTACTTTAGTTTTCTTAGTGAGGTTCAAAACCAAAATATTTCACATGGCGGTGGGCTCATAGAACGAGAAAAAGAGAGAATAGAGAGCTTCAGTCTCAGCCTCATCGTCAAGATGCAGTTAGACAGCTGCTTCGAAGAAGAGTTGAAATCCTGCTAAGGAAGCTGAAAGCATACTTTGATTTGGGGAGGAAAGTGTGCCTCAGTAAGAACACACAGAATCATTGGTGGTGGGCCCTGAAATGCTGATTTTCCTCTCTTCATCACTAAGATGTTTAACTGAGAAGGATTCCCTCCTGCCTGACCAGGTACATTCCTGGCCTGGCTTGATTTTTTGTATGGGATCCCTTCTTGGCGATAGCCTTTCCCCTGGGAACAGTGGTCGGTGGTGGAGCTCACAGCAGAAAAATCGCTGAGAGGGAAGGCACATGACAGTAGAGTGAGAATCCCGGCATGTGATCACTTAGGGACCAAGGAGAAATGAAATAGTTGCTCAGGCCACGTTACAGAGATATAAATGATTATTACCCTCTGATTCCCGTACTCTTTCTGTCTCCTCATCTCTGACCTTACAGGACTGTGAATGGACTTAATCAAGGCTCTTGATTGCAGGAGAAGTCTGTGATTAAGATTTAATAATAAATCATGGCTAAAGCACTCCTTGCCAGCAGACTCTGGGCCTGCCAATGTTAGCGCCGGATGTGCAGAGCTGGCTTTGGACATGTGATGAAGGATGGCTAAGTGATTTTCTCGGGTAGAGGTGGGGAAAGGGAGGAGGGAGAAGAAGGAAGTCCCCAAATATAGGCTCACCAAGTTTTCATTTTAACAATGTCTGGAAGCTTTAGAGCTCACAGAGTTTAACCTCCCATCTGATTGATTCATTCATTCAACTAATATTTACTAAGTGTTTATCATGTGCTGTGGGTACAACAGTGAACAAATCAGATAAAACAAAAAACAAAAACAACCTTGCCTGCATAAAGCTTACGTCTAGTAAAGGAGGACCAGTAATAAGCATATGCACAATTAAATTATGTAATATAATAGAAAGTACTATGGAAAAAATGAAATAGGGAGGGAGCTAGAGATAGTGGGGTGAATGTGAGCAGTGTTGTCATTATAAATAGGATGGTCCTCCTTGACAAGGGGTTATATAACATTTGTTGAACACTTGTGTCAAGGAACTCATTACCTCATAAAGGAGCATCTCAGTTTTGGAGTGCCTTCCTAGAAGTCTTTTTCATATATTGAGTTGAATCTGCTTTCCTGCAAAATGAAAAAAGTGAAAGAGGTAAAAAGTAATCCATACAAAATATAGCTAAAGAGAAAAGAGGTAACAGAGTCAATAGGACACATAAAGAAAAAATAGCAAAATAGTAGATTTAAACCTAACTGTAAAAATAATCACCTTAAACATAAATGGTCTAAACACCCAATTAAAAAGCAGATATTTTTAGATTAGATCGAAAACAAGACCCAACTTTATACTGCTTACAAGAAACACACTTTAAAGACACAAATACAATTAAGCTGAGTGTGGAAAAGGATAGAGCATGTTAATATTAATCAAAAGAGAGCAGAAGTGGCTATAATATCCAACAAAGCAGATTTCAGAGCAAAGAAGGTAACAGAGAGAGAGAGCGCCGCCATTTCATAATGGAAAGGAGTCAAAAGAAACTATGGCATAATATGCCTCATAGACGCCAAAAATCCTGACAAAATTTTAGCAAATCAAATCCATCAATACAAAAAAGGAGATTTATCTAGGTGGAGTTGATCTGATGAACGCAAGCAAGGTTGGTATAACATTTGAAAGTCAATCAGTGTCATTCGCCATATTAACAAAATAACAAAAGATAAACCATTTAATTAGCTCTGTAGGTGCAGAAAAAGCACTTAACACAATTCAACATTCATTCCTGATATGAGCTCCCGGAAAACTAAGAATAGAAAGGAACTTTCTCAACATGGTAAAAGGCATCTATGAAAAATCTATAGGTAACATTCTTCACAGTGAAAAACTCAAGATCAGGAATAAGGCAAAGATGTCTGCTCTCATCGCTTCTATTCAACATTATGCTGGAGGCCTAGGCAGTGCAACAGGCAAGAAAAAGAAATCAATGGCATCCAGACTGTGAGGGAAGAAGTAAAAATGTATTTATTTGCAGATGATATAATCACTTGTGAAGGAAATCTGGTGAAATCTATAAAAGAGCTACTAGACTAGTGAGTTTAGGAAAGTTGCATAGTACAAGATCAATATATGAAAATTCATTGCATTTCTGTAAACTAGGAATGAATAATCCAAAACAGATATGATACAAATAAACATTAAAAATATCAAATACTTAGGGATATATCTGCCAAAAGATATGCAATGCCTGTACACTGAAAACTATAAAACACAGTTGAGAGAAATGAAAGAAGACCTAAATAAATGTATTTATGGGTCAGAAGATTAAATATTGTTAAGATGTCAATTCTCTCCAAATTGATCTATGGATTCAACACAACCTCAAACAAATCTCAGCAGGAATTTTTGTAAAAATACACAACCTGGGGCAGCTGGGTGGCTCAATCCGTTAAGCGTCCGACTCTTGGTTTTGGCTCAGGTCATTATCTCAGGGTTATGAGATCGAGCCCTGCATTGGGCTCCACACTGGGCCTGGAGCCTGCTTAAGATTCTCTCTCTCCCTCTCCCTCTGACCACCCCCTCCAGGTAACGTGCACTCTCTCTCTATAAAAAAAAAAAGAAAGAAAGAGAAAAGAAAAGAAATACACAACCAAATTTTGCAATTCTTATGGAAATGCAAGGAACCTAAAATGCGCAAGGGAAATTTGACAAAGAACAAAAGTACTAGCTGATTCAAAAATTATTACAAAATTTACAGTAATAAGGATAGTATAGTATTACAACAAAGAGAGACATATCAAAGAAATAGAATAGAAAATCCAGAAATACATCTGTACATATATGGACAATTGGCTTTCAACAAAAGATCAAAGCTGATTCAGAGGAGAAAGGTTAACCTTCACAAGATAATATACATGTAAAGTGATATTTTTTTGCTTAAAAATTAAGGAAAGTATGCCGTTATTTCTTGGAGACCTTAGTTACCTTGGAGCAGAATTACTTTTTTTTTTTTTTAAAAACAGCTCATTGAGTATAATTGATATACAGAAAACTTGCATATTTAATGTATACAATTTGATGAGTTTGGACATATGCATGCACCTGTGATACTCTCACAAGAATCAAAGTAATAAATACATCCATCACCTTCAAAATTTTCCTTGGATCCCTCCCCACCTTCTGTGTAAGACGCTTACCTTGAGATCTACCCTCTCAACAAATTTGTAAGTGTACAATACTGTATTATTAACTGTAGGCACTGTAGCACTATATTGTACAACAGGTCTCTATCATTTACTCATCTTGCATAAGTAAGACTATACCTATCAGAGAAGTCCCCATTTCCCTTTCTCCCCAGTCCCTGGCAACCACCATTCTATTCTCTGCTTCTATGAGTTTGACTATTTTAGGTTCCTTACATAAGTGGAATCATACAGTATTTGTCCTGAGACTGGCTTATTTCACTCGACATAGTGTCTTCCAGGTTCATCAGAATTACTTTCTTACAAGGAAAGTAACTTATGTGAGTGGCTAGTTCGTAGCTATTGGCTTCGGAAAGTGCTTGAGAGAGGTTTTTATTTCACAATGCTAAGCAAACCAGAGAGCTGCCGGACAAGTCACCTGGGGGCTGTTGGCCCCAGTGGCCTCACTCGCATGTCTGGTGGTTGGCTTTGGTAATGCTGGCTGCCGGGCCCTGTTTGTCCAGCATCTAGCAGGCAATCTCAGGCCTCTGTACCTGGAGGCTATATTCTAAAAGCAGTAAGAGAAGAGAAGCCCACACGAGCAGGCACTTTGCAAGCTTCTGTGTGAGTTCTCTTGGCCAAAGCAAGTCACATGGCCAAAGCCAGATTCAAGAGACAGAAACATACAGACTCCACTTCTTCATGGAAAGAGATGCAAAGAATTTGTGACCAATCTTGGAAATATAACCTGAGGTGGTTTAGCAGAACATATTGCTGAGGAGTGAAGAAGCTGGGGCCAATGCAGGTTTAGAGTTCTCATGACCAAAGATAACATTGGGGCTGAGGCTGGGTTGCAACAGTGATTACTTACGACCAAGGTGGTTTGAACAAAGCTGCTTAGGGAAAGCTGGGGACCACCTCTCCAGGATCCTTCTGGTCTCCCATATTCTTGGGATTCTGTGAGCATTTGGCGTATGGCCATCTGCCACTTACCGAATCTCCGCATCTACCCCACTTCTGACATCTTGGGGGACGTTTTCCATCCCCCCAAGGCAGACGACTCTGGTTCTGCTGCCCTCTGTAGCTACAGCTCTTTTCATTGGTGGGTGCTTGGTAGCCTTGACTGTTAATAACACAGGCAAAGGAGTCTACATTCAGATCATGCCCACCTTCTTGCCTGGGAGGAGGACGATTCCTTCCCATCTTGCCAGGCTCCTACGGGAGCAAGAAAAAAAAATCACAAATTAATATCTCAATAAATTATCCTGCCACATTTGTTTATGCATTAAATGTTGTGACTGTTTATCTTTCTTTGAAATTACTCCTGAGCTCCATGGAGCAGAGTATTTTGTCTTATAAAATTTATCATTGTGAAATTGCTTGTCGCCGCTCCTCCAGAAATGTCAGGTTTCTGAATTAGTAAAATGGAGCACCACAATAGAACAACTTTTCTTTATGAGTTGTGTAGAGCTCCATCATTTGGATTAAAGAGAAATATCCATTAGCATACCCAGGTGCCTAGATAGACATTTAAAACATTAACAAAAATTCTTTTAGCATACGGGAGCTTCAGTTGATATTTTGAAAAAAAAAAAAAAAGATACAAAGGAATATTCAGTTTCTAACCTTCCATTTTTTTTTCTCTGTAAACGAACAGACAACATACCCAGAGATGCGACCATACAGACCCTTCAGAATCCAGGATAAACCACAGATCCTCTCCCCTTGGACTCTAGACATCTAGAGCGTGTCTAACGAACAGGGCCACCATGAACAGTTGTGGAGACCACCTGGATCTGTAGAGCTTGTCTACCCAGAGGGGTCAACGCTCTTTTCTAATTCTCCAGTAATGAGAAGTAGAAATTGGGGCTGGAAAGTGAGTGTTGGAGTGTGCATGAATTTATATTTGTGTGTTCAAAGAGAACCGTGGTGTTTTCAGGTTCCCGCCAATGTCCATTTCTCTTCCCCTTCAGAGGGTGAACTTTGTGGGAGTTGGAACAGTGTGTCATTGAGCCCAGTGCGTGCAGGGTGCTCAGTGAATGAACCACCATTCAGAACGTTACACTGGGCCCTGTGTGGGATTCGGGGGAGATGCAGTGTGAATAGAGCCTCTGTCACTGACGGGCCAATGACAATCTATTGATTGATGTCAAAATCATAGCTGGCCACACACATCATCCTCATTTCCAATGTGCGCCTTCAGCCTTCTTGCCAAAGACAGACCTCCCTCCTTTCTCCCCCTCTCCCCTCTTTCCCCGCACCCCCCCTCAGTCCCTTCCTCCCTCTTTTCCTCCGTATCTTCCTCCCTCTCTCCATTTGTTTTCCCTTCCCCCTGAAAGGACAACATCAAAGCAGATCCACATGAAGAAACTATTGGAGCCTCTTCTATTGGGGTTTACAATCCAGTGGGGATTGATTTGAGGCTATTAGTTTCTGGCAGTGTCCAAGAATATTAGGAAGACAGAATATGCCAGTGGATTTCTGAAGGCCGGCCCAAGGTATTGTGTCTTAGGGCTTGTGTTAATGAACAAAACAGAATAAAATATTAATATATACAGATGCATGGTCTAACCTGGATCACGGGCTCACGGTTTTGGGGTTTGGCCAGAATATATAGAATTTTCTTATGGGCTATTGTAAAATAGCAACTTGTATATTTTGGGCCTAGGTGTGTATGTGTGTACGTGAGAGAGGAATAGGAAACACCTGCCTATTGATTTTTAAAGTACTTCTTCCCCCATTGTGAGTAGGGTCAATTTCCTAAGGAATACTCCCTTCCCCACCCTTTTCTTTCCCCCTCTTTGCCTTTATTTTTGTTCTTTCTTCTCATTTCCTATCTGCTCCCTTGCTAACTCCTAATTCTATCTTTATTGCCCTTACATAAGCCAAGAGCAGGTTTCCAGATGGACTGATGTTTCTGTTACTGCCTTCCCTCCTAGGAAAACTCAGAGCCACACTAGCACTCACGACACGAGCTTTATTCTTGAACTTTAATGCAAGTGTGTATATTTATTAAAAATATTTGTGGGAATCAGGTCATACATAATTAAAATCAACAGACACACACGCACATATGTTACATCTTCTTTCCCCCATCTGACTGAGTTGTGTCGGGTGCCTGGCCCTTCCAACAGACAGGGAAGAAGAACTTTTAGAGGTGTAAATAACACAGAATGACTCAGAGTGGGCCAGAGCAAACCCAGATTTGGAGATGGCCCAGGGCTTTTGAAAAACATCCTAAGCATTTTAACGCAAATGCCTTGGGAGTGAAAGAGCTGGAGAGTTTATCCGCCACATCTGAGGGCCAGCTAGGCTGCGAGTGGCCGGGTCTGAGGTCTCTGTATTTGTTATGCAAATATTTGCAGTGAGAATTGGGAAATGATTATGGAATCAGCAATTTCTTAGTATGGTGGGGGTGGGATGTCTTCTGGGCAGCATTCTGCCTAAAGGCACTTCTCTTCCTGACCAGACCTCCCCCAGGGGAAGAATGAGCCAAGCAAGAAGTGCCAGAGGGCAGCACAAGGGAAGGAAAAGTTCATTGCGTGGAGTTGTGCAAAGGCAACAGGAATAAAAAAAGTGATGGAAATGTGCTCAGCACTGGGGGCACTGGAGAGTGCCCTGCATTTACCCAACGGCTCTGACTCCAAGAAACCACTTATTGGGGTGGGAAAGAGAAAGGCTTCAGAAGAAGCCCACTCTTGGTGTTAAGACCAGAAAGGCAAGGGCCTGGTTCAGAGCTGAGAAAAACTTGACAAATACACAACTGAGGAGGGAGGGGAGGCTCAAGCATACTTATTACACCTGCATACGTGATGAGTCCTAGTGTAAAATCTTGTGTGTGTGTATATATATATATAACATACACACACACACACACACACACACACATATAAGCAAACATAAAATGACACGTTTAGGTTGGCTCTGGAGTGAATCTACACACAGTTTATTCAGAATGTTTGGGTTCTTTGCAGCCGCCCTACTCACTCATTCATTCATTTATTCACTCATTCATTTGTTCATCCGTCCATTTGGTTCCTATGCTGTGCCAGACGCTCTGCTGGGCACTGGATGTGTAAAGATCAGAAAACACGGCACCTCTGCAAAGAAGCTCACAGGCCAGTGACGAAAATAGTCCTTTGTACAATTATAAAGCAGTGACAGGGATGTCTCAAGGGCTTTATGGGAGCACAGATGATGGAGTCTGTTATGGGTTAAAATGTATGCCCCCGAATTCAGATGTCGACTCTCTACCATCCAGGAGCTCAGAATATGACCTTGTGCAGAGACAAGATCTTCAGTGACGTCATCAAGTTAAAAACGAGGCCGTTAGGAGCTGGCTTCATTCAATATGGCTGGTGTCTCCGTGGGCCATGTGGGGACGGCGGCGGAGACTGGGGCGAAGCTCCTACACGCCCACGGAACGGCACCAGACCACGCCGGAACACCGCCGGAAGCCGGAAGCCGGAAGGTGTAATAACACGCAGGCACGCAGCCGACTGCTCCTCGCGGTCCTCACCAGGGCCCTTCCGGGAGCTGCCGGGAGGAGCGTCAGAGAGGGCTTCCGGGAGGAGAGGACCCGGCAGCAAGTTGTCAGGGAAAGGGGGCGCGGTGTGATCTCAGAATGGCCTGCCGCACCCGGGAAGAGCACACACGTAAGGAAGGAGGGCGACGAGAAGGCGCTGGGGCGGGAGCGAGGCCGTGGTGTGGCGTGAGAGTGGCGCGAAGCCGCGAGCAGGAAGCGGCGGCGGGCACCGGGCTGGGGGCGCGCACCGACACGCAGGCCGATGCCACGTTTCCTGCCTCTGGAAAAGCCCCGTGGCCCCCCCACCCCCAAGTCCGTGTCACTCTCCTGGTCCCCCTCACAGCGGAGAGCCCTGGCGCTTGGACCCGTTACTGGGTTTTGCAAAGCCGGTGCCTTGCTGGGAGCAAAGCCGCCTCCGGCCAGGAGAGCAGCACGAGGCTTCGGGCCTGCACAGCTCCCGTTCCTGGGTTCCGGAAGGGCCGGCTGGCTCTGTCCCGCCTGAGATGGCTCTCACTTCAGGGACCGTGCGTTCCTCCTCCGCATCGTGAAGCGAAAGCTTCCAGATGATGTGAAGTAGAGGGAATGTTTAAGCATCACCTAAGATCATAGGAGTGTTCCGATTCCTGAACATTGTTTTGTCTTTCAGCTTCCTCACAACAGGAAGACTGCTAACAAAAAGGCTTTTGCCCAGCCGCTGCGTTCGAGAAAATCCGGCTATTTAATAGGTGAGAAGCAGTTCCTGTAAGCACCGCCTGGGGATCTGTGCTCCGGCCTCTCACGTGACTCTGTGGGGTTTTGGTCTAAATTTCCCACCTCTGGTACACATCTCAAAGGGTTCTGTTCTGGGAGCATATGGCCCGAAAGGCGCAAAGATTTATTCTGCCTAAGAAAGAAGATTTTGTTTTGTTTTGTTTTAATGTCAACCCACCTTTTATATCATCTTTAAAAATTCTGGTGCTCCGGAGCACAGATCAGGCCATTCACCCCAGGGGAGCTTTAAATTGAAGACATTTGTAATCTTTTTCTTTTAGGTTTCTTTAGAATTTAACCTAAAATAAATATGATAGCTCGGTGATACTAAAATGTAATGGCCCTTGCCTTTATATACTAGACTGAAAATCGTACTTGAATCGTTCGGGAAGTATCCTAGTTAGGAGTAACACACGTTTCTTTTGGGAATGGAAGAGCTGCCTTGTAATCTGGGTGGGTCTCCTTAATTTTTTAAAAATTAGCACTGTTACATATATAAGAGAAATGCTTAAAATCTAGTACTCTGTCTGCAGAATTAAATGGCCCATACACATGCATAATTGCAAATATTAAAGATTTCCTTAATTTTTAAAATTATTTTATTTTATTATTTTTTTAAGATTTTATTTATTTTTCAACAGAGAGAGAGACAGCGAGAGAGGGAACACAAGCAGGGGGAGTGGAAGAGAGAGAAGCAGGCTTCCTGCTGAGCAGAGAGCCCAGTGCGGTACTTGATCCCAGGACCCCGGGATCATGACCTGAGCCGAAGGCAGGTGCTTCACGACTGAGCTACCCAGGCGCCCCTAAAGATTTTATTTATTTATTTATTTGTCAGAGAGAGAGAGAGACACAGCGAGAGAGGGAACACAAGCAGGGGGAGTGGGAGAGGAAGAAGCAGGCTTCCTGGGGAGCAGGGAGCCCGATGGGGGGGATCATGACCTGAGCCAAAGGCAGACAGGTGCTTAAGGACTGAGCCACCCAGGCGCCCCAGGGATTTACTTTTTAACTCAGAAAAGTTAATGACAAAACTTGTACCGCATGCCTTCCCCCAGCATCCCTGCAACACACTCTGCTCCCACTTCCGTTTATCAAATAACTTAAGGGTGGAGCTCAGGTGCTCAGCAGCAAAGGACTGTCTGTCGCTACTCATGAGGAAGTTCAAGCCTATGGGGGGAGGGGACTGTTGTATAAATATGGCACGTGCTGCAACAGGATATGAATAGGGCGGTGGGTAGCTAAGCGGAGGGGTTGAGAAATCCTTCTTGGACATCATATTTAACCTGAGGCCTGAGAGATGGGCATGAACTTACCAAGTAAAGAAGGAGGGGAGGCATATTCCAAACAGGAAAATTCTGCATAAATGGAGAAAAGAGTGGGAAGGTCGGACAGCGAGACACTCAGTGTGCCCAGAACATGACATATGGGCACAATGGCTAGGAATGAGAGCACAGCGGTTAGATGAAGTCTAGATAGGGGGAAGACTGTGCCATGAAGTTTATGGACTGTTCGTGGAACAGTTTTTGGACATCCTGATCAGATCTGTTATTTTGGATGCTTACCTGGCAGTACCCTAGTGGGAAAGGTAGTGGGGAGAAAGAAGAGCATGAACCAACCCGAAGGATGTGGTTCAGGTGAGGCGCAAGGGGGCCTGAACTGGAAGCATAAAAGTAGGGGTGGAAGGAAGATGTGGGCTAGAGAGAAAGTTAGGGCTGGCAGCCCATTAATTGGGGTGTCTGGCTGCATATGGGGATGAAGAAGAGTCAAGACAAGACCTAGCTTGGAACATGGTACCTGCTATGAACTGAATTGTGTTTGCTGTACATTTATATGTTGAAGTCCCAACTCCCAATGTGACTGTATTTGGAAATGGGGACTTTAGAAGGTAATTAAGGTAAAATGAGGTCATAAGGTGGGGCCGTGATCCAGTAGGATTCAGGTTCTTACAAGAAGAGACACAAGAGAGCTAGCTCTCTTTCTCTCTCCCTCCTGTGAGCAAATAGTGAGGAGGCGGCTGTATGCCAGCCAGGAAGAAAGCTCTCATCAGAAACAGAATCTGCTGGCACCTTGATCTTAGACTTCCCAGCCTCCAGAACTGTGAGAAATAAATGTCTATTGTTCAAGCCACCTGGAGTGCGGCATTCTGTTATGGCAGCCTGAGCTGACTACGACAGTGCCCATTAACTCATAGAAAGAAAGAATGCAAAGGACAGAGATTTTTGTTTTATCCATCCATCCATCCATCCACCCATCCATCTATCTTTAGTTTGGTTTTAGACACATGAAGTAGGAAATGCTAATAAGGTAGAGAAGAGATGTCCAGTAGGCAGCTGGAGATTTAGAATAGGAACAGTGGGGAGAACTCAGGTCAGCGTTTTCGGTATAGAAGCAGAAGCCAAGGGTGGAGATTGTCTAAGGAAAGAATGTAGAATTAGTGAGAAAGCCAGGAAAGAAACAGGGGAATCCGGACATAGAAGGGCGAACAGAAGAAGTAGCCAGAGAAAGAGTTGCAAGCGAGAGATGTTCTAGGAGCAAAGTGTGTGTGTGTGTGTGTGTCTTAAGGCCATTTATCAATAGTGTCCGTGTACTCTAGAGGGCTCAGCTAGGCTGAAAACCAAAAACTAAAGCTCCGGGCTGGGAATTAAGAGATAGTTATCAGGAGCCATGTCATTGCAGTGCCAAGTTGCAGTTGGTTGAGAAATGCATGGAAGTTAAGAGAAATGAGGATAGATTATGATTTTAAGATATTTGCTTATGAAATGCACAGGGGAGATGTGGAGGTAGCTTGAGGAGGAGGCAAATGTGAGACACAGTTATTTTCCCTCTCTGCTTCTGAAAGTCCACATTAATTCCTATTTTTATGCGAAGGAACCATGGACAGCTATAGAAATAAAATTGTACTCTTCTTTTAAGCAAATCATCCCCTTTCATTATTTTAGATTTGTGATGTCTGTTTTCCACCCAACGGGACAAATCCTGTATCTCTTTCCCCTACAGACTCTTCATCTCATTGGCTCATTTCTCTTGACCTCCTGAAGACCATCGTGTTTTAACAAGGTGTCAGGATCCCCAAAGTGAGGTCAGGGGTGTGCATGGGTTTGTGACTGAGTGTTAGGGCACAGAATGTGAATATGCAATATGATGCAGGAGACCCCTCTTCTGTGCAGAGGATCAGATGTTATTAATGGTAAAGTTTGTGTTATATAATGTGACCATGATGAAAAAACAAGATAAAATCTGTCCACAAAACAATTATGGTCCCTCTTCTTCCCACTGCAGATTATGGTTAGAATGAAAAATGCATAAGAAAATATTTGTGTTTTCTTTTTTCCTCCATCTCAAATTTATAGAGAACTACTTCGATATGCTTGTGTGAATCTATCTTGGAGATTGATAGTCCAGTGGGATGTGATGTAGACCTCTGTTTTAAATTGCTTAATAGTTGAAGTGAAAGAAAATATGTATTAGAAAATTCTTCCTGGAACATCAAAATAATGCATTAATTTAGGAAAAAAGTGATTCATATGTGACCTTGTGTAATATTTGACTTTTAAAATGCCACACATAGCACTTATCTGGTTTTTAGCTTTGCTGGGAAATGGCTGTATGCAGCAAGGATAAAAGGCTTCCAGCTGGGATAACCATCCTATAATTAGTGATGCATTTTTTAAAAGGAAAACCAGAAATTATTGGAGACAGTTGATGTAAAAATCTCTACATTGCTAAAGTATGTGTGTTGGTAGCATGACAGTTTTAGCCCTATTGATGCAGTGTTACACACACACACACACACACACACACCAGTTTCTCTTACCAGCATATTTGAGGAGGTCAGTTTCCTTTCTACTGATTTCAGTAGAATTCACTGGAAATCAGATCTGTGAATTTATGTGATACTGTGATATAAAATGAAATATATATTTGGTTTTTGTCTCCAGTTCCTGGCACACAGCTCCTAAAATTCCTATAGTTTCCTGAGGAGCATCTTTTATTATAATATTTGGTCTTTTTTCCAGTTTCTCACGCAAGAACTTCTAAAACTCTTGGAGTTTTCTGGGTGACAGGGGTGAGAGGAGCATCTTTTGTTACTCATAATCTCCTTTCGACTATACCTGAGTTTATGCTAATGAGGTGACTCTTGGTAGGTCCCTGGATGGCTTCAGAATGGGCTTTGGTTGGGATGCCTGGGTGGTTCAGCATCTGCCTTTGGCTCAGATCATGATCTCAGGGTCCTGGGATTGAGCCCTGCATCGGGCTCCCTGCTCATTGGGGAGCCTGCTTCTCCCTCTCCCTCTATCTGCAGCTCCCCCTGCTTGTGCTCTCTCTCTCTCTGACAAATAAATAAATAATACCTTTTTTTTTTTTAATTTTTTTTAAAGGAGGGAATCTGGTTGCTAGAGGAACCAATCAAGTGATTAGAGGGTTAGAACTTTCAGTCCCACCCCCAGCCTCTGGGGAAGGAAGAGGGCTGGAGATTGAGTTAATTGACAGAGGCTGATGATTTGATCAATCATGCCTGTACCATGCTATACCAACCTCTAAATGACAGGGTTTGGAAAGCTGTCTGGTTGGTGAATATGCCCCGGTGCCAGGGGGGTGGTGCACCAGTGAAGGGCATGGAAGCTCCAAGCACTGGACCGCATACCTCTCTTCCATGTGGTGTTCCTAAGTTCCACTCCTTATACTAAACCAGTAATGACAACCAAAGGGTCTTCCTGAGTTCTGTGAGCAATTCTATCCAACTGTTGTGTCTGAGGAGGGGGTTGTGGGAACTCTGGATTTATAGTGGGTCAGTCAGAAGCACAGGTGATAGACGACCTGGGACTTGGGCTCAGGGTCTCAAGGGGCACTGAGCTTTTAACCTGTGACATCAGTGCTAACTCTGAGTAGTTAGTATTAGTAGTAGTTAGTAGTTAGAATTGAATTGAACTGTTGGTGTCCAGAGAGAATTGGTTGGTGTGTTACCGCCCCCTACCCGCACCGCCCCCCGCAACATATTTGGTGGCAAGGAGTTTTCGGAGTAAAACATCTCTGAATTTATGTCCATATACATGATGATTTTATCACAGTGAAAAATAGTAAGAATTCTCTACTTCGAGTTCAAGAGAACCACTGTTGTCGCTCAGCACTGGAAGCTGAAGTCATCTCCTATATCACCAGGGCATTCTCCTCTCTCTTCCTCAGTACTTCCAGAATATTCAGCTCATATCTTGATTGCTGCATTTTCCATGTGGTACTATTATGAGAAGTTTGCATGTTGGTCTCTCCACTGGATTGTGGGCAGGCACACTGGTAGTTAGCACACCTGGCTAGTGGTCCTCAAACCTGTCTGATATCACAATCACTTAAGTTTAAAAAACACTGCTAAGTGTGTTTCTGTGTCCTCTGAGAACCAGATGTCAAAAAAGGGTTAGATAGGCAAGAGATTTACTGGGGGCATCATTTGTGAAAGAGGAGGAAGGGAAGGGCAGGAGTGGTGGGGAGGGCCACGGGCCCATGGCCCACAGTTGACACCTGCGAAGGGAGAGGGGCTGGAAAGATCTCAGACAGCAGCGTGGTTCTGAGACCCCTGAGGCCAGGCTGATGGGATGTGCCCGAGCAAAAGTGACCTGTCGGACGTGTTCCATCCCACAGGAATGAGGCAGAAGTAGTACTCCACAGTGCGCGGTCCCAGGTTGGAGCAGTGTGTGTATGTGTGTGTGCGTGTGTGTGCGTGCATCATAGAGTGACCAACTGCCCTGGTTTGCCTAAGACTGAAGAGGTTACTGCGACCTTCCATGCTCAAACTGGGAACATCCTGGCCAAATCCTGATGAGTTGGTCACCCGAGTGTGGCCTCGGCACGAATGCAGGGTGGTATCCAAAGGGGCAGCAGGGGACCCACCACACAACTGGGATCGTCTCCCCTTTGCAGGTGCTTTTGGAAGAGAGCTGAGTGGTGTACTTTATAGCTGCCGCTGCCCCCGTGGTTCTTCCTGACGCTAACCAGTTCTCCAGTTCTCCACACACCAGCTGAGTGTCCGATAATTCAGTTCAACCCTGACTTACCTACTTGGGGTTGGGGTGATAGCCCACAAGTCAAAGGACTCAGTCCCAGCAGACTGCCTCTATGTTAGCAGCCATGAGAGAGGTCCCCAGGAGGCCACGCTTCTGCCCAGCTGACTATAGATTTGGGGGTTCCCACACCCCCCTTCAGGCATGATGATTCCTGGACAACTCAAAGGGCTCAGGAAAGTCTCTGTTTAGGATTACAGATTTATTAGAAGGATATAGCTGAGGAAGAGCCAAGTGGAAGAGATGTTCTGGGCACGGCGTGGGGAAAGAGATGGAAACTTCTGGGCCCTCTTCAGGAGTACCCCTCAGGAGCTCTCCAAATCTCAAGTTTTTATTGGACTCAGTCTCCAGCCTCCCTCCCCTCCCCAGATGTTGGGGGTGGGGCTAAGAGTTCCACCCCTAATTAGAAGTGTGGTCTTCTGGTGACCACCCCCATCTTCAGGATATCCTGTATCTATCCAGGGGCGCCAGCCTGAGTCACCTCATTACCCTAAACTCAGGTGTGGCCCATAGAGGCTCATTATGAATAACAAAAACATTCCAATCACTTGGCAAATTCTAGGGGTTTTAGGGTCTCTGTGCCAACTGGGGACAAAGACCAAATATATATATTTGTATTATACTACAGCTACCAACCAGAGATTCTGTTTCAAGTGACCTGGGGTAGGGCTCAGACAGTTGCATTAAAAAAAAAAAAAACACCTAAGGGAGACCAGTATATAGCCAGAGTTGAGAACCATGAGAAGCCATTCTTTAAATTTATTTTGGTGAATGAAAAGTGGGGAGGGAAAGAGACAGGGACTGTTTGAGGAGGCTTGTTTAGGGAAGGCAGCTGCAGGCTGGGGCAGACTTGAGGGAGCAGCCCTGGGCTGGATCCGGATGCGCGGGTGGTTTTCTGGGTTGGCTGCCAAGCCTGGAGCCCTGCTGCTGGGGAGAAAGCATGGGCCTGCCTCCCAGGTCCATGCAGGCCTGGGCAGGGCAGACTGGGCCAGATAAAGAAAGAGGTGTGCTGGGAGCTTGGATCTTCATTCCATATCCCGAAGTCTGTGGTGCAGGAGAGCCCAGTTTTCCCGTAACCAAAGGAAGAGCAGGTGCTTAGGACATCAGCACACGCATCCTCTTCTACCTGCCCACAGGGCTCCCATTTCAAGTTCATTCTCCAGGAGATTCACAAGGCCCTGTAAGCCATAAGAGGGAAAAAGTAGGAAAATTTCACAAGGAGGACATTCAGTTTCACAAGGACAATATATAAGTTCTCTTAGTTGATGCTTTACATCTCTCTTCTTTTTTAAAAAAGATTTATTTATTTTAGAGAGTGGGGGAGGGGTAGCAGGATAGAGTCTCAAGCAGACTCCCTGCTGAGTGTGGAGTCCGACATGGAGCTCGATGTGGGGCTCGATCCCAGGACCCTGAGATCATGAGCTGAAGGCAGGTGCTTCACTGACTGAGCCACCCAGGCACCCCATGTCTCTATTAGCTTTTGAGCATAGCTGTAACAAAAAAACCATGTGCTGGGGGATTTAAATGACAGAAATATTTTCTCACACAGTTCTGGAGGCTAGCAATCTGAGATCAAGATGTTGGCAGGGTTAGTTCCTTTTGGGCTGTGAGGGAGACTCTGTGGAAGGCCTCTCTCCCTGGCTTGTGGGTGGCCGTCTCTCCTTCCCTCCAACCCCTGTGTCCCTTCCCTTCACACCATATTCCCTCTGTGCCTGTCTGTGTCCGAATTTCCCCCTTTTATAAGGACAATGGTGTTACTGGATGAGGGCCCACCTTAATGATCTCATCTTAACTAATTTTATCTGTAATGACCCTATTTCCAAATAAGGTCACATTTGAGGTCCTGGGGTTTAGGACTTTCCAGCTTCTGGTTTTATCTTTAGTGCTCATCAGAAGAACGGCCTGGTAATAGCTAGATAACCATAGCTAGATAACCCAACTTGATCTGAGTTCTTCCCAGAGCCGATGCTTCAGTACATAGTATATGGACAAGACAGACCCTCTTTGCAGGCCCATTGGCCAAAACAGTTTAGAAAGATTCCATAATGATCCTGTGCAGCAACTAAGGTTATTAAGATGTAATGTGCCTAAGTATATACATTTTGTACCTTCCTTCTAGAAAGAGCAGTCAGTGGCAGGAATTTCATTTTGTTCAGTTATTTCTAAGAGAGGACGAATATTTATGATCCAACCAAAGGGACTCCAAGAATAGCAAAGAGCCTGATGATAATCTCTGAGAAACACATGAGGCATGGGACACATTGGCCCTAATATGAGGATTACTTTATTTAGGGATAACCTTAGCAAGGAGGCTCTTGCCATAATCATAATCAATACTTCTGCTTATGTATCATTTTGCAGTGTACAAAGCAGTTGCAAATATGTGACCCCATTTCCTTTCTCAGCCCTGCTGTTTAAGTGGGCAGAAGAGAAATGATCTTTATTGGCGGTGGAGGAACTAGGGTCTCATAAGGAGAAGTGAAGTGTCTAAAGTCATGTAGGCGGTAGGGGATACAGACCCCATGGATTCTGACTTGAGGTCCAGTTGCCTTATTTTTCATTTTTTTTTATAACACTGAAATGTATCGTTTGCATTGAAGAATGTGAAATGTACATGTGCAAATTAAGGAATAGTGATGACTTGAAGGCCATATAGCCACCACTTGGAGTAAGAAGTGGAATGTTTCAGGTTCCAGTCCTGTGGAAGCCCCTGTTTGCTCCTCCTTCCCCCCCGAAGTAACTCAAACCCTGACTTTTGTGTTAATAATGATCTTGCTTCTCTTATAGTTTGATCATGTAAACAAGCATCCCCAGTGACACACTGATTTTGAAGAACTGAGTAACTAGCACAGGCCTGGCTGTGTAAGGAAGGGGCAGTATTGCCACTGTCAGATGAAGACTCCCAAGAGAGAATAAGCTGATCTCTGGTCCAGTGTAGGGCTTCTGTTGCCCCCAGAGTTGAAGAGCCCCTTTGGGGGAAGTCATGTTCAGGCCTGGAGTGAGCTCTGAGGGACATGGGCTCAGAATACTCAGGGCACCCAGCTGGCGGGGATGTTGGGGAGCTGGTATTGGAATCTGGCAGAAAAATGTTCAGAGCTGCTTGCTGCTATGTGTTTTCTGCCTTAAGCCCATGATGGGCTATTTCCACCAGGTGGGAGGTTGCCAGAGCCCGACTCCTTGGAGTGGTGAGTGAGTGTCTCCAGGTTAGGCAGGTAGCAGTTTTTAAAGGGAGGCCCTGCTTTTAATGCGGAGGTCCCCACACTCTGAACACTCACTGTGAATAAGCTTCAGTTCTGGTTGTTTTCTTTCATTATTTTGGTGATGATTTACTTCCCATCCATGTACTCCCTCTTACTGGATTTTCTCTTATTTAAAGTTCAGCTTCTGAACGTGTCTTGTAATTTTCCCTGCTTTTCTTCTACATTGTCTACAGTTTATCTTTCCAGGAGACTTCCTTTTCTTTTTTAAGATTTTATTTGAGAGAGAGAGAGAGAGAGAGAGAGAGAGAGAGAGAGAGCGAGCATGAGAGGGGAGAGGGTCAGAGGGAGAAGCAAACTCCCCACCGAGCAGGGAGCCCGATGCGGGACTCGATCCCGGGACTCCAGAATCATGACCTGAGCTGAAGGCAGTCGCTTAACCAACTGAGCCACCCGGGTGCCCCTCCAGGAGACTTTGTTAACTTTAACTCCCAGCACTGTAATTGATTTTTTAATTCGTGCCATCATGTTTTTGATTTTCAAGAGCCATTTTTTTGGTTTCTTGAATAGCACTCTGTCTTTGTTTCCTGGATGCAAAACTTCTCTTATTCCTGAGGTGATAAAAGCTATTTTAGAATTCTTTTTTTTTTTCTCTTGACTAGTATCTAGAGGTCTCACAGTTAGTAATTTTTAGAATAGAGATTCAAACTCAGGCAGTCAGACCTCAGAACCTGTCCTCTTGACATTGTCCTGAAATGCCTTCATTTTAATAAACATCGGATTCTGGCCCTGGTCAGTAGGCAGATTAAACACAAACATCAGATTTTTCCCTTTAGTAATCCCACTACTCAAAAGGACAGGAAGAAAAGCATAGGTGATTCCAACAATAAAATATCGGAAGATGGATTTTTGTGAGAAATTAATGAGAAAATTTGTGTAAAAGACTTCACACAGTGTCCAGCACCCAATAAGCGCAGCATAAATGTTAGATTTTATTAGTGTAACATAATACCTGCTTTTAAAAAATGAAAGAACTCCTTTTTAAAAATATTCTAAATGTGTCGTATATGATTTAAGAGCTTCCTTGTACCGAACTAGGTGCTTACTTCCATATATGAATGTTAAAGAAAAGGAGAAAAACTTTATCATGATATTGGCATAATAGTATAAATTTGGGGGTTGAATTTATTTTTATTTTATGGAGAAAAATCTGATGTGTAGTATATAGAGAAAAGTAATACATTATCAAAAAATATGAATATGTATAATCTACTTCTGAATGGTATATTGGAACTTCATATATCTTAGTTCAACTGGAAAACCCCCATAGATGATACTACACTCATATGAAACCAGCACATGAATTACTTTATGAAAGTATAATCTCTCTATCATGGCAAAAGTAAATAATTCAAGAAATGTTTATTGAACATGGACAATATATTTCCAAAAAACAAGATGCTGATTCTGGGGAGAATCCAAAAGTAAATTCTTGATCTATGCCTGCAGGAAGCTTATTAGGGGGGATAGGTACTTAATAATTAACTGGAAATCAAAGTAGAATTAAGTAATGACTTCAACAGAAAGAGAAGCAAAGTGCTACACAGGAGTTGGGCAAAAGGAATATTTAATGCCTGCTAAGGGAACTGATAAAGGATTCACTGAGGAGGGGGCATTTGGGCCAGGGCTCCCTCTGGTAGAAGGAAATAGAAAAGCAAAGCCCTTGAAACAGGGAAATGCATTGCCCATTCCAAGTCCTGTCTGGCTTTCGATGTACTATCTATTTTACCTCTTACTGTAGCCAGGACAGAGTCCTCATTTAAGTGTTAAATGTGCTTAAGTGAGCTCATTGGTTGATTTTGTTTCTCAGGTAGACAGTAATCTTGTTAGGGACAGATAGCCTGTCATAATTTTTTTGTATCTTCCCTCCCTCGCCCAAACTAATCTCAGAGTGTTGGTACATGGCAAATTCTCTGTAAATACTGGACGGATACAGGAACTTTTTGCTGCTTGGATGATACATTTTAATGTAGGAAAACTTGGAGGAAAGCTAGTACATAAGGAAACTATTAGGATTCTAGAATTCCAACCATTTCAAAAATATTTTCAAGTGAGCTATAAATATATGCTTATCTTTTCAATGAGTCTAAAAACTAATCACATAATAAACTCTAGAGTCTTCAAAAATGAGTTTTCTGTATAGACAGCCATTGCAAAATAAAACCCCAAACCAGTTAAAAAGTACTTTATTCCTGCTGAAAGTGCTCACTAAAATATTTAGAAGTTCTAAGAAAGCACCCCAGTAAAGCTAGGTCACATTGGAAACCATGACTTGGTTCTAGGATTCCACAAACAGAAGGACGTATTGTTGCTGTTCCTTGAGCAGTGTTTATGTCAGTGGTCTTCATTGCATGGTCCACTGGACTATTGGAAACATCCAAGCCATTTACTTGACTGCCTCAGGAGATTCCTGCCCTCAGAATTGGGCTTGTTTTAATAGAACACATTTTCTGTTTATTAGTTAGCTACTTTACAATTAAAAGCTTGGATTCAACAACAAAACCATTTCACAACATATCCAGCCATTCGTCACGACTTCCATTAATCACCATTTTGGGCAGTGCAGATGCTCTCTTCATGCCATGAACAACTTCTAAATTGGTCACCCAGAACCCTCATTCCTGCAAAATTTCAGCAAGCATGAGAAGAGCCTAAAGGATCCACTTCCATACTTGAAGAAATGTTGAAGAAAATTGTATATATGTGAAAGCCCTTTGGGCAGAACAGATTCCGGAGCAATAATGTGAGACCTTATAAAGTATAAATCCTGGCAGACCAATTTAATCATTTTCAGGGACGTATGGTAAGCCAGATTGAGCGAGAGGAAGCCAAGGATGTAATGTGCCTTGACTTTACAAAGATCTTTGTTCTGTGCTAACAAGAATACTCACCTAGAAATGGAAAATAATGTAGTTCGGGGGCACACAAGTTTGGGCAGGTCTGAGATGAAGATGTGGCTCCTTCCCTGGGCCCTGGCTTTATTTCTGCCTAGGATACTGGCCTCACTTCCATGACAGGGTGGGGAGGTGAAGGGAAAGGGCTAGGCAGCCCGTGTTTCCAGGGTACTTTCTTCCCACAAGAAGTAGCAGGGAAGTAGGACACAGCAATATCTCATGTTTACACACCGCCCTTGAAGTTTGCAAAGCATGTGGCATTAAAAAAAAAAAAAAGGGCTGTAGGAGTGTGTGTGTGTGTGCTGGCAGGGAAAGGTGGGGCAACCAGAAACAGCAAAAGACAGAGTGTCCTTTGAATGAATTACCTTTCAGTCCTTACCTGTCTAATGGGTGAGTTTTTGGTGCCTAGAAATGCCCTGTGCTAAGAATAGTGGATTCAGCAAGGAAGTGCAAGCATTCTTGCCCTGAAGGATGTTGTAGTAACTGAACTTGCTTGGTGGGAGGCCTTTTGCCTCATGGGTGGTTATGCTGGCACCAGATTCAACTGGGACGAACTGAAGCAACATACCTGTTGCCATCCATATGGTGCCATCCTAGGGAACTCAGTTGCGCAGGTGTCTAATCTGTTAGCTGTGGTGGGACTTAATAACTTTATGTGTTGGTTGCCTATTTAGGATGATAAGCCTCTAAGGATAGGAGCAGTCTTTTTTTCTGTCTTCATGTTCCCGATGCTTACCAGCATGGTGCCTAACGAGTATTCTGGGGAGGGAAGACAGAAGGCAGGGAGGGAGGGAATGTGCTGAGTTCAAGAACCTAACGTGGACCAGCCAGTTGCAGAAGGTAAATGTGGTGGGAGAAGAGGAAACTGGGAAGGTGAGAATCAGGTGTGGGCAGTGAGGCAGGAAAACCGCACAGGGGCGAGAGTAGAATACGAACCTAATACCCCAAAACATTCTGCATCAGGACTGGAGGGACCAACAAAGAGGCTGTGCTGGAGGGCAGGATAGACAGGTCCCAGTTTCTGCCAAGTACCTTGGACAGTGTTCTGGGGGCCCTTGTGGAAGTGCCTTTGTCCCTCCTCATGGTCAACAAGAGGGCCACTGCGAATCTGGTATTTGATGATGCCAAGTGGCCCAGTGCCATCTCTAAAATTATCTCTAAAATAGCCTCCCTCCCTGACCGCATTATCTCTTGTAATACTTTCATAAAGGCAAAATGGGTGAAATGAATAGGCTGGGCTGCCTTCATTTGTGTTAGTCTTATTTCCTCTAAAGCCATTATGATTCTTCTTTTATTCCCTTTACAGTTCTGACAGTGTTTTACACAGAGTAGGTGCTTCAGAAACTAGCTTGAAAACCTCTCTCTACCTCCGGTGGAAGCTCTAGGAAGACCATCCTACTTCCTGGTTCCTTGCGGGTCAGGAGGCACCTTCCAATGCCTCTTTGGAAGATACCTCCTAAGGTGCATTTTCATTTTCTCCTCTGCCAGGGAAGTTGCCTTTTTGTTCAGAGCTAGGGGTTGATATAAAAAAAAAAAAAAAGAATTCTGAGGATATCGCTAAGCTTCATCCTGGGTACTGGGTCTAAACTAGAGGTTGGCCAAAGGATGCTGAGGTAAATATCAGGTCAGAGGCTGAAGCCAAACTGAAAGTGGAAAGGGAGAGGAGAGGGTCTGTGCAAAGGAATGCAAGAGGTGTAACCCAGTGGGTCAGTGGAAAGTCTTCTGGAAGGTTCCAGAGATGCTCTCTTGATGCTTATTGCTAGATTTACTTCTGGCTCACATTTGAGTGAATTTCTGTGTCTAAAAGGCCAGTGCAGGAGTAATGCATCCATTTCTCAGGAGCAGACAAAGAGAGAGGGACTTCCTCTTGGCCTAAGCTCCCTGACAGTTAGACAGAGAATAGTGTCATGTAGGATGGGTCACAGCTAACCCTCTCCTGTCCTTGGGGGAGAACAGACTTGTATGACTTTGCAAAATCTCCACTTCTTTTTCATTTACTGACAAAAGATAGCCTCTCACCTGTTTGTACAGAGAAAAATGAGTATTTCAGAACAGGAAACGTCATCCTGTGCACAGAAGGTAGTAATTCGGAACCCTGAAGTGCTTGATGCAATACAGGATGTTGTTTTCAAGAAAAGTTCAATTTGGTGTCTGATGTCACAACCAAATATATGCCTTTCGCTAAGTACTTTTTGACTTTTGTCCACGAAGATAGAGAGAATGCTCTTGAAGAGAAGGCAAGAGCTTTGTACTGATGTTGCCTAGCAACCAAAACCTATTTTTTTTCCAGTTGTTTTTAAAAATTCTACATCATGTTAGATTAATCTGAGTCTGAGGCTTACGCTTCCTGTTTGTGTTTAATGGCTGCTGTATGCACACAAGAAGGTGGAAACGCTTCCTTTTTAGTATTTAATTTTCTAACTGGGCTGTAGGGTCTAGGAGGCAACTGTCATCCTCTTGAGGTGTATGTATAATTTGGGCACAATCCCGAGCATCTATTCTCCCAGCTGGGGATCAGCTTCTCTGGTCCTATACTGAAGGCTGAACCACCTACCTGACCATACTCTGTCCGGTTCTGGACCTCAATCCATGGGTCCCTTTGCTTAATGACTTGGTGTGGTGGTACCTCACCGATGCTTCTGTGCTTTTAAAGTGTCGTCCTGGGCTGGTGATTCAGGAGACTTGAGTCTCCATTCTAGCTTTGCCATTGACTTGCTGGCTGAACTTGAGCAAGTTGCTTGGCACATCAGTTAGACTAAGTAAACTGTGCTTCAGGAATAAATGAATCCTGACATCTCTGTGGCTTCACACCACAAAAATTAGCTTCTTGGCTGATGCAAAGTCTGATGAGCATTGGGCAACTCTCCAGGACAACTTTCTCCCATGGGATGATTCAGAGATCCATGCAACTTTTACAGTTTCTACCATCTCAACCTGGGGGCCACCTAGGGGAAAGAGAGACAGAGGGCACACCAACTGTTCATGATTTTTAGCTGGGAAGTGGCATGTCACTTCTGCCCATAGCATGTGGGCCAGAAATAGTGATATGGCCACAACCTAACTTCAGGAGAGACTGGGAAATGTAGGAGAACATTTGGAATATTTGGTGGGTTGAACCACTCTTGGCGTCTTTGAGTCTTAGTCTAGTCATGTGCAAAATGACAGGGTTGGACTAGATAATTCCTAAGGGCCCTTTTATAGCTGTAGAGACCTAGGAGGCTATGACGAAGCATACTGCCATGATTCCAGATTAAGTATTCAAGCTTCTCCTCTAAACAGAGCTCTGTTGTTGTTTTTTTTCCCAAAAATTTTATTTATTTGAGAGAGAGACAGAATGAGAGAGAACATGAGTGGGGTGAGGGGCAAGCAGACTCCCTGCTGAGCAGGGAGTCCGATGTGGGACTCGATCCCAGGACTCTGGGATCACCACCTGCGTGGAAGGCAGACGCCCAACCAACTGAGCCACCCAGGCGCCCCCAGAGCTCTGTTTTTAAAAGGAAGAGATTAGCATTATCTTTACCCACTTGCTTTATTGTACTAGACTGAATATTCTCACTTTTCTTTATACCATTAAAACTATTTCTTATTTTTAGAAAAAATCAGACAAATTAGAAAAAAGGTATTTCTAGGGGTTAAACTTTTTTCAAAACAAGTTTTTCAGTTGGAAGGATTTAAGACAATTCTAATCATTTATTGTCCTAACTACTTCTTTAGCAGACGATGAAAAAATGTACAGTATGTACAAACAACTCATTTTTCACTGAGAAAAACATCTATTTGACTTTTCTGTGTCAAAGGATTATAATGTTATCTCTAAATTAGTGCTGAATTCTCAGAAAAGTGAGTAATTTTAAATGGAGAACAGACACAAGGGAAGGGAAATTCAAGTTTATTTCTTTTTTTAAAAAAGATATGCCCATGAAAATTTACAAATAAATACTTTTAATTCCATCCTTATTCTCTGGCTGTTTCGTAAAGGGCTGTGGATGCCTACCTTTTGATGATACCCAGCCCCCCGGCACTGCTAATGGATGGGCCCATATTCTTCCCTGTGTCATCCAGTTCTATGCAACATCTGTAGTCCTTTTTGCTGTATGGACAGATAGAAACATTTCCTAAATTCCTCTTTTGGAGGATCATTATTTAACGCATACATCGAAATCAAAGGAATTCTAGACCGATTCTTCCATTTTGGATTTTTAGCAGAGTAGGTTTTAATTTAGTATGTTATCTGTAGTTTTTAAAATTCCGTAAATCTCCCTTACTCTGGGATAAGGCATTTCTCACAGTTGGTTACTCTGGTTGGTGGTTTTAAAACATGGATGAGGAGCACCTGGGTGGCTCAGTTGGTTAAGTGTCTGCCTTTGGCTTGGGTCATGATCCTGGGGTCCTGGGATCGAGAGATGCATTGGTCCCCGTGCTCAGCGGGGAGCCTGCTTCTCCCTCTCCTGCTCCCCCTGCTTGTGCTCTCCCTCTGTCAAATAAATTTAAAAAATCTTAAAAAAAAACATGAATGAAAGTTACTTGACTTACTTGCCATCAAGAGGTAAGGTGTAGGCCTCCATCTCTTGAATCTGGGCAGACTTGTGTTGCCTTGATCAGTAGAGTATGGCAAAAATTATATAGTATCGCTTCTAAAGTTTGATCCTAAAAGGCCATGCTACTTTTGTTTTGGTTGTTGGAACACATGGTCTTGGAGCGCTGAGCTGCCACATGGAAAGTCAGACTGCTCAGAGGCCACCACGCTATGAGGTGCCCAGACTATGTCAAGAGGCCATGTGCAGGGCTTCTAACCAATGATTCCAGTTTAGTCAAGTTTTGAAATCATGTCAGCCCAGGCACTGGACATGTGAATGAAGAAGCCTCCTAAAGATCCTATCCCCTACCCACTCAAGTCTTCTCTGTAAGAGCTCTTTGATCTCTGTGGAGCAGAGGCAAATATTCCCAATTTGCCCTGTCTGAATTCCTGACCCACAGAATCTGGGAGGCTAATCAAACAGTGGTTGCTAGGACAGTTACCATCCCTGTCGGCTTAAAATTTGGAGTATGCATTATCATGCTCTTTGTCCCTTTATAAATGGGAAATCTTAACATATTCAGCAGCGAAAATCCATATATTTAAGTGGGCATTTTCTTGGACAAGGCCACATTCAAAAACAATATAATTTTATTTGATTTCTTGCTTCCCTACTGCACAAAATTCTAATACTTGAGGGCATGGATTGGATCTTTTCATCTGTGTATGCCCAGAGTCTGGTGCTTGGGAGGCATTTTGCACATGTTAATTGGATAGAAAAAGACAGATATTGACACCAACATTGACAGATGCTGTAAGTTGCTAAGAGATTTTATTAATCACGGTTGCTAAGAATTTAAATTATGAGGTTAAAGAATCTATTCTAATCATCAGTTACAGGCGTAGGCAAACTGTGGTCCATGGGCCACATCCACCCTACTGCCTATATTTATAAACACAATTTTATTAGGAAACAGCCATGGCTCATTCATTTAAGTACTGCCCATAACTGCTTTTGTGCTAGAGTGGCGGAGTTAAGTAGCTGTGACAGAGCCTGATGGTCTGCAAAGCCTAAAATATTTAGTATCAGGTGTTTTCCAGGGATAACTCTGCCAACCCCTGAGTTAGACAACCCAAACGTTAGCCTGTTAGCTTATAAAAACACTGAGAATTAGTAGAGACTCCCATAGTTGTTCTCATACCTCGGTGAGCATTGGCATTTTCTGGAAGGCTTGTTGAAGTGTGGGATGCCTGGCCTCTTCCCTCAAGTGTCTGGTTGGGTCCAGGGTGGGGTCTGAGCATCTACATCTGAACAAGCTCCTGGGTGGCCTTGGTACCATTGGTCTAGGGAGCACACTTTGAGAAGCACTGGAGGAGTAGAAATAGGAATAAAAAGAGACCCTTAAATTTCTTTTCCTGGTTCTGTTGTGACTCTCCAGCTGGATGATCTTGAGTAAGGATCTAATTTCCTCATGTGTAAAGTTAGGAGACCAGCCTAACGTAGACCTTCCCAACTAAGGTCCCAAGATACAGATTCCCCTGCTCTCTAGCCTTGTGGAGGTGGGGTGGGACCTTGCGCCAGGAGCCTCCTGCCCTAAGCAACCTCCTTCATTTACCCAGAACACTGCACAAATATTGTCATTTTCTACATGTACTGTGACGCATAAAACACGGAGAAGGGTTGGAACAGAGGATTTTTAAGGGCTTTTTAGCTCTGAAATATGGGTTTAGATGTTTTGGTTGATAAGCACCCCCATCTCAAATATATGTTGATCAGTGTCCACTGGATTCAGCTGTTAGTGCACACCATGCATGTGTGGTGCTTGTGTTTCTTCCTTATAAATCAGATTCTAGAGATGCTTTCCTACTTAGTTGCTTACTTTTTCTCAGACTGAGATCAGGTGTCTGACAGCCTTTTCTAAAGCCCACGGAATTGATGTTCATTCAGTCATTCGATACTTTTTGGCACTTGTTCCGTGCTGGGGGGCTGCCTGGGGTTTATTCCTTCTGCTCTTCAATAATACCATGCATATTCTCCAATGGCCACGCGGCTAGAGAGCGAGGCTGTGTTATCTTCCCACCACTTCTTCCTCTTGTCTTCTCCAGCGGAGAGAAAAACCAGCGACAGCTGTAAAGAGACAAGAAATCTTTTTTTCCCATCTAAAGAGTTCTCCCTGGCAGGTTTTAACTTTATAAATGTTGACTGAATGAATGAATAAACATATGGCCTGGTGTGGTGTCTACACAGCAATAAATGGTCCAGCCCCACTGCTTAACTGCTGTCTATAATGCGGGCGTTCTCTCTTTCTATATATGTGTTTGTGTGCGAATGTGTGTCTGTATATATGTGTATGTACATATATACACATGCATACACGAATAAATATTTTGTTAAAGTCACTGCTGTGCCGAATCTGCTTCATAATTATTTCCGTGCCCTTCCGTATGTATTGAGTACCTACTAAGCTCAAGTTTTTGTAAGATGTTGTACAAAGAAAAGCTAGACATGGCTGTTATTTTCAGTAAGCTTACTGTTCGCTCCATAATTATTCTTTGGAAAACTAGCTGAGAGAAGGTGGGCAAAAATGCTTTGCTGAGAAATCATCTTTTGTTGTAGGGATTGGTTGATAGTCTTCTGTCTAGTGCCTCCAAATGATCTCAAAATGGAATTAATTTGTTCCATGGTGAGCATGAGTCATCATCTAGTGAAGTGGGCACTGTGAATTCCAGAGGCAGCACGGCGAGAACAAAATTTATGAAAGTAGAAAGCCAAGCTTGGAAGGAAGCCTGCTTTAGAATAAGCTGAACGATCTAAGGTACGTGGTGTACCTTTCTACACCGAAAAGCTCTCCGGTTTTGTTGTGTAGATGGGTTTAAAAGGCCGTTTATAACTTTTGGCACTACAGCCTCTCTTTTGTAGGGATTTTGCACATTTGCCTGTCTGGGACTAAATGTCTGATTTGCCGCCCAGTCTTAACCAGACATAATTGGTATTGATTGATTGATTTGACAAATGTTTATGGAATGTCTACTATTGATGGATGCTGGTGTAGCTACAGAGATGAATAAGGTATGATTCCCATTCTCAGACTGGTAGGAGAGAGAAAAATACCATAAACACCATGATGATGTAGTCCTGCAGAAATGTAGAAGGGAGAACTAACTACCTGGGTGGCCAGGGAAAAACACATTTGAGGCTTGACGTCTGAAAAGTTGTAATATATTGTATGTTGTATCAGAATGGCCTCCAATGCAATTAGTGAATATTTGGATTGAAATCAAAGCCTGGAAAATAGATAGCAAACAGAAACTGCTTTTCACTAATATGACTGCATTTTTAGGGGGTTGATATTCTTACCATGAAAGAAATGTATTGTTGAGTACCTTCCTGAGTGTGGATAGGCTAAGATGGGTGAAGTGGTGTCTGGGTATCGAGGTGGAGAGGTTTTATTGTTCTGCATAGTAGAGGTAGAAGATTGGGGGAAGGAAGAATTAATGGGGAAGAGTGATGAGAGGGCCAAGAGGAAGTGAGAAGCCAGTTAGATCGTGGAGAGTGCGTCTCTAAATGGCCTAAAGTGGAAAAGAGTCCCTAGAGGTGAAGTGGCCTAATGATGTTAAGGACGTGGTTGTCCAGTGTTTTACCTGAAGTTGCCTGCATTGCTGAGATGCACAGCTGAGTCTTTCTAAAGCTTCATTCAACCCAGCATAGGCACTCAGATGCTTCGTATGGGTGATGATTTTGTTGAAAATGAGTTAAGAGCTGCATTCCGTGGCTGGTTCTTTGTGGAGAGAGAGAGAGATAGAGAGAGAGAGAGCACATGAGCAAGAGGTCAAGAAATTCCAAAGTGGAATAACTCACAGATGAAGAGCTCTCAGACCAGAGGTGTATCTGAGAATATGAGCTCCTTTGAAATCTGCTAAAACTTTGGCAAAAGCATTGAACTTTAACCAGGAATGAGGGTTCATGGCAATTTTCTCTGAAGATTGGAGGGGAAGTGGTGGTGATCACAGCCAATATCCAGCTTTCAACTAGATATACAGAATTTGTTGGAAAGTACCACCTTATCTATGCTGCTGTCTTGTGTAGTAATAATTACTTAGTGATATTGTATAGGATAGAATAAAAGCCTTGATACAAAACTTGGATTCTCTGAAGCTGAGATACCAAATTAATCTGGAACCCATGAACTTTTCCTATCATTTTTCACTTTATTCTGCTCATACACATTTTGGAATGAGTGAGGTGTAAATAAATGAATGAACAAATAAGAACAATTACAAATTAGCTTCTTTTGAGACATTGACTTGGGCAGCGTTGGTTAATTTTGTGGGTTATGATGTGAATTCCTCTGATTCTTGGCCAAACACACTGATTTTGTCACACATGATTTATTGCAGCTTTTGGATTAGTAAATATCTTTCACATTGGAAATTGCTGTGTTTGGCCATGTGCTGCTTAAGTATAAATTAGGAATTTGTTTCTATCAACTCGATCAAGTGTTGGAAGAAGTCCCATAATTTGTCTTCTGAAAAGCAACACAAAACGTTTTTCTCTAGAGATGTAACATAAATCATTCGCCAGAATGTTTATTGAGGGCCTGCCGTATGCATAGACCTGTTCTAGGGGCTGAAGGAAAAACAGAGGTCCTGATTCTGTTCATGAGGTGGCAGCCTGGAAACATACCTAGTAAAAGGGTAATCAGCAACACGATGAATTTAAAAAGTCAAATGAATGGTAGTGTTGCATACTCGCTGGTATCAAGGGAGACTAGCAAAATGGTGGCTTGGTGTCAGAGATATCTCTTAGGAGACTTGTTATGAGCTGCACTGTGAAAATACTTTTTATTTTTTAGAAGCTTTATTGAGTTAGACTTGGAATAAAAAACTATACATATTTAAATTGTAAGATTTGATCTATTTTGGCATACACCTATGAAACCATCATCAAGTCAAGATAATGAGCATATTCATCACCCTCCAGTTTCACCACACTCTTCCGTGGTTCCTCCCTCTCATGTCTTTCCACCTCCAGGTGGTCACTGGTCTGCGTCTGCCCCTGGAGTTTGCTTCTGCTAGAAATTTTTACCTGGCTTCTTTCACACAGTACAATTATTTTTGAAATCCCTCCAAGTTGTTGCATGTATCACTAGTCCACTCTTTTGTTTATTGTTGAGTAATAACCCATTATATGGATATAGCACAGTGTGTTTAGTCATCTGTCTGTTGATAGACATTTGGATTGTTTCCAGGTTTTGGTTGTTACAGATAAAGATGCTAGGAACATTCATGTATGAGTCTTTGATGGGCATATATTTCTCTCAGGTAACCACCTAGCAGTTAAATGGTTGGGTCATAGGATCAGTGTGTGCTTAAAAACCTTCAAACTATGTTCCAAATTTTCCCGTTTCTAAAATGGTGGTATTATTTTATTTTACATCACCACCAGCACTGTATGACAATTCCACTTGTTCCACATTCACACCAAACTTGGTATGGGTGGGTCTTTTTAATTTTAGCTGTTCTGATAGATGTGCAGTGGTATGTCATTATGGTTTTGATTTGCTAATGACTAACGATATTGAGCACTTTCTGTCTTTATTTACAGTCTGTCTTTGGTGAAATGTCTGGTTAAATATTTTGTCCACTTTTCATCAGGTTGTTTGTTTTATTGTTGAGTTCTGAGAGTTCTTTATATATTCTTGACTCAAGTCCTTCATCAGATACATTTCCTCCCATTCGTGGCTTATCTTTTCATTCTTTTAATAGCATCTTTTGAAGAACAAAAGTTTTTAAATTTTGATGAAGTCTGACTTATGAAGTTTTTAATCTTATTGATCATGCTTGTGGTTGCAGATCCAAAAAAATCTTTGGCTAACCCAAAGTCACCGAGACTTTTTCCTATTTTTTTTTTTTTTTAGGATTTTTATAGTTTTTGGTTTATGATCCATTTTGAGTTGTGAACTAAATTTTAAAGAGGAGGCCGCCGTGGCCGCCATGCAGCTGACAGTGAAAGTGCTTCAGGGCCGCGAGTGCAGCCTGCAGGTGTCGGAGGACGAGCCGGTGTCCACGCTGAAACATCTGGTTTCTGAGAAGCTCAACATCCCCGTGCGCCAGCAGCGGCTGCTGTTCAAGGGCAAGGCCCTGGCAGATGGGAAAAGACTCTCCGATTACAGCGTTGGGCCCAATTCCAAGCTCAACCTAGTGGTCAAACCTCTGGAGAAGGTGTTACTGGAAGAAAGCACCGCCCGGAGACTGGCCGAGGTCCCACCACCATCCACACCAGCCTGGCAGCTGATCTCCAAAGTCCTGGCCCACCACTTCAGTGCTGCAGATGCCAGCAGAGTCCTGGATCAACTACAGAGGGATTATGAGAGGTCCCTGAACCGCCTGACGCTGGATGACATCAAACGCTTGGCTAACCGCTTTCTGCACCCCGAAGTGACTGAAGCTATGGAGAAGGGGTTCTCCAAATAGGATTCTCAGAGTGTGGGGAGGAGCCCGACCAGGCTACAAGCTGCATGTAGCATTAAATGTGTTCTCCTGTTGCAAAAAAAAAATTAAAAAAATTAAAAAAAAAATTTTTAAAGAGGAAGGAGGAAGATAATAAAATATGTGAGAGCAAAGAAATCGAGGCTGGTGGTTCCAAGGTGTGCTGGGGACAGTAAGGTGACTGGCACGGGTGGAAATCAGACACTATGTTTAATCTGTACTGCAGTCATATGGCTTCCTTTTAGTCCTATGAGCATGCCAAGCTCCTTCTGCCTCAAGGCCATGCACATAACATTCTCTGGGCCTAGAATGTGCTTCCCTTTAGATCATTGGCACTGAGCCCAGTCAACCCCGATGTATCCTTTGGCTCACAACTCAAGCCTTGTCTGACTGTCCCAACCAGGGCTGCCATGTTGCACAACTCCATTTTATGTGGATGGTGCCACCAGAGTGGTGCACAGTCATGAAGTTCTTTTCAACTAGCTCAAAAACCTTGTTGTACACTTGTATGACGAACACAACTTTTTCTTTACGGTGCTAATTTCAATTTGTATAGTTGTGTCAGTATTTGATTAAAATCTTTTCTCCCAGTAGACCATAAGCTTCTTGAAGGTAAGGTCCTTGTCTTCTATCTTTATTAATGAATCTCCACTGACTTGCACAGTGCCTGGTACATACTAGATGCCTCATAAATATTTGTTCACGGAAGTAATGACATAGGACATACTAGGACAAGTAGGACATCGATTCCATCTCAGGCCTTTTGGCTTCCTCAGTCTGCATTCTTCCCTTACTACCTAAAAGGTGTCTCTGCTCAAAATATTCTGGAGGCTGCTAAGAACACATTTTGTGTGTATCCTGGTAGAATACTGGGAGGATCTGTTTACTTCCCTTTGTGAGCTTCGGTGGGCTGCTCCATACCAATTGATGTGACTTCTCTACTAGATTGGGAGGGAGGGCTGCCCACTGAGGGAGCTACAAATTCATCTATAAAATGAAGATGCTAATAATATAGGGTTAAAATGAGAGTGCCAGTGAAACTGCCTGGCACATAGTGTCTGATTAATGTTGTTTCTTCTGGACTAAAATAACTGCAGCCTACAGTCATATTAAAAAGTTTGACAATACCAAATATATGGGAGAATGTGGGTCAATAAGGTCTCCTATATACTGGTGGGAGGGTAATTTGGTATAATACCTTGGCAAAACTAATTTTTCATTGTCTTATAAAATGGAAACTTCATGTACTCTGATCCAGAAAGCCTAGTCCTATGTATATACCCAAATGCAACCACCTCAGTGTTCATGCCCACTCTGACATACATACAAGGGCATTCCTCTATGTCCTATTTGTAAGAACAGTAACAGAAAGGGAATGATAATGGACATTCTCATCTTCCGCCTTATTCCTGACTTGGAGGATGTTTCTTCATTAAGCAGAAGGCTTAATTAATTGAGACATATTTATTTGATTGTGTTAAGGGAATATCCATCTCTTTCTATTTGATTAAGAATCTTGCCTAAGAATGTATGTTAAATTTATCAAATACATTACTGGCATCACTCACGGAAATAATATAATTTTTATTCTTAGAATATGATATGGTGAAACATGTCAATAAATTTCTTCTCTATTGATACATTTTGAATTTATGGAATAAACTCCACAAGGTCAGATGTGTTACATGATTATAAGCAGATATTATTTGCTAATATTTCATGAATTTTTAATTAGTATTCATACATCAGTTTGATCGGTACTTGCCTTTTCCTTTTAAATCTTTGCTGGATTTTGGCATCCATATTACCACATTAAAAAGTATTTAGAAGTTTTCCTGGGGCACCTGGGTGGCTCATTTGGTTAAGTTCTGCCTTCGGCTCAGGTCATGATGTCAGGGTCCTGGGATCGAGCTCCAGGTCAGGCTCCCTGCTCAGCAGGATGTCTGCTTCTCCTTCTGCTCCTCCCCCCTGCTTGTGCTCTTGCTTGCTCACTCACTCTCCCTCAAATAAATAAAATCTTTAAAAAAGTAGAAGTTTTCCTGCCTTTCTCATGCTTTAAAACAGTTCAAATAATGTTGGATATATGTGTTATTTAAAGAATTCTTAGAATTCCCCTGTGAAGCCATCTGAGTCTATTACTTTTTTAGTGGGAAGTTGGTGAGAGTGCTATTTGACAGTTTTTCTTATTTCTTCTATAGAAACTGATCTGTTAAGACTTACTGTCTTGCTTAGAGCTGGTTTAGGTAAATGTACTTTGCTAGAGAATTATGCATTTTATCTAACTTTTCAAATTTCACTGTGCAAATTTATTTGCACATAGTTGGTCAAAAAAGTGTATGCAATTATTATAACTTTCTGTAGTTATAGCTCTTATTCTTTTAAAAAAGTTTTATGTGTTTGTGGTTTCTTCCACTTTTCCTGTGGTCTTTTGCTAGATAACAAACCACTTCAAATCCCAGTGGCTTAAAACAACAACGTTTATTTTTTGCTTATGGATCTACAGGTTAGCTGCAGCTCAGCTAAGCTAGGCTGGACCTTAGTGTCCAGGCTCCAGGCTCCAGGCTCCAGTTTTTGTTCAATTCCGTTCCATGTGTCTCTCATCCTCTTTGGTCCAGTGGTTTCCTGGGATCATGCTGCACAAGATCAATGGGCCCATGGAAACACATGATGCCTCTTGAGTCATTCAGTGAAGGACTTGTATGCTGTCTTTTAAACCTATGTTTCATCAACCAGCACAAGTCATATGGCCAAACCCAGCATCAGTGATGTGGAAAAACATGCTCTGCCTACTAGAGTTGATGTTACTATAAAGTCACATGGCAAAGTAAGTGGCTATATAATTCTATTACTGAGGGGGCATAAGAATGGAGGACAACAATTTATTCTACCACAGTTCACTCTTTTATCTATTTTTTAAATATCCCTCTTCAATGCAAAATATACTTACTCTTACATAAGGCATGCCAAAGTCTCATCCAGTCATGACATCTGGGATTTCATTTATATTCATTTTGCATTTGGTTCCCCTTGACAGAGAACTGTGAATTTAAAGACAATTATTTTTCCTTATTCACCCGCCATGCAGTGATGGAACAGAGACAGGTTAACTTCTACAAGCACATGTGTTCAGAATGGGGATGAAGAGGAGGTTCATAGCAATACTCAAATCCTATGGGCAATATTGCCTGGTTACTTTATCCTGGGAGTAGAGCATTTGTCTTAGCCTGCACTTTACTCCCTGGAAATAGATCCCCATTTTATTGTTCTCTATGGCTCTTGACTCTACTCTCTGGAAGGTTCTTTCTTGATCATCAAATTTCTTAGCCACCTCTGAAGCAGGCATTGAAGAATATGTTATCTCAGTCTGCTTCCTGCCAGTGGAATGTTGGAGAAAACAAAGTCTTATATCTTATACGGTTATAGTCTTAATCCTGGCTGGCAGCACTTTTGGCAATTCATTAACTTCTAAAAAGGACACAGAATACAGAAACATACACTTATCACAATGTAATAATGCTAGTACATAATTAAAGACAAATGAAAAGGCCTCTATAAGCTGGAAATTTAAAAATTCCCTCTTAAAGAACTTCTAGCTCAAAGATTTGAAATCAATACCAAATTTTAGAATATCTAGAAAAAATGATAATCAAGGTATTATTTGTCAGAACCCAGGGATTCCATTAAAGGAGACTCAGTAGATCCTTTCATCTGCATAAAATGGTTCCCATAGTCTATGGATATGGTCTTTGCTTTTCCCAGCGTGCATATAATTAATTCTGGGGAGAGAAGCATATCTGAAAAAGAAGTATAAGTCTGGCTGTCAACACAACAGGGATCAAATATTTAGAAAACTCATGAAGTTTTTGAGAGACATGGATTATAGTTAATGGTCTATGAATATTCGTTCTATGTTTTTTGGTGCATAAATACTAAAAATGCTGTGTCTTCTGTTCCGATTGCCTGTCTTATTCTCAGTGGGTGCTTATTGCCCCCAGGTTCTATCTTGTTTTCAACCTAGTAAACATTGAAATGGTGACCTGCTCCTCTTCTTCTTTCATTTTCATGGTCCTTTATGTATCCTTGAACACATATTCCTACTCGCCTCTGCCTTTGGCTGCTTTCCATCTATTTGGTGGTGTAAAGTTTTCTCTGGCTGGTTTCACTACAAATGGAGTCTGCATTTTTTCTTTCTTATTCTTTCTGTGGCTTTCCAGTGATTCCCCGGAAGAGAAGAAGACATTCTGACTTCAAACCACCATCTTTAAACTGGAAGTTCAACTTTGGAATTGTAAAGACAGGTGGGCTTTATGACAACCTTTTGCAATGTGTTGATGCTAGTTTTGATTAACTAAGACCATTTTCAAGGGCAGCATAATGACCAGTATTGTGATCTTATTGAGAAAAAGAAGGGCATCAAAATAACCATTTCTGGATGTGTTTTCCAAAAAACTACCAGATAATCTCAAAATTGCATATGGAATAGCCCCAAAAAAGTTTTTCTGACATCCTTAACAGTGCTTCAAATGTTCATTCCTCCTGTGATTTTTAAAATGCATTATATAAAAGGAAACTAATATAAATAATACGTGAAAGAATTTCATGCTATTGAAGTAAACTGAAACCAATTTAATGTGAGTGGGTCTTGGTTTGCCTTGTTTAATCAACCTTAGATAGAACTTCAAAGTTTTATACCATGAATGTTAATTTACACTATGAATGCTAGTTGATTAAGTGAGAAGTTTGTGGTAATTTTTTATAGAAATTTAGGTATTAAATTATCATCAAGAATTACTTCTTGATTAAACTGTTGTTATTGGGGAGGAAATAAGATTGGACCTGAGTCATTTTGAATCTAGGAATGTAACTCTGTATAAACATAAGCACTTCCTTTAATTGATGCTGTTTTATTAAAATACCACTTTTTGTACTGGACAAAGAGAACAATATTGAAAAAATACTTATTTTTATTTTTAGAAACATTTATTTGAGAGAGAGAGAGACAGAGAGAGTGAGCAGGAGGAGGGGCCAAGGGAGAGGGAAACAACCAGACTCTCCACTAAGCAGGGAGCCCAATGTGGCACTGAGATCATGACGTGAGCTGAAATCAAGAGTTGGACGCTCAGAAAATAAAATCTTTAAGGAAAAAGGGGGGCGCCTGGGTGGCTCAGTCAATTAAGTGTCTGCCTTCGGCTCAGGTCATGATCCCAGGGTCCTGGGATCAAGTCCCGCATCGGGCTCCCTGCTCAGTGGGGAGTCTGCTTCTCCCTCTGCGTCTGCCCTCCCACCTGTTCGTGCTCTCTCTCTCACGTTCTCTCAAATAAATAAATAAAATCTAAAAAAAAAAGAATTATAAAAAAGAAAAAAAAAGTTGGACGCTCAACTGACTGAGCCACCCAGGTGCCCCAAGAATTTTTATTTTAAAATGTTTTGATGCTTACCTAGAGTTTTGGTGTGCAAGTTTTCTGGACTTTCTCTGTTTCTTACCAATCAAAGGAGAAAAGTCTTTTTCTTTTTGTGGCTGATAATAGTGTCACATATTTTATTAAAATTATTCTCTGTAATTGGCATCTGTATTTGTTTCACTTGAGGATGCTTCTGCTTACTGTGAGCATAAGTGCAACAAACAAACAGTGTTCAAAACAATAACTGCATCACCAAATCTTAAATGTGGTGGTTTTAAAACATGTACATAAATTCCTTGATACTCCTCCCTTTGAGGGATGGAGCTTAATTTCCTTCCTTTTGAGTGTGGGCTGCACTTAGGTTTACTTCTAATGAATATAATGTGGTGGAAATGATGGTATTTGGATTCCAAGTCTAGGTAAGAAAAATCATTGTGGCTTTTTCCTTGATCTCCCTTGGATCATTCACTCTGAGGGAAGCCAGCTGCCGTATTGTGAAGACACTTGTCCCAGACAATGTTCATGTGGCATGTTCTTCTGACAGTAGCAAGGAACTGATGCCTTCTTCCAACAGCCATGAGTGCACCATCTTGGAAGTAGAGTTTTCAACCCTGTTGCATCTTGAGATGACTGCAGCCCTAGCCAATATCTCGACTGCAACTTCATGAGAGCCTTTGAGCCAGAACCATGTAGCTAAGCGACACTTGAATTCCTGATGCACAGAAACTATGCAAGAATAAATGCCTGTTGTTTTAAGCTGGTAAATTTTTGGATAATTTGTTACACAGCAATAGATAGCTAAAATACTCAATGTGACCAATTTCATTCTCTCTATAAGGACAGACTGACAAAGGCTTTGCACCTATATTCCATAGAGTGCAAAGTAACCAGCTTAATATCCATTAATTGTTTGCTTCCATTTCAATTTCCTGGTTTTGTTTTCAAAGATCTTGGTATCCCCTACAACTCTTTAACAGTTGAATCAATACTAAAGAAAAATAGGAAAACTTTAGTATTTTCTGGACTTAGTGGAAGAAAAAGACTGTTTTTGCCCTTTGAAGTGAACCTCTTGTCCAAATAAGGAATATTAGAAGCCTAAGTGGCTTTTGGCAAGAATTTCCAGAAATGGGGTGATTGAAATGGAAACTTTTTAGTTCCCCAGTTCCTAAAAATGCTAATAAATAGAAACCAGCAACAGAAACAACAACAATGACGATGAATCCTGCTGACTCAATTCTACAAAGTATTCCATGTAGACCGTAAGAGGTGTGACTAGGGTAATAGCTGTAACTTGATATAGCAGACCAAGGGCAGTCTCAGGATTTGACACAGTGGACATGGAAAACAAAAAATAAATGACGAAATTAGGGCACAATAGATTAATGGTTACTCTGTCCGGTGTCAGGACCTAAAGCAGGCTGTTAGGCCTGGAGCTTCATGGATTTATAGGCCAACTGACATCTAAACCCATTTTCCTCCAGAAGGAGGTAGGTTTCAGGTGATGAATGTTCAATGATCAATTTTTTCCATCTCATTTCCACCTTGAAACTGATTGATTACTTTTAGGTACCTTATAGGAGCTCCCCCAAAATATCTCCGCCACTTGAAACACGCCATTTTGAATTTCACTTCAAGAGTCACTGGAAGGGAGGCCCGGTCCCCAAAAGTAAATAACAAGTAAAATTGTTAAATAACAAGTAAAATTGGTTTACTTTGATGGAAGGTCAGAATGTATCATTTAAAAACAGTTTATTTCTCCAGAAAATTTATTGTTCTGCTTTACCTCATAAAACTGTTGTGAGGGAAAAATTAGTACAGGTAATTAGTTCACGGAACAAGCTGTACTTAACGTGGGAGTAAATCATGAAGCTTTTTTCCTCTCTTACTACTGCGTTTCAACAGCTCAATGTTGAGTCTCCTTATATTTTAGTCACATTTTGAGCTGATCTCATTGCTTCCGTAGTCACTTAAAAGCTTTATTTTCATGTATTAATCTTTCAGGTTTTTTTTTTTTTTGTTAATCACAATTTTATTACTTTAGTAGGGCTACATTTTGGTTCTTAAAAATTTTTAATGTGGTAAAATATACATAATATATAATTCACCATCTTGACCATTTTTAAGGGTACAATTCAGTAGTATTAAGTACATTCATATTGCTCTGTGACTCTCACTGCCATCTCTCTCCAGAACTCTTTTAATCTTATAAAACTGATGCTTTGTACCCATTAAACAATAACTCCCCATTCCCCCTCCCTCTGGCCCCTGGCAACCACCATTCTATTTTCTGTCTCTATTAGCTTGACTGTTCTGGGTATCTCGTATAAGTGGAATCATACAGTATTTGTCTTTTTGTGATTGACGTGTTTCACCTTGCATGTCTTTATTTCATCCACGTTGTGGCATGGACCCAAATTTCCTTCTTTCTGAAAGCTGAATACTATCTCATGGTGTGTATACACTACATTTTGTTTATCTATTCATCCGTTGATGGACATTTGTTTTGCTTCCAGCTTTTGGTAATTGTGAATAATGTTGCTATGAACATGGGTGTACAACTATCTCTTCAGTACCCTGCTTCCAGGTCTTTTGGGTACATCCCCAGAAGTGTAATTGCTGAATCATATCATAATTCTATTGGTTTTTTGAGGAACTCCCACTCTGTTCTTTATAGGGGCAACACCATTTTGCATTCCCAATAGCAGTGCACAGGGGTTCCAATTTCTCCACGTCTTTGCCAACACCTGGTATTTTCTGTTATTATTATTTTTTTAACTAGTAATCATCCAAACGAGTGTGAGGTGGTATCTCTTTCTGGTTCAGTTTTCTTTTCACATAGTAAAATATTGAGCCCAATCTGTCTGATGTCAAAACTTCAAGAACTCATTCAGCACAAATGCTACTCGATTCCCCACCTCAGCGCCGTCTGGACACAGACTTAGAAATCTGTGAGACGGAAGTGAGGACATATTTGGTTCCTTTGCTTCCTTCTCTTATCTTTCTACTTTCTCCTACACTTTGTAGCTGCACTTTTCACCTCCAGGATTGAACACAGGGGAGGGAGGGTTGGGTGGAGAAGAGCTCAGAACTGCTCCTGATGGCTAAGAAGGAAGCACGGGCTGCAGTGGAGGAGGGTGGCTTCCACCAAAGGTGAGAAGTGAGATGGTGTTTCCCAGTGGACCCCATGGAAAGTAAGCAGGGTTTTTTTTAAGTTATCTTGAAAGGCCCCATTCTAGAGATCTGCCTGGTAGGGCTAGGTGATTGTAATTGAGAGAGTCCTATGGAATAGTCTTATTGGAAGTAGGTGCTAAATTATTATCTTCTTCTATAAGCAGGAGGGATTTCAAGAGGCTAGTCAGGTACCGGTCAATAGTAAGTCCCCAGTGGAGGGACCCCAAAGGGCATTTGGGCATAGGCCACCCGTGAGAGGACACCAGAACCAGGTTTTTTTTTTTTTAATTTTATTGTTATGTTAATCACCATACATTACATCATTAGTTTTTGAGTTAGTGTTCCATGATTCATTGTGTATAACACCCAGTGCTCCATGCACAACGTGCCCTCTTTAATACCCACCACCGGGCTAACCCATCCTCCCACCCCCCTCCCCTCTAGAACCCTCAGTTTGTTTTTCAGAGTCCATTGTCTCTCATGGTTCGTCTCCCCCTCCGATTTCCCCCCCTTCATTCTTCCCCTCCTGCTATCTTCTTCTTTTTCTTCTTTTTTTTAACATATGTTGCATTACTTGTTTCAGAGGTACAGATCTGTGATTCAACAGTCTTGCACAATTCACAGCACTCACCATAGCACATACCCTCCCCAATGTCTATCACCCAGCCACCCCATCCCCCCCACCCCCCACCACTCCACAGAACCAGGTTATATCAGCACTAGTCAGGTAAAGCCTTATCTGCTCCTTCCCAGTCCCTGGGACTGTTGGACAACCACAGTTAGAGGCAGATGGTTAATGAAGAAGAAGGTGGAATGGAAGAAGGTCATGCTTCACTCTCCTCTTGCCCTAAATGGTTTCTTCAGTCTGAGTCAAGCCTGAGCTTCGGTAGGAGGAGAAGATTGAAGCTTTGATTTAAAACTGGACTGGACTTTTTAATATATCAAAGTGGGATATTTGTTCATACCTGAGAGTGACTTGAACATTGTTATCTGACTGATAATTAATTGGCTAGGAGTGTGGTGGAGTAGCATAACTGAGAGTCCTGGGTGGGAGCAAAATAAAGTAGCTTTGCCTGCTTCACTCTTCTGAATCCAGCTTATTCTTAGTCAAAACAAAACAAAACAAAACCAGGGGCACTGGTTGGCTCAGTTGGTAGAGCATGTGACTCTTGATCTCGGGGTCATGAGTTCAAGTCCCACATTGGACATAGAGATTACTTAAAACAAAAACAAAAAAACAGAACAGTACCTGACACATAATAAGTGCTCAATAAATGTTGTATGCTATCATTGTCATCTTCAGTATTGTTCTTACCTACTTAATTCAGATCCTGTGGTGAAGAATCAGTCATGGAAAAGGCAGGATGAGGGACAGGGGAAGGGGCAGTCCTGAGACTCACAGAGGCTGTTTTCACAGCAGTTAAAGTTACTCTGTTAAGGTACAGATAATACCTGGTAATTCCCATTTTCTGTTTAATAAAAGATCCCCAATTAATAATTAGTTTGGCTTCAGTACTAATTTCCTCTTGGTTACACTGAAGTAATGAGGTGGTTCAGATATATTACTAAATCAAACTCTGGAGGTATGGGGGAGCAGAGTGGAGAAATGGCCAGTTGAAGTATCTCTTATATTTTCAAGTGTCATGATATGATTGTAATATAAATTGTAATAATAAAGAAGGGCAGGGGTCAGAACAAACTTTCTCAGCCTCCAGGAATCCTTGAGAAGCTGTAACATTCAGAGCAGACAAGGTTATTGCTGCATTTATGAAGCGCGCCTGTTCCAAACTGAATATGACTTTCAACCAAATGTGCAACAGGAGAGCAGATTAAGTGCCCATTAACTATCCTTCCTGGGCATTACTTAGCACTGATAATGAACTTTTGTTGTTGTTGCTGTTAATAAGCTTTCTATTTTTTTAAGATTTTATTTTATTTGAGAGAGGGAGAGGATGCAAGCTTGGGGAGGGACAGACAGAGAGGGACAAGCAGACTCCATGCTGAGCATGGAGCCCGATGCGGAACTCGATCTCCTGACCCTGAGATCATGACCTGAGCTGAAATCAAGAGTCAGATGCTTAACTGACTGAGTCATTCAGGCACCCCAATAATCTCTTTATTTTAGAACAGTTTTAGGTTTACAGAATTACTGAATAGATAGTACAGAGAGCTTCCATATGCCCAGCAGCCACTTTCTTCTATTATTAACGTCTTACCTTAGTATGTACATTTGTTACAAATGAACCAGTATTAATACATTATTAACTAAAATCCATACTTTATTCCTATTTCCTGCATTATATCGTAATGTCATTGTACTGACCCAGGAGCACATCCAGGATGCTATATTACATTTAGTGGTTGTGTTTCCTTAGGCTGCTATTGGTTTTGACAGTTTCTCAGACTTATCTTGTATTTGACAACATTGACAATTTTGAGGAACAAAAATACTTGTCAAGTATATTGTAGTATGCCTCTCAGTTGGGAGTCATCTCATGTTTTTCTCATGTTTAGACTGTGGTTCTGCGTTCTGGGTTGGATAACCACAGAAATAAAGTGTCATCCTCGTCACATTGTATCAAGGGTCCATACTATCAACATGCCCTAACTTTTGATGTTGATGTTCATCACCTGGCTGAGTAGTGTTTATCACGTTTCTTTGCTGTGAAGTTACTCCTTTTTCCTCCCCTTCTGCATACTGTACTCTCTGGAAAGAAGTCAGTTTGTGTAATCCACATTTAATGGCTTCACCTCTTTGAGAACTGAGATCTACATAAATTATTTGGGATACTTCTGCATGGGAGATTTGTTTCTTGTCCCACATTTGTTTTTATTTATATCAGTATGGATTCAGTATTTAGTAGCTGACATTATAATACTGATGATACTATATCAATATTATATGTTCGTTTATAATCCCATACCATATTGTGTATATTGTTGCCCTAATTGTGCTAGCTTTGAGCATTGCGAGCTCTTTTAGTTGGCTCCTGTGTCCCTTTGACAGTCCCCCATCATTGTGAATGTTGTTGTTTGTTTACTTGTTTTAGCCTTGCCTTACTCTCTGGAACTACAAGATGCTCCAGGCTCTTCTTGTATGTTTCCAGCCCCAGTTCTAGAATCAGCCATTTCTCCAATGAGCCCTGGTTCCTTTTACTGGAGATGGTACTAGAAACAATGAACTGGATGTTAGGTGTGCTTGTTGCTACTGGCATGGCTTAGCTTCTAGATCCTCTTATGTAACAGATAAATATTTCCATATGTAACCATCTTTATCTGTATTAAGCTAGACAGGAGTTTATACTGTTGTCTCCAGCTCAATCCATTACCACATGGATCAATCTAAACGTCTCCCTTTGCTTATTTGTAATCTCTCACTCCAATAATGAGAAACCTCATTCCCATCATCATCTGACATTTACTTAATTATTAAATTACTGGGCACATGTGTAGTGGTTTCAGAATTGCTAATCAATCCATACTCTTTTGGGAAGGACCTTTATCAACTAGACCACAAGGCTTAGGTACAGTTTCTTTTGCCCTTTGTCTTACAGACTCTTCATTTCCAATGTTGTTTAGGCCAGCACCTTATTCCCATACTCCCTTCCCTGAAGTTGTTCCACACATCTATAATACAGCTAGATTCTTTTTTTTTTCTTAAAAATTTTATTTATTTATTTGACAGAGAGAGAGCATGCGCGCACAAGCGGGGGAGCAGCAGAGGGAGGGAGAAGCAGGGTCCCCGCTGAACAGGGAGTCCAACGTGGGTGGGGCTCGATCCCAGGACCCTGGGATCATGACCTGAGCTGAAGGCAGATGCTTAACCAACTGAGCCACCCGGGTGCCCCAATACAGCTAGATTCTTTTGTCACATTCTCCAAACCAATTTATCACAGAGTAAGGGCGCAACCAAAGGTAGTTATCGTTAACACATTTTCAATGGTTGCTTGATATTCATGGTTCCAGAGACCATGATTTACTTAGACAACTGGATATTGCTAAATATTTAGCCAATTGTCTTTTATTAGATAATTGCCTGTTATTGGACTGTTTATATCAATAATATGCTTATAAATCTTTGTGTACATTCACTGTTTCATTATGGGAAATTTCCAGAGATGATTAAATCTCCAAATTAAAGAACATGAACGTGTTTAAGGCCTGTAATATTTCCAGTTACTCTCTGAATAATGAAAACTGCCAGAATGAAAAAAAAAAAGCTGGAAAGACGGAGAATTATAACTTATTTATTAATTTTTAGAAGATTTATTTATTAGAGCACATGCGTGTGCATGTAGTGGGGGGATGGGCAGAGGGAGATAGAGACAGATACTCAAGCAGACTCCCCGCTGAGCACAGAGCCCATCACGGGGCTCGATTCCATGACCCTGAGATCATCATGACCTGAGCTGAAATCAAGACTCGGACACCTGACCAACTGAGCCACCCAGGCGCCCTGAGAATTATAATTTAAAAGTTGTTTTTGGGGGTGCCTGGTTGGCTCAGTCAGTTAAGCATCTGCCTTACGCTCAGGTCATGATCTTGGGGCCCTGGGATGGAGCCCCGAGTTGGGCTCCCTGCTTGGCGGGGAGTCTGCTTCTCCCTCTCTCTCTGCTTCCCCCCGCCACTCATGCTGTCTCTCTCTCCCTCAAATAAATAAATAAAATCTTTAAAAAAAAGTTTGTCTTTCAATTTGACATAAAAATATATCTTTTACTATATTATGTAAGGCTGAGAATTTTTTTACCATTTATATTTATTAATTCTTTTATTGTCTGTCATGCCCCTTACCTATTTTTCTTTTGGGTGTAAACTTTTTCAGATGCTCTCCGTTGTGTAGATGTTCAGCTGAGCTTGAGACCTGGTGCTTCGTTTGTAGTAAATCACTGACTTCCTCCCTGGCATTAGTAACACTGAACGTTTCTGCTTAATAGGACTTCCCGAGAGAGCCTGTTTTCTGAATGCAGACAGTGCAGAAGGGAGTCCCTCCCCCACTACTGTTCTGTGAGAGTCCAGCCCAAGAGACTCTTCGCCGTCTGCTCACAGACACAGGACTTAATTCCCCAATAACTGTAATTATCAGGGAATTACAGCAGCGGCCTTTCTATTTCTCTTCAAAGTGCTGTTAAAATTTGAAGATGTTCCTCATGTAATCATCCTCTTGGAATATGGTTTCATAACTCTTCAGAAGGAGTGAGGCTTCATATGGTATGTAACCAGTAATGTGTCTGTGTGCACAGAGGAAGTTTCTTCTTGTCAACCTCTGCAAAGAAGAATGCATCTTCAAGAAGACTGATCACCTGAGAAGGAATGCTTCTAAACCCGAGACTTGATAATGAATCTATCAAAAATTCTGTCTTGGGCTGAGTCAAGAGACTTCTATTTCTGAGTCAGATCATGGAGTCTGCCATTCTTAGGGTTCTCAAGGTTTTATTTTTGCAGCTTTGGTTTTCCACGTGGGAGCCTTGAACATTGTAGCAGACAGTGTGAGAGAATGGACCAACCACCAGGGGCTGGCTCATGGGGGCAGATGGTCTACTGCCACCCAGCGGGACAAGTTACCTAACTTTTCTGAGTTTCGGTAAAGGTGGTTGGAGGGGTAGATGAGGGAATGGGGCAGGGTGATTTCTTAACCTCCAAAAACTCTTTTGGTTTCATATCCAATCTGAGCTGGTCTTACGGTCACCTATTGCAGAATTGGCAAGTACCAGATAGGCCCAGTCTTAAGGCTACAACTGTATTGCTAACCTTCTTTAGCTCCTGGGAAAAGTCAACTCCACCCTCCAGATTCCTCCCTTTTCATAAATGGAGTCAGAGGCAAGGTACCAGCGGCCATGTAGCTTACAGCCGACTTTTCTCTTCAACCCTTCACATTCTTTCTTGTTAAATTTAGCAATCCTTTCTGCTTTCCTTTAAAGAAGCTGTAAAAACCATTCTTACCCTCAAACTCAAATTACTCCTTGAACGAGAAAGTCATCCAGAATTTGGAATTGCAATATTTTTCAAGGATTTAAATGCAAAGCAGAGTCACCCAAAGGCTACTTCATCATATTTTAATTCTATTTCATTTAGTGCTAATTTAAAACAGAAACCTGTGGAGCAGTACAGAGGAGATGGCTCTAAATCCAGGAGGTAAAAGCCTGGGAAAGCAAATAAGGTCTCTCTCTTCCTTCTCTTGATGGCTCGCCCCCTTCCTCCCACCCCTTCTGCCATCCCCTTCACAATGGAGCCGGTGCCGGCTGCCTGCTTCCCAGATTCAATCAAAGGCATCAGCAGGATGCAGCATCTGCAGGTGTAGATGAGGGCGATAGCCGAGGGTGTCAGAGAGAGATTTATCAGCGTCCTCAACCACATGCTCTTCACTTGGCTCATTGGTCGCCAGTGCTTTTCATTTTCTGTTTGCTCCCTCCTCTTCAGATGTTCCAAGAACACTGAAACTTCTTTGGAATTTCGGGCACAGCAGAGAATTTTTTTGGCATGCATATGAGAACTGGTGAGACAGATGATGTATGCCTGGCTCTGTGTGGCTGCACTTGCCGGCCCTCCAGGGCTGATGCTGTAAGATTTCATGCAAACAATGATTTCTCACAAGAAACCAGAGGGCAGGGAATCAAACCAGGCAAAGCTCACGGTCCAGCTAGTCAATGTGATGTTCAGAGGTCCTGCCAGGCAGCTTTAAGGACCAGCCAAACACGAGGCGGGTGATGCCTTTAATTTGATCTCATATGATGTTTTCAAAATGAGAACCAGAAAGGCAAGAGGGGACCAAACCTCCTTGGCCAATGATGAGTGAGAAAACATGCCCAGTTTGACACAAACAGAATAGAGTTCCACCCTTGCTTTTCCAGCATTCTCACTGCTCAGATGGTCTGATTTGCTGGTAGAGATGCTAAGCTCTTGACTCTGTGTAGTTTTCAAGTTTTTAAAACATAGAAATGATTGAAAATGTCAGGGGAACAGGAAGCAGGATTTTGAGAAGCCCCCTTTTGTCCCCTCAGGGTCACCTGCAATCCTTGGAGAGGGGTGCTTGGGGGGGATGGAATGTTCCATTCCACTGGCATTTTAGGATTGCTCCCTAATGACCTGGGTTCGCTAGACCCACGGGGACCATGGTTACCAAGATAGGACCAAGTGAGATCTTTGGGGTAACAAAAGCATGGTGCGCTGGGAATTCAGAACATCTGGAATCTCACCAACCCCTACTGCCAACAAGCCTATGATCCCCAGAAAACCCACATCCCGTCCCTGGACATCTGATTCCTCATATGTAAAATAGGAACTCTGAAGTTCTAATTTTGGGGGGCATTTTTTTTAGGGAGGAACACAAGGCTGCATTAAACCTGTGTGAGCTGTCACAGGAAGACGAGAAACAAACTGGATTTGTGTTTTGAAGTCAAGCCTGCAAAGAAACACATTTTATATTTGGCTTCTTTGCTCCAGAGCCTTCACCTGCAGATAAAAACAGTAAATATCTTTTAGGATTGTGGTAAATACCGTAACTTGGAAACCACAAATCTGTATTCAAGGATGAAGGGGAGAAAGCCGGGAAGGAGCAGTGTTGTCATCGTAGTCAATATAGCGCCTCAGGGCCATCACGAATTGGCCGACAGTGAGATGCAGGAGGTTGATACAGGCATCCCTCTGTGAGTCTACTGCCCCCAACAATTTCCAGGTTGAGATGTTCAGGAGATAGAAAATCAGATGAGAGGTTTTAAGTACTAGCTGCCAGGGAAGAGACTTACTCACAACTAGTGAAAAAGCGTGAGCAGCTTGAAAGAAAAAAGTTAATGCTGCTTGGCCTTAAGTATGGTCACACCCCATTACACAGAGCAAAGAATTGTAGGACTTCTGGTAAACCCCAGGGTAAGTTATGTTCCTTCAAGGTAAACACGTAGTAAAAGCCCTATTACAGCGGGGGGGAGCCCCCCAAAGGAAAGACAGTTCTGTTTCCCTACATGAACAGTATAAATAGACTTAATTACATAATCAGTGTTTACTGTATGCATTGTGTGTGATACACTCTGCTAGGCACAAAGGCAAATCAAAGAAAAGTCAATAAAAGATGTCCTTCTTCTGCCGTTGACTCATTGTATGACCTTTGTTGGGCAGCATATTCAACCTCTTTTTTCAGTTTTCTCATCTGAAAATGAGGATAACAATGCTGCCAACTCTATAGGGTTATTATGTAAAGCATTTGTAAGAGTACCTGGCATCAAACACAGAATGCTCATTATTACAGTTTTTATTATATGGAAAAAGTAGTAGTAAGCTTCTTGGGAACTTATAAAACACTTTACATTTCCCGAGTCATTGGATTTCCATAATAACCTGACAAAGGAGGATTTCCATTTGACAGAAATGGAGGCTTACCAGAGTTACACATTAAATGGCAGGGGGGCAACCTTAAATCAATTCATTGTTCTCTGCACTTCGCCAAGCTGCCTTCCATAAAGACGTGGGAAAACAGAGCTCACACCCTCGAACACCTTGCTATTTATTGGGATAGCCAAAAACTGAACAAGAGAAAGTGACGTGAGATAAATAACTGTTAGCTAAGCATGGAATATTTGTGACTAACTGTAGGGAGGTGGTGGACTCAGCTATTGCTGTGGAAGAGCAAGGGGCGGAGAGACTGTTGGGAGAGATTGGCTATTACCTGGTGGACACCTGGTGCTGATGTGGGCATGCTTACTGGTCTGTCCTGGCACAGAGCCAGCACTGGACAGAACTGAGGATCTCTTTAGTCCTAGCCTCCCCTCTGCCTACCAACCTCCAGCATCCCAGTGTCCTTGGGGGGGTCTCTCAGTTCAGATGTCTGCTCATCAAAATCTGATCACTACAAAGAACGTACTGGTACATTCTTAAAGATGAAGGTGAAAATGACTGGGGTTGAGATGCTCCTCCTTCCCCACATTGTGTTCCCTCCCCTAACCTCAACAACGCTCTGTGGTTGCTGGTACAGGGGACAAAGCCTGAAGACAAAGGGGGGGTGGACAATCAGGCATGAGGAAGTTGAGATGGTGAGAAATTTTGAGGAAATGGGGATGCTTTATTGGAGCCATTTAAAAGACATTATATAGTTAGCCCATCTGGTGTGCATTTTAAAGATGTAGTAAATCTGTGAAGGTCAGAAATCATTAGGTAAATAAGCACCAAAAGGTCAGGGACTATGTCTTTCTTATTCCCTGTTGTATCTACAGCACTGGCATAATGCCTAGCATATAGCAGGTGCTCAATAAATATTTGTCAAGTGAATAAATATTTGCAGAATAAATCAAGGCATGATGAATCACATTACAGTGTGCCTCTTAAATTTATCCAGCCTAGATGAATAACTTGATTGGCTGGTCATGGAGGAATCATGTAATATTTGACTTGTTACAATCTCAAGATTGAAAAAAAGGGGACAAAACTTTATTCTGATCTTTACCAGAAATATCTCTTGAGCAAAGGCAAGGATGATACATTGCGTAAATCCATTACTCCTCTTGCTGTAGAAAGAATGTACTCTTCAGTGGGTGCTACCATCACATTACCCTGTAGCACGCATGTTTCCTTTTTCTTGAATGCATTGGAACAGTCAGCGATTAGCACGACTTCAAATGGTACTGGCACACGTGTTTCTCCAGGACCCCCGGCCAATGCTCCTAACACAGACTTCGCTGTTCATAGAGAACCTCTTTAGTTAAGAGCTTGCAGACTAAGGCACAGAGCACCATGCACTTACTATCTCAGCACTCGTCATTCCTTTGTGTAGATCTGTATTTCCATCCTCTACCATCTCCCTTCTGCCTGAAGGACTTCCTTTAGTATTTCACATCATGTGGGGCTTCTGGACAAATTCATTCAGACTTTGTATGTCTGAAAGAGTCTCTGTTTAACCCGGATGTTTAAAAGATGTTTTCCTTGGGTATAGAATTCTAGGTGGATAGGATTTGGGGGTGGGGTGGGTGGAGTACATTAAGCAGGTCGCTCCAGTATCTTTTTGCTTGCACTGTTTTTGATGAGAAATTTCTGCCATAGGTATCTTTGTTCATATATCCTTAACGTGTCTTCTTTTCTCTGGTTGCTTTTAAGCTTTTCTGTTTATTGCCTCTTTGAAGCAATTTGATTAGGATGCACCTTGGTGTAATTTTTTCATGTTTATTTAGCTTGGGATTCATTGAACTTCTTGGACGTGTGGGTTTATAGCATTTATCAACTATGGAAACATTTTGGCCACTGTTTCTTTTAATATATATATTTTTAAGTAGGTCCAGGCCCAATGTGGGGCTCAAACTCATAACCCTGAGATCAAGAGTCACATGCTCTACCAACTGAGCCAGCCGGCTACCCCTCTTCTAATATTTTTTTTCTGTTTTTCCCCACTTTGGAGACTTTAATTAAACACATATTAGGCTACTTAAAATTGTTCCACAGCTTGCTGATACTGTGCTCATTTTTAAAAGTTTGGTGTTCTGTTTTTTTTTTCCCTGTGTCTCCATTTTGGATAGTTTCTATTGCTACTTCTTCAAGTTTATTAATCTTTTGTTTGCAAAGTCTCACTGTTAACCCCATCCGGTGTGTTTTTTCATCTCAGAAATTGCATTTTTCATCTCCAGCAATTCAGTTTGAGTCTTTTTTGTCTCTACTTAACTTTAGAATATATGGAGAACGGTTATAATGCCTGTTCAATGTTCTCGTCTCCTAAGCGTATCTATGTTAGTTCTGGGTCAGTTGTGAGAGACTGATTTTCTCCTCATTGTGGACTATATTTTTCTACTTCTTTTCATGCCTGGTAATTTTTTACTGGGTGCCAGGTATTGTGAATTTTACCTTTTTTATTCCTATCAATATTCATGAGCTTTGTTCTGGGACATAGTTAAATTACTTGGAAATAGTCTGAAACTTTCAGTCTTGCTTTTAGGCAGGGCCTGAATAGCATTTCAACAAGACATTTCTTATTATTAGTACTATTGCCATTCTAGACTGAGAACCCTTTTTTCTTTTTATTTTTTGTAGGATATTTAGTAGCATCCCTGCCTTTTACCCACCAGATACTAGCACCCCTCCCCCCATTAAGTTGTGACAACAAAAACTGTCTACAGACTTTGCCAAATGTTTTCCGGGGGGAAAAAAAATCCACCCATGGTTGAGAACCACTGGTTACCACAGGGTTAACTTTGTGCCGCCACGGATAACAAGATGCTCCTGAATCTTCTATCCAGTGCCCTGGTAGGCTTTCCAGTCTGGCTAGTGGAAACACATTTTTGCTAGCCCTGTGTGAGTGTTGAGTACTTGTTCCCTCTAGCCCTTCACGGTGAGTCTTTCCCTAGGCTCAGCCGGTTTCCTTAGCCTGTGTGCTGATTAGTGTTCTGCTGAATACATCAGGAGACCCTCTGCAGGTCTCCAGGGTTCTCTCTCTGTGAGGCTCTCTCTTCTCTGCTGTTCTGTTCTGCAGTTTCTAGCTACTTGGTGTCCTTAGACTCCTGACTTGGTCTTCTCAATTTAGGGAGACTGCTGGACTCTCTTTGTAACCCCTCTCCCTAGAAACTCTCCCAGGGCAGTAACTTGGGAAATTATTAGGTTTATCTTGCTTGTGTCCCATCTCTCAGAGATCACTGGTATCCCTTGTTTCCTGATATCCAGTGTATTGGGTTAAACTATCATTTTTACGTAATTTGTTCAGTTTTCTGGTTGCTTTACACGGGAAGACAATCTAGTCACCGTATTGAAGGTAAGAACTCCTTGCCTATAACATTTGGCGTCAGCTTCCCCCGCCCCTCCCGCCCCCGCAACACACCTTGTAGTTTTGATTTCTTGACAAATAAGTTAAAATTTTATGTAGTCAAATCTATTGATCTTTTCTTCTGCAATTATATTCCTATAGCTTTTATGTTTAAAAACTCCTTCCCATCCAGACACTACATAAATATTTAGCTGTATTTTCTTCTAGGTTTTTCTTTTAGTGATTAAATTGAAATTCTTGTCTCCCCAGTGCAGCTAGAATTTATATCAGTGAATGAAGTGCTGAAGCAAGTATTTAAATGAATCTTTATTCCCAAAAAAACTTCCTGATCTCAGCCCTTTTTATGGAATAGCTCATCCTTTACCCACTGGTTTTTTTTTTTTTTTTAATGTATTTAATATATCTTAGGTTCTTATTCTGGACGAGGATCTGTGTCTGGGGCATCCATTTGTTTCCCAAAGCTGAACATCCATTCTCAGGCCCGAGATATTTTTTGACTCACACATTTCAGTGTACTGAACATATTCTACAGACTCTCTGACGTTTCCCACTTCCTTAGCCAAGGAGCTCCTGGTGGGAACAGGGTGTGGACCCCTGAAAGGGCCAGAATGGAGCTATTGGCTGCCACCCCTGCTTCTCAGACACCTCACCCATGGTCATTGTCTGGTAGGCTTAATAAAACCACCTGCCTCATATGACAACTCTTCCACACCAGCACACACACACACACGCACACGCAAACACACGGTTCTGTCTTGTCAGCTTATCACCCCCTCTGCCTGTCACTCTTTACCAGTTGAAGAGCCAAAGTAAGGAGAAGGTGAGAAGAGAGATTGCTGGTACATATGCAACTGTCAAAAATCTAAATATAGGTCATATGAGTGATGAAAAATCATCTCCACAAATTCCATCTTTCCTCAGCACATTTTCTCCTGTCTGCATCTCTAATTTGTTCTTTGTTTTTACTTGCTTCTTTACTTCTGTTTCCTTTTACTTCTCTACCTTTCTGACTGCCTCCTCCCAGCAGGTACATACAGAACTTTCCAAAGGGTCATAGGACTGTTCACACATGTTCTGATTCTTGTTCCTTCATGCACGTGGTGGGATTGAATTCAGTCCTGCTTCAGGGACACACTTTGGTGAATGAAATGTGAGCAGAAGTTTAAAGAATTAGTGTGTTATTTGGCAGAGTGGCCAGGCAACAATCCAGAGGGTTGGCTGCTCCATCAGCTTGGGTCCCAGTATGTAGATGACTTAGAAGAGACTCCTTAGACAATAATGAAGAGCATGTCATGCAAGTGAGAGAGAAATCTTTGTTTGAAGCCACTGAGATTTGGAGGATGTTACCATGGCATAACCTAGCCTAATCTGGACTGACACATAGTATAAAGACAATTTTCCAAAACAAAAGCGTGAGACATAGGGTTTGTGAATCATGTCAGTGTGTGTACACCCGCTCCATGGTACCTTTGTCGTCTCCCAAGAACCTGGATGGATGGAGTGGCCAAGGATGGTTCTGTCAAGGACAATGGAGGATGGCTTCTTCTCATCCAATCTGTGGAGCTGCAGGGAGATCACAGCCCATAGAGAATAGGCTAACAGAGACAAATATATTAAGCCAGAACTGTCCTTGTACCTTGGATGCACATAGTACGGGTGCTTTTCATAGCATAGCTGGCCAGGAAGAAAATCATAGTCTTGTTTCCTATGGCTCAACTGTCAGTTCAGCGTTTATGATAGACATTTGGGGCTAGTATACCAGGATGTAGAGATTAGTTCATGGCCTAGTTTCCAGTGATCTTGCAGTTTTGTGCACTTCCCCAGCAGGTGTTCTGTGAAAGCAGAAAAAGAAAGAAAGAAATTCCAGGCAGATGCTTAATCAATAGTAAGCGCCAGCATTTCTACATTTTATCTCAGGTCAAAAGCAAGGATCAGCATATTTAATTTTGGCTTCAGTTGGGCCTTTGTGATTCAGGGTCTTTTCCATTCTGCTTCCCTGTCTGCAGTGTTATAGCCAATAACCTTATTAGGTAAATTCTTCAGCTCGGCTGGTTGAATGGGTGGTCATTTCTTATTTTAATGAGTTATTGCCAGGGTTTTTCATAATCTGGATTAGAAAAGATTTCACTGTGCCTCATTGATCCTAGAGATTATATTCTAATGCTGTTGGCTTGTTTTTGCCATCACCCCTGTCATAGCTGTGGTTAAGCTTGATGGGCACTAATTGGGTGGAAGGTCAATGCAAATTAGTTACCACACTGGATTTGAGTCAGTTTTTAAAGAAATGTATTTTAAATGCAAACAACAGCTCCAACAATTCTCACAAAGTTCTGACAGAGGACTTCCAAGTAGAAGTGCTGCTGAGCTGCTGTATTGAGTAGATAAAACTCATTTATAATTAGCATCCCTATTAGCATACAAACAGTTGATGGGCTAAAGTCCTTAAAAATTATTTGCTCTCTTACAGAGATTAAATGTGTCCCTGTAGCCTAATCAGCTTCTTGCCAGAAAACCTCTTTTCATAGGCCACTCTGAACCCTGGTCTAACCTACACCAAACTATAGCAAAGACTGAATGAGTGTACCACAAGGAAATACAGTGCTATTGAATGTAGCTGGGTGTTTTTGAAATATTAACTAAAAAATACTTTAATCTCCTGATGGCCTCATTCCATCCGAGGAAATAGGAGAGCAGGAATCTCAAATCGATGAAGAAGTTTCTATCACCTACTGAATGGGTTGTTTGAAATAGAGATAGAAATTGAACGGTAGAAAATTTAGAAAAGAAGACTTCATATGCACCTCTGGGTGTCAACTGAAATCAAACCCTACAGTTAGGACCCCATTACACCATTTTAGGGGCCATCCACACAGAATACAGTGTGATGTATCCAGCTAAAGCTATTGGAATAAGATCTTTTCCTTGCCTGTAGCTGTTGGTGTGAGGATACGTGTTGCTCTTCCTTCTTCTGTTTGACAAGATTCTGCTCATCCTTCCAGACTCAGATCAAATAGCACTTCTTTTGAGCCTCAGATTCTCACTGTTGGTAATAGTCATGCTTTCAGGAGAAAACAGGTGCATACTCAAATTGGATAATTTGAGGAGAGTTTAAAAAAGGGGCTCTTTACAAAGGAATGGGCAGGGTATATGGGAGCTGCAGGGAAGAGGTTGCAGGATGGGGGAGCTTGTAACATCAGGGCCTGAAAGGGCAAGGGCAGAGCGTGGTCACTAGGAGCTGGTGACAGTAGCTGTATGGGGGTTAACCACAAAATAGGACCTGAGATCTTCATAGCCAGTGCTCAGTGACTCACTAGGGAGGAAGCCTGGGAAGCAAATTCTTAACCTCACTTCACTTTCTACCCTAACTCTCCCTTCATAGCCCCCACTAGTTGAGCCCAACCAGAAATCAGAGGGCAAGGGAGCCTGCCAATGCCGTACACATAAGTGGTGTATTAGTTATCTGTTGCTGTGTAACAAATTACTCCAAAACTTAGTAGCTAAAATACCAAACATTGTCTTACAGTCTCTGTGGAACAGGAATCCTGGAGAGGCTGAGCTGGATTCTGGCTCAGGGTCTGTCATGAAGTCACATTTAAGAAGTCAGCTGGGGCTGTGGTTATCTGAAGGCGGGAGGACTTGTTGCCAGGATCGTGTACTCATATGGCTGTTGGCTGGAGGCCCTAGTTCCTTAACATATGAGCCTCTCCCTAAAGTTACCTGAGTGTCCTTGTGACATGGCTGCTTGTTTCCCCCAGAACAGGTGATGAGAGAGAGAGAGAGAGAGAGAGAGAGAGAGAGAGCCGTGGAGAAGCTGCAGTGTTTTTATGACTTAACCTTGAAAGTCATATACCATGACTTCTGACATACATCAACCCTAATGTAATGTGGCAGAAAGTTATGCAGGAACACAAAAGCCAGGGAATGGAGATCATTGGGGGCCATCTTGGAGTCTGACTACCACAGCCAACCCACTTATGGAGTGCACAGGGGTTGAAAGCAGGTATAGAAAGGCAGATGGAAGATGTCTAGCACATCCCTAAGTAGCAATATTTCCTCTCTCCAGTGATCACATAACAAGTCATCCACACCTTAACACAGCACTTATTATGTTGTTTTAAAATCTTTTGTTTATATGTCTGTCTACTGGAATGTAAGCTCTTGGAAAAGAAGGACTGTGTTTTCTTCTTATGCCTTTGGGGTCTAACAGGTTCCAGATGCATGGTGGATGCCCCCAAATATTTGGAGTTTTTAATAGATAGAATCTACGAGCCCTTGATTGTCTGCAGTCGATGATGTATACTTTGACACCCTCCCTCTCATCTGCTTCTCCTTCACCCCCCACTTCCCCATTGTTGCCCAGTGCTGTCCAAATGCCCTATGTCAGTTAGGCAACTGACCTAATATACTAATGCATACATGAGATGTGAGTGACACTTAAATCCTAGGATATTTGCACATAACTGTTGTTGTTTTTCCAAATCAAAAGAAGCAAAGATGAGCTGGAGTGTTAGCAGTCCATTACTTACTAGTCATAAGACCCCCGGCACAGCTGTGAGTCCTCTGTTAACCACTCAGGCTCAAGTCTTGTCCTTCGTGTCTATTTTGGTGCCACTTGAGTACTACCCACTTGTACCTCAAGGACTTCTTTGCGTAAAACTCTCAAGTAAAGGAGGGCTGTGGCCACCCCTGGGGTAGAAAGAAGTTCCTTGGGCGCATAGTCCATCCTTTTAAAGTCTTGGACAATAAAGCCTTTCAAAGCCAACACTACTGAATGCCCCCAAGAAGAGATCTCTAATGGTGGGCTTTGAGGCTCTGTCTCGGGATGGCTACAAAGGGAGATGCTTGGGGACAAGGATCTGGTACCTGACCTGGTGACTGAGCACTTGTGCATATGGCCGGAACCACCTGAGGTGCCCTTATCACAAGGCTGTGCTTACTGGGGGTGCTGGTCTATCTCTTTGGCACCACTACTCCCCCTGTCTAAGATGTTCTCTGCAGAGGAGAAGCTGGGAATCATGGTTCTTAGAATCTCCTTCCCCTGAATGGGCCTGGGGTAGAATTTGCCAAAGAGAGGCAGTATGTGTGACTTGGGAAGCAGTTGTAGGCAGAGGTAAGAACTTTCCAGCAAGCTTGAGGGCTGTAGTTCTCAAACTTCAGCTGCACCAGAAACATCTGGAGCGCTTGTTAGAGCGCAGCTTGCTGGGCTCCGCTCCCGGAGTATGACTCAGTGGGTCTGGGGTGTGGCCCCCAAATTCTCATTTCTAAGAATTTCCCACGTGAGGTGGCTGCTGCTAGTCCCCACACCATACTTAGAGAACCACAGCTTTAGACAAACAACTGTGTCACTCCTTCCCTTCCCTTGATTTTTATTATGTGTGGGAAACATGGCAGGGCACCTGTTTTCCTGAGTACACTGGACCAGAGCACTGGGCATGAGCAGAAGGGAGAGCCTTCCAGAATGCTACTGTTCAGAGCCGAAAATCAAGAAGGCCCAAGCAGACTTCCGGGACCCATGTGGCTTCAAGGTCAAAGGCAAGGCCCATGCAGCCATGCTGGCCTTCAGCTTTCAGTGGGGAAAGAATACCCAGACCTCTTGTCTTTGGGCTCTCCAGACCCTTTGCCGCTGCCCAGCTCTGCTGGACAAGCCAGGGCAAGATGGCCCCTCCCACCACCGGCCCAGGAAAGCATCCTGGGAGTTGCCCTGCATCACAGCTGATGGTAGGTCCACTGTGATGGTGAGGACATACATGACTTGTGGCAGGCAGCTCAACAGCTAGGTGGCTCTGGAGTGCGAGGAGGGTAACTGTAGGCCTCTGTTTATATCGAAGAGGAGCAAAGGCTGTGGTGACACTTGTAGTGAGGTTGAGGCCAAGAGGCAGGCCAGGAGCCTGTCTACCATGTTGTGCTGAGACCTGAGGAGCTGCTGGTCTCCCACAGGTTCCTTGGGCCACATCTGACAGAAATAATTGTCACGAAAACCAATGTTTGTCACTTTACAGGTGACCTGGGCCTTCACATCTCAGCAAATTGTCCTGCTCTCATTGAATCTGGAGGTGGCATTTTCTGAGAAGGAGACATGTTTTACAGATAAAGGATTTGATGCAGAAACCAAGTAGCATGACCAAGATCACAGAGTTGGTTAGTGGGAGAGCCAGGGCCACAACCGAGCCCCCTGACTCTGAATTCCAAATTCCACAACAGACGGAGGCCTCCAGCCCCCTCTGGGAGCCGTGGCTCTAGGATTGGGAGGAAGACAGGGAGGGAGGAGTTTGAGGAGCATCTCTTCTACCTCCAACCTTGGAAGACGTGTGTCCTTCCTACAGAACATGGGCTATGGTTTTTAGTTTTTTGGTAATTTTAAATTTTGTACTAATTATAGATTCATATAAGTTGCAAACATAGTAGACAGAGGTCCTGTGTACCCTTCACCCAATTTCCCCCATTTGGTACCATCATACATACCTAATAGTATGAGATCAAAACCAGGACAGATGACCTTTTTAAAGAACAGTTTCTCACATAAACGTCCTCCAAACATTAAAATGCAGGCATTTTTATTACCAATTAATTTAGTTTGTGCCCTTAATATTCCAGAACACCAGATGGTATGAGGTGCCCCTTCCCTAGAAGGAACATTCTAGAGTCCCTTTAGCAGACCGGCCCCAAGTCTTGTTTCAGGGTCTTTACTACATTAGAATTGCTTTATGGCTCCTTGATGTAAAAGACACCTGGGCCTTTTGGAGACATTTTATTAAAAGACAAGGTATGAGAAGGTCAGTGGATAGGGCGAGTTGAGCGGACCGTTCCAGAAGTGTCTGTGTACTAAAGAGGACAGGGTTTGGAGCCAGTCAGATCTGAATCTGAATCCTTATAATCAGTCATGCACCAACTACTGACATCTCTTCTAGTATTGTCTTAAAATGTTAAGTAATGTCAAAAATAATTTCTTGCAACGTAACTTTTTATGTACATCAGTTTTATCAGAGTTTATAAACTGCTAAATCATGATGCTTTGCACTTTTTTGCATTTGCCACTATGGTTTGATGATTAGATCTGGAAACTTGTTGAAACCAGGTAGACTGCCTTCAAAACACTAAAATTCAATGACTATGCAAGGCATAATCTGCCAATTTGTAGTTATTAGAGAAATTAAACTCACCAGTAGGCAAAAGCAGGTGTGTCATCCTCGTAGTAGACGTGAATGTTAATTTGGAGTCTGGTAATCAGTGTTATATTGTCCACCTTGAAACCATTTACTTATGCTTTAGGTTTGAATACTAAGAACCCACAACATGAATACCTTTAAAAATCCCAGATGCTTCACACTTGGTGGGTTGCAGAGCCCTCTAAGAATGGCTTTCTATCCCTAAGATAAGCATAGCTTTCACACTTATTATGTGATAGATGAAAGGGTCAAAAACCACTATCCCAGCCTGGAAAAAACATGTTTTTTTTTTTTTTTTTTTTTTTTAAGGGAGAAAAACCGACCTAGTTCCAATGTTCCAAATAAAGACGGGGATTATTCAATACAAATGCTGTAGGTGTTGTTGGATGGATGGGAGCTGTACATAGGTGAACCCTGTGTGTATGCAGGGCGCCTTCTTTGTTCATATAACATGATATTGTAAGAATGTCTATGTTGTAATATTGTATACAGAAACAACAGAGCCGGTTAGAAGGTAGATGTACAATGAATAAATAGGTTATGGAAAATCGACAGAAGTCAGATGTCTCCCTCCAAACCAAGTGCTTAATGTTTGGATTTTGCAGTGACCTTCTGTCTTTCAGACAGGGCTCTGGGGTTCAGGGAGCACGCAGAAAACATCTGTGAGTCTGTAGACAGAAACAGTGGGCACATCTCTTCAATTGCCATTAATGTCAGTATTGCATACAATTTCTTGATAGCATTTATTATAACCAGCTTCTGTGGCTATGGCTGCCATGACCCCTGCCTTTCCCCCCTGTTCAAAAAGGATCTTCCCAACAGGACTAGTGTTAGTATGGGCATGTGTCAGCAGCCCGGGGTTGCAGCACAAACACTGTGTTTGTGCTGGCTTCCTCTGTGTTACTGGTAATTACTTGATTGTCTCAATCACAGTGTGATTTCCAACATAAAAAAATATATATATCATTTGTGGAAAGAAGGAATCATGATACGGAGGTCTCAGATTCCTCTCCTTCCAATGCTAATGATCCCTAAGCAATTTCAAAAGGGATTGCTTTGCTGGTTATAAAAATAATGATGCTGAAAATGGCTGATTCTCCCATGCGTGGCTCAGAAGACCTTCAGACAGATAAGTGCGATGATCCCTGGAACATCTTCTTGAAATAGGCTTACTGCCTAAAACGGTTTGGTGTTTTCCAAGTGGCTTTTAGGATAACCTGAGTGACTTGGGATTTTATTTGTTTGTTTGTTTGCTTCTTTGAGGGTGGAAGGAACTTTCATAGACTGTGTGGTTCTTAACAGTCAGGCCTAGATCTTGACAAGCAAGGATTTTGTTCTCTTTGTTTAGTGGCATCCTTATGACGTCCAAGAACTGAAATACCTTGACCTCAGTGCTTTAAGTGGGCATGGGCCTTCTGCCAAGTTTGGCCAAGTGATGGCTATTGCTCTCTGATGTACCCTGAAAACGCCATCACACTCAATCACCCCATGAGCAGCCTGGCCTCACGGGATGAGTTGTAGGGTGGTGGCTGGGCTGTGAAGACAATTGCCCCATTATGCTCACCACTGCTGACTTGTACTGCACAAGAGGCAAACCTTGGTTTCATTTCCCTGCCTCTCTGCAACGTATCATTCTGTCTACCTGCATTAGGCACCCAGAGAATAATATAAAATGGACTCTGATTTTCTTTGGGCTTGGATCATTTCCCTTCTGTATAGCCCTTGAACTCTTGAAATAGGAGAATGAAGAACTTCTTATTCTTTTCGTGTGGTCTGATCTCACGTGGTGCCCCAGAAATTATCTCCAAATATTTTTCAAAATGTCAAGCAGCGATGTCTAGTCTAGAGTTACTATGAGTCTTTTATTTGTTAAGGTGGCCGTTCATTGCATCTTGCTGATGACCCTGGATATTCGTTTATACGATGATCAGAAAGGACTTACAAAGGCAAAATATGCTAGCATCTATATTTAGCATCTTTTAGGGACTCTTCCTTCTTTTTATTGGATCATCTGTAGAGACTTCAGTGAACTAAGACTACCTTTTACTGTTTGTTACATATTTGTTTGCCACAACATCTAGCAGAATTGAGTCTGTTATACCTCCTTTGTTGTAATCAAAAGGACCCCAAAACAAAGTCCCACCTTCAGGTTCTGGCACTGTGCCCTCAGTTCCCACCTAGGCATCAATAAGAACTCACCAGTAAAGATCATATGACATCAAGTTCGGTAGCTCAGTGGGTTTCATGGTGTCGAGGGGAACTTAGAGTTTTGTTTTGTTTGACTATCATTTGTTTTTTAGCTTGTGTGTGCATTGGAAATTTAGTGATAACCCAATTTGTAGAATAGGGAGCTAGAAAACTCATCTCCAGATCACACATTTATTTTGGGGACCACAGGGCTCCAGCTGGCCAGATTCCTTATCTCCGGCTTTCCCTCAGAACTACACATACAGCCTCAGTTAATGTGGAACACTGTGAGTCACCTGTTCTGAAGGTGGGTTCCTGCTAGGACTCTACCTGTTCTGTTGAATGAGTCCCATCTGGACTGATGCAAATTTGACCATGTCACACACAGTTTGGGTTGTAATACAAGCTTTGTTGGGAAAATGAGAAACGACCATAGGCCACAGGTCATTGAGGGAAGAGAAGGTACTGGTCTATGGATTCTCTCATCATCCCAGAGAGGTGTGCTGGGCCGGGCACTGGTGAACCCTCAGTGTAGTTCTTCCTTCCAGTGGTTGGACCCCACCACTTGAGGGGACTCTCTTTTTAAATTTTTTTTACATGACAATTAAAAAGAGACAGGACCCATGCCAGTGGAGAATACACAGATTGCTTGGCAGCAAGTCATCTGCATTTGGGCTGCCAATTATAGGTAGGCGTTGTCTCTGTACATTAGCTGCCCAGTACCTAAAAAACTTGGGGCCTCTTTCTAGAGGAGGGGGGAGTTACTTGTCCCATGGGGAGCTAAGCTTGGATGTGGCCCCTTCTGCTGATCCCAGCTATCTTGCAGTACAGGTCATCCAGAGAGAGCTCCTGGGGTTACATTCAGACAAGTCTCCCAGTTGCTCCACCATGCCAAACAGCCACAGTTTAGCAACTAAGAGTGGCCATGGAGACATGAATTGCAGTGGGCCCAGTTAAGTTTCTCTGTTTGGTTTTATGCCATTTTGTCCATAAATTCGGCAGAAAAGGGACAGTGAAGGAAAGGAAAATCGTCATGTACCCTACGAAAGCTTATGATCACTTGGAATACCATGTAATAATTTTGCAAATATTGACTGAACAACTACTATGTGTGTGAGACTGTGCAACATAGCCCTGACCTTATAGTCTAGTGGACTTTATAAGAATAGAAAAAGTATTCATGACTGATGATGGATAATGCTGAATTCCATGGGTTGAATCTTGGGGTTGGGGTGGTAGAAGAAAAAAAGAAATATTGCATTGGGTACAACTATTTCCTTTTCAGGGCACAGCTTAGAAACTGCTTGTATTCACATAATGGGAAAACCCAAATGTTGGTAATAGCCGTGTGCAGTGCTGGGCTAGAGCTGGCTTGCACCAGCCCACGAGAGCCAATGGTACATTTTCAGGAATTTTGAGAGCCACAGTTGTTAAACACAGCCATTATAAAAAAAACCCCTAAATTCTCTAAACGTACACTAAAGTAAATTATACTAAATCAAAGACAATAATACTTAAAATTTACTTCCTCAGTATGTTAGTGCATTTTACTTTATCTGTGCTCTTGAGGTTATTTACGTTTACTGCTTCCGTACGGTGGAAATGCTACATAACGGTGTGCTAGTGGGCATCTCTCCCCAACTCTGCCTTCAGTGATGATAGGTTGGTAGCTTGAAACTGGCCATTGTGCTGTCTTGACACCATGGAAATCAGCAGATGCTATCAATTAGACTTGATTTACAGCCGAAGCTGGGAAAATTTCAGTTTAACGAATATTAAGACAAGAGTGAGAAATAGTTTAAAACTAAGAAACATCACATATCAGATTTAATGACAGTCCACCGATCGGGAAAAGAGTTCGGGATTGGGAAGCAACTCCATTTGTCAGTCATGTTGAATTGCAATTATAGTTTGGCTACGGAGGCAAGGATTTGGCAAAAGTCAACGAAAGCGTTCCGTGAGAATTAAATTGGCAAGGATTTGGCAAAAGTCAACAAAAGCGTTCCGTGAGAATTAAATTGGCTAGCAATTGGTACGTAAACAGTATTATTATTTATAAATTGAATGAGACATACCCATTATTAAAATTTACAATAAACAAAGATGTGCGTGTTTTTTTTTTGAAGAGATGTTTTAACTGTCCATGTATTTACTATGCATTTGCTATCGTGACTGTATGCCAAAACCATCATGGAATATGCTGGCAGGGGCAATGCTGTTCATGTAGTTTCCTCCGATTGGGTGGAGGAAGGAGATGGACCCCATATACTGTAAAGTACTCAAAACCCTCTCTAATTGTTGATTTAGCTGCGTGTTCTCCACTGGCCTGTGCACGTTTCTCGAAAGCCAGGGCTCTGCCTTTTACTTCTGCATTTCCAGCACCAGCAACTTTGTTTTAAAAAGGTCCATTCAGTTCGAATGTTCCTTCTTTTACTGCTTTCCCTTCCTTTAACCACACCCTCTCACTCTCCTCAAACAGTTTCAAAGGGGCCTCCGTGTATCACCTGATTACACCTGCTGAACGTTTTCCGTACCTGGGCCCCTGCTCCTTGCGGTCATTCACCGGAGTGTGGACTCTCTTTGTTTGGCCCAAACTCTCAGAATGGGCTCTTAACCAATAACTCTGTTCCAGTCTTTCTCCAAGCCAGCCACGCTGCTGGGATTCATCTTTTAAAAATACTGATTATTGGGGCGCCTGGGTGGCTCAGTTGGTAAAGCGACTGCCTTCGGCTCAGGTCATGATCCTGGAGTCCCGGGATCGAGTCCCACATCGGGCTCCCTGCTCAACAGGGAGTCTGCTTCTCCCTCTGACCCTCCCCCCTCTCATGCTCTCATTCTCTCTCTCAAATAAATAAATAAAATCTTTAAAAAAAATAAAAATACTGATTATTTTTGGGGCACCTGGGTGGCTCAGTCGTTAAGCGTCTGCCTTCGGCTCAGGTCATGATCCCAGGGTCCTGGGATCGAGCCCCGCATCGGGCTCCCTGCTCCACGGGAAGCCTGCTGCTTCTCCCACTCCCCCTGCTTGTGTTCTCTCTCTCGCTGTGTCTCTCTCTGTCAAATTAAAAAAAAAAAAAAACTGATTATTTTTTCCCTTAAAATTTTTCAAAACCTACGCATTTCCCACAAGATCAGATCCAGAACGCCCCCCCCCATCCCCCAGAAGATGAATCCTATGCTCTCTGTGACATGGCCTCAGCATCCCTAAAACCCATCTCCTGCAACCTGCTTCTGTGAACTTTATGCTTGGGCATGCCGACTTGGCAACTTGCCTGAAGGTGCCATACTGTGTTAGGACTGCTTCAGAGTATACTGTTTGTCTTCCTGGAATGTCCTTCCCTTCCTCCCGGCAAATGCCTTGTCATCTTTCGAGATCCAGTACGAGTTTCCACTTCTGTGGAATCTCAGGTTCAACCAAGCAGAGTTGATCACTCTCTTCTTTGGAGACCAGATGAATGCAGAAACTTTCTTCCAGGACAGCATTCATTGCATGGGATTGCAATGATTTGTTTGCATGTTTCTCTCATCAGCTAGGTTGAGAGGTCCAGCTTTATTCGCTTTGGCAAATTACTTGTTTCATATGGTGTCCAGGGCTTGCAGCTCTGGAATAAATGCTGAATGAATGAATATGAAGCTGCTAATTCATTTAAAAATAAAACCTTTAAACTTTGTGGTTTAGTTGCATTATAGACATCAAGGAGTTGCCTCTGTGTCAGTCTTCACAGCAAACCCTAAGACCATTATCCCCCCAACTTTACAGATGAACAAACTGACGCACAGAGGAGTTAAAGTGCCAAATCATACATAAATAGTGCTTATCATGTGGATATTGAACTCCAATCTGCTTGACTCTGAGCCTTTGCTCTTGATCACTCCCCCACATAAGGCAATAACTGAAGATAAAAATGATATTGAGAGTAAAAGATTTTTTAGGGATAAAAGCTACCATAACATAAATATTTATTTAATTCATCCCTTAGGGCTTAATTTGTAATATTAAAAGCATTTGTTGCTTTTAAAAAAAGAAGTACTTGTCTGGAAAAGCCAACTTTTAACAAAATCAAACGGGAAGTAAAACACTGAAATCCCTTTGGAAACTTGTTGACTTCCCACCGTCAGCGGAGCTTGAGGCCACCCTGCCAAGGGCTGGGTTGGCCCCACCTCAGTTGACTAGGGCAGAGGAGCCTGTTAAGGTTTCGGTTTTTCATTTTCTATTAGGACAGCAGTGAAAAAAATCTCTAAGAGTCACGACGAGTCCACTGTCACCATTGTTATCCTTTGGTCTCCAGAGTAGCTCTGTAAGGAGGGGAAGGCGGGGATTTTATCCTCATTTCACAGGCTAGAAAATGAGGCTCACGCAAGTTAGGTGAAGCTATGCACCTATCCTCCACTATTTTGGCATCTACTTTATTTCTTATCTGCGCGAAAGCATTTTTCTTTCAGGACATTCCCAGAATTTCAGCAAGAAATCGAGAGCCAAGTAGAAGAGGAGCTAGTCCCTCTGCTTTAGAAGGGAAACATGGCCGATTTATTTTTGGTTTGACATTCTGTTGCTTGCTGTTTCCTCTCTGGTGCCTTTGTTCGTAGTGGGGCCCCAGCTTTTAGCATGCTGGTCCGTGCCTGTGCCGTAAGGTTGACCCAGAGTACGAACATTTTGGTGTTGACATTTCCTGTCTCAATTTCCTTCCCTGCTTCCTTATGATTAATGGTCAACCCTCCTCCCACCTGCGTTTCTGCCTTCCAGCAAGAGATGTCTCTCTGACAGGAATTGTTTCCCTGCAGTTTTGTAACTAAAAATAACAATAATAAAAGTCTTCAATTAATCTCCCACCTCCCCAGCCTGCTTTGCTGGCTGGCCAGTGGAAGAACCTTTTTGAAACTGCCAATGAAAGCAGGCGACCAACTCCCTGGGTCAGAACAGGCAGAGTGCACAGGACCTTAGGCTTGTTTTGCTCTTTAAAAAACTTGTGTGTATCAAAGAACTGTTGTGTGCCAAGCACTGCGATAAGTTTGTCATATCCATCATGACATGTAATCCTCATAGATTGACCCAGTGAGGGAAGTCACATCATCTTCATTTAAAAGATTATAACTGAGGACATGCTCAGTCGGTTAAGCGTCTGGCTTCTGCTCAGGTCATGATCCCTTGGTCCTGGGATCAAGTCCTGCATCAGGCTCCTTGCTCAGCAGGGAACCTGCTTCTCCCTCTGCACCCCCCTCCCCCCAGCTCGTGCTCGCGCCCAGTCTCTCTTTCTCTCTCTCGTGTTCTCTCTCCCTCAAAAAAAAAAAAAAAAAGATTATAATTGAACACAGAGAGGTTAAGTAAACTGCGCAAAGGACACAGGCAGGATTTAAACCCAGGGTTATCTTGGTTCATTTTTGTGAGCCTCTGAGTTGGGTTTTAATTTTTTTTATTATTTTTATTTTTTTAAAGATTTTTAAAATTTATTCATGAGAGACAGAGACAGAGAAAGAGAGAGGCAGAGGGAGAAGCAGACTCCCTGCTGAGCAGGGAGCCTGATGCGGGACTCGATCCCAGGACCCTGGGATCATGACCTGAGCCGAAGGCAGATGCTTAACCATCTGAGCCACCCAGGCGCCCCTGTTATTTTTATTATTATTATTAGAACTTAATAAACTGTTGTTGGCCTTTAGTACATGCTAGGAGAGATGTCCAACCCAGGAAAAAAGAACCCTAGGTAAGATATAATTTCTGCCTTCAACGAGTTTTCAGTTAAACGATGCAAGCCTCCTGTCTCTCCTTTCTTATACCGAAGAAGCAGGAGGAGCTGTTTGAAAGGAAGGCATATTTACCCGACCCAACCTCAACATACCCAACTTCCGCTTCCTATTTTGCCCCACCAGCAGATATTATGTATATTTAGGCACAGTATTTTTTCCAGCCATTAAAAAATATATAATATAATCCAGGTCTCAAATCAATGAATCCTTCATTCCCACTGTGTTTTTAAAAAAGTGGCAGGTGGGGTTCAGTGGGCCATTTGTAATCAACTGCACCTTTCTTATACTAACAACAGCACAGTGCCAGGCCACCCCTCCTGTGTGTCGGTAGAGGGCAGTCTGGTTTTGCCTGCACCGTGAGCCTGGGCTCAAGTTGGATTTGGAAATCCACATGCTGTGGAAATTCCCAGCACCAGCCTTTTCAGATCTTTCTGGACTGAAAAGCAATGCATTCTCCAAACCTAAAAACGTAAATGTTGTGACAGAGCCATTTCGGGAAACTGCGACTTTGTGTTCAGTGAGCTGGGGGAAGAACCTCGCGGGGACTCTGTAGCCTTTGCACTGTCCGGCCAACTCCACCTCGCCTGTAGATACTGCACCTGCTGGAGATGCCTTCAGCTCCATCCCGCCCACACCAGCTCCCCGAAGCGGGCCTCTAGTTCTCAGCAGAATGGCTGCATTTTCCTTGCTCATATCAGAGAATTCAAACAGCGATGCCGTCCTGCTCCAGCAATTCTCAGTCTCCCTAAGATATCCTCAGTCATGACCAGATAATCATAGGACTTTATCATCTCACCAACTGAGACACAAATAATATGGGATCTGTGACAGTGACGGCTGACAAGTTAACCCGTGAATTATCTACAAAAGATTGGTTTCCTAAGGAAACAGCCCCTAACAATGAAATAATGGGATTCCTATGGAATTAAGGGAAGCAAAGATTATGTACATATGATGCATATATATCACAGACTGCATGAATTGTACCACTGTATAGGTCAAGTGGTATCATGTAGAACATTCTCTTCCTTCCATACAAGATGGCTGCGCCATCTTGTATCAGGTTCAGCATCTCTTTGGAAACCCAAGGTAGTGGTAATTTCGAGTTGCTCTACTTACTAGAAAGAATAAAGGTGGTCTTGCTTTTCACGTTCATACCATATTATAGACTTTTGACTTGTGGTCTCCCAATTTCTTTAAATTAGTAGATTCACGAAATTCGTTTTACTTTATTCGGGGATCTAACTAATTTGATTAGTTTGACTGAATGAGTTTTACCTTATTCTTGAGTTTCACACAAAAAAATAAGGATTTGGTATGATTACCTAGTGACTCTCCTTGTCACAAGGTGTTGGGTCAATTTCCTCTTTTTCCCTTGCTGGAAGCCACTAATTGGTGAATGCCAAATAAGATTCCTCACAAAGCATCAGAAGCTTTTTAAATAAGCCACTGGAAGCCACTCTTCATTCCGTTGCTGTCAGAGATGAGCACTGGAAGCCACTCTTCACTGGAAGCCCCTGGAATCCACTCTTCGTTCCTTTGCTGTCAGAGATGAGCACCTACATCCAGGAATTAAACTTGAACAAGAAGGAGTCTGTCCCGACAGCTGCTGTGATGGAAAGAGTTCCCAGGGCGGCACCTGCCCTGAAGTCCCTCCTCCGTGCTGCCAGGCATCTGAAATTTGGGCTTTGGAGATGGCCCTGACACACTGCCAGTCTTTACAATTCCATTCACATCATACAAATATTTCTGTGGGCCATAAATGAAAGCCTTAGGGCAGTTACCACTCACTTTCCAATCCAGAAAGCCATGGAGGGGCTCCGTGGAGAAGGCGCCCAGGGAGACACTTCCAGCTGGGAGGAGAGCTGGAGGGTACTGGGGATGAAGGGAAGGAGCCAAGAGAGACAATAATGATAATCAAAGCTGGTCTGTGACCCCCGAGGCTCCTGCCCTGCCCTGCCCCCTCTCCAACCTCATCCACCATCATTCTTCTCTTGGCTTTTTGGCCTTTCATTTCCTGAGCACATCATCCTGTTTCCGGCCGTAGGGCACCCACCGCAGCTATTCCTGGAATACTCTGTCCCAAGACCTTCTTCTTCTGCCTGGTTGACCTCATCGTGGATGTCTCAGATCCAGTTTCACTGCCCCTGAGAGGCCTTCCTTGATCACCCAACCTCAAGTCATGCCTCACTCCACATCCACCCCAACACCCTCTCTTGTATCACTCTGCATTATTTTCTTTCTAGCACTTACGCTCTTTGAAATGGTCCTGTCAGCCCATTTCGTTACTTGTTTGTCTTCTCTCACTAAACTTTGTTTTACTATGAGGCTTTTTATTTTATTTTATTATGTTATGTTAGTCACCATACAGTACATCATTAGTTTTTGATGTAAGAGGCTTTTGTTTTTTATTATGGGACTTGGTTTTGGCAAATGCTGGGTCTCCATATCCTCGGTCTCTTGGAAACGTCCCAGCATTGATTAAGCATTCAATAAATGCTTATTTATTGAATGACTAAATGAAATAAGAAAAAATGTCAACTTAATTACTTCAAGACATGGACTTGCCTGTTGGAACCAGTGACACGAGACTGCTAAGAACTGAGAAAAGCTACAGATTTTACCCTCCTGCAAACTCACGAGTTAGCCTGTCACCATTCCTGCATGCTGTCGGGAGACTCCCAGATCTGAGGTAAAGGACCATTCATTAGTCACAGTAATGGCAGTAGCCAGAGCATCAACATTGGCTGTAGCTTCCCGAGCCTTAGTTTCCACAGGGAAACACAAAGAGGGCAAGGTTGAGGATCTGCACACACAGTGGGGTACATTACAGGAGAGGAACCCTGAGCTTAGGGATCCCAAATCTTGTACAATGGGCTGGCCACAGACTGGAGGGAGACACCTACATGATATAGGACAGTAAACTAACCTGCTCTTTGCTTTTGAGGGATATACACTTTCTTTTTCCTTTCTTGTCTTTTTTTTTTTTTTTTAAAGATTTGTTTATTTTAGAGGGGGTTGCAGAGGGAGAGGGAGAGAGAGAAACTTAAGCAGACTGCGCTGAGCATGGAGCCTGATGCGGGGAGCTCGATGTGGGGCTCGATCTCATGACCCTGAGATCATGACCTGAGCCAAAACCAAGAGTTGGAGGCTCAACCGACTGTGCCGCCCAGGGGCCCCCAAGGGGGATACTCTTTCTATGTTCAAGCATGTTCTTTCAAGGATGCTTGATTGCATAAAACTTCCCTGAAAAGATAGTGAAGAAGTCAGTCAGAGCCTCTGCTTGCCAGATATACAGAAATGTGGGCGATCCATGGGGAATTGTCTCCTAAGACACCCCATCTTCCTGGTCAGTCTTTCGCTAATAACCCCTTTATCCCATATTTCCTTCCCATCCCAAGGAAAACTCAAATATCTCGTACACATTCCCTTCTTTAGGGAAATAGCCTATGAATAAGTAAACCCGTTATTGCTGAGGAATGGCTATGTGGTTAGCCCTGCTTCTGGAGCTGCAGAGCTTTTCTTCTCAAACCAGGGTGCCCATCTGTCAGTGGCTTTCTGGTGGTGTGCTGAAGGGCAAACAAAGCATGGGATAAAAATAAAACACTTTTATGCATTATAATTTTTACTGGAAAAAAATGGAGAAAAGCCTACTAGCTTTCTACGAAAATAAACATGGCTAGATTATGCAGTGGAGCACAATATTCTCAAGGGTTTTAAAGATGAAGCAGAGATTTCTTTAGGCAGTACTGGTACCATTCCCTGTGCGTGAGCACAACTTTTTTCTGCCACTTTAGTGGGAAATTTTAAAAGCCCTTTTATAGAACAGCATATTGCAAACTATGGCCCAGGATCCATTAATGGACAATGAAATCAATCACGTGGGTTTGACCAACAATCAATAATAATATACAATAGAATGGGCAACATCAGAGGGCTTCATGAATATAAGTATAATTTTATTAAACATTTATGTCAGGTTGTGTGTTTGGGGCCTGTGTGTGGATGGACTGGGTTGCAATGTTAAATGTATTTCTCACTATGGGCTTCAGTTACGGAAGTTTAAAAGCTACTGCTACAGAGGATATTATAAAGCATAGAAATTTTTTTTACCCATAAACATCTTAAAATACATCAAGAGATGGGATATGTCAACAAAATTAGTGCCAAATAATGAAGGAGCTTGCCAAGTAGGCTCTCACATTTGCAGATGACAAAACCAAGAAGAGCAAATATGATGGAGGATAGAATTACAATTTCAAATAATCTTGAAGAATTCAGTTAGAGAACCAGCAATGGAAATGTAAGTAATTGACACAAAGTTCTGGGTTTACATTTGAAAAAGCATTCCATCAAGTTAGGAGGACTACTGTTTCCAGGTGAAGGTGGTCACGGCCCTTCTGTACCCGCACCTGCAGAGCTCTCTTCCATTTGGCGAGGGGGCTTCACGTGGAGAAAGGCATCTATAACTCCAGCGGAGGGCATCTGGAAAAGATGACCTGCAATGAAGGACTTGTACTGGACAAGAGAATACTAGGGCATTAAGGGAAATAACATTTGTTGGCCATATATTGTATTTCAGGCAGCTTACCCAACTGTCTTTATCTATTTGGAAGGTATCAGCTGAAAAAATAGGAGTGGGTGGCTTCCGCTGCCAGAGCTGATAGGAGCTGCCATTCATGGAGAGCCCACAGCACACTGGACATTGTAACAGATGCTTTACAACATTTCTTTCAACGATGTAACAACCACCACCATTTATCAAGCCCTGACTATGCATCAGACACAGTCAAGTCTTTTATTTGGACTGTTTTATTTAATCATCCCAACTATCTTCTGAGGGAGGTACTGATTTTATTCCCATTTGCAAAGGAGGAAAGTGGGTCTCGGAGAAGTAGTGGCACAGTTATTAAGTGATAGATTTTGGCTTAGTGTGAGGAGAAAGTCTTTATTCATTAAAATTGCCTTGAAATGGGGGTGAGGTTTTGCTTGAAGAAATGAAGTCATTGCTCTTGGAATGAATCAAGTGGGAAACGCCTTCCATTAATCAGGGATCTTTCATTGGAAGTCGACCGTTCAGCTATAGGAAGGTGACGCCAGGCAAGTGTGATAGGGCAGACTTCCTGGAAGAGATGGGATTTATCCTGACCTTGGAGGGAGAGTGAGAAGGTGATAGAGAAGAGTAGGGATGGACCTTCAAAGGAGACTTCACAGTAGCGAAACCAGATCTGGGCAATGTGCCTTGTACTGTATCTAACGGACACTTGAGGGACACTGAGGAGACATGTCTGGCTAGTTTGCTCCTCCACTAACCCTTCTTTGTCTGCGCCCTTGACCCCAGTAGCCCACCTGAGCCCCCACTGTCTAACTCAGTGCCAGGCTGGAGTCCTTGGTGTGTTCATGCCAATTCTACATCTTGTCTCTGGGGCATTTTTCTTTTGCTGCCAACTAAATCCCACCCTAGGTGGGGTTGCATAGAGGAGAGTTAGGCACCTACTAAAAATTCTGTTACCTTTTCCTCTTACAGCTTTCGGTGCAGCGCGCCCCCCTCCCCCACCGTCAGTGACCTGTCCCTTCTTCCATTGAAGGATCTTCTCAGCATCAGTGATTGCCCTCTGGTTTGTCCAGGCCCCCCCTTGTAGGAGGCTGTTAGGTAGATGCCTCTGGGCATCACTGCTGTGTTGGGATCCAATGTGAGCCTTGAGAGCTTTGTGGTGATCGTTTGTCTTATCTTGAACTTGTATCCATGACTCAGTGTATTAGTTTTCTCTTTTGTGTAACAAAAACTGCCAACTTAGAGACTCAAAACACCACACATTTATTAACTCATAGTTACGTACATCAGAAGACGGGGTGCGCTTAGCCAGCTTCTCTGCTTAGAGTCTCACAAGACCAAAATCAAGGTGTTGGCTGGGCTGAGTTCTCATATGGAGACTCTGTAGGAGACTCCGCTCTCAGGATCATTTGGGCTGATGGCAGAATGCCACTCCTGAGGATTATAGGATGGAAATCTTTGTTTCCTTGCTGGCTGCCAGCTGGGAATCACCTTTAGTTCTTAGAGGCCACCCACATTCCTTGCTATGTGACGCCCCCCCCATCTTCATGTCTGCAATCTTTCTGACTTCTACCATCAGCCTGAGAAAATGCTCTGCCCTTAAAGCCTCCTGTGATTTCCTGAGGTCCACCGGAGTAATTCCTGTTCTCATTAACTCAGAGTCAACTGAAAAATCCCTTACGTATCCCCTGTCACAGTGGAGATATCTCATCCTATCAAAGTACACACCCACACTCACAGGGGAAGGGATTATACGAAGGTGAAAGGCATGTGGGGTTATCCTAGGATGCTACCTAGCACATTGAGCAGATCCTTCACTTTGCCTTATCTCACTGCCTGAATGTTACTGAGCATGGAGGAATACCGCTTCCTAACCTACCTTCCCGTTTAGGTTCTCCGTAGCATTGATTATCTTATTTGATTTTTATGCTAGCACACCTCCTATGACTTGGATGGTGCAGTGCCTGGCTCACAGAAGGTTCCTGATAGGTTTTCATAAGTATTACCCTGTCATATGCTGGCTCCCCTAATACCAACAACACAGCATGTTGATAAGACAAAGCTGAGTTCATGGCTCACTGCCGTGGGAGAGGACACCAACCACCTTGGGAAAGCTTCCGCAGTGTATCAGAGTGGGAGGGCAAGGTCAGAATTTGTTGAAAATTGGGAAGTTGGTGGTCTTTCCACCGGTACATGTGTGGAGGTGTGGGGTTGATGAAGGCTGGTTAAGGATCACGATACAATAGTCCTGGGCTGTTGAAAACAGCGAAGCAGAAGACTTTTGATGCAGGGATTTAAATAGGCTGAAGGTGCAATCAATATTTTTTAGCCTTTTTTTAATTTTTTTTTTTTTTTGCAATTAGTGCTTTTTAATGGAAGAGCTGATGGATCTTTAGGGAAATTCCTATAATAAACAGTCAAGGTGTTTGCCTGGGCAAGAGTGTTCTAGAATAATAATATCATGTTAATATGCAGTAAGTTGAGTGTGTAGGTTGTTCTGGTCTTCAGTCTTCAAGGTGTATGGGGGAGTAGATGACTTTGGTTCTTTTTTGAAAATTTCTATAATTATATTTATTTTAAAGTACTTTTTTATGACTATAAAAATGTATTTACAAACACGGAGATTTTTAAGAAATGAAAAAGAAAAAAATCACCCAGAATTATATCTTCTGGAATTTATATTTTAAGTATCTTTGTCCACTTTTATATTCTCCGACATTATATTATAGTCCCTATTATTAGACATCTAAGCAATTATTTTATTTTTTTAAAGATTTTATTTATTTATTTGAGAGAGAGAAAGAGTGAGCATGAGCAGTGGGGGGGGCAGGGGGAGGCAGAGGGAGAGGGAGAAAAGGGAGAAGCAAACTCCCTGCCGAGCTAGGAGCCTAATGCGGGGCTTGATCCCAGGACCCGGAGATCATGACCAGAGCTGAAGGCAGGAGCTTAACCGACTGAGCCACCTGGTGCCCCAGCAATTATTTTAAATAATGTTGGAAAAGTACATCTTTGTACTTTCTATGCTAGATCCCTAGATGTTGGGGTTTTGTGTCAGAGAGCATGAAAAACTTTAAAGTTTTTTATACATACTACCAAATTTATCTCTAAGAACATTATATCAATTTTTATTACCTTCACAAGAATATGAGCAACCTTATCTCATTGCAATCTTTCCCAACATTAACCATTTAACATCTTTTGGTCAATTTGATGGTAGGTGGAACTGTCTGAAATTTGTCAATACCTGTTTTTGACCCACACAAATGGCAATTTCATATTGTTCAACCTAAAATATTAACAATAAAGATTAAGAGACTAGCAAACATTTACCGAGCCCTTATGGTCCTGCTGGGTGTGTGTGAGGACCACGGGCACTCAGCCAGTGGTACAGAGGGCTGAACTTCCTGGCTTATTTCCCTAGGAAACTACTTCAGTTCTAAGCTGTCTCCAGTTGTGGTTGATGCCTTTGCACATTTGGCTAGGAATTAGAGTTATGCCTCCAAAGTAACATTTTTAGGAAGCTGGAAAGCAATTCATTTTAGAATTCCCCCCAGCTAAGAGAGGTTAACTCTTTGGTATTACTGTCCTTTTCTCTGTAGGAAGCACGTGTTGGAGTCTCCTGGGGATTTACCATTATCAATAAGTAGGAGGAAATCAGTTACAAACTGTAGTTTGAAAATTTCAAAGTCATTTCTTAATTCACCAAGATTTGATTACAGGCTAACTTTGAAGAACCAAGTGACATTTTTCCCCCCAAGTGGAGCCTGAGGTTCTACTGGTCTCCAGGAATGTGTTTGGAAGGCACTGAAGGAGGGAGCAGTAGATGTTTCTGCCAGTCTGATTTGGTTTCACTCTGAGATGAATTTTTCTTGCTGCAAAGTTCTCTTCCAGCTCAGCTCTCGGTGCCTTGAGCACTTCTGGCTCCTTTTCCAGCCTTCTACTTTAAACATAAAGCACAGTTTTGCAATTTCATCATCATTTTCTGAAGCCAAGGTGGTGCTTAGTAATGGCTTCTGTCTTAGTCCATTTGGGCGGTTCTCGCGGTTCTCTCAAAATTCCACAGACCGGGTGCCTTATAGTTTCTCACAGTTCTGGAGGCTGGAAGTCTGGGATCAGGGGTGCCAACATGGTCAGGTGAGAGTCCTCTTCCCACTTACAGATTTCTTGCTGTGTCCTCACATGGTAGAAGGGACTCGGAAGCTCTCTGGTGTCTCTTCCTATTAGGGCACTAATCCCATTCATGGGGGCTCCACCTTCGTGATCTAATCACCTCCCCAAGACCCCCGCCTGCTAATTCCATCACCTTTAAAGGTTAGGTTTCAACATATGAATTTGGGGGTGGCGGCACAAACATTCAGACCATAGCAGTTTTCAAAGGTTAGAGGTTGGATTTTATATCTGTGTAATGGTCTATGCCTCAGGCTACCATTAACTGATGGCTACTGGTCTTGAGCTTTTTTCTCTTTGAACTTGAGCACAGCTGAGGGCTCACAGCTTAACGATTGCAGGTGAAAATGACAATGGATACACAGTCCCATGGGTGGCTGTGGGTAGAGGGGAAAACCCTGTGCTCTTCTCAAAGAAGCTCAGGCAGACCCAGGAGCAGCCCCTGGGCATTGACTCACCCTCCTGTGAGCCCAGGCTGCTGTGTCAGAGACACGTGCTAAATCATGGTACCTTCCAGTCACCAAAGGCTTTTGCTGACCCCATCTGCCTTGGACTATTTTAGGACTTAGTCCCTCTGTCAGAAATCCTTCTGCTTAAACAAATGCTTTTCTCTTCCTTTTTTCCACTTGGAGTCATCTAGTGCCATGCAGTGAAACCCTGACCCTGCAAACTCGAGATAAGTTTACTCATGTTTCTGTTACCGGATTTAGTAATAATTTCAGATCTCAATCTTTGGGGCTTTTCCTTCTTCCGTCTTCAGGCTAAAAATGGGTTTGGCAGGGGTGGGGAGTGGGTAGACAGGAATGTGTATGTCAGGGCTTCTCAGATTTCATGCTTACAAACCACCTGGGGATTTTTTGTGAAAAGTGCAAATTCTGATCCAGTAGGCCTGGGTTAGGGCCCAAGGTTTTCTATTTCTAAAAAGCTCCCAGGGGATGCTGCTGCTTCTGCTGTAGGGTCCACACTTTGTGGATATTAACGCTGCCTCAATATTAGAATCACCTGGGGAATTTAAAAAAATACCAATGCCTACAATCTACCCTAGACTGGATAACTCAGAATTTATGGGAGTAGGACCCAGACATAGGTTGTTTTTTTTTTTCTTTTTTTCTTTCTCCCCACCCCCCCTTTTTTGGTAACATTTTCAGGTGACCTTATGTTGTACTCAGAGTTGACAGCCACTGGATTTGGATTAGTGGGGAAGAATATTAAATTAGAGGCAGAAGCCAAAGCTTTATCGCATCGATACTGCTTTCGTAGCACGTGATTATTCAGAAAGATGTGCTTACCCTAGTTATGACATGTCATAATCATCATACTTGTCCCTACTCATCAAGTGATGTTCAAGCCATTTTACAAAACCATCTGTGATGACTCTCCATTCTGTTTGATAGAGACTCTCAAGTGGCATTAGAAACCCTCCAAATTTTGAGCATCCATGGCCATTTTCTACCACACATGAATTTTGGCCACATCTTGTGCCTGGACCCAGTGTAGGCTTTCTAAACCATCTGATTTTGCTTAAGCTGTTACCTCTGCTTTGAAATTTCTTACTCTGCTGTCTTCTCTCAGACTCCTGTATTCTTTGGGTACAGCCAGAGCCATCCTTCCAGGCCTACTTCAAATTTCAGTTCTTTTAAGGGACTTCAGTCCAGTCATTCTAAATCTTTGTTCTCTTGCACACTGATGCTCTCTTGGGTAACTTATCAGTCTACTTTGTGTCAGTTATGTTTATATGTATCCTTGTCTTCCTCCAGATTCTGAACAGCTAGAAGGCAAAGAGCATGTCTTATTTATCTTTCTATCACTCCTGGCATGTGTGATCACCTAGGGAAGCTCAATACATGCTCACTGAAGTTGGAGACTTGGCCTCTGAGGGCTATGTTGGGAATAGTATCTGTGGGAGGTAGATTATGGCCAGTTCTTTGGACTCAGGTGTTTACTCAATAATCACCCGATTAGGTGGGTCCAGTGTGGAGTGACTTGTTCAGTTGAAGGGAATTCAAACAATTCTAGACAATCCAAGTGATCTCTGGTTCAGAGGCAGGCTATGTCTATTCTGACACTGAGGACTTGAGGAGCTTGGGTTTGCCTTCACCATGGAAGGTTCACCTGGCATCTCAAACTGGGAATTCTTTAACTGGGAATGACTTAGGATGGGGTGGTAGTGCTTGAGGATGCTTTGTGCTGGAGGGAGGGGGAAAGAGCTAATGTGTATTGATCATCAACCAGTTATTAGGCTGTTTTATCTATATGATCTCATTCACTTCTTAATGGTCCTGTAAGATGGATAGTATTATTTCTGTCTTAAAGAAAGTGAAGTTCATCTAGGTTAGTTATCTGCCCAAGACCACACAGCTAATGTACCACACACTCTAGGTTTGCACCAAACTTTGACCCAAAACCGATAGTACTTCTTTTGAAGTAGAGAATCTATACCTGGTTGTCTTCTAATCTCTAGCTGAGATTCCCTTCTCATGAGGACAAAAGATGATCCAGTCTTTTTTTTTCCTGTGCCTTCTTACCCAACAGGACTGGGTTGGGCTCCTTGCAAACCCTCTCCCTCCTCCTATTCATTCTAGACTGCAGACTCAAGGAGGTCAGGGATGGAGTATTTCACCATTGTAGTTTGCCCTCCAGGAGGAGTCAGAATAGAGAAAAGGTTAACAGTGTAGAGTTTGCTGTCTGGCAATGGCTGGAGTTCTTGATCTGCTACACACTAACTTTATGATCTTGGCAAGTTACCTAAATCCCCTAAGCCTGGTTTCTTTATGTTATAGGTTGTGATGAACATGAAGTAGAGGAAAGTGCTTAGATTAATGCCCGACACATAATGGGCATTTGTTACACTTTAGATGGGACCAAATGGTCCCCATTACCTGATAGCAGATGTGATTCTAGACCAAGTTCACAAACACATTTTGTAATTTTCTTTAATTCACCTTAATTTAATGTAGGTCCTGTTCTCCTGGGATGATTGGAAATGCTTGATTTGAGTCATTCATCCCCTTTCCAAATGGGTATATATGTAGGGTTAGGTAATGCCAAGGCATGATGGGGATGGAGAACATCTGGTCCTTAATGACATATATCCAAAGAGACAACCGTTATTCACTGGGTCCTTGGTTGTTGATCCACGTGCAGACACCTTCCCTCTTAAGGGTCTTGCTTCCTGCTAGGTGCCTTATGGAGCCAAGAGTGTGAGTTCCTTCTCCCTTTGGGTCTTACCAACCCTCTGACAGGTTTTGTGGCCTCCCTGGGACCCTAACCAGGAGAAAAGACAGAAGACCCTTTCATCTGGGACCCACCAATATTCCCTTCCTCTTGTTGGGGGAATATTTTTTTTTATTAACGAGAGTGACTGAGTGACTCACTCAACACAAAGATGCTGACACATGCACTCACCATCTGTCTCTCTCTTTTATCTTCCAGAAGTCTGGGGTATCTTTCTAGTCTGAGAAGGAGAAAATGTCCTCTCTTACCCCCAACAGGCATTTTGTGCAAGCTTTTCTATTTCTCTAAGGGCACCTGCCTTTGGAACACAAAAGATAAAGGATTCTTTGTTATCCTCTCCTTTCCACAAAGTCACAACTTTCCTCTGAGGCAATGAGCACAGAAGGACTTAATTGGGATGTGGGTGGAAGGAATAAGGGAAGCCACAGCGGGGTTAGATGTGCAGGGGAAACGTGGGCTAATATTTGAGAGGTATCATCCTTTCGTACCTCCAGTTGGCTTTGCTCTCCCCCCGATTCAAGTAGGACCCTAGCCTTGTACCTCGTTCTTCTTATGTTCTTAATCTTCCGTCTTTGCTCTTTCTATGAGCATTCTGATTCTCTGTGTGATTAATGCCTCCTATGCCCTTGTTCCTGTCAGTTTTTGATTCGAAAATAAACTCATTAGTAATTTCCTACAGTGCCTGTCCATGATCTCAGGCAGTAAATATTGCACAAAATGTTTACTAACTTAGTCACAGAGGACCAGACATGTATACCGCTGTCTGTCTGGATTTTCTTTTTTATGCGCTCTCGTTAATAAAAAAAGCCTCTTATACATGTTCTTGCTATCACATGCCGTCCTTGTTATACGAAATAAGTTCTGTATAAATAATTATCTCAAATTACTCGAATGGCATCTGACAAAAAATCCATATAAGAAATTTCAGCCTAGGGGCGCCTGGGTGGCTCAGTCGTTAAGCGTCTGCCTTCCGCTCAGGTCATGATCCCCGGGTCCTGGGATCGAGCCCCGCATCGGGCTCCCTGCTCTGCGGGAAGCCTGCTTCTCCCTCTCCCACTCCCTCTGCTTGTGTTCCCTCTCTCGCTGTGTCTCTCTCTGTCAAATAAATAAATAAAATCTTTAAAAAAAAAAAGAAATTTCAGCCTATTAAAATATGAAGTTTGAGTTACCGCATATATATATATTTATATATAATTGTATATATGAGATATATATGTATAAATATGTATGAATCAAATAGCCCATTTTGAAATGTATCAACTGCAAGATCCTTTTTCCTGAGTTGTTTGGAGTTCAACCTCCATGGAACCCATGTAGGACAGCATGTGAAGCATTGTGGGGCCTCAGTAAAGGTGCAGGAAGGGGAAGTCAGGAGGGACTGCGCAAAAAGCTATTTCCCCATGTTGGGCAAAACTGGACTTTTGGTTCCCAGTCCAGCATGTAAGGAACTTAGAAAGGAAAATGCTGAGCAAACTGAAAATCAATAACTCTGTTTACATCTGACAGAGAAGTGAGGTTACCGGGCAAACCTCTGTCCCCCAAATTGGAGAGATAGAGGTGGACTGAGAGAATCACAGCCCACTGGATCACAAGCCCAGAGCAGAACATTCTGCAGGAAACGGTACCTAGGGAGGAAAACCTCAATTCTAATAGATGAATTTCTGAAAGCTCAGCACAGACAAGTCTAACAGTTAAAAACTCCAGGGGATCCAGTCTTAGTGGGAGGCCCCACACATTCACGATTCCTACAAGGATCCCTACAAGATTCTCGCTGTGAAGATAAGAAAGAAAAAACCCATCTCCTGTGCTTCTGGCTGGGAGGGATGTGGGGGCGGGGTGGGGGGTGGGGAAGGAGCCATTTTGAAATATACCAAAAAAATTCTGTTCTTATTAACAAGGCCTGCTCTCAAGAGAAACTATTTCGCCAGAGCCTAACCTACTGGGGTTTCACAGAAGTCCAACTTTCAGGGGAAGGGAAATCCCAGCTCTGGTCCCCTCTAGCCTTCCTGTCTCTCCTAACCGGAGCAGGGGTGGGAGTGGGGGCAGGAACGAAAGCCCTTGTGAACGCAGGCAGCCCAGGGGACAGGCTCACTTAAAACACAGACTCATCCCAGGACATCAGAGAACACATCTGTCCCCCACACCTCACCACCACAGCAATAGGGTTCCAGGATAATAACAGGGGATTACAAAGGAAAAAACTGTGAGTCTCAGATGTTATTTAAGGAGGACTGGTCCAAATGGATCCAGGTAGAGAGGCTGCCAGAAAGGCAGCCAAGTGGTTTGAGACCTCAAGGATGAGGTGAATAAGAAGATAAGCCCAATGTGCGCCTGGCAGTCGTGTGCCAAGTTCCGGCTGAGCAAAAGCTAGCATAGTCTCTGCTATCAGGCAGATACCCATCAACTAATCACATACATTCACGTAAAATTGTATCTATGACGAGGGATCTGAGGGAGAGTTATGCCATGTCGTGAGAACCTATAATTGGGGGTGTAGGTCTAATCAGGGACATAGAGAAGACTTTCCTCAGGAGGAGATGCCTGAGAAAGAACTAAAGGTTGCATGAATCTTAACAAAGTGAGGATGCTTTCCAGGCAGAGGGAACAGTATGTGTGAAGACTCTTAGATGGGAACTACGTGGTGAGTATGAGTGATTGCCAAAGCCAAGAGCCCAGGAGTCTTGGGTCTATGGGAGAGCCTGTCAAGCGTCAGGACGGAGCTCATTGGAAGGTGGAAGGAACTGCTGGTTAATACTTACAAACTAGGCAGTGTGTGTGGTAGACGCTTTCTTTAAACTTCTATGCAGTTTTGTAAAAATATAGATCTCACATACAATGACATCCGGTCTAAAAATAGTACAAGAAGAACGTAGAAGGGTGGTGTGTATGTAGATGGGTGAGCCAGTTGCAAAAATCATTATACAGTTTAGCAGGAAATGGAATCTTTGATGCAAAGATGTTAAAAAGATAAGGTAGGAGCTCAGCCTGGATGGAAGAGCATGGCCTGAAAGTTGGCAGAACCTGGCCCAGACCTAGCCTCTTATCCTGGGCTTTGCTAGCTCGTTTGCATGTCTACAGGTCAGTTTTCTCATATCCAACATTTCCTGATCTTTCCAGCTCTCGGGTGTGGTTACAAAATCCTGGGTTAACATGTGGGAAGCAGGTCTGTCAGCCTGGAAAAGGCTGTCAATGTCTTCATTCATGGTACTCATTTCACTGGACACATGTCTGCTGAATATCATTATGTGGCGAATGGTATGACATCACTGTCCCTGCCCTTGGAGAGTTTGCCTCTCCCATCTGCCAAGGAGCAAGAATTCCTGTCCCCTCCTAGGTCCTTGTAGCTGGACTAAGAATCAAATTTGACATGAAACAGATTAAACAGGAGAAAATAAAATTTAATGTCACATAGACCCAGAATCCACGCAGAGATCGAGATTCTAAAGACAGTCAGGCAAAATGAGGTATGTAAGTCACCCTGAATGAAGGAGAAGGGAGGGGGAGGTCTGGGACTTCAAAGGAAAGGAATGCAATTCACAGGAAGATGAAAAAGCCTCCATGTTTGGTAAACCAGTGTTGGCTGAGCCACTCAGAAACATCGGGACAGAGAGGACTCTGATCAAACAGGCCTTGGTAGGTTCCTGACCTAGGTCACGGTGTAATGTAGTTACCTATGGTGACAGCTCTCTTCCTGGAGCAGGTCCTCGATCTAAGTTCTTTTTAGGCAGTTGTGGGGGAGGTAAAGAGCTTTTCCTGAATCTGCTGGGTTTTGACTGCTTTTTGACTTAAAATAATCTTCATGCCAAAGTGGCCCATCTTGGAGCAGCCTGCCCTTGGCCCCTATACGTCTGGTAATTTCACATAACGTGGCATCAATAGCTCTGTACGATCAAGTGTGGGGACTAACATAATAAATCCATGTTTTCTTCTTTCCTGGGTCACAGAGTTCTGTGAGTAACATATTTAATAAATTGGGGTGGGGGCTCCATGATATAGCAAAGGAGAGGGGAGAGGTAGTAATTAAGCTAGTTGGGATGCAGATGGAGGTGGTGATATGGAAGCCTGTGCAGAAGAGCTGAGTTGCTTTTTTTTAAATTTAATTTTTATTTTTTAAAAGATTTATTTATTTATTTATTTGAGAGAGAGAGAGAGAGAGAGAGAGAGAGAGAGAGAGCAAGTGTATGGGAGGGGTGGAGGGAGAGGGAGAGAGAGAACCTGGAGCAGATTCCGTACTGAGGGCAGAGTTCGACGTGGGGGTCCGATTCCACGACCCTGAGATCATGACCTGAGCTGAAATCAAGAGTTGGATGCTTAATCGACTGTGCCACCCAGGTGCCCCAGTAGAGCTGAGTTTTGTAAAGAAGGGAAGAGGAGTGATTATAAAATATTATAATTAATAAGTTTTTTATTCATGTAAAATATTTTATGTACAGGCATTTTTGCAACAATGGCACAGAATGTGTTCCTCCAAATCTTGTCTTCTGCAAAATTGAGGGTTAAAAATAACAGGGTTTCTGGGGAAAATGGGATCAGATAGGTCCTTCAAAAGCAACAACATTTTGTAAGCAGAGACAGATAAAAGCAATAATAATCCAATAACACACTAGCCTGGGGCAACCTGTGTGTGGGTCTATGGACCCAGGATCAGTCTTTTGCAAGTTTAGAATCCTGGGATTCACACATGGCTCGTTTCTAATACTGACCAGGTTTCATCAACATTAACCATATAATCCAGGGTACAGTTCTCTTCATCAGTTTTTCTTAACAGGGGGAAAATGTCTACAGCATCTTCATCTGTAATTGTAGCTTCCCCAGATAGGCTTAAAATAAATGTTGTGGTTTACAAAGTCATTACCTAGCCACTGATTGCACTAAAGTCACTTCCATGGGATTTTAAGCTTTTGTCTTACAATCTTCATATATTTCTAAGACTTTTTTTCTTAATGCTGAGAAAAGTTGTTCTTGACTGAGTGAAAAACACTATACTCAGAGAGAAGAAGCAACTCAACTTCTGGATTATATAAACATCATTCTTACTTCTCAGTCAGATATGAGCTAATAATGGGCATTAAAGGAATAGGGGCTCTAACAGACTAGATGGAGAATCATTTTATAAAACCAAGGCATTGGAAACTTGTTCATCCAAACAAATGGTGTTGTCTTCACAGTTAGGAAAGTGGGCAGACAATATGCTTTATGGCAAGCAATGCTCAAAACGTTTGAAAACTTTCATTTCAAAAGGCTTTCAGAGCCTGCTATGGACTGAAATGTCTCCCCCCTCCCCTCCCAACTTGATGCCCTAAACCCCTGATGTGACTGTATTTGGAGATAGGGCTTTTAGGAGGTAATTAAGGTTAAGGGAGGTCATAGGAGTGGGGTGGAGTCCTGATCCAAAAGGATTAGCATCCTTATAAAAAGAGAGACCAGAGCTCTTTCTCTGCCCTGGGAGGACACAGAGAAGGGGGCCCCCTGCAAGCCAGCAATGTCACCGGAAACTGGCCAGGTTGCCAGCCTCCAGAACTTGGGAGGAAATCATGTCCATTGTTTAAGCCACCGAGTCTATGATAGTTTGTAATGGCAGCCTGAGCTGACTCACACAGAGTCCTTCATACGGTCTTTGCAGTATTGTTAGGATAGCAAGTCCGTCTGAAGAAGGCACATTTGACTTTTAGAATCAGCCAAACGTTGTTTGATGCCAAGGCAATACCGAATAAAAATGGGTGCGTGAACAGAATAAGAACACTTTTTCCAAAATAAGACAAAAAATAAAATGTGGTTATAAGGTAGAAACATGGTTTTTGATCTGTGGCCATAGACGGGATTTGGGCATAATTACGGAAGTGAGTAAAGGCAGCATCACTGCAAGAATTGTGTGGGCTCCCTGAGAGTTCCTTTGAAGGACAATATTCACAAAATGGCTTTTTTCTAGAACAAAGACATATTCATATTTAATATAGCAAATTCCAAAATGTTAGGGAATCATAAATAAGTAGAAATTTGCTATCGTACTCTCCCCAAGGATTACGGCTGTCAAACTCTTTTAGATTTCGTTCCAGAACCTACAGCCCCCAAATATCTACACACGCACATACACAAGCTCATGTGTTTGGGATCACATTGAATATGGTGTTATATATCCTGTGTTTTGTCCATTTAACATGGTGTTATGAGCATTTCACAAGTAATTCAATAGACTCAAAAAAACATAATTAAAAGTGTTTGTATAATATTCCATCATATGAATATCTCAATAATTTTCTAAAACTACCCATTGGAGGACATTAAAAACTTTTTACTTTATAGTTAAATATTACAAATATGAACTTGTCCAAGTGGATCTGAAACTTATGTGAGGACTTAAACTTCACTTGAGTATGGAAATCTAAGTGTGCCAGTTCCTTTTGGTGGGCAAAAAATTTTTCTTAAAAGGTTTTATTTATTTATTTGAGAGAGAGAGAGAGCATGAGCAGGGGGAAGGGGCAGGAGGAGAGGGAGAAGCAGACTCTCCACTGAGCAGGGAGCCCGATGCGGGACTTGATCTTGAGACCCTGGGATCATGACCTGAGCCAAAGGCAGACTCTTAACCAGCTGAGCCACCCAGGTGCCTCTCAGTGGGCAAAATTTTTAAAGAAATGAGAATATAGTAGGGACAGGGTCAAGAGTTTTAAAGTAATCACCAGATAGACTTTTTTTTTTTTTTAAGATTTTATTTTTAAGTCATCTCTACACCCAACATGGGGCTCAAACTCACAAATCTGAGATCAAAAGTCATGTGCTCCTCTAATTGAGCCAGCCAGGCGCCCCCAGATAGACCATATTATAATTCCATTTAGGTGGAATTATATCACCACAGTGGACCCTTAATCCTATAATTGGCCCAAGTATTCCCAATGTACCATAAATTTAATCAGAGTGGTCTAATGTCTCAGCTCAATGTTTCCAACTTTTTGTAATAAACCACTTAATGCAAAATCTATAGCTCTGTGAAACCTAATTATGAAGCTTTCTCCTCTTTTTAATCAGTTAATCATAAAGCTCTCTTGTATTTACACTTTAGCAAAAGAAAGACAAATGATACACACCCTCGCATTTTCTAACACAGCTGAAGTTTTAGTGTTTATTGAAGGAACAACCACAGAATATAGGTCAGAGTTCACATGCAGTGCCTGTAATCAACCGAAAAGAAAACAAAGCAGCCTGAATACTGTTTTCTCATACATTCATTGTTCCATATTGATGAAAATCTTCACAAGAGTTTTATTTATGTGTTTTTTCTCATCCCAAGCAATTTTATGCTTCTATCTTTTGGCAGATCTGGAACAGAAGGATAAAAACACTGAGGAGGGTGTTTCCATAATCACATCCCACTCTTGGACCAGTTTCTATGTTGCTAGGTTGTGTGACCGTGGGCATGGGGACCCCAGGCCCAAGAGCTGGATCTTCTGACTGGTTTGTCCTTAGAAAATGGGACCACCTTCCTCAGCAGTGGAAAGCCCTTCTTGGAGACCAATGCTCTGGTTAGGAAGTGAATTTACTATAGGCCCCACACTTCCTTCTTCCCTATTTCCTTTTCCAGTCCTTTGGGAAGTAGGTCAGATGTGGATGTTATTGGCTGAGTATGGACCCTACCATGGAACTGATACCATATAATCTGAAGAAACAGGAACCACCAACTGCCCTAATGTCTCTTAGGTTTGCTCTCTTTCTCACCCTTGGCTCCAGGGCTCATCCATTCTTCCCAGGACTATCTTAATAGTCCTCTAATTGGATTCCTGACTTTTTTTTTTTTTTTTTTTGTCCTTAGCTATCAGTTCTGTCTTTCCAAACTTTATATATTTTTTAGTTCTTTATAGCCTGTAGAATTAAAATCCAATCTCTTAGCATGACGTTAAGGTCCTTTGAGATCGGGCTCCTCCTGTTTCAGCCTCTTCTCCGGCCCTATTGCTACCAGACCCCATATTCTAGCAGTATTGAAATAATGGGTAGTTACCTGCATGTGTCTTGTTGTTGAAGGTTCGACAAGGAAGATTTTGGGCAAGTTCTTTAGCTTCTCTGTGCGTTGGCTCATTTAGACATGGGGACTAGGCTAGAATCTGCCTTAAGCCTTTGCTATGAGGATTAAATGAGAAAATATGCAGAACAGGCTTAGAGTAGAGCCTGGCACATGGCGAGATGCTCAACATACTCTATTATTGGAATTCCCTCTTCCTGGACTCCTTTACCTCCCTTTTTGATCTCTCTGATTCTTGCTCACCTTTCAAGATGCAGATCAAGTGTGACTTCCTCTGTTGACTGTTTACTTGCCTCTGGGAAACAGAGGTCACTGCTTCTGTCGTTCTGTCCTACACTCAGGACCTAACCCTCACATCATCATTACGCCCCTTGTGGTTATGCGTTTACATACGTATCTCTGTCATGAGATGGTAAACTTGTTGAGGGCAAGGATCATGTCTTAGTCATCTTGGTAGCTTTCACTCAGCACAGACCTTGGCACACAGTAAACCCTTACTTAACTTTTATGGAATGATTAGGATTGGTTTTCCACGCTGCTTAGCCCCTTCCCAGCCTGGCACCTGTGTGTGAGGGTGCGGGCTGGGCTCAGTGGGATTTCGGTCACAGCTGTGTGAGGCAGTCTCTAAGTGGCCAGGGGAAGACATTGCAAATGCACGCAGCTGACTTCTACATCCCCAGAAAGCCCTTCTCAGCAAATTTCTCTGTGCCAAATTCCGCATAAGAGCTACACTGTACTGTGCAAGGGAAAGCAGATTCTGAGCCTGTACCTTTCACCTGACAGATGCCTGATTTACTGTCTCCAATACCCATGAGTTGATCCTGCACCAGTAAGGATATTTTCACTGAACTTTGATGTGAAGCTGTAAGACAGACCTGGATGTCAAGGTGGGAAGGAGCATTTGTTTTGTTTTCAAATATTGCCATTCCTTCTTCTTATTGCCAAACAAAGTTGTCCATGCAGCACTATCAGCCCTCCATAAATCTCCTAAATAGCTCTTATTTAAAATCTGATATAATTCCAAAATGTCCATAAAGATGATTAGAATATAGCACAGGAATACCTTGCCACAGAGAAATCTATTTAAGATCAGTTCAAAGCTGATTTTGAAAAATTGCAAGAAGGGAAAATATGTAAAGTAGGAAAAATGTGCTATAAGGAGAAAAAAATGTGTGAGAGACTATCACTCCCTGAGAGAGCTGTAATCAGATTCCTGAGCTCTGTTGAAAGGACGATATTGGCACTTCAAAGTTTTTGAAATGTCATTGAATTCTGAGGCTTAAGAACGAGGTGCCAAGTAGATGATAAAGATTATTTGAGGGTCAAAAAAAATGGAAATATTTGATATTAGGAGCCTTTAAGAAGTACCTTCACTATACTATAAAGTTATTAAAATGGTATGAATACACCATTTTTTAACAACCTGGAAAATACTAAGGAAATATTTTTAAACCAAAAATAAAGGCAATTACAAATTGTGTATACAGAATGATCTCAAGTATGGAAAATGCATAGTAAGAAATAGAGAATTGGTCACACCATCATGGCTCTTGCCTCTTAGTAGGTTGTGGAATAATAATGCCCTTGTCCTCCTGGCTTTTATCAACTTACCAAATTAAATTAAATTAAAATGTTTAGTATTAATTCTGGCAAAATCATCTTTGACTCACATTTAGAACTGAAGACTTGCCAGGGAGCTATGTGCTCTTCTGGAATATTCCTTCTTTGAGGGGCAGCAGAGGTCTTGGGAGTATAGACTCAGAAATGAGTGTCAGGTAGTCCAGCCCTGCTGGAGGAATGTATTTGCAGCATTTCAGGTAAATGGTTGTTGGGTCTGGGGACCAGAGGCAGGAAAACTTGAGTTTCCTATTTCATATCCCAACTTCCCATACTGCCTATGAGAGCCTTAAGGTTTGGGTCAGCTAGTGACAGCTTGGGGGAGAAAGTGGGCAAGCTGTCAATGAAGGGAAGTTCAAGAGGGGCAGGAGTGCAGGACAAGATGGGAGCCAACAGGACAACAGAGAGTCAACTGAGAGATGGATCGATTTGGGAGCTGATGAAAGTGTGTAATGGCTCCATTTGGCCTGGCCTAGAGGTAGAGTGAAGGATAGTGCTCTCTGAGATTTCTTGCTTGCAGGTAGGTTGTTTTTCTGCCTTCCTCTTCCTTCTTCTTCTAGAAAATGAGGACTTCCTTGCTAGTATGAATTGGAGGGAGGTGTCTAATTTGAGAAGGTTGAAGGTGACATTGATCTGTGAGACCATACTGAAAAGAAAAAATTAGAGAGATCTGTATACTATCTATGCCCATCTCCCCTGGCTTCCAAAACCCCAGGCTACGGTCCTCATGCTACTAGGATGGGATATCCAAGGGGAAGATAATTTCACCCCACTTGTCCGAATACTTTCTACATTCTAGCCAACCCTTGTCTTTGACTCAGGAGAACTGTGCAAAAAATTCTTCCCATCCTACAAAGTTGGATGGCCAGTGAGAATGGTGCTGAGGTTCTGGTCTGATCAGATGATTCAGACAGGTGTTTATAGGTGCCTCTGGTCCTTGTGCATTGTGGGGACCATAGGCAAGTCACTCAACAGATAATGTTGGAGCCCCTGTTACATCTTTGGCCCTATTCTAGACAATGAGAATGGAGTAGTGAGTAGCAGTCATACAGTCTTTGATATAAGGAACTGGTCTGATGAAATATCACTTTGTAAAAGAAAAAAGGTCATGATGTTCTTTAAGTGGGATTGCTTACAGTTGAACATCGGAGACAGGTATGTCAAAGGAAAGAACATGAACCCTGGCATCAAATAGGTCAAAGTGTGTTTCTGGGTCCTGAGTTCAAAAGCAATGTAATCTTGAGCAAGTTATTTGGTCTCTTTGGGTCTCATTTCCCATTTTAAAATGGATTATTGCAAAAAGTCAAAATTAAACCTTTCTAGGGATAATGCTAAAGTATTTTTGCAAATGTGTGGCTTCCTATTGCTTCATATCTTCACTAACTCTTGGTAATGTCAGACTTCTTGGTTACCTGCCAGAAGCAAAGGTAAATCTTTGGAGGAAGATAATATCAAACAGAGCCTCCGACTCCTCTACAATGTTTAATACATAGTCTCAGTATGAAACACATAGATAATCTGACATTCAAGAAGACAAGAACTGACCAAAAACCCCAGAGAAACAAGAGACAAAATAGAAAAGATCTATGGTGGTTCCAGCTAGTGAAGATATTATGGACTTTAGAATAACTATGGTTAATATACTTCAAGGAAGACTGAGGAAGAGAATTTAAAATTATTTTAAACATAACCAAGTGGAAATTATAGATTGAAAAATACAACTAAAAGAGTAATGGATTGCCCACTTAAAAATGGTTGAAACAGTGAATTTTATGTTATGTGTATTTTTACCATGAAAAGGAGAGAGCAATGGATGGGTTTAGCAGAAAATTAGACATTGCTTAAGAGGTTCTTGGTGAACTGCTAGAAAGATTGGAAGAAAATATTCAGACTGAAACACGGAAAGGAACGAAAAGGTAGAAAAGAGCATAAGAAATCTGTGCGGCATGATGACCAGGTCTAATCTAAGTGAAACTGGAATCCCAGAAAGAGAGGAGAAGAGGTAGAAGCCAATAGGAAGAAATACTGGCCAAGAATTTTCCAAAATTGATGAAAGATAATACTAAATCAGGAAGAGCTGTGAACCTCAGAGAATGAATAAAAAGCCCACAGCATTGTGTATCAGACTCAAAGCGCTGAAACCAAAGACAAAGAGATAACCTTAAAAACAGCCAGAGGAAAAAAAGGGCACATTGCTTGTACCTTCTCGACAGAAACAACTAAGCCATAAGACAGTGGAATGGCAACTCACAATGATGCAAGGAAATGATTGTCAACCTAGAATTCTATATTCAACAAAATATCTTTTTTTTTTTTTAAAGTAGGCTCCATGCCCAGTGTGGAGCCCAACGTGGGGCTTGAACTCAGGATCTTGAGTTCAAGACTTGAGCTAAGATCAAGAGTCAGACGCTTAACCGACTGAACCACTCAATACCCATCAATGAAATAGCTTTTTAAAATGAAGACAAGGTAAATATTTTTTAACAGACGAAAACTGAGATAATTTGTCACCAGTTGGGAGACAGTAGAAGATTCTGAAAGTGGTTCTTCAGATAGGAGTCTAAAAGCGGGTTTTTAGACAGGAGTAAGATGATTCCAGATGAAAGCCTACGAATGCACAAAAAAAAAAAAAAAGAAAGAAAAGAGAAAAGGAAATATATGTGAGCAAATGAAATGAATATTGATTGTAGAAATCCAAACATAATAATCACGTGTGGCTATCAGAGGGCTGTGCCCTCCACTGGGGAGCCATTGTGGCAAGAGCAAGAACCCCTGCTTCTCCTCCTCCTGACTCCAGCCCCCTCTGGAGGCACGATTCCTCTAGCTGGAGTTACCTCCTGTACACGCAGAATCTTCATGCCCATCCGGAAACCCAGAGGAAGCCAGGGGCAAACAGTATCTGTCCCAGCCAGCCTACCTGCCTTTCATGATTGATTCTACTGCTGTTGTTGCTCCCTGTCTGTGTGACCTGCATACACCCTGGTGACTTCCCATCTTCCAGACGTTTCTCTTCTCTCAGATCTCTGGTTATGCTGAAAATTGGCCTGTGGCTGTTTGATCTCCGTCCCTGATACCACTTGGGTTCTTCTTCCTCTGGGGGTGACTGGCAGAACCCTGAGGTTGCACAACTCCAGAGGGGAATTCTGACAGTATTCTCAAGAAGGGCATCGTTGGCAGGCCCTTCCCTGTAATAAAGTGTTAACGGCACACTCTAGACTTGGGCAACCCAGCACTGTTACAGCCATTCTACTTGAAAGTGGGAAATTCTGCGAAGCCGGAAGTGCGAGTCAGTTGAGAATTTTTTTCTTTTCCTGCATTTCTTGGCTTGGTCTGTAGTTTTGATGTGGCTACCATCTCCTCCCTTCTTCTTGTAATAGCCTGCCTTCTGGTCTTTTTGGATCTGCTAATCATAGTACCCATTCTTCTAGCTGGAGTGGTAGGCAACTGACTAGCTTGGTCCCTCATAGTTCCCACTGGAGGTGGACATGTGACCCAGGACAGGCCAATCAGAGCCCTTCGCTGGGATTTTCTATGCACCCACTGGCAGAGAGATGCTCTCTTTTGCTATCGCTTTGCCAATCTGGGGCTCTAAGTCTACAACTGCCTGTGGCCAAGCCCTGCCTTTGTATATACCATACGGAATAGGAGGGACTCCGGCCAAGTGCTAGGGAGAGAGAAACACAGACCGAGATGGAGAGAGAGAGACAGGGACAGAGAGACAGAAGAGACAGAGAGATTAGAGAGAGACTAGAACTATATTATTATATAGGATAGAACCATATTATTATATATAAGCCTTTACATGCCCAGTTTGGCTTCAGATGGTTTTCCTTCAGTTTCCGTCTCTCACAGAACACCCCTGAAAGCAATAACATCTTGGCACCTTAGGCATTTCTTACAAAGGGCTACAACAGTAACCACAAAATGCACATTACTTCGTAAGCCCATGAAATGTGGGGCTGCAGAGCTGGGGCAAAGTCTTTGGCAGGCGATTTTAAATCAAGTTGAAGTAACACATGTGAAACAACAGTCAGCACAAGCGCCCGGCCAGCCCCTGTGGAGAGCGCCCGCAGAAGGTAGCCTCTAAGATGGACTGAAAGCATTCGGGCCAATTCGGGCTGTCATCTGCACCCTCACTTTCCCCAAGCACAAAGACCGGCATCCTTGCTACCCTGGCACCTGCCAAACATTTTCTGAGAGGACGAGGCAGGACGAAACGTCTCTCGTTTTTGTTGTCAGCTAAAATGGATGGAGAGCTGACTGTTCCCACGCTGCGGAGAGTCCATGAGGGCTGACGCACCGGTTGCCATGGTGCCCGAGTGCACTCGGCCGGTGTGGAAATCTTTGCACCTGTACCTGTAAAATGCCACTGATGGAAAGCTTATTTTCGTGATTAAGGTCGTTAGTCAGGCATTAACAGCACAGGAGAGCATTCTGCTGACCTGGGGTGTGATGTCTCTGCAGGTCAAGTAAGAGCACTTTACTGATGCACTGGTGCAGAGAGTTCAATGTCATTTAAAAGCATTTACTGAGAAGCAGTGGGCGTTAGATCCCTGCAGGAGCACAGAGAATGTGGAGATCTTGCCCTTTGGACAGGGAGGCCAGACAGTTGGCATGGAAATAGAGTGAATCATAAAGAGCACACAGCTTTGCTGGTGTTTGCAAGCCACCGGTGGAGAGAGAAAATGCCTTGCAGAAATTTCGGTGTTTGCTGTTGCCGTGTGGAATGCCAGGATGGTCACGGTGGCGATCAGACAGTACCCATCTGGGTCACTTTCTTCCTATTCCCTATGTGGTCACCTTGGTCCGGGGACTAATTATCAACTTTTCCTGGATATTGCAGTTGACCCTAACTGTTCTCCCTGGAGTCAAGTGTCTTCTTCTCTGAACTACCCTCCATCTACAGGGCCGGTGTCATTCTGTAGATCGGCCAGGATGCTCCCCTGCTATGGAAACTTCAGTGGTTCCCTTCTACCTTCAGCACGGTGTCCAAGGTTCTCCATGACTCTATGTGACTTGACCTTTCAGCTTTGTCTCCTACTCCTCTACTTTCTAGAATCAGACTCCCTGCTGAGCTGGGAACCCAACATGGAGCTCGATCCCAGGACCTGGAGATCATGACCTGAGCTGAAGGCAGACGCTTAACCATCTGAGCCACCCAGGCGCCCTATACATTTAGGTTTGGCCAGGTGGAAGCAGGCACTGGCCTGCAATATCTTCCCCAAATCCTTGAAACCTGGAATCCTCTAAGGCACAAATCACTAGAAATGCTTTCATGGGTCCTTCCATCTTTCTCTGAGCAAACATAATATCTCCCTTTCCCCATTCTCTTTTTGCAAGGTGCTTGTCAGTTATCTTGAATTATAATTATTTCATAATTCTTTGTGAGTATCTGGAGGGCAAGACCATGCTTATTCATCTTTGTATCATGCATGCATTCCAACATAGTTCCTTATTTTTGGTGCTCCGTCACTTTGATGAGTGAATGAACGAATGGACGAATGCATATTGGGCATAAATTATTATAGGATAATGTTTAAAATAGGGTCTAGCCATGACTGTCAAACAAATGTAAAATGAACACACATCAAAGATCTTATTTAATTCATTAAAAAATGAGGAAACCTGTAAGATGTCACCACTGGTTCAAAGACGAATTCTAAGAACCACATGTATATGGACAAAATAATACAAAATGAATTTACAAAGAGGAGCAAAACTGGCCTGTGGAGGGGGAGGCAAGAACAGGGAATCAGCTGCACTTTCATGGGAATCAAAACTCATTTGCATGTGTCTATGGACGAGAAATATTTATGAAATCTTTTACAACCTATAGCATTGTAAAATAGTTCAAAAACAATGAAAAGATCCCATAGAATCAAAAAACCCAGCGCGTGGACTTAGACAATACCAAGTTTTCTATTGAAGATACCCAGCCAGCTTTTTGTCTGCTTGAAAGTTTTCACATTTTTTTCCTACAATGCATTTTACCTGAAGTGGGCCTCCAAATGTGTCTTCCAAATGTGAGGTAGGGATGGTGTCCTGGTAACCGACAGGGACCTCATCCCCTCTCTGGCTTTCTTATTCTTGAATACTTTTAGCTTCTTTACCTTTACCATTTGTTAAGGCAGTGGATAATCATCATCATCATCATCTAAGTGCTTTAATTGCATATTTGATCTTCCAACAACCCCTCTGTGAAGAAGGTGCTAAGGGTCTGTCCACTTTAAGAGGAGAACACTGAGACTCAGAGTGACAAATAATTTCTCCAAAGTCTACACAGCCAGTGAGTGACAGAGCTGGGATTTAAATCCAGAGTATTTGACTCCAGAGTCCTTAACTGTATGCAGTTTGCTGGTAAGACCATCCAAGAACTGAGGAAGAAGATGGTAACTCACTCCGGTGTTAAGGCAGGACTGGACTATTTTTTTTTTTTTTTGAGAGAGAGAGAGAGAGAGAGAGAGTGCACATGCGGGTGGGGGAGGGGCAGAGACAGAGGGAGAGAGAGAATCTCAAGCAGACTCCACACCCACGCCCAGCGCAGAGCCTGACGCCAGTCTCGGTCTCACAACCCTGAGATCATGACCTGAGCTGAAATCAAGATTAAGACCCTTAACCGACTGAGCCACTCAGGCGCCCCTCTTCTTAGGTAAATCTTGTATGTGCTCCAATTTGGATGTGTACTGTTTAATTATTTCAGAAATACCAGACAAATCATTTTCATTTTAAGATACCTCTGCAGGAAGGCTGTCTCCAATTAAAATATGTTTAACATAAGAACCTCGAATTGCATAGTCACTACACACGACCCAATGGTTCCTACAGGATTATTCCAGGTTACTCCCCACCCCTGCAGGTCAGAAATGCATGGTGGAGTTAGTACAAAATGAGGGTGCAAGTAAGTTATTCTCATAAAATTAAATGAGCTCACTTGTTAATTTATTCAGTCATCAAACATATTTGGAACACTCGCTATGTGACCCCTTGAATTACAGTTGTGAATGATATATTTATTTGCACTAACACTGTAGGGTTTTAACCATAGTCTTAATCATCATATCCCTTTTGGTTTCTGACAGCAAGTGCTTGGAGATTGTAATTTGATGAGGACGTGGGGAAGAAAGGACCTTGACATGGCTCCAGGTGACATTTCAATAGTGTCCGAGGCTGTCCTGACTCAGCAACAGAAGGCTCTGGGTAAGTGAGGAAACCTGATAGGATCTACCTGAGCAGCGAGCAGCCAGCCGCATGGGCAGAGGTGGAGCCTCGACCTTTCTGTCTTGCTCTGGCTTCCATAGCTTTGTCAGTGATGTGAAAAAGCTTGGAGGAGACTCAGGGAACAGAGCCACAGGCTTAATCAAAACCTTGCTTAATCTTAATCAAAACCTTGCTTAATCTTAATCAAAATGTTAAGGCTTAAAATCAAAACTAAGACAATTCAGATTATTCATGAGTGAAGCGAGGTTTTGTGGCTGCCTTCAAATCTATGAAAAGCAATTATTAAAAAAAAAGATGGTGACCACATTTTCTCAGTGCACACTGAATATGTGGAAAAAAACCAGATGAAGACATAAAAATTGCTCATTGTGAGTGCTGATAAATATTGGAATTGATCAACAGAAGAAGTTGGGTGATGTCATCTGATGGGCTTTAGAAAAGCGGATTGCCCATCTACAGTGTGTGGCTTGCCTGAGGGTCAGAGAGCTAATGGAATTATTCCTACATTTCTGGGCAGAGACAAATTCTATGAATCTTGCCCGGAATATTTCCTTGAGATTACACTTTGCTCCAGGCAAATGTGGCCCTAACACTAACTCGAGAACATGTTAGCTAGGTTTATCTTCGATTTTCCTGAGCTGCCTTCTCCAAAATCCATCTGAAGATACACTTCTAATGCCTGATGGATATTTATTTTGTATGAAGGTATCGGTGAAAGCCCTGGTTCATAGAAGCAGACGGGTTTTCATCTGTGTCTTCTCTTTGCTACTCTTGCCTTCTCTTTCCAGCCAGTTACTCATCTCTCCTGGGTCTCAGTTTCTTATCTGTAAAACGGAAAGATTATCTCTTCCCTCAAGGGATTTTTTTTTTTTTTTTTTGTGAAAAGGAAATCTATTAGTGTGCGTAGAGCACTTATAGTCCCCAGGGCACTGTATTAAATAAGTAATAAAATGTTGCCAAATATTACTGTTGGCTTTACATATAATAATAATTAGAACATATTATTATGAAAGTAACAATGCTCCTTAAGGGATCATGCTATCATTTATATAATATTAAATATTATCCTGTTTGAAATGCAGACTCATAATACACAGCTTCTGCCTTGAGGTGTGCACATGAAACCTCCCTTCTTAGTTTAATTTTTATCACTAACTTCCACCCAAAGGTAGTATTCTATAGGGTAAGGAGTCCTGTGACAGCATCTTAGGTGGATTCCATAACTTTCCATCCACTAGAGGTTACTGGGACACATTGGGTAATGAGTCCTGTGATGACATGTTACCTGGATTCCATAACTCTCTGTCCACTATACTTACTAGAACAGCCTCATTCTGGGATTTCAGACACTCTTTCTCACTCTAAGACATCCAACCTCAAAACTGCCTCATTCCCTTTATCTTATTAGGGGTTAATTTGTCTGTGGCACTAACAAGAAAGATAGTTCTCAGCCCTGGTTGCAACTGAGAGCTTTTGAATTTCTCCCATTCCGAGAGATTCAGGGCTGGGGCTTGAGTGGTAGTCATTTTTCCTAACCTCCGGGTGATTCTCCTCGGCAGCCAGGATGAAAACCTCTGCCGGACAGCTGCTTGCCTCAGGCGGGGCGCTATGTTGTGCTGGTCCACTCAACTTCCCCTTAGCTCCTCCAGGGTATATGGCAGGAAGGTGGACGCGGAAGGGCCAATGGTCCTTATTTAACTCGAAGTGGTGGTGGTCTTCTTAGTTGGTTGCTGCTATTTCCCCAGCTCGTGCTACCTGGCCCTCTGTCTGGCAGGCATCCCTATGCTGGCTGCCTCCCGAGGCACAACTGTGTGCAGGTTCTGTGGGGCTGAGCAAGATGGTGGAAGCCCGGGTATCTTCTAGAGTACCTGTTTGACTGAAGGGAAACTCAAAATGTATACCTAACGTGCAGAAGGTATGAGTATAGAAGGTACCCCAATAACTGTTCCCTCCAAATCTCCCATATTTGCCCCTCCAGCCCCCTCTGTTTCTCTTTTCTCTTGTTCAGGTGTCAGACCAGCATCTGTGCTGGCTGACCAGATACCTGTATTAGAGTTCATCTGGAGAAATGGAGCCAATAGGATGTGTGTGTATATATACATATATCCTATATATAGGCTATATTATATATAATTATATTCACATATGAATAAAATTATATTATAATATATGTGAATTCTATATTATATATAATTATATATGGATTATATATATGAATTATACAAATATAATTCATATGAATATATCTGAATATAATTATATATTTGTTTTATATATAGAGAGAGAGAGAGAAAGAGAGAAAGAGAGAGAGATTTATTTTAAGGAATTGGCTTATGTAGAGGCTGGCAAATCTGAAATCTGTAGGGCAGGCCAGCAGGTTAGAGAGCAAGGAAAGAGGTGATGTTGTAGTCTTGAGTCTAAAGGCGGTCTGGAGGCAGAATTCCTTCCTGTTCAGAGATCGTCAGTCTGGGCTCATAATGCTTTCAACTGATTAGATGAGGCCCACCACACTATGAAGTGTGATCTCCTTTACTCAGAGTCAACTGATTTGAATGTTAATCACATCTAAACCTTCATAGCAGCAACCAGACTGGTGTTTGTCCAAACAACTGGGCACCACAATCTAGCCATGTTGACACAAAATTAACCACCAGAAAATCCAACTGGGAAATGAAATATATAACCCTCAACACTAGAGAAGGAAAACAGCCCCTTCTCCTTATGGGAGGAAATAACGTAGAGGTGCACTTGCTCCCTTCCTCTCTGTCTTCTCTCTTTGCTGCCTGGGGGAGGTGGTGGTGGGAGAAGCTGTATGTGAATTGGTGCTTTTCCTTTGGCCTGGGGGCTAGTCCCTGCTGAGGAGATTTGCTGCCATCTTGCTTAGCATGTGGGGTACTTGGTTCTCAGGTTTGGTCCTTAGTAACAGCTTAAAGATAACAGGAAAAGCCCTGCTCAGTATCTTGGCATATTCTGAATATTGCATATGATAACATAATCCCAGTACATGGTTTATTTATCTCTTATATATATCTGGAACATCCTTAAATACTTTGTGATCTGAGCTTTAGAGTGGTTCTGGGATTTGTGGGGCCTGATGCTTATGGAAAAACATCTAGAACTACAAACACAAATATAGGTCAGAGACTTAAAAAGGAAGTATGTAAGAAAGAGCTTTGGAGTTTAAGCTTCATTATTGCACAGACTGAACTGTGTCCCCTCAGAATTCATACGCTGAAGCCCTAACCCCCAATGTGACTGTATTTGGGGAGGAGCCTTTAGGAGGTAATTAAGGTTAAGTGAGATCAGAAGGCAAGTTCCTAATCCAATAGGACTGTTGACCTTATATTAAGAGGAAAATCTCTTTCTCTCTGCCTCCCTCCCCATACCTCCCAGAACAGAATGAGAAGGTAGCTATTCACAAGCCGCGGATGAGAGCACTCACCAGTAACCAAATTGGCCAGCACCTTGATCTTGGACTTCCCAGTTTCCAAAACTGGGAAAAATAAATTTCTGTTGTTTAAGGCACCCAATTTGTGGCATTTTATTGCAACCCAAGCTAAGACAATTACCTTGATGGTAAACCTATGGTCTCCCTATGTTTGTTGAGATGAGATGGGGGATATTGCACACACATGTATGTACACACATGCACACACATAAAAATATACACACACACATACATATATACATATACATACATACAGTGTGTGTGTGTGTATATATATATATATATATATTCATGACTTTCTTTTCCAGGATAAATGAGGCATTTTCTGCCTTCTTGGAAAAACATTTTTCCATTACTTCTTAATGCCTCCATTGCCATCTCATTTAACTCCTCTATCCCTGTTGGCAAATGTTAACACATCCTTATTAGAGACAAGTGTTTTGGAACAATTCATACATCCTTCCATATGGTAATGGAAAGTTTTAATTGCTTGGAGGAAGCTATTTGATCAGTCTGTTTGCCCATTTACTTTCAGAGGATAAAAGAATATTTGGTAGGCTCCTAATGCACGGGAAAATGCAAAGCCCACATTTAATATCCATTTATGTTTTAAATACCATAATTGTAGCCTTTCCAAATCATTATTTTTTAATGTAGTTAAATATAATTCATTAGCACGCTGCTGAAAATAGCAATGTCATTTGCATCACTGTGGTCGCTGCGGAATCAGCAGGTTGGGAGCCCGCGGAGATTTCTGTGGCTCGGTTCAGTAGGACCACTGGACCACTGGACCGTCGGGCTTTATGGCGTCTGCAGGGGAGAACCGGTGGGCTTGTGCTGGCGAATACCAGCGGGCTCCGCGTGAACCGGGACTAGCCTGCTCCACCTGCACGCCCATTCGGTATTGGGTGCGGCAATCAGCAATCCCCAGCATTAAACCTCTAAGAATGCTCAGGGGCTGTTTGGGGGCTCCCGACATCCTCTTGGTTTTTTCTTACTTTTGTTCAGAGGATTCTGATGGCCTACAGAGAAAAAAATAGCAATTCTTAAGAAAAAGAAATTGCTAGAGGTATCATTCCGCCACATTTCAATGTTGCACGTTCGCCTTTGTCCATCAAGATGCGGAGTAAGGGTTTCGCGAGCAGGATGCAAGGGACAGGGCAAAGGGACAGACCGCCTATCTGTCCATCATCCTCTCCACTTTCCCCTCTTTCCTGAGCCCCAGACTTAGTCTCCCTTCCTTTTTCCTCTTTTAATTTGCTCCCCGTGTGCAACCCTGTTCTTATGCTTCTTCTCCCTGTCTTACAGCATAGTTTCCTTTATCTTCCATTTCTACCCCCATCCTTCCTTTCTCGCTGGGGATCCCTCAGGATTCTTTCTCCTTCACAATAATGTCCCAGTATAGATCCTTTTGTGTGCAAATATTCGGGGCCATCAAGTCCCAAGTCCCAGCGGTTATGCCCAGCGTGGGGCTGATGCTCGCTGCAGGGCCCGCGATGCTTGGGGGGCGCTGAATGGTGGGGTCCGCAGGTGCCGCGATGCTTGCCCGCCAGGGACCCGCACGAGTGGAGTGCCTCTCCTTCTCCTGGCCGAGGCCCCTTCACCAGTCCAGCCTGCACCTTCTCAGCTCGCTGGGGCGCCTGCAACTCCTCCTGAGTGTGCACAGAAGGCTAAGGCTTCTGCAAGGTCCCCGAGCCCACCTCTGCAGCCGGGGGTTTGGTGGCCAGGCACCTGCTGCCTTCAGAAAGCTGGAGGGAGAAAACCTTTCATTGGCAAAGTTCTCCATTGTCTTTTGTTCTCAGTTACTTTCTTTATCCCCAAAGAAAGTGGAGAACTTCTTCGAACTCTGTGGATATTTCTAGGTCTGCTTTTTGAGGAAACCTGCAGAGGGAAGGAAGACATATCCATGCTCTCCTACCCTTTTGGGCTCCTTGGCGGAGGGGGTGGGGGGAGAACTCATTTTCTAAATTACCAATTATATGGGTTACTTCTTTTTAAAATATTTTATTTATTTATTTGAGAGGGAGAGAAAGAGAGATAAAATGTGAGCAAGGGGAGGGGCAGAGGGAGAAGCAGGCTCCCGGCTGAGCAGGGAGCCTGACTTAGGGCTCCATTCATCCTAGGGCCCTGGGATCATGACCTAAGCTGAAGGCAGAGGCTTAACCAACTGAACCACCCAGGCAGCCCCTATATGGGTTACTTCTGAAAGGAGAGACATAGGGTATTAGGGACGTAGGACTAAGACCTATGTCCTACCCCTTATGCTTCTCCTCCTAGGTTCATTTCTGAAGTCTTCATCACCATCATCACCATCCCCACCACCGTCATCATCACCATCATTATCACCACCATCCCCACCATCACCATCTTTATCACCATCATCCAGGGTCAAGGTGTGGGGAAGGGTACTAGAAATTTTCATCTGCTCTTTCTGCCCCTTTTTGCCTTAATTAGTATTGTATTTGTCATTGCTATGTGTTTGCATTTACTGACATTTTATAACAATCAAGAAATAGTATAATAATAACACTTAAAACTATAACAAGTTTGAGGTGCCTGGATCGCAATAATAATATATGATTACATGCTATGTAGTAAATGCCAACTATCAAATTTACTGCTTTCAAAAAAAACCCTCCATTTATTTTATTCACTTTTTTCCCATACCAATAATTGACAAGTTTTTCTCCCCATTGGTCTTTACTTATAAAAATGGAGTAAAAAAGAGAAAATATTTCTTACGCCCAATTCTCTTCTTACCTTTGTTGTCCTCTGAGCAATTTCTCCCAAACTACCCATGCTAATAACCATAATCATAATAATTAATAATGAAAAAACTTGGCTTTCTTTACTCTGATTTCTTCTCTTCTTGGCTGAGTTTTAAAAATTATGTTGTTTCAACATAGTTTTTTATAGCGTAATTTTTCTGTTTTTAGGGACAGTAATGTTTTTGAGGATGTAAAAATATAGGAATTTTGATTTGAATTAGAATTTATACAAGATTGTGAAGCTACCCACATTTACTTGATTCAAGAAATGGACACAACATCCTAATAGTCAGAAATTAAAGCAGGACCAGTTGAACAGAAGAACATTTTCCCTTTTAAAAAGGTTTCTGTATTTAACAACTAATAAATGAATCAAGGAGTAAAAAATGAATCAAATATCTCTGCTGTGCTGAGCTAAGGAATGAATCAATCAATCACCATATCCTTCTTGAGTGTCTATTGCATGCAGAGAATTGTGTGTTCTGTCTGTGCTGATGAGAGGAACCCAAGAGTCAATAGAACTCAACACAACGTTCATAGACTGTGTACCAATTACTGTGTTAGATGTTCTGTTTCTCCACTTATCTTCTGGACTCCAGAGGAATCTTGACAAATGCCTGTGAAGATCTTCCCTTAGATGTTGTCCACAGACTCAATTTAGCATGGCCAAGAGTAAATGAACCTTCTCTCTGTTAAATGGCACTTTTCACAGCTATGCTCGACTCTTGACCCTCCACCATTCAGCTCTCCCCAATACAATCCTGCATCATTTGGTTGGGCTGATTCCTGGTACCTAGCAGCAGAAGCTGCCCCTAACCCCAGTCTGCTGCTGTTACCGTTGATCAAGCCTTGTGTATTCTCAGCTTTGCTCTTGCAATGACTTTGTAGCTTGTGTACCTCTAAAAGTTCTTATTATCTTCTCTGTGTGGTACCTGCTAGAGTGACCGATCATCCCAGTTTGACCAGGATGGAGAGGTTTCTTGGGAAGTAGGACTTTCGGTTTTAAAACAGAACATTCCCAAGCAAACTGGGACAGTTGGTTGCCTCCATCTTACTATCTTTCAAGTCAAAGTCTGAGGCAGGTGGAATGGATTGAGCACACATCAGGTGCCCACATACATTAGCAGGGAGGATGACAAAGGATCCAGCATTTTTCAACTTCTCTAATGGGAGTGGGGCTTCGATTCATAAGGAGTCCCCAGCTGTAGAAAGAGGATTCAGGGTCTGGGTGATAAAAGCCAATGACACATATATCCATTCACTGTTCGTCTGTGTCCAGTCTCCCTAATTATTATGTCCTATGCATTCAGCCTCAAAGAAAAGCTCACATTCTACCAACTCCCTTCGCCTTGAATAACCGCTCTCACTCCCCACAAAAGAGGAAGTCCAAATTTTGCAGTGTGGTCTATATTGCCTCACAGTCTGACTCCAAGCCTCCATTTCCAGCCTCACCTCCTGCTCTCTACCTCCTTACCCTTCTGCCCCTTCCCTCCAGGTTTAGAGGCACCCCTTGCATTTCAGGAATCATGCCCCATGTTTCCATGCCTCCAGGCGTTTGGAATCAGTTGTTCCCTTCACCAGGACTGCTGTCTGCTCCCGGTACAGATGTCCCTCCTCTGTGATGCCTTTCCGATCACTCCATCCCACAGCCACCCAGGCCACATGAGCTGTTTCTTCCTTCGTATGTTGATAACACTTGCCGTGTGGTATTGTCATTTCTAATTTACATGTCTGTGTTTCCCTTAAATTAAGAGTGCTTCAAGTGCTAAACAAAGAGATACCTTTCCTCTGAGAGATGGAGAAGGAAACCATGGCCACAAGCACACTTGAAAAAAATCATAGTCACCTAAATCTGAGTGAATTCCAAAAATATATGTGATGAGGCATTTGTTGCTTTCCCAAATATCAATTTCCCTACTCTTACAGTACTAATAGAACCTCACGAATTCAATGGGCACATGGCTACATGCTGTCTACCTTTTTTTTTTTTTTTTTTTTTGCTTTGGTGCTGGTGTTGGACTATGAACATGATGGCAGGAATTGGAGGAGCCCATCTTTGACTTTGAGGTAGAAGCTGATGTTGAGGATGGCAGATTCACAAGGGAGAAGGAGCATGGATCCCCAGCTTATGGTCAATAGAGCATTCCTGGATTGTTCATGTTTAGACTGCTTTGTGTGAGAGAAATAAGCTTCCGTTTCATTTAAATCACTGTTAATTTGAATTTTATTGCCATGGCCAAAAGTTAACTCAATTAATATGAGAAAGAAAAGATGTTAGAGGTGAACTAGCCCTTTTATAGTGTGACTTGGCTAGAAGTCTGGTGGGTGGATGGGTGTGGGAGAGCTGAGCAGACACAGGAACATAGCCCCTCTGGCTACATCAGTGTGGACATGTGGGCCACTTTTTGCTACAGACGCTTCTCTGGATCAGCATTTTCCAATATAGTTTCTTCAGATATTTCTCTAAGGTATTACTCATGTGATAGAATAAGAAGTAGGAATGGAAAAAAAAAAAAAAAAGACCAGAAAGCCATTTTGTTCTCCTTTTTCTGCTCTTTAGATCTGGCTTTTGGATAATGATGCCAGATCATCAAGATGCCAGAAAGATCTATTACTAAGATCCCATGTCAGGCAGAAATGCCACAAAGCAAGACATGCTCTCTGACTTCACTGAGGTAAACAGACAAAAAATATACAAACGGAAGACAAAAGTGGGTAGGTAGCTAGCTAGCATATTGCTTACTCAAATCCACTTTTTAAAAAAAGATTTATTTATTTATTTGAGGGGGGAGGGGCAGAGGGAGAGAGAGAATCTCCAGCAGACTTGCCGCTGAGTGCAGAGCCCCACTCAGGGCTCCATCCCATGACCCTGAGATCATGACCTGAGCCGAAATCAAGAGTTGGATGCTTAACTGACTGAGCCACCCAGGCACCCCCACTTCTTAAAATCAAATAATTGAAAGAATATTTAGAAGAGGGAGAGGCAAGGTGGCAAAATTAAAGCTTTGGGAAGACAATTGGAAATTGTCACCCAGTCACTTACTGGCTGTCTGATTATGGGTAAATTAATTTATTTGAGCTTTACTCTCTTTTTTTTTTTAAAGATTTTATTTATTTGAGAGAGAGAGAGAGCATAAGTGAGAGGCAGAGAGCCCGAGGTGGGGCTCCATCCCAGGACCCTGAGATCATGACCTGAGCCGAAGGCAGACGCTTAACCGATTGAACCACCCAGGCGCCCCTGAGCTTTACTCTTCACCAAGAGTAGGGCTACTGATACCCACTTCTTATGGTTGTTTTGAGAATTAGAAGACAACATGTGGGTTTTTATTGCAATGTTTATGTTTCATGTTTATGCCTTAATTGATGTAGAATTTTGCATACAGGATGAGATAGGCACCTAATTTTATTTTTCCAGTGTGGGTACCCTATTATCTCTCCATCATTTATTAAAACAAAAAGTCCTTTGGTCGGCTGTGCCATTTCAATCATACATCACGTTTCCATATAAGCATGAGCCTGTTTCTAGACTTCATTTTCTCTTCCATTGGTTTGTTCATCTATCCCTCAACCGATTGTTAACTGTTTATATGTCCTTTATATGATGTCTTTATATCTGGTATGGCAGTTCTACCATCTTATTCTTCTTTATAATGGTCTTGGTTATTTATATTCTTCATCTAAATTTCAGAATCAAGATCCATAAGGAACACTGTCAAGATTTTTATCAGAATTGCATTAATCATCTAGATGATTTTGGGGAGTATTAAAGGGTTTATGGTACTAAAATGTGGGTAAGTTTGATAGGCTGAGGGGTAAGGAGGGAGTCAGGGCAGAGGAAAACCATGAGGCAGGAAAATACCAGGTGTGTTTGGTACATGGAATGGTCTAGTTTGACTGGCAAGTGATGGATACTAGGAGGGAGATGTGGACAGAGTCCTGGGAGGCACCTTGGCCATTAAATGTAAAGTGAATGCATAGAGAAGCCTTGTGCCAACTCTGGAGTCCTGAATGAAAAACAGCTTCCCATCCAGCTTTGTAAAAGTAATGGTGCAGTGGATTCACGTAAGAAAAGTTAGAGACACACTGGAAGTTTAGCCAGATGTAACTCAGGCACTAAGCTGTGAAAATGGTGCTCTTGCTGTTCTTTTACCTGTGGCTACTAAATCCATCTGTAAACCCTCTGCAGGAATATGAGCTAAGAAGTGCACATTCTCTGATGATTTTCCCAGATGTGCAATTAGCTTGATCAAAAACACGCTCAGCCAGAGGCACTTGTTAACTTCCAAAAGCGGAGCCTTCTCACCCTGCCTGAACCGGCTGGTGGACCCCCAGTTGTGTCTATGTGCATTGTACATTCAGTTTTCCTGTTGCTTTGCCACCATGATTTCCAGAGTCCAGACAGCTACACAGGTCTGCTATTGTTACAAAGGACCCATTCTGGCTGAGCTCCCTGCGAGGCTATTTTAAAGGCCAGGTGAGTATCAGAATGTACAAACCAGTGGTTGTAGAATCACAGCATTTGTGAGCTAGACCAATGGTAGGGATCACTCATCCATCTGCCCCAGCCTTCTCCTGAGGTTGGTAAGGAAGCATGCCCTGAGGGGGTGGATCAACGACCTCTCAGTGAAATAAAACAGAACTCCTGATGGACCCGTCCAACCAGCCTTCCAAAGACACCAGAATCCAAAGATGGACACAGCTTAGACTCAGGTTGGGAGTCCTGCTGCATTTAACTCTGAAGAGAGTCTGTTAATTATAGAGTGTTTATAGAATTCAGCTTGACAATAGTAGAACAGTGAGGAGCATAAACTAGCGTTAGACTATGTTCAAATCATGGCGCCCCCTACTTGTAGCTGGGTATGATTCTGGTAATTTGTTAAACTTCCTCGAATCTCAGTGTACCATTGAGGACAGTTGTGATTATCAAATGAGATAATTCATGTAAGGCACTTAGCACAAGGCTTGGGATCTAGTTCGAGTTCAATAACCGTTGGATGAATGAGTCAGACACCAGGGATCGGAAGCATTGGAAGAACACATTTTCTGGATGTATTTCAACCGCAGAGACTAATGGAACCAGAAACGCGGAAGGCAGAGATTCACTTAGTAGGTTCGTTCTCATTTAATAAGTTACCCATTTATTCAATAAATATGTCTTTTTTGTTTTGTTTTGCTTTTTGTTGTTTGTTTTTATTTGAGTAGAGTTGACACACAATGTTACATTAGTTTCAGGTGTATAACACAGTGCTTCAACATTATGCTACGTTTACCACAAGTGTAGCTACCATCTGTCCCCATACATCACTATTAGAATATCGTTGACTATGTTCCTTATGCTGTGTCTTTTATTTCTGTGATGTTTGGATCTTTTATATGCTAAAGTACTGAGTTAGTCAGTGGGCATACAACCGTGAATAGGGCATATGTGGGGCTTATGTCTAATGAGGGATAAAGACAATTCAGTGTGCTAAGTTTTACGATAGGGGAGAAAAGATATTGCCAAATTTCATTGACCCTAAGACGCCATCATTTCTAAGATCTATCCTTTTTATGCATCTCTAAGGGAAAAAAAGTTGGCAATTTTAATTTTAATTGATTGTGAGACATCCATTTTAATGGATTGATCCATAATTTTCATTGGTTGTAATACGTAACATTTTCATGTAAAAATGCATTGTAAAATTTTTACAAATTTTGTAAAAAATGCAAAAAAAACCCCAGTGTCTTAGAAAAATAAATGAAATAAATACATGGGCAAAAAAGAAGAGTTTGAATCCTTCTCAGAGTTTCTGTGAACCATAAAAAGAGATAGCAGATTAAGATTAGACTTGAAGACTGGAAAGTAATACATAGTCAATCACTGTAGTGGACATTTGTCTTTGTTTAGCTGCCTTGCAAATAAAGCACCATCCTATCTGGGGAAAGGCCCCTTCGTGAGAGTTGGCTTCACCTCCCACTGTAACAGCCAAAGGTAATCAGTCCGACTGGTAGAAACAGGCACTCGATTCTTTCCAGTGGCTTTCCCCCCATCTTGGGTAGGTTTTCCCTTTACATGTGTGTACTGCTCTATATGCCGATGAATTCTTGTGGTGCTCTTCACAGATCCTCAGAGTTCTCTCCGTGTATCTCTCTCCTCTCTAAATTCTGACCTGCAAACTCTTGTCATCTCGATCTCCCTGAATTTTCAGCTCTATTTCCTCAATTCAGGGAGCCCTGTGGCTCTCCCTGGGATCCCCTTCTTATACCACGGTCTGGAATCTCTCGCAACGCAATCAGCTGGTACAACGCCACAGGGCACCTATCTTGTTTCCCACCTCTTCGAGATGATTCCTTTGGTTTTCTTCATGCCCAGAGTCTGGAAATCCTTTGTTCCATATACTCTGTTCAGTGTTCCAATGGGAAATTCTTAAAGTTCCCGTTCATCCATCTTAGCCAGAAGTAAAATTTCCATTAATTTTATTTTCATTTGAAATAAATAAGTGTGGTTTCTTTTCCCAATCTCTTCATGTAGGACCATGAATCTTTCTTTAAGTTTGACTCTATATACTGGAGTTTCTTGTTGTGAATTAAATTCATCTTGAATGGCCGGTATTTTCTAGTTCAGTTTCTTTAAAGTAGAAGCAAGAGTGAAAAATACTTAGAAATCAACCTGAGTATATTAATCTTCCCGACTGAAGGATTATTCTTAGTCCACTACTCTCTTTCCCCCACACCGAATTTAATAGCAAGCTTCTTTTCAACTCAGATTTTTTCTACAGCATTCAACTCAGAATTTATAGAAACAATTCATTGTTTTGTACACTTTTTCTACATCTTTTATTGATTTTTGTAATATTTTATTACATCATATAATTGCAATAACAGGTACATAAACAGGCTGGGAAATAAAAGCTACATATCTCAACGTATAATTAGCTGGGTGACAGCGGAAGTGTTTATGCATACCTGGGAGAACCATAGTAGATTGGAACATTTAAGGAGTCGGGTATGAGTCAGTGTGTTTCACTCAGAGTTGAACTTGGAGAGGGGGGGTTATCTCGCCGGTTGGTTAGGTAAAGGTTAAGGGAGCATCTGTACAGATCTTTGCACTCTGCCTGGATGATGTTAAGTAGATAAGCAAGATGAGTGAGTAGTTGGTATTTTAATGAGGCAAAAGGGGGTTTCAGCTGAGTGACAAAAGTGTGTGTGTGTGTGTGTGTGTGTGTGTGTGTAAATTGTCCCTTTGACCTTAGTCCCTTTGATTCCAACTGAATTTCTAGTTTTTCTCTTCTGATTTGTAAGTAGGTACACAATCTTTAGCTTTTCTCTGAGATATCTTTTTTTCCTTTAAATTTTTTTATTGTTATGTTAATCACCATACATTACATCATCAGTTCTTGATGCAGTGTTCCATGACTCATTGTTTGTGCATAACACCCAGTGCTCCACGCAGAACGTGCCCTCTTTAATACCCATCACTGGGCTACCCCATCCCCGCACCCCCTCTTAAACCACAGGTTGTAATACTTTCTATTCCTTCAAAGTCTGAAGTGTCCTTGTAAGAACACCCTGGAGGAGACTCCAAATACTGGAAGGCCATGTCTTGCTGAGATAACCCAGTGTTAAGGGAGCTTCCATTCTTGATTTTAGTTTAGGGAAGTGCACCGGGGTGGTGAGAGCCTTAGGACTTCGACCTTTCCTTGCCTGCATCATCCTCCCTCACCCGTTAGTTGTTATAGGTTGCTGGCTAAGGGTTTGTTAACATTTGGAGCTTATTAGTGTTTTGGTTGGTTAAATTATTAATTTCTTTATGTTTTTATTATAATTTCCTTACTTTCCACTTGACTTTCTATTTCAAAGCTATAACCAAGCTTTTTTCCCCCTTACTTCCAGTATTTTTATCAAGCATCAACTAGAAGCTTTGGCCCTTCCTGTCTTCTGAAACAGCAAAATTGGGGCGCCTGGGTCCCTCAGTTGGTTAAGCGTCTGCCTTCAGCTCAGGTCATGATCCCAGGGTCCTGGGATTGAGCCCTGCATTGGGCTCCCTGCTCAGTGGGGAGTCTGCTTCTCTCTCTCCCTCTGCCTCTCCCCCCGGCTCGTACTCTTTCTCACTCACTCTCTCTCTCAAATAAAAAAATAAAATCTTAAAAAAAAAAAAAAAAGAAAAGAAACAGCAAAATTGCTTATCCTGGGTGTTCAGTAGGGTATCCAAAGAGGACACTTCCTGTGAAGACAAAGAACAAGATGAGGCAGGCATGAGGCCCATGTGGTTCCAGAGCAGTGGGAAAGTGACAAGACCTCAGCCCTGGGCCCCAAGAACCAGGTCTTTATACTTAGCAGAGATTTCCATCAGAGCGTAGCAGGAAAACAGAGGGATACTGGACCCCAAACAAAAACCATGGCACAGACAATGAGGGGTAGAGCAAAAAGCAGGATGGTCTAAAGATTAGTTGTCTGTCTCTCATTTTCTAGGCACCGTGGAATCTTCCTCAATTCTTGTGATCCTGGGAGGGAAGGGACCATAATACTGAATACCTATCAGCCTAGTGGACTAAGGTCTGGAGTCATATTTACTTTGATTTAAAGATTAGAAAGAAATGGATTCACATTTGAATTTTTGGGCTGGAATTCAACACTTCTACAATTTATCTTATAAATATATTTTGAAACTGGCTGTAAAGCATAGTATTAAGAAACTGGGGTTGGAAAAAAATAGTCACTCACTCTATTCTCATGATGGTTTATAGCAAGAGTTGCAAGTGGTGGGCCAAATCTGGCCCACTGCCTGTTGACAATAAAGTTTTATTGGTACACAGCTATATCCACTTGTTTTTATCATGTCTATGACTGCTTTTGTGCTACCACAGTAGAATGAGGTAGTTATGACAGAGACCATATAGCCCACAAAGCTTAAAATATTTACTATCTGGTAGCTCACAGAAAAAGTGTGCCAAAATCTGGTCTATAGGCATTAATCAAAGAATCATACAAATAAAAGTATAATGTGCTCTAAGAGAAAGGTACATGGTGCTTTAATAAGAGCTAATTCTTATATTGCGGTTGATTCATGCCAAGCACTGGTTTAAGTATGTCACTAACCCATCAAGTCCTCAGAACAGTGCTGTGAGGTAGGTCACACCATGATCCCTGTTTTGCCAGTGAGGAAACTGAAGCACAGAGAAGCTACATGTCTTTCCACGGCTGCATAACTAGCTAGTGGGGCACCTAGGATTCTAAGCCACGCAGTCCAGCCTTGGAATCTGGTCTCTCAACATTATACTATACTATCACATATATTGTGGGACTGTGTAATAGAGAAGAAATAAAAATGAACTAATCTAGGAAGTCAGTAGGGGTTTTTCTCAGGAAGCGATGGCTTCCCATGGCCAAGCCATGGGTACAGGGAGGGGTGGAAAATTGGGACCATTTTTGCAATCGACTGCAGGTGGGTTGGGGCCATAGCAGGCAGGATCTTATGGACATTTTAAGGCGTTTTACTGTTATTTTGTGGGTATTGGGCAACCACTCAAAGATTTAAATTAAGGTGGACTTTCCCTTGGCAGAGATCATTCTGGCTTTGGAAAATGGACCAGAAAGAAGAAGAGTGGACACGGAGGAGCAGTTAGGGTGACACAGTCACAGTTTAGGTGAGAGAAGATGGTGGAGGCTTCTACACCCTGGTGGGGGTAGAGTCAGAGAGACGTGGGTGATGGTAAGACGTAGTTAGAAGGTAAAGTCAGAAGGATTTGAGAATGGACTGACTGTGGGTTGGGTGTTGAATTTCTAGACCATTAGCTACTTGAAGGCTGGGGCAGGAACGTTCACGTCCCTGAAGTCCCAGTGCTGGGCACATCATGGGGATTCAGGAACTATCAGGAAAATGATTTGCATTACTATATTTCATGGTGAATGTTTTTTTTCTCCTCAGTTACAGGTAAATCCTTGGGATTTGGTGTGCCGTGTAGTTTTTTGGGTACTTTAGAGAATCAAAAAGCATGACATTCAGGACTGTATAAATGTGGTTCATTTGCTAACTTTCTCACTCCCACAGCGGACATGACTGGCTCTGGCTCTGACCTCATGTGAAATAAACGACATCGAGACTTAACAGGGCATTCATGCCTCCCAGTGTGCCTTCTCCAAGGGGTGACTTCTGGAAGCTGCCCAGGCTAATCAGCGCCCCAGGCTCTTGCCTGACAGAAAAGCACAATATGGGGCAGGCGATGGAAGCTTAAGGAAATGGTGTCCCTGGCTCTGGTTATTTTCTTCCTCTCTGGAAAGTAGAGGTTCAGATATTTGAAAACAAGGAAATTGAAGACCTAGCTCATCGTGATGGGGTATTTGAGTGCAGGGCACTCAGCCTAAAGGGTTTCCTTCATCATGTAGCCAAGGGCCGTGCTAATGCAATTTTGGACACGGAGGCCGTGGAGCTGAAGTGGGCCGTTTCTCTCTGCTTCAGGTCTGCTGATCTGTGCAGCCCAGGGGTTCTGTGTCCTTCAGACTTAATCTTGCCTTCGCTCTCATAGTGGCTGCTCTTCTCACGGGAGCCAAGGATATAGTTAATCGATTGGCCCTCTCTGGAAGGAGAGGAAATGGTCTGTCGCTCCTGCTGGAAGGGGAATCTTCCTGCCTACCGTGCCCTGGCTGGTTTGGGGAGACATACATACTGCAGGGTCTGGGGCTAACCTAGTGTGTCCAGCCCACCTCCTCTGTTTCTAGAGCCCACAGAAGCTGCAATGGCCAAAAAGGCAAGACTGTATTTTTAAAATGCCTTTGAGCTTCAGTTGTGTGTGTGTGTGTGTGTGTGTGTGTGTGTGTGTGTGTGAAATACAGAATCATGCAAACTTATTTTCCTCCATAACTAGAGGAATAAGTAATTTGGCAGTTTTATAGAGTATAGCCTGAAAATGGGTCCCAGGGCAATGCATTCGATGTTTACAAGTTGCCCACTGGGCTTTTAATGAGAAAGATGGTTTTGCCTTAAATAACTGGTTCAAATGAAAAAAAAATGAGAGCACTCTTCTGCAAGCAACAATCTGGAGTCACTTCTGGGACTGTTACCTGGTTATTGTTATGAAGTCAAGCTCAGAATAATGACCCTTCAGACTCTACTGCAGTAACAGACCTTTTTTTTTTTTTTTTTTTACTGATGGGATGAGATCAGGGCAGGTGGAGGAGGCTCAGCATGAACTGAATCCTCTTCATGCTTTTGTATTTTCAGAAGACTTAAGGGGAAATTTCCAGCCCGGTGTGTGGGCACTTAACCACATGCGTCCTATTACCACTGATGAGATTCATGCAGCTTGGCCCCTGCACTTCTATTTACCCTTTAATTTAGCAAGTTTTCCCGTCATGGAGCTATTAACAGTTGTTTTCTAAGAAAAACAACCAATACCAATGCACACACCCTCTTGCATTTTCCTCTACCTGCAGATATATACCCATTCAGAAAACTTCTTCGTCTGATACCAAATGGTGTGTGAGAGACTGAATATATGAACAGATTGATGGCTGGGCCATATATACGAATAGACTCTGACCCACAATCCATAGCAACCTGTCCAGGAAACCCGCCCCCTATCTATAATAAACAGCCCAGGAAGCCAGCTGGCTACAAGTCAGCCTTTTGGCAAGCCAGAGTGCTATCTCTAGGGACAATCCAGGAAGCTAAATAATAACTATGTAACAATCTATCCCAAATGGCCAGCCTTTCTAATTCGTGCTCTGCTTCCAACTTAGGACCAAACAGAGAAAGCCACATATGCACCCTAACCAATCACAGAGGACGCTGGGTCCTAGTTAGCCCTCCTCCAGCCCCCCCAGGCCAGCAGCCTCTGATCAGGGCACCCCCCCCTCCCCGAGCCTGCCCCTTTCCTCTGTGAAGCTCTCCCATCCTCTGCTTACCTTTGAATCTCTGCCAAACGCAAGTAATAGTGTCTGCTTGTACTCACCCTCCTTGTTACGATGATGTGAGGCGACGGGCTTGCGACCAGCGTTGGGCTACTGTTGACCTTTCAACCATATGTCATCATGAGGATCACCCCTTTGATTACTGAAACCACGGAAAGTGAAGCCACAGATAAGAGGGGACTACTGTGTTACAAAGTATCGTTATATGAAGAGGCGATCAAAGTATTGGAGACAAAAATGTAGGGAAAAGTATTATGGAGGTTTGGCAGGGAGTTAATAGAAATATTTTTGTGGCTGTGCTGATGCGTGTGGCATTTGTCAGGTTTTTATTACTTTATTGTGATGTCTTTTCTCACTCAATAAATATTCACTTATGAATCTAATTTTTATTTACACTTTTAATTTTGAAATCATTGTAGATTCATATGCGGTTGTGAGAAAGACAACAGAGAGATTCTATGTTTCCTTGACCTGTTACCCCCATGGTAACATCTTGCAGAACTTTTGTAGTATAGTATCAAAACCAGGATGTGGACACTGGTACGGTGCATGTGTAATTTTTATATATGCGGTTTCGTGTCTTTTTCCTAAGGAGTTCCTCGTCCCCCAAGTATGATAAGCTTCAGGTCCCACGGAAGCTGGATCTGCCCCACATCTACCATGTGCTGGATGCCATTCTTGGTGCTGGGGAGGGAGCGGTGAAAAAGACAAAGTCCCTGGCCTCGGGGAGCTTATATTCTAGTGAGGGACACAGAAGATGAAATAGAGTATGTCAGATGGTAATGAGCATTGTGGAGAAAAATAAAGCAGGGTAAGGGAATTGGGAATATGGCAGACTGGAGCTGCTATTTTCAGAAGGGGAGGCTGGGGAAGGAAGGACTCCTAGAGAAGGTGACTGACATCAAGGCATGAAGGAGGCAAAAGAGCAAGCCAAGAGGATTTTGCAGGGAGAAGGAAGGGCAGAGTCCCCGAGAGGGAGGGAGGGAGAGAGAGCAAGGTGGGGAGCGGCTGGGTTTGAGATTGGAGATAATAGGGGGGCAGATGGAGTGATGGAGCAGGCCCCCATGGGCCCCAAAAGGAAACTGACTTGTGCTCTGAATGAGTTGGGAAGGCATTGAAGGGTTTTGAGCAGATAAATGATGAGATATGACTTACATATTTTTTAAATTTTATTTTTTTAATTCAATTGATTAACATATAGTGTATCATTAGTTTCAGAGGTAGAGTTCAGTGATTCATCCGTTGCATATAACAGCCAGTGCTCATTACATCCCGTGCCCTCCTTAAGAACCACTCTGGCTGAGAATACCTGGGATTTGAGGCAAAGAAAATAGCAGGACCGGCTAGATAATGTGGGCCCAGGGTAAAATGAAAATGAAGAGATCTTATTCAAAAAATAGGGAGGGGCGCCTGGGTGGCTCTGTCAGTTAAGCTCTGCCTTTGACCTGGGTCCTGGGATGGAGCCCTGCATTGGTCTCCCTGCTCGGCAGCGAGTCTGCTTCTCCCCCTCCCTCTGTGATGTCTCTCGCTCTCACTCTCTCTCAAATAAATAAAATCTTAAAAAAAAAAAAAAAGGGAAGAAAGCATTTCCTCTCTTCTGTGGTGTCCCTTTTGTCCTGTTCCTGTATGGGCAGTGGCTGGGAGGGGGATGGCCAAGAAAATCCCATGAGATAGCAAGAGAAAGGACCACACATGAGGCTCCAGACCCCAGGTGCATGCTGCTTTGTCCCATTGGACTTCCCTTAGGAAGCACAAAGTCGAGGTAAACTTATTAAGAATTCCAAGGTCACTTCCACAGAGCAGTAGAATACCAAGCATGGGGTCCTTAAGCATAGAGCCCCATGCCACTGCACTGGTCACACACCCACCTGTGCAGCCGGCATCGGGTGAGCAGACAGGATGCAAAAACAGTCACCTGGAAGAGGGAGGGTGGTGACTTGGGCCAGGTGACAGCAGGGGACCTGGGAAGAAGGGGAGAATCTGGGATATACTTTGAGGGGAGAATCAATACGCTTTCCTGTTGGATAAATATGGGGAGTGAGAAAAAGACTGAAGTTGAGCCTCCCTCCAGAGCTTCTGGCTTGAGATCTGGAAGGAAGGAAGTGCCATCTGCAGAGAGGATGACTGAGTCAAGAGCTGACTTGGGGAGAAAAAATCAGTACTTTGGTTTGGGACTTTTTCTTTTTTCTTTTTTCTTTTTTTTTTTTTTTTAGAGGGGGAGAGGAGAGGGGCAGAGGAAGAGAGAGAGAATCCCAAGCAGGCTCCATCCCCAGAGGGGAGCCCCACTCGGGGCTCAAACTCTCGACCCATGATATCATGACCTGAGCCTAAATCAAGAGTTGGATGCTTAACTGACTGAGCCACCCAGGTACCCCTGGTTTGGGACTTTTTGAGTTTGACATCAAGGAGGTAGTTAATAAATATGAGGCTGGCCTTCCAGGGAGGGGTGGGGGTTGGCAGTATAAATTATGAGTCATTGGTATAGAGATAGTATTAAAAGTCGTGAGACTGATTAAGATTGCCCGTGCATGTGGGTAAAAAAAGGGAGTCTGAGCCCTAGGGCCCTTTCAAGCTTGGAGATACTTGAGCAAATGATCCAAACAGGGGGGAATTAAATACTCTTTAATTAATTGATATTACAAATTAAATCATGCCACAGTCACGCTTTCCTGTGAAATAGACGACTTTCTGGAAGTTCGGTGAAGTACAGCTTCTTTTAAAGTCACTAATACGTGTGCGGGGGGGCATCTGTCCCGCTCATGGCTGTCCTTCATCACTGAATAGGGGAGGAACTCCCAGGCTTAGAAACCAGAACCCAAGCGTTCCGCCTGCTTTGCTGCTGGGGCACAAGCAAGCGACCGGCTGCGGCCAGTCAGACGCACCTGCACTTGCTGGATACAGCGGACAGTGAGCGGTGTCGGGAAACAGGCCCTGCATCCGGGCTTTTGTGCCTGCACCTTCCCCCTCCCGCAAGAGGCAGCAACACTGTAGCGGATCTGGTTTCCTAGTGGCTGTGGGACTGAGCTCCGGGCCCAGAGGAGGTACTGGGGCGCCAGCGTGTGGGTGTGCGGAAACGAGAGGGACAGCATCAAGGGCAGTGCTCCGTCTTCAGTTCTTGGTGTGGCTTTGGGCAGTCTGCAGGATGCTTAACCATCCGCCTGGTCCTCCAGCCCTCCCCACACAGCCGTGAGCGCTCACTAGTTCTTTAATAAGCTCTTACTACAGGATTACTTTTGTGGCTTGCAGCTGAGGACACCGACTAAGATAACGGTCCCTAAACCGGAATCCTCATGATATAAGTGACTTAACTATTTGTAAAGCACACACTGCCTGAAAAACAAGCAGTATATGAGTGATTTCCCTTGTAATTAATAAATCTCACTTTGGATCTCAAGCTCCATCTGAAGGCTCTTGGATCAGGCTTACATTAGACAAGCGCTAGATCTCTTAGGAGAAGTTTTGGTTTAACATGAAGTACGGTATTAGCATCACCAGAAAAATACTTCCGTCCCACAGAAGAGGTAACTACAGTAAGGACCTGTGCTCAAGGCTACAGTATTAAAGAGTTCTAATGGGAAGACCTACTATTAATAAGGCATTTCATTGTAAGAACTGCTCACTTTATCCAAACTGCATTGTCTTAAAAGCTGGTCGTTCTGTCATTTGAAAATAATGAAGTGCCAATCTCAAGACCAATTATGTTAAGGCAGTGACACAAGTCAGGGAAGTCTGTGGGCAGCTATCAAGAAAAGCAGGCAGTAATGAGCTCCCGAGGAATAAATCATTTTCCGTCCACCGTAGCCTTGTGTAGAGGAGAGGCTTCGTGGGTGTCGAGCTGAAGAAGCAATTCGCAGCAGACAGAGCGCTAAACACCAGGTCTGTGTCCTGTTTCTGGCAACTACTATGTGTGTGTGATTTGGCAAAGACACTTAACGTTAATGATCAGAGCCAATGACATATTTAAGCTCCTTAGGCAACGATGCTTTGCACAGGGTCGTTGCTCAGTAGCTGTTTTTCTTTTTCTCCCTTGCATCCGCCTGGCTGTAAAACCAGGATGATTCTTCATATTACAGACATTGCAAGACGACAGCATGGATGTTAGGGTTGAATGCAATCATGCATGCTTAAGCGACCGTATAATCTAGAAGGTCTTTGTTATTAAATATGACAAACGTCATTCTTTTCTCTGATTTGTTTTGCCATGTTTTGAATTAAGAGAATGTGGCAAGTACTTAAATTTGCCAGAATGTTTGGTAGGTCAGGAAAAAGAAAAGGTCTCCCCACTTGTTTTGGCCGCGGAGTAGTTGTGCGAAGTAATGTGGAGTGGAAGTCTGAAGGGTGTGGGCTTTGTGTTGGTTAAATGTCATTGAATTAATTAAAAGTGATATCCAGCCTATCCGAAGGCATGATGTACTGCGTGTGAGAAGCACTGGCACATTAGATTCTAGAAGTATATTTGATTGCTCCTTAAATATCAAGAAATGCGAATTCTCCAAGGATATATTAAGAGTAACTCTCCTTCAACTTTTGCTGGACCCTGGGATAGCATCAACATCTCCGTAAAGGCAGCTTAACTGTAACATCAGGTTTTGGCTGTAACATTTCTCTGAAAGTCTCCCAGATATGGCTAATAAAGTAATATAGCATTTCCTCATGAATCGAGGACCCAACTTACAAAAAAAAAAAAAAAAAAAAAAAGGCTGGGCGTGAGGGTGTTTGCTGGAAAGGAAGGAATCAAGAGAAAAAAAGGAGACATTATTGCGAAGTCCGGGGATAAATCCAACTTCAAGAAAGATTTGATTCAGGGTCTCCTGCTATCGGGTGGATGTCCTCATTTCTCCACTCTCCCTTCCTCCCTGCTGGTTCGTCCCAAGTGAGATCTCCCACTTGGGCGCTGCATGGAAGCTAAAGGTGGTCAGTGTGGCTACAGCTTTGTGAATGATGGGAAGACATGCAGGAGAAGAAGTCGGTAGAGAATGGGCAAGAGGAAGAACATACATAGCTTTGCACACCAGGCACAGAGTTTGAATTTTGTATTAGGAACAGAGGAAGGTCGCTAAAGATTTTGAATCAAGGGATGGGATGCTTGGGTGGCTCAGTCGGTTGGGCGTCTGCCTTTGGCTCGGGTCAGGATCCCAGATTCCTTGGATCAAGTCCCACATCGGGCTCCCTGCTCAGTAGGGAGTCTGCTTCTCCCTCTCTCTCTGCCTCTCCTCTGGTTTGTCCTCTCTCTCTCTCTCGCTCGCTCTCTCTCAAATAAATAAAAAAAAAAAGATGTTGAGTCAAGGAAGTAATGTGATGTGACACACAGTTTTAAAAGATCACTCTGATTGTGAGTACAGCATGGTTTGGAGGAGGGTCAGCCCAGAAGCAGGGAGACAAGTAGAGAGGTGCGTGTAGTGGTCCCTCAGGTCTCGGCAGGGGTTGGGTATGGGAGGTGAGAAAGAAGAAAGAAATCAAGGGCAACGTGCTTTATCTGTGTCATTTCTTCACACTCCACATTCAGAGTGTCTTTCCTGGTGTTTATTTTGCCAGGGGCCCCAGAGGTATTACCCAATTATGACCACTTTTTTCAGGTTAGTTTTTTCAGCTGTGGTCATTCAAGAACTCTCAGTCCAGTATTACAAAACATAGGAGGGGAAAAATGAATGATTAATACAGGAAATAAACATTGCTGAGTTAGACCTCTAAAGAATTCAGATCATGGAATTAGCAGAAAAACATTTTATGTACATTTAAGATAAGCAAAACTATTAAAAAGGGATTAAGACATGAGAAAACCATGAGAAAATGCAAAAAAAAAAAAAAAGTCTAGGCATATTTGAAAAAGAGCCAAACAGAACTCTTAGGAAAGGAAAATAATAGTCATTGATATAAAACATTTCAATGACAGATGAAATACAGATCAAACACAGCTGAACTGGTGAACTGGAAGGAAAAAAAAACCCAAGGAAATGAACCTGAAAGCATGGTAAGTGGTATAGAGAGGTGGAAGGTTTAAAAGAGGACAAAAGATGAGAAAGATGAACATACGTGTCGTAGCAGTTCTGGAGAAGAGAACAGAAACAGTGAAGTGGAGGTGATAATACAAGGAATATGGTTGAGAATTTCCTAGAATTGGTGACAGATATGATATCTTAGATGTAGGCAGCACAGATCCTAATAAGCATGTTAAATTAAAGTAAATATGTGGGGAATTTTGATACACTGCAGAAACCAAAGGGAAAGAAAAATTAATCAGAGAGAAGCCAGGATATCTTCAAAGGAATAATATATAGCACACTTCCCAATGGCAATAATGGAAGCCAGAAACACAGTGGAATAAATCAAAGTAAACCTTCACACCCAGCTAAGTTCTACCTGAACCATGGCAAAACGGAAACAATCTAGACCATCAAAAACTGGAAGAGCGTACCATTAACAGATCTTCCTCAGTGGTGTTTTACATAATGTACTTCTGGAAGAACTGTGAAGCAAGAATGCATTGTGACACAATAAGATACCACTTCATATCCACAAAGATGACTGCAAACAAGATAAATAATAACCAATGTTGGTGAGGATGTGGAGAAATTGAAACTCTCATATGATGCTAGTGGGCATATAAGATGGTGCGGCCATGTTGGACAACATGGAACAGTGGTTCCTCAGAAGATATATAAAGTTAGTATATGACCCAGCAGTTCTACTCCTCTACCTAAGAAAACAAAAATTATGTCCACACACAAGTTCGTACATGTAAGTTCATAGCAACATTATTTAGAATAGCCAAAATATGGAAACAACCCAATGCCCATTGACTGATGGGTGGGTAAATAAAATGTGGTCTATCAGTACAACGGAATATTATGAGAGTGTTGCTGACACGTTACAGAATAGATGGACCTTGAAAACATTATGTGGAGTTAAGGAAATCAGTCACAAAGACCACATGTTGCATAATTCCATTTATATGAAATGTCTAGAACAGGCAAATCTAGAGACAGAAATTAGTGGTTGCTTAGGGCTGACAGGTTTGGGGGGAATGAGCGCTAATGTGTATATGATTTCTTTCTGGGGTGATGAAATATCCTAAAGTTGATCATAGTGAGGATTGCACAACTCTGGGAATAATGCTAAGAACCAGTGGATTGTACACTTTAAATAGTTGAATTGTATGAAATGTGAATTATATCTCAATAAGAAGAAAGGAAAGAAAAAAGAATGAATAGTAATGAAAGAAACTGGTAAATACGTGGATAAGCAAATCTACTTGCTAAAAACTGAAACTAAAAATGAAACCATGACTTTTAAAGTGGACGGGTGGACAAGGTAGAAATCATTATTAACCTCAGACTCTATTTAAGTATCCATATACGAGTTTAAACTAATACAGGGATCAGAAGGGAATAAGTCATATGATCAATACAAAAGAAAATCAGATTGATTAATTAGTGAGCTAAGGATGCAACTCAAGAGTCACAGAAGAACAAACCCAAACAAAGTAGAAAGAAAGAAATAATAAAAAGCGGGAAGCAGGGGCGCCTGGGTGGCTCAGTCGTTAAGCGTCTGCCTTCGGCTCAGGTCGTGATCCCAGGGTCCTGGGATCGAGCCCCGCATTGGGCTCCCTGCTCCGCGGGAAGCCTGCCTCTCCCTCTCCCACTCCCCCTGCTTGTGTTCCCTCTCTCGCTGTCTCTCTCTGTCAAATAAATAGAAATCTTTAAAAAAAATAAAAATAAAAAGCAGGAAACAAAGGCACAAAAAGACAGTCCTCAAAGTCAATGGTTGGGGGCGCCTGGGTGGCTCAGTTGGTTGGGCTACTGCCTTCGGCTCAGGTCATGATCCTGGAGTCCCGGGATCGAGTCCCCGCATGGGGCTCCCTGCTCGGCAGGGAGTCTGCTTCTCCCTCTGACCCTCTGACCCTCTTCCCTCTCGTGCTCTCTATCTCTCGTTCTCTCTCTCTCAAATAAATAAATAAAAATCTTTAAAAAAAAGTCAATAGTTGGTTCTCAGAGACTAAGAGAATACAAAAACCTCTGTCAATAATGACAGAGGGAACTTATAACTAGTATGAAAAGAAAAGGACAGCTACAGATAGAACAGAAATAAAAATAATGAGGGAATATTACCAATAATTTTATGCCAAGGAGTTACGATGACTATCTATCGGAAATACATAGTAGCCACCATACACAGAGAAAGTAGAAGTATTGACATTAGAGCCAGGGCAAAGGCATGGATGCGGGCTCTCACCACTGCCATCAGCACTGCAATGGTCACTCAGCTAGTGTCATTAGACAATAAAAGAAATCAACCTATGCAAATGTTGGAAAGATAAAGATGGATCATCACTATCAGAAGGGTATATGATTTTCTACCTAGAAAAACCCAGAGTACCAAAACTAAAGAGAGTGAAGGTGTCTGGATAAAAGTATTCCGTCATTGTCTTTTTTATCATTTGATGGACAACGGGGGTCTAGAGTCTGTGCTGAAGATGTGATGTTATTATCTCATTTAATCCTCACAACAAACCCATTGTCCCCACTTCACAAGTGAGGAAACACGCTCAGATGGTAGCTCACGTCCCTAAGCTGGTGAGTGCAAGATCTGAGCTTTGAATCCAGGCAACCAAGTCTAAAGTTCCTGACCTTCATCACTGACCTCCAGTAGCTCCAGTCTCCTCCACCAGAAACTGGAGTGGAAAAAAGATAGTATTTACGATTGTGAGACAAATCATAAACGCCCAGGAATAAACCACGCAAGGTATGTCAGGCCTAAATGAAGACAAGTACTAGATATTACTGAAAGACAGGAAAGAATCTAAGTGTAGATAAAAATCATACCACTCCTGGCTGGGTGGGGGCTGCTCATGATCGTGAAGAGGTCATTTTTCTTTAATTAATCTTTAAATTCAATGCAATCCCAATCAGCACCATCAAAGTTTATTTAAAGAGAATTTGTTAAATTGACTCTAAAGTTCATGTGAAAGAAAAGTTCAAAAGCCATAAAAAAAGATTTATAGGTGTAACTACATAGAAATAAAGATTTCTGTGTGGCCCTAAACACCATGCACAGAGCAAAAAAACAAAAAAGATGATAGTGTGGGGAAAGCTATTTGCCATACACAAGACAGGTAAAGAGTTATATCCTTAATAAACTGAGCGTACACACTAATATGGAAAAGACAAACAACCTGATAGATTAGATAAAGCTATGAACAGACAATTCACAGAAAAGGAGATATAAACGGTCAATAAAATATGAAAAGATGCTCAACTCCCTAGTAGTCAAGTAAATGGAAATCAAATGATGGAGATTTCAATTTCTGCCTATCAGATCAGCAAACATTTAGAAGATTTATAGCATCCAGTACCAGCAAAAGCGGGGGATGTGGACAAGCTCCTCATTGCTGACAGAGGTTTAAAATTGTTACAGCCTTTTTGGAAAGTAATCTAGTAGTGTCTGTTAACATTTAACGGGTACATACCCTTTGACCTAGAAATTCCATTTTTGGGAGAATGTAGTCTATGGAAAACAAACCACCAGGGAGTAAGGATATGTATGTTATTCCAGCATGGTTTGTAATGGAGAAACAATAATCTGGAAATAATCTAAATGGTTGAATGAATGATGGTTCATTCATACTATTGACAATTACACAGCTGTTAAAAAAGGTTGCATTACATCTGTAGGGAAATCCAAAATATTATTTTTAGATGAAATAATCTGTTGAGGAACGATTACAGTAGTTTTGTTAAAGCAAAATCCTGTAACCTATATACAGTACTTTTTTATATCTTAAATATACTTACTTATCTGTATGCATAAACATAAAGAAAGTTGTGGGAGGATACTTATAAAACTGTTAATATTGCTTATCTCAGGATGATGGGATTAAAGCATGTAGAGGAAGATTGTTAATTATCTTTACATAGCTCCATTGCTCTTGACTTGTTACAAGCATGCATTGTTTTGGTACATAAAGAATTTTGTAAAATAAATGAAAGAAAAAACCTTGCTGCTTTCTCAAATTTTTCTGTGCTTTAAAAATATATTTGATACCATTTTTATTCTTTACTCCCTCTTTATCCCCAATTTTCTTTGTAATTGTGATATTCACCATGGCTGACTTGCCAGTCATGGTGGTCTTTAAGATGGGAGGCCCTGTAGTTGCTGAGGGACCAACACACAAACCAGACCATCATACACACCAGACTTCAAATGTATTGTATAAAAGCATCCCAGATTCCTCTAATAAATAGGTTAGTCGTTTTTGGACATTAAGCCTCAAATAAGCCCTGGAATTAATGTCACTCCTTCCAAGTAGTGATTAACCAAATTCCAGATGAATCCCAAACGTGGTCCTTTGTTCATGATGTCAGAGTTACTAATCCTTTTTAGTCAGGGAAACACTTATTATGTGTTGCAAATATGGATATTATCAGCCCATCAATGGACCATTTGGCTAAGACTTAAGAGGAGGAAATCCTTTGTCTCTCAAGATGATCAGGTAGAGAGCCACTTGTGCATGGTGGGTGGGCAAGTTGAAAAAGAAATCAGGGAGATACTCAGTAAGCATTGCTCTGGAGCATGCTGGCTGACATCTTCCTGACATTTTCTTCTCCTTCAGAAAGCCTTTGCTTGGCTCAGAACACTTGGAGTTAAGAACAAGAGCTGCCGAGGTCAAGTTTAGTTCTTGCTGAGATTTTTTTTTTCCCCACTGCATATGAGCAAGTGCAATGCCTGGGCCATGTGAGTATCAGTTGTTTCAGGAATGTTTGTGGCGTTGCTGAGTCTCTGAAGGAGCATGCACTTCCTCAGTAAACTCTTTAACCTGTTAAAGAATTTAAAAAATTGGGGTAAAATTATCGGAACATAAAATTTGCCATCTTAGCCCCTTCCAAGTGTATAGGTCAGTAGATTGTTGTGCAAGCCAACCTCCAGACCTTTTCCATCTTGCCAGATTGAAACTCTAGAGCCATGAAACTGTAACTCCCTATTCCCCTCCCTGAGCCCTGCCGACCACAACCCTACTCTCTGTTTCCATGAGTTTCACTGCTGCAGATACTTCCTACAAATGGACTCCTACAGCAGGCATCTTGGTCTGGCTTATTTCACTGTGGGTAACGTCCTCAAGTTTCACCCGTGTTGTGGCAGGTGTCACAATTCTCCTTCCTTTCGAAGACTGAATAATATTTCATTGTATGTCCAGGAAGGAATTCTAACATTCAAAAGGCTTAGTTAGATAGGAAATTTAAAAAAATCCATTGTTTTAACCCTAAAAGAGCTTACACTCTTTCTTTCTTTTGTTTTCTTCCTCCCTCCCCTCCTCCTTCTCTTTCGTTTATTGAGGTTGCCTACTGTATAACCGACTGCTAAAACACATGACTGATTGAGATAGCCCCACTGCCCTAGAAGTTCTCAGAGTGGGGGAGATGCTATAATCCAAGGCAGATGGGTCATTTGAGTAATACGTTGAAGTAACAAAGTAAGACACATCACCTTAACTTGACCCTCCTTCAGAACCTATTTCTAAAAATTCCTTAGGGCTCTCTCCTACAAAAGTCTTCCTCTAGCTCATAGAAGACCAAAGTGGTCTTGGCATTTGGTAATTTAGGACTGATATTTGGCTTCTTGTTTAGGTTGTAAATTCTCTCTCTTACAGAAAGCAGACCCTCTTCCATGGGTTTTAGATAATATTTGTGGTTTGCATATTTTTCTTATTTTGAAAGCATAAAGGGGAGAGGCTACTGAGGCTCTGGCTAATGTTCTAATATTGGCAGACATTTTCATATTCAGCAAAGATAGCAAATCCACAGTGTCGCAAGACTTGCCTCTCGAGGTCAGAGTGTTTAGCGAAAACTTGGGTCAAAACCTTCTCCTTTGTATTTGTGCGGGGTTGGAACTCATTTTACCTTTACTGAGCTCTTTGCTTAGTTCTTGTAGGTCCTATTAGGCTGTGCCCCTCAGGCCCTCCTTCCGAGCTGATGAATGAGCAAATTTGACCCGAAAATGGGTAACAGGGCAGCAAGGTGGGGACCAGCTTCTGTCACACTGTGCATTTTATTTTCTATCGATAGCTGTGTTACGGTGCACAGGCTTTTTGGTTTCCTGAGGAATGGAGTCATTTTGTAAACAAAACGCTGTCATTTTAAGCCATTAGAATGCATTATATGAGGCATAATGGCCAAAGGAGGGTGATCAGAGGGTTGGATGAGATACAGAGTGAAATCGTGGGCTCTCTGGCTGCCTTGGGACTTGACTGCCATAATGAACTCAGCCTTTCTATTACCCATTGTATTAAAAAAAAAAAAAAAACAAACAAAAAACTCTAGAGCAAGAGCATATATGCACTTTCCTTCTCTAAGTAGAGATGAATTTAGCAATTCTGGCTCCTGTTTGCTATTTCAGTGGAATCTAGTTGTTTTTGGAGTTAAATATTCTGCTCTCAGATGGTATTTTTAAATGCACCCCCCCCAACCTTTGTAAGAAGACTTTTAGCTCCTTTGCTTCTAAGGTGATGGTGAAGAGATTTAATGGCTGAAGAAGGTCGTCTCTCGTGTTTTGAACTTGGGTCTGAGTCCAGTGTAAATTTTTCTTTGTCAGTAGGGTAGATAGTTCTGGGGGATATTGACTCTCATACTGAATTCCGTGTGTTGGTCTCATTTCTAGAGGAAGCAGACATCCAGATAGGATCAGACATGCAAGGATTTCAGTAGGGGACATCCGGTGTGAGAGAAAATGGAAAAGAATGTTGGGAAAGGCTGGAGAACATTGGCTCATCATGTAAATTGGACTCCAGTGAAAAGAAAAGGGAAGGAAGATTGTGTGAAAGCATCAGACACGCCCCTGCAGTTTAAGGAGGGTTTGTCAGGACCTTAGAGAGTCTTCAGGCTAAAGCTGGAGGTCAGAGGAGTCCCACATCTCCCAGGATCCTGGCTGCCTAAGCATCCTCACTGGCTTATTCCTTGGCAGTTAGCCTGATGTTCAAATTCTTAATTCAAGGAAGGACACTAGCTTTTCCTTCAAAACTTACTTTTATCTCAGTCTGTCTCCCTACCAATGCCTGCTACAATAGTTGAGAAATGGTGAACCTTGGAGCAGAGGATGGGGAAGGTCAGAATCTACAATACCATGTTTTATATGGCAGCCAGAGAGGCTGGGAAAGCAGTGTGGGGGCCCGGGTGACTTCCACTTCTGTGCCTCTCATTTCTCTCACCGTTTCCCAGTGTTGTAGCAAGTGGAAGGAAAATAGCATGTGCAGGCTTGGAGAATGTTGGTAATTACACCCATCACACAAGGAAGCGGAGAGCAGCCTTTGTTCAGTAAATAAACAATCAACAAAATTCAGTGAATCATGTTGTTGCAAAATCACAGCATGTGTGTATGGAGGGGGTGGGGGAGCGGGTTGTGTTTGAGGTTTTTGAAGCTTTTATGCTCCCATTAGTCACTAGAAATAGGTCACCAGAAAAACCTGTTGTCTGAAAAACGTGATGTCTTCTTGGAATAGCGAATCCATGTGATACGAACGGCATGCAGAAAGGGACTCAGAGAAGGGAGAACCAATCTGTAGGTTCTCTGTCTTAGATTTCACTAGGCAAAAACCAGGGCTGTGCTTTTTAGACCCTGAGTTTGATCCCCGAGATCCAGCTAGTCATAGCTAGAGAGGGATGCTCCAGTAACTTCCTGCTTCAGACCTCATTTCCAAAGGGGAGAGGCAGAAGTCAAGCTTTCTTTAGTGGACGTATCAGATGCCTACGTCTTTCATGAACCTCAAAGACATTTGCTGTCCTTGGTGGCCTAGGCAGTTTTTAGTTTGGGAAAGTGCTTCTTTCCCTTTTGTGTTCTGCCTTTCCCTGCTTCTGGGATATGACTGGCCTTTCAGGGCAGATGGGGGTTAGAGCTGGTACCAAGCCTGCAGAGTGGGCCAGTGGGCTGAGGACTGAGCTAAAACCCATTTTCAACCTGGACATGGACACAGTCCTTCCTAAAAGGCATTACTGTAGTATTTTGGCCATTCGGTCTCATCCCAGTGAAGACCTTGAATGAGTAACATTTCCCAGCAGAACTGACTTCTCAGAGAAGATCTTTGCTGAGATCAGGTCACAAAGTCACCATCATGTCACGGTCTCAGAATATTTCTGGGTTGTCAAGAGTTCATTCATGAGCCTGAGGTTCATGCCCAGTGGGAATTCAATCTCATAGGAAATGCCTTCTTTTTGGCAAGAAAACCATCTTACTGTATAAATAAGGGTAACATAATGTTTGGCATATAATGAGCTCTCTATAAATGTTAAGTAAGTGAAGAACATAGACCAAAGGAAAACCGAATAGTAGAATGGAAAAAACTGGACAGAAATATTCTGTCTCTCAAGTTCATACCCTCTTGGTGTGGTTTTTATGGGGATATGTGTTTGTTGGAAAATGCTGAGTATATTTCACATAGACTGACAATGTCTATTTTTTTGGTTTTATAATGAGAGCAGAGAGGGAAGTATATAAGAATATTCACAAATATCCACTGTGATATATCTTTATATACATTTTTCTGTTCCATTTTCTTTAAGATTTTATTTATTTATTAGAGAGAGAGCGAGTGAGTGAGAGAGCATGAGAAGGGGGAGGAGCAGAGGAAGAGGGAGAAGCAGACTCTCCGCTGAGCAGAAGCTGGACGTGGAGCTCAATCCCAGGACTCTGGGATCATGACCTGAGCTGAAGGCAGACGCTTAACCGACTGAGCCACCCAGGTGTCCCTCCATTCAGTTTTCTGGAAAAAAAAAAAAAAGGCCCTATGAGCAATTATTATTAATCTTGATTCATACATTAACCAAGGAGGATTCAGTGCACAAAATAGAATCCATTCTAGGAAGTTTCAAGAGAAATCATTTAAGGATATTAGATGCTTATAGAATTGGAAGGGCTAGGGGAATGAGTTCTAGGCCCCGCCTTTAAGAACAACTCCCCAAATAATGCAGAAGCAACCATCAAAGAAGCTACAACCTTGGAGGCTGCCCCCGGAGCTTTGGAGCTCACAGACATACCACCAAAGCAGCAATCCAAGGATCAAAAAGTAAGGGCAGGAAGTTGCCTTCTGTTCTTGCTCTCTACACTCACAGAGCTGGGGACCGGCCACCAGAAGGCAGAGGGCATCCACCATCTTCACTAAGGCTTTCCTTTAATCCTCAGGCACCTGGAGAATGGGCACTGGAAAACTATTGCGCTAATCTTGCTCGCTGGCAGAAAAGCAACCCATGTGGCAAGGAGATGGCTTCTGCTTCACTTGGGGCTTCTAGATCGACAGGAGGACATCTAAATGATGGGGCCGGACATTCAGCACTCCACCTGCAAGAGCATGTATAGAAGATAGCTTTAGTCTTTCCAGCCTCTGTGTTATAGGAAGGCACATCAGGAGCCAAACCATCACAGATTGCCTGGGAGGAAATTAAATCTCAGAGGAGCTAAGTACAATTTTTGCTCCAAGTGAAAAGAGCATTATGGTTAAATGCACAGGCACTGCAATCTGATGGACAGAGGGCCCAAATCTCTGCTCCCGAACTTACTAGCTGTTTGGTCTTAGACAAGATAATTAACTTCTCTAAAGTTTCTGAGTCCTAGTTTATAAAGTGGGAATAATACTATCTTCCTCATGGGGTTCAAGTGAGAATTAAATATCATGTTTGTAAAATGCTTAGCATAATGTGTGAAGTTCTACGAGGGTCTGATAAATTGTAGACATAATTAATGAGGTCTGTAGTAAGCAGTAGACCCAAGACACTCACCCAGGTTGCATGGTCTTTGCTGTATCTCCCATTTACTGATCTAGATCAGTAAATGCTTTGAGGGCCAAAATAAATATTTATGAGATGAATGCTTTAAAAATATTTTTAACGTTACTACACGCCTAATGTATCTTACTATTATGATTGACTGTAACTATGAGGTATCAAGTCAGATTCCACTAGCCCACATCAAAATTGGCCTGGATCTAAGCACATTTTAACTTATACATTTTAGTGGGTTGAATCGTGTCCTCCTAAAAGATATGCTCAAGTCCCAACCCCCAGAATATGTGAATGTGACCTTATTTGGAAGTAGGGCCTTTATAGAAGTAATCAAGTTATAATGAGGTTGTACTGGAATAAAGTGAGCCCTAAATCCGATGACTGGGGAGTTTATAAAAGAAAGGAGAGAGGGAGATTCTGGTACACAGACAAAACCAGAGGGAAGACAGAAGAAATCAAGTGATGTGGCTCCAAGTCAAGGAAAGCCAAGAATTGCTGGCAAGCACCAGAAGCTAGGAAGAGGCAAGGAAGAATTCTCCATGAGACCCTCTGAAGGGAGTGTGCCCTCGATTTCAGAGTAGGCTCCAGAGCTGTGAGTCCACAAAGTTCTGTTGTTTTAAGCCACCCAGCTTGTGGTCATCTGTGATGGCAATCCTCTGAGACTAACACATACATGTACCTCATTACATACTAAATGAATTCCCAATAAATCATCTGAGATTATATTTCTCTATGTCTTCGTGACACTTTCAGGGCTATTTCACTTCCAGATTAATAGTGAGTCGGTGGTAGCTCAAAAAACTTGACATTCTCCTTTCCTCATGTTCCCTCACATCTCTGTCAAGAGCTCAGTAGACTATAAATAGACCATTAAACATAATGGAGGAACATAACTCTTGAAGTAATTCTGTGGTGAACTCTTTTTACAAATTGAGCACTCATCTAATTTATGATTTGTATATTAAGTCATAGGGTGGAAAGAGCAGTGGACAGAGGGCTAAGAGGCTTGGATGATCATAATAACAGACACCTTTCGTTGACTACCCACTGCATTCGAATTCTGGGCATTTTCTATCACATAGTTCATTTTATCCTTTGAAGTAGGAATTGCAGCGCCATTTTACAAACTAAGATATAGAAGTTGTATGAGGCTAAGAGACTTCCCCAGTCAAGATCACACAGCTGGTAGGTGGCTCACACAACTGGTAGGTGGCAGAGGCAGCTCCAGTTTCCAGGCTCTTGGATTCCATAGTTTATATTCTCCAGCATTTGAATTCATGTTGGTTTATCTCTCTGGTTCCAACCTTACTTATCTGTAAGGCAAATGGATTTCAGAAGCTTTTGTCAAACTACCGTTCTGTGGACAGAGTTCTGAATGAAGATTCATTTCTCTCCTGGGGCCATAATGACTACCACATTCGTAGAAGTGTCTGAAGAATAGAGACCAGGTGAAGAACTGAAAACAGGTGATTGACCGAGCATTTCCAAGGACAGTGACAAAACGCCAGAGAACTTGTAACCCCCAGTCCAAGAAAGAAAAGTTTAATTTGTTCAGTTCTTCTTGCCTGTGCTTCCTTCTCTCTTCCTTTCTACTATTTTCCTATCATTCCTTTCCCCCCGCATATTAGCCTTACAAAGGCTAGTCCATGGTTTGCCTTTATTTCTCCCACCTTCTTCTTCTTGATGTCTCTTTTCTCTCTTTCCTTTTCACTCCATCCTTACTTAGCCACTCAAAGGATGACTTTAAATTATAGAGGCAAGTTTAGAAAGTTTGAAAAGTTTGGGTATGAAATTAACCTGTGGATTGTGGCTTGAGAGTGTACTTGCATGGAATGGCTTATTAAAAAGAAAATAATAAAGAACATCTGTGAAAAAATGAGAAAAAATAATTTTTATCCTTATTCCATTACAACGTATATACATTAAGAAATAAACAGTAGTCTTGAAAACTATGTCAAGATGTGTGAGCAGATGGGTTAATTTACATATAATGTGATAATTTATAACTCAGTGACATTTTAGTGGCTGAGGATATTTTTCTTTGATATGACATCTTTCCTAGAAGGAACCTCAAGTTATATATGAGGCTACTATAATCTATCCTTCTTCAGACTAATGGTGGATGGATGTTGGGCTTTCACATTTACTAGGTAGGCAACACAGGATCTTCTGTGTTGAAAGTTCATAATTATAGTCAATATTCCCTTATGTAAGGAGACCCAGAACGTGTCCTTATAGGACATTCCTCATGTTGATACAACATACTCAGGCCATTGTTTTGACTCTATTACTATAGGAAGGAGGAAAATATGCTTTCAGACAAATTGGAGAGTTAATCTAGCATAAGGGCTATTTATGTTAATACCAATCAACAGGAGCAGAGCAATCAGGCTATTGATTTCCAGTGCTGTCAACATTTGCTAATATACAATTATAAAACTGCAGACTCTGTTCTCTCTCTAAAAGAATGCAAATCTCTTTAAAAGCTCCAGAGTGTTGAATGCTGGAGAATTATAATTAGAATTTTGTTCCCCCAGGAGTGAAAATACCATGCTCAGAAAGTACCATGCTTCAGCTAATGCAGTGATTCCCTGCCTATTGATCATTACTAATCTATTATATCATTAGTTATTCCCCTTAAATACTCTGTCTGTTCCAATTAAATTCCTTGCAAAGGTTGAACAGACAGTAGGTAATTGAAAATACCCTACTTGAAATCTTCCCTTGGAGAGAGGTCTGGATCATTTGCCATACACTCAGCTTCTACTGGCTACACAAGTGTGCTCTTTATTCAAGTCCTTGAAGCCACCTTGCAGCTGCTCCCTCTACCTTCACAGAGTAGAAGGTAGAGTTTGTAGAGTACTGTTCGTTAAAGCAGAGAGCTACATTGCCTGTGCCATTGTTAGAAAGTTCTGCCTTACGGTGAAAAGCATACCTTTGTCTCATAGGTAATTTAACTTAAATAATCACAACCTTTGCCAATATGATATGATTTAGGAACTGAGTTGTTTTTTTTTTAAGTTGTTGAAGGTCAAGAGACTTATATATGTTGCCCATTTAAAAGGATATTTTTCTTTTTATTCATCTAAGTGTCTTAATAAGTGCTTACTTAGCCATTTACAATACAGTGTATAATACAACACACGCCAACACTAATTTCCTCATTTTGAAGGCACATGGGATTATTGTTGGCAGAGGTTATGGTGTGTATGAATTATTACAAGACTATCTTGAACTCTTTATATAAACTCCAGGAAGCTAAAATTGTTCTGCTCAATGTAAATGAATTTAAGGATAAAAAAAAAAATAATTCCAGTTCTAGCTTCTTGGAAAAGCCCACACATCAGTAGTCAGTGCTTACTGATGGAATGTCAGCAGACTGTCTCAGATGTACCACAGCAAGAATCGGAGCAAGGATTAGAACCTGCTCTCCTGTTCTTGTTTTCTATAGCTCCTGGCACAAGGTGGCATATCCTGAAATCTCTCACCGATGGTGAAGTGAGAGGGCCTATCAATGGGAAGGGATGCTCTCATGGGTGGGATGTCTCAAGCACTTAAGATCATAGACAAAATGGTAGTTATTTGGAGTGGCCATTTTTTGCTGAGTAGCACTGATGCTTTACAGAAATATGAAGAGCAGCTAAGGATGAGACAGAGGTACAGGGAAACCAGGTGGGAAAACCAGGGGGTTCTCTTTTGGTTCCTTACAAAAAAGCTCTCATCTCCTCTAGCAGGAGGGTAAGGAAAAATGAGGACCAAGCCTAGACCTTAAGAATATGATGGCTAGACTTCAAAGACAGTCAAGTGTCCAACAGGGCCAGGTCTGTTACACTAAGTTGAGAAAAACCTGGTACCTGGACACACAACATGGGGACATCTAGGAAGATGCCCTTGAAGATTTTGACTTCTTAAGTCTTCTCCAACCTTCTGAGCCTGCAGATGTTGCCAATCTTCCCCAGAAGAGTAAGCATCCCACTCTCCATGTCCAGCTCCCCAGTGCTCAGGAATTAGTGTCGAGGACTCTTTCTCCCAAGGTGACATGTCCTCCTTCTCTTCCCAGGACGTGCCTCCATATCTCCTCTTGGATACTAGGCCAATCATTGGCATTAAGGAACAGCTTAAACCATCTGGTGGTGTGCTGGGCCTGGTAAGGGAATAACCGGACCATACCCCAAAGGTGTTGCAAGACCTACCCAGCATATACTGGTAGGAGACAGATAGCATGTGTGGGATTGGATTCTGAGGGTACCGGATCAAGAGGGCCAAAACATAAAATTGGATAGGTAAGTTTATCTACTTGGGAGTGCTCTCCTGAGATAAAGAATCGACGGGATCAACACTCACAAGGACCCCCAAGAAATGGCTCGAAATTGCTACTAGGATGGCTCCTAGAAGCATGGAGAAAGTTATAGCCCGTGCTAAGTGAAGTTGAAAAGCCAGAATTGCCAAAGTAGGCAGTGCCAAGGCAGAATTGTCAAGAAAGAAAGGATTACAAGGCTCAAGGAAGTAAGCAATCAGGAATAGGTATTCTATGTATGGTTAGATGGATAACCAGATGGTTATGTTCTACAGAAAAACCTAGATGAAATGCCATTTACCAAAGTTACATGGGATGTGCTAATGAGGAGTGTGAGCATCACTAAACAGCCCATGGTGGCTCTCTGAAGACCAGGGCTGACAGTGAGAGAGGCTAGAGTACAACTTGGTTTGACGATGGCAATGATGATGATGGTACCCGCCAAAATAGAGGTCCGGTGTTGGCACCCCCAATAAGCACGGTGCTTTCCATACTCCATCCCAGTATCTATTTTCAGAGAAACCAACCTATAACTATAAAAATCTAGGCTCTGTGCAAGTGAAATAGCAATTAATAATAAATAAACACTAGACACATCATAATGGAATTTCAGAATATCAAAGAGAAAAAGAAAACCTTAAAAGCCACCTAAGAAAAAAGGAGGTTACAAAAGAACAACAATTAGACTGGCAAAGATCTCATCAGTGACAATCAATGACAGTGACAATAGAATAGCATCTTCAAAGCACTGACAGAAAGTGAATATCAAATGGGAACTCAGTATCCAGTTAATCTGTCATTCAAGCTGAGGACAAAATAAAGACATTTTGAGACAAGCAAAGACAGAGAGATTTTGCCACTCTTAAGATCTGTTGAATGAACTACTAAAAAATGTGCTTCAGCAAGAAGGAAATTGAACCCGTAAAATAAGTGGGATTCAAGTTCAAACAGTCATTCATAAATTACTGAACAAGAGTAATAAATTTAAATAAGGATAGACTCTTCTTTCCTCCCAGCAATTTTAGTGCACATTACCTATGTCAATTTTGCAGTGTGCTACTTAGCATAGAGGGTCTATCTATAAAATTATTTCCTCTTTGTTTTATAGTAACCATTTTTACAGCCTAAAATATATGCAAATACTCAATTTTTAAAATGCTATTATAGTATTGGACAAGCATTAACAAAGATGTCCGGAGAAGCAGAAAACACTAAGAATGCTGAACATTTGAAGGCTGGGTGATTGGTTTGCACACATTCACTTTCTAACATCAGCATTCAAGCTGGTGTCTTGGCTAAAAGACTGACTTCCACAGCAGGTCATGGGAATTCTGGGATGCTTACAAAAAGTTGAAGGCATGACTGTTAAATCCAGGAACTCTTAAGGCGATATTGTATATATTGTATTTTGAGAGGGTGAAGGGTGCAATATTATCGAACCCTCAGTATGAGTTATATACATTGACATATGGTATTAGCTTTAATCTTCAACAGAACTCTATACAGTAGGCATTATTATTACCTTTATCTTACTGATGAGGCAATTGATTTTCAGAGGTTACTTTTTCAGAGTCTCAGCTAGAAAGGGACAGTAATAAGATTTGAATCTAGTTCTCCGGAGCCTCAAAGCCCATGCTTTGTCACTAGATACATCTTCCAAGGCAGATAAGCAGCAGAGAATAGGAATCAGCCAACTCTATTGGCACAATGTATATTCACAGAGGGACTTAGAGATAGAGAATTTTTTTTCTCATTTTTCAACCTGTTAATTTTCAGGCTCCTCTGCTCTCTTTTCTCTGCTCTACCTTATACTCTGGTATTTCCCTGGGGTTTTATTCATGGCATGCTTCTCACCTACTTGCTCAATTTCCCAAATCTATGTGTTTTGCCTGAATGGCCAGTGGCTTACCGGATGATGTCCCTCAGGTGTGGCCAGTGGCTTACCGGATGTCCCTCAGGTGTGGTTTCATTCATTTGTTTATCCATCACCTATTAATTAAATGTTTATTGAAAACTACTATAGTTTTTGTCCTAGGTGATGAGCGTCAAATGACACGCAAGTCATGGCACTCTGCCCTATTGTCTGGGTAGTTCAATATATCTGAACCCACACCCCCCTTATATCTCCATCAGAGCAAGTGAGCGGCTGCTAAATCCTCCCAATTCCAATGCCCCACCCCGCATATCTCTATTTCCAGTGCCTTCTTTCATGCCCTCTTCACCTGCCAACTGAATTACTGTTGTAGCCTCCTGAATGCCTTCACTACTGCTTTCCACTTAGATTCAATTCCACCTGTACCTGTACAGGTGTGAGCATTTAACTCCTTGGCTTAACCCCCATGAATTGAGGTTCTTTTTGTATAGGACAAGATCCACATTCCTGCACATGTCACACAAAGCCCTACACAATGAGGTTCTTGCCTACCCCTGCAACCTGGCCCCTATCTCTTAGCCCCTGAAAACCCACCCCTGGACCCCTCACTTCAGCCATGGTGTCATGCTTCGTTTCATGTCTCCATGACCTGCCTACTAGCATGCCTTGGGTCTGGAATGATACTCTCACCCTAAGCCAATAAAATATAGCACTCTTGAAATGTCAGCAAAATTATCACTCCTGTATGAAGCCTTCCTAGGTTCTTTCAGGAGAATTAACCATTCTCCTTTTTGGATTCCTAAGATTATCTTACATATTTATAGCATAAATCCATCGAAATAATGTGTTTGCTTACATGTCCAAATTTCTTCCCTAAAATTCCAAACTCCTTATAGACAGGAGTTGTGCATTATTCATTCTCACATCTCTAGGTCTTAGCGCAGGGCTTTGGCACATCTCCTCTCTGTCCAACTCAATTAATACTTGTTGAATGAATGGAATGAATGAAGATGTGGTTTGTAAAATGTTACCCAGCATATCCTTGCCACGATAGAACACTGCTTTGTCCTTCCTGCTCATAAAAATGTAGAAAAACCCAAATATCTTTTGGAGTAGCTCAGCTCATTTCTCAGTGTTGTGGGTCTACTCTGGAAACACAAAGAGCCCTTGATCAACTCCAGACTTGAAGCAAGTTCCCTCCTAAATCTAGTCTAACAAATGCTGGCAATTCTTCTTCTGAAACACTCCTATTTTAGACCCTTAATTTCCTTGTTGGAGTTGGATAGGGTTTCACTCCTCTAATGTTAGAATTTATAATTGAAAATTCTGTTTTCTCTTAAGGCTGGCAAAGCAACAGTGTCCATCTGCTTTCAAAATCCTGAAAACAGAAATAAATAATAATAGTGGGAAAAATAAATTAGTTTACTGGAAAGCATGTGGGTATTTTAAAAGTTATTGCTTTGAAGACTTAGCGTGCAAAAGTATAAACTCTCAACTTTGGCCTACATATGTATTTGTTTTCCTTTAGAATGCTGAAGTTTTACTCCTTAGTTCCACAAATACCTTTTTCTGTTGTCCAAAGTCTAGGGCTTTTAACTTCTTCTTCTTCTTCTTCTTCTTTTTTTTTTTTTTTAACCAGATGGCAATGTTAAAATGATTTTCAAAGTGAATATTTTAGCTTTTAAAAAATAAAACATGAAAAGGCATGTATGAAAAATTAGGCCCATTTTATTTTGTTCACTATTTTGTTAAACTTATTTTTAGAACATTTCATCAATCTGGACATTTTCACAGATATTTTTATCAGTTCAGCCTGTTCTGTATCGCTTACCAGTCTGGTTGCTATGGTGTGACAATGATTTTTTTTTTTTATTCTTTTCCAAACAAAAAATAACCTTTCAATGACAATGCACTTAGATTTTTAAAAAATGCATCCATACTCTCTCAGGCTATTTTCAATTATACAAACCAACTGTGCTTTAGCTTCAAACTCTCTTTAATCTTCAATGTTATTAGAACAGGATTTGTGTCCTTGGGGACAGAGAGTTTTTAACTGAAACCCAAACCCCACAGCACTAACAAAACATTTGTGTAATATGGCAACTTGTAGGTTATTTAAAGGAAGATCAGAGCAAGACCTTGGTTCATTCAAAGGAGGTTAATAAATCCTGGACCCAATTTGGAGATAGGGAACTAGAAGGAGGCATAATAATAAAATAATACATTTATACATGCACAGTGCCAGGCACTGTTCTAAGGGATTTTCTTGTATTAACTCCTGTAATCCTTACAGTGTCAGGGGTAGGTGCTGTTATAAGGCCCGTAGTGCACATAAGAAAGGAAGCATAGAGAGGTTAAATAACTTAATGCCTATGGTTACATCAATCATAAGTAGTGGAGCCAGATTTGGAAGCCCAGTGGTCTGGTAGCAGAGTCGGTGCTGAAAGAAAGCCATTTACTACAAGGTATTTGAGAACGTGCAGCAGAGTTGGTGTTAGATTTCTCGTTCCCATTCTTGTCTTCTATTTTTTTGGCTACTGTTTTAGTGAGTCACAGGACGCCTACTGATCAGTTTCTTCCCAAACCATCCATCCGGTTACCCCACTGGTTTAGCACTTGACTGCACCCCTATACCAAACAAGCAGGCCATTCCTGCTGGCTGGACTGTAAGTGCTCCGAAGACAAGGACCCTAAGGGGTGGTATCAATCTTCTGGATGCCCACAGAACTGAGTGCCAGGCTGGGCATTAGCAGGGGCTCAGTGAAGGCCCTACCCCAGAGTGGTAGGTCAGGTCTGTAACAAATGCTCAGAGGGTCTCCCTTAGTCCTCCTCTTCCTTCATCCCGCTCCATCCCCGTGGAGTCCGCACAATGTATAGGGAATAGTCTAGAAGCAAAGCCTGGAACAAAGCTGATTTAGATCTCCCCCTCTGTCCTCCTGCCTCCCTTTGTCATGGCTTGCTGGGCTTAGGGAGCGAGGTGGCAGAGACCCAGAGTCTCTGGGCCAAGTCTTTCTAGTGTTCCTGAAGCTTCCTCTCCAGGCCGACTTAGAGCAAAACTCCTTCCGTGGGATGACTTTCAGACCTTCCCTCTCCTTCTGTTTAAATCATATTCAGAAGGGGGGCACCTGGGTGGCTCAGTTGGTTAAGTGTCAGACTCTTGATCTCAGCTCAGGTCTTGATCTCAGGGTCGTCTACTTAAAAAAAAAGAATCACAGAGAGAGAGAGAGAGAGAGGGAGGGAGGGAGCAAGTGCGTGCCCATTCTGTCTCTTGACTTTCTATCTTCCTTATGCCTGACACAGATGTGTGCTATCAGTGAGCCTTTAAGAGCTTCATCTTAGGTGGAGTATCTGCAGGCCCAGCTGTTCCTCAGAGCAACAAGGTGGCTCAGCAGATAAACCACAATGTGTGCAAGCTAAACCAGGGCTGCCGCTTCCCTTCTGCCCCCAAATCTCCCACATGAATGTCTCCCTCGGCCCACCCAAACTAGAGAGGAAGGGCATTTCTAAGACATGGAGCTCAGTCTGGCCAAGCGGACCTGTTTCTAGTCCACCGTGGCACTATTCGTCACCTCAGTGTTGGACGTCGCTTGACTCAGCCTGGGTATCTTGGTTTTGAGGAGTCGGTGTCCCAGAGGAAAAAATATAGGCTCCAGATGTGCTCTACAGATCACGGGATTTGGAGTCAAAAGACCTGCTTTCCGTTTCAATTTTTGGCCTCGGGTTTTCTGGGGAAATCATCAAAGTGTTTATCTGGTGTCCTAACCTCCCCGAGACGCAGATTTGGCATCCATAAAATGAAAATCATAGCACCTGTCGGGGAATGGGTTAGCAGACCTAAATGACATCATCCCTGTGATGTTTTTGTTATTTTATGATGGCGTGTGCTGATGCACCAACCTTCACAAACCAGCTTTCCTGTTCAACTGGCTCATGGGCAGAAATAGGATGTTCATAAGCTCTTTTGAGCAGAAAGTGGGAAAGAAGGTACAGGAATGAGTGGACTTGCTCACATGGCTCTTGGCAGGTTTCAGGCCCTGTCCAGGAGAGATTGAAGACGTCAATGGGTGGCCATGGGGGTCTCTCCATAAGGCAGCTTGCCACTTGGCAGGTGACCTCCCTCAGAATGGACAAGTGTGAAAGAGGGTGCCCGAGATGGAGGGCACTGTCTTTTAGGACTTCCTCAGAAGTGTTGTCCCATGGCTGTCCACCAGAAGTGCGTCACTAGGTGTGGCCCCTATTCAAGGGGAGGGCATTACCGAGCTGCACGCACAAGGTGGTGGGAGCATGAGGGCCATCTTAGGAGGCTGGCTGCCCTCGGTCAGACAGAATTTAGCCCTAGTCTTGTTCTATGAGTTCCAGTTCAGTATTCTTAAAATTTTCTTCCGCTGTTATTTATTTGAGGAGAAGCAGTTTTGGCAAATGGTCACAACATTTCCTTCTCTCGCCTTGCTCTTATCCTACGTTGACAGCTTAATGACTTAGACAAATGAATAAACATAAAGGAGGCAGCATATCATAATGATAGAGGGTATGAGCTCTGAGGTTCGGATAGTAGGTCCCCATTTATCAGATGAGATTCTGCAAATTTCTAAGCCTCAGTTTTTTCAGCTGTAATGTGAGAATAAGAATAAGATTTACCTCATTGGAGAAGACAATGTGAAGGGACCCGTAAACTTGGCATATGGTAAGCACTCAATAAATTTCAGAGATACTGTTGTTGATATGGAGATACCGTATTTACTAAGTACCTGCTCTCCAGTGACTTTTAGTTTAGAACAGGAGCCTAAAAATTCCACTTTATTTTCTCTGTTATTTTATCACCCCTGATTTCGGTATAAAATCATTTCAATTTTCTTATGGAAGGAAAACCAAAAGGCCTCCTCGTTAAACTGAAAACCACTCTGGTGTTCTCCTAAGTAGCATCCAGACAGAACATTGAGATGCTCCTTGAACATATTTTTCACTCCCTCTTGCTTTTCTGTTGCCCTTGACATTCTGCTGCTCTGGCTATTAGAAGGTTAGAAGGATGTTTATAACTAAGAAGACGAAAGTCCTTGGCACATGGCCTTGAGCTCTCTAGAGGAAGTGTGCCTCTGAAATATAACAAATAAATAATAAATAGGCAATGTTTGGAGCAAGCGACATAAAACTTCCGGCTTCCCTCAGAGGGAACATCCAGGGCTTTGCAGGGGTGGGCTATAGGTTTCTAAATGTTGAGGGAAGTGTCATCTTCTATTATGAAAACATCCTGATATTTTCTCTTATTGTCAGTGGAATATAATGAATTAAAAATTCCATAGGGCTGTATAATTATGTTTTATCATAATGGAAAAACTGAAGTCTTAATAAAATATCTTAAAACACACACAAATTCTCTGTCCTGAAAGTGCTCTAAAAATAAAGTCTCTTTAAAATGACACAGAATCTCTTAACAAAGTAAATGTTTATGATTACAAACCTTGACCGCAAATGACATACCAGGCATGGTGAGTTTAAGCCTCTCTCCAGATTGGTCAAACATTTGTCCCTTTGCATTTAGGGGACAGGACACATAAGCCCTTACTACGTATATACCAACATACACCTTTAACTAGGTCAGGGAAGCACCATATATATGTGCTTTAAGCAAGTGTTTCTTTATGATTAAGCTTGAGACATGGCATGAATGGTGGGAATTTCAGGAGCGATGGAGGCTAGTAGGGAAAAGTGCTTTTGATCTGGGAAATTTTCTCTGACTCTCAGTTAATTAAACCATAGACAGAACTGCCAAGGGGACACTCCTGTGCCTTAACACCCCGAGTCTCCTTAGGGGACTCACGAGTTTGCAAATCTTCCTAGGATTGATTGCTTGTGGTGTGACCTTAAATTATTCCTTAATATGAGTTCTTGGGACCCGACACTGAGCCTTTGAACCAGGAACTGCTGATGTTATTGCTAATCCTCACAGCATTAAGTATCTGCATCATTTAGGGCTCCTTGTGGCAAGCAACAGAAACCAACACTGGTAAATTTGATTGAAAAAGGAATTTGTTCGGCTCATGGAACCATGGGAACAGCTAAACATCAGGCTTCAGGAAGAACAAGAACACAGACAATCTGGGGGATTTGGGAGCAGGGAATAATGATAGTTTGTCCTGGCAGCCTCTGATGTCTCTGGCCCCTGGCTCAAGGCCTACGAATGATGGTGGTGGTGGTGGTGTGTCTGATCGCCCTGGCTTGAGTCTCTTGCTTTCGCTTAGGGTAATCTGATTGACAGGGAATGGGGTAGGCTTCTCTCCACAATGGGATGGGAGGGAGGTTGTTACCAAACGAACAAGAAGGGATGCCCTGAAGGCCAAGATGCAAAGTATCTTCTATAATATTCTCATAATTTTAAAGTTGAGGAATGAGGTCAAGTATGTTTACTTAGATACCACAGCATGTGTCTCGGCGACAACTGACATTTGAACTCAGAGTGGTCTAATACCCAGGCATCTGCTCTGCTCCTCCTCCTTCCCTCTGCCAAGTCCTCTCTATGCTACTGAGCACGATAGCATAAGGGTTGACATCCGTACCCCGGAAGATCCACAGGCCTATGTTTGTAAGACCTTCTGATGTCTTCTGGCGAAAGGTGTGGTTTGAATAGGAAGGAGTCAAACATCACTGTGTCTGACCAGCGCAGGAGGAAGTGAACAGAAAAGGACAATTTGCTGTAGCTGTTTTTCCCTCTCTGGCAATAATAGTTCCAAACAACCGAGCTTTAGGTGATGTCCTTAACCCAGAACACCCAAGGCTAGCTAGGTGGAGATCCTAGTGTAATTCTGAATGTAAAATTAGAGATCTGGACTGATTTTAAGAGTTGGTAGTTATGGGTCGGTGGCCAAGGGCTCAAGCTTAAGCTGATTCTCCCCCCCCAATAACAAGCATTAAAGATGTGAGTAGTGGCTTAGCCGACTTTTAAAATGTGCCTGGACTTAGGACTCAAAAGAAAATGCTATTATATTATGACAATATATAGCATATATAGTTTACACAATGCTAAAAATTTCTGGTTTAGAGTTCATTTAAATATGGTAATTTCTACTTAGAAGTTACTTAAAACTTTTGTGCAATTATACTAGTCATTAGTCAAAGGAGAGACAGTTCGAACCAGGACTTTCCTTTCTATTATTAGAGGAGAGAATGTCAGGTACTTAGCGCAGCAGACTGGTATATAGAAGCTACTCAGTACCTGCTTATTCCATCCCCTTTGTGAAATCAAGTAAGTTTTAATTAATCATTGTTCACATACTTCAGTATTCTTATTCACCCAACATTCGTGGACTACGTACCAGGGGTCAATCACATGTCATTCTACTTCTCCAAATCCATCAGTGCTTGCTAGCCCCGCCTAATGCGTTGCTACTCAAAGTGTGGCCCACGGACTAGCAGCAGCAGTAACACCTGGAAGCTTGTTAGAACCAGAGGTCTCAGGCCCCAGCCAGACTTCCTGAATTAGAGTCAGATCTCGGTGTAATTTGTATACGTGCTAAAGTTTGAGAAGCACTGACCCACTGGATCAGGTTCCCCTTCCTTATCATAAAATATGATCTTGCTCCTGGCCCTTTTACTTCTACTCCTGCCACTCTCTTCCTTAGGATTTGAACTAACATTCCCCGGACACACGAAGTTGTTTCCTGTCTCTGGGTTTCTCCCATGCTATTCTCTTTGCCTGGGACCTGGTTCTCCTTTTTTCTTATTGTCTTACAAGACCTACGCTTTCTGTAAGACATGCATACATGTCATTTGTTCATTTATCCACGCATGTGTTCATTCTCTATGTATTATTAGCTACTATATGCCAAGCACTGTGCTCAGGCACCTTCTCTAAAAAAGCCTCCACTGAGATGGGTGGCCCTCCTCTCTGCTCTCTGATGTACCAGATATAACTCCTTCATTGATGTATAATGCTATGTTGACGTTTGCTGTTGACATTGACCTTAGGGGCCAAGGAGGCTGCCATAGTTCTCTTTGTTTGCCCTGCATCTGGCATAGTTCCTGGTTGTCAGTGGAAGCTCAAGCAGCGTTTGGTTGGCTTCAACTGTTGCACTTCGAGGAACTAGTGTTTGGGCCAGGACCACAGCAGGTGATCTCTGAAGCTATTCATGACCCAAAGTGAGAATGCTCTTGGCCCAGACACCCTCGCCAGCCATCTGCCATGGGGGTGTTCCTCTCTAATTCACTCGAAGGCCCTGTCTTGGCCAGTGGCAAAAGTGACGTAATCCCTCATCTACACACTGAACAGATCTGGTTGCTGAGAGTGTCACGGGCAGGAAGGACTCAGCATACCGTCATGAGCAGGAAACAGGGGAGGGCCATTACATAAGTGATAAAGATTAACTGAAACAAACAGAACAGATAGTAAATGAGAACGGGAAGAACCTAGTTAAAATATGGACTGTGGAGCCAGGTGGCGTGGGTCCAGAACCCCAGCTCTGTTTCTTGCAGATCTTGGCCCAATTGTCAAATTCTCTATGCTGCAGTCTCCCCCACTGTAAAGTGGGAAGAGTAATAGTACCTACCTTATGGAGATTAAACAACTGATTACCCATAAAGACTTGCAATAGTGCCTCACACACCATAAGCCTTACATTGTTTAACAGATAGAAAATTTTGAATCATTTGAAAATAAAATTCAGTGCCTCATTCTCTTTCCATCAGTGTAAGCCTTCCCACGAGTAAGTGCATTTGCCCACTTCCCAGTATCCTCCTGGGCGTACAGTGGGAGTGTGTACATCTTTAAGCCCGAGCAAGGCTTTAAAGAAATGAACAAAAGGGAAACAGCTGCTTTGTTTTTGAAAAGATTTGCCAAGCTCACGTAGTTAAATTTAATGGCTGGGTGTTTTAAACCCTGGAGAACAATATAATTTGTGTCATCACCTGCTACAAAGGACAACTCTGGCGAGCGTTTCATTCTGGTCGCCTGAAAACCGAACTTGAACAAAAGAAGCAAAAACAAACACAAATACAGTAATGGGAAAACTCTAATTAGGCTTTGGGAAAAGATGGTCCGGTCCTGTCATGTCTTCATAGAGCAGGACAAAAATAACATGGGCACCTGCAAAGTTATTTTTCTTACCAAATATTTCCATTTTTAAAGTGATATTTTGTAATGGAGTATTTCTGATTCTAGCACGTGGGAGGGGGCTGGAGAAGGGGGTGGGAGACCACTTTCTGAACATCTGTGTGCGCTTTACCTGTAGTGTCTCTTTTAATCCTCCCAAATTTCTGTGAAGGAGATATTTCCACCATTTTACAAAAGAACACTGAGACTCAAAGAGGTTAGGTAACTTAACCAAGTTCATACAATCAATGAGTTACAGAATTGGAATACACCTGCCTAACCCTCACACCCGTGCCCATGTCAAAATCTGTTCAATTTTAATGGGAACAAAGTACATATATATATATATATATATATATACACACACACACACACATTTTCCAAGATTTTATTTATTTATTTGACAGAGAGAGACACAGAGAGAGAGGGAACACAAGCAGGGGGAGCGGGAGAGGGAGAAGCAGGCTTCCCACGGAGCAAGGAGCCCAATGCGGGGCTCGATCCCAGGACCTTGGGATCATGACCTGAGCCAAAGGCAGACGGCCAACAACTGAGCCACCCAGGCACCCCCAAAGTACTTATATTTTAATCTCTTTTATGTAGTCCCCAGGAACCAAATATTAAATGCTTGTGAGGTTCAGATAAAAATAATGTTTGATTTTTCTTCATGCAAGATAGAGATCTTGCTTCACCACGGTCTCTGCATTTTGACAGTGATCACGGCAGGGGATCTGATGACAATGACGAGGACCACCATGGAAGACAACAGTCAACCGATGACCTCATATTGGTTTGGAAGCCTCAATGTCCACATGGTGGTACAAGATATCCCAATGACTTGATAAAAATGAGTATCTTGTGATAAAATTCAAAGAGATACTGATGGTTAAGGGAGCTCCCCCTCCCAAAGGGACTTGGCTGGGGTGCTGTACTTCTAACTGATAGAAAAACTGGGAGATAGAAGGTCTTGGAATACAAGATCCTGCTGCTTTCCTCCTCAAGGGCACTATTCCACTACACCACTTATGACCAAGTAGCCCAAGGACATGTGAGGGGACAGGAGAGAGAGAGAGAGAGAGAGAATAGAGAAGATTGCTATTTGTAACATGTGGATTGTCCTTACTGTTATTCTCTAGGTCAAAAAATCGCTTAGTCCAGAGAAGGCAAGAGACAATTTCATTTCTCTTCTTGACATTGAGTCCAGCAGTTGTGTCTGCAGGTCCATTGCAGAGCAATGTGTGGGTGTGTTTAGAATGGGTCCGAGGGCATCAATGAGAGAAGACCCTAGATCCTCACTTGGGTCTGATGAAGATGCCATTTCAGCAGCCCTCTAGTGGGGTCCAAAATGCTCCTGGGATATTGAAATGAGAGTGCTCGGAGTTCAGAAAACCTGGGGCTGGTCTTGACATAGTCCCACCTGCTCTATGATTTTGAGCAAATTATTGGAAGGAAGAGGTGAATTAATATTTGTAAAAATACCCTTTTAACTGAGAAAACACTATACAATTGTTGAAGGCTTATCAACAGATTGCCAATATGTATCATAGCAAATCCCGATTGGACTTTTCTCTGTCATCTCCTTTCCCCACCAGGGTTTTTATCATGCTTCTCCAAACATCCAGGAAAATGGAGAATGGTTTCCTGGCTAACTCAGATCTCCCTACGGTAAATCCTCTGAGGGTTTTGGTAGTTAGAATGAAAGTAGTTGAATTTTCTTCGCAAGTCGCTGGAGATTAAAAAAAAAAAATAAGAAAGATGTTTGATGACTCTGCTGGAAGAAAATTACACAATTAGGCTGATCGGTTATCATCTGGGCTACGCTACCTTCTCCTCTTTCCCTAACCAATCCTCCCAATTGTCACAGCAGGTACTAAGTTAAGTCACTTAGCTCTTCTTTCTCCTCACACTTCCCCACTTCTTCTTCCCCATCCTCCGCAGGTGCCTACCCCCTTCCCATTACTGAAAATAGAAGCCATCAGACAAATCCCCCCCCCAACTTCTGAATTCCAATCCTACAAACTCTCCTACACCCACCTCATCCCTTCCCTCTTGTAATAAATAAATCCAGTAGAAAGGTCTCCTTTGTCCAGTCGAAGTTTCTGTATCCCGCTCCTGCTCGCCTCCCCAACGAACCTCGTTATGTCCATTATGCATCAGTCCTCTCACCTTTGTCCTTAACTTCCACTCTCCTTAATAGATCATTCCCACCAGCATCCAGTTGTTGAATACTAGCATCGTCCGTCTTATAGTACAAACAAGGTAAAATCACCCCCCTCCCCCGGCAGAGCAGTTCCCTGTAGCTGCCACCTTAGCTCTCCCACTTCTTCTCACCAAATTTTTGAAAGCGTTGCTTCTTTTCTTGTCCCTGCTTCTGTGCCACCTGCACGGTGCTCTCCTGCGTGGCTCCGCTAACACTGTTCTGGCTTGGGTCACTGATGCTCTTGCTGCTAATTTCCTTAGACTATTTCAAGTTCTTATCTCACTTGATGCTCAGCAATTTTTGACACTTGCACTCACTTTGTAAAACACACTTTTCCTTGGATTTTGTAACACTACACTCTTCTTGGCCAGCCCGTCTCGGTATCCTTTGAGGATCCCATCCCCCCACCTGTCCCTCTCTTAAGCCCTTTATACCCACCGCGACCCCCCCTCAACTTGCCCACCCCCTTGGCCTCAGTTACCATCCGAATGTTGTATGTGACTCCCAAACCTCTGTGTCTAGTCCAGCTCTCTCCTTGGACTACCCAATCCTCCACATCTAACTCTCTGGTGGTCTCTACCCAACATACCTAAAACCGCACTCAGCATCTATTTCCTGAAATTTGTTCACGAACACTTCCAGTGCTTTCCCATCACCCTTGAAACGAAATCAAGGCTCTGTATGCTTTTCCAAGAACCTTCAGGTCTCGTGGACCTACTACTTCAGGCTCGGGACCCTGATGCTCTACACTCCAGCTGTTTTGACTGAGGTGCCTCCAACCACATGCCCTCTTCCATTTCTGTGCCTTTGCCCAGGCCAGTCCTCACACCTGCAACACTTTTCCCCAAGCTACCCTGTTCAGTTGCTAACTCCTCCTCATCCTTTAGGTCTCTTCTTCATCATCCTTCCAGAAGCCAATGAGAAGCCTCTCCAGTGTACACCGAACTTCCCCCTAATCAACTATTTACTGTATCAAACGAAATAACCACGTTAGGGTACTACCAACAGTTACAAACCAAGCGTTCCCTGGTTCTCCTTCTTACTTACTTCTCCACCTGCCATTCTTCCCTCTACCCTTTTGTGGCACTTGCTGGCCTCTATTTCAAATATTTTTTTTTAAAGATTTTATTTATTTATTTGACAGAGAGAGACACAGCGAGAGAGGGAACACAAGCAGGGGGAGTGGCAGAGGGAGAAGCAGGCTTCCCACCGAGCAGGGAGCCAGACGCGGGGCTCGACCTCAGGACCCTAGGATCAGGACCTGAGCTGAAGGCAGACGCCCAACGACTGAGCCACCCAGGCGCCCCAAATATTCTTTTATACATATCTATCTGTCCACTAGATCACAAGCTGTTGGGAGTAATGCTGGAAATTTGAAGCAATCAATACATACTTGTTGAACTGCACTGACCGGAAATAAAATTGGGTATGACTCCAAAATAGTACATTATTTACATGGCTATTCTTTACTATAACTTACGTAGTCATTCTCCTATTTTTAGACATTTAGAGTTTTGTTGTTGTTTACTATTTATATCACTGAATAAAGCTTTGATGAAGATTGTGGTTATTAAATCTTATTTCTATTGTTTCAGACTCTTTACATGGGTTAGAGTCCTAAAACTAGAGTTACTCAGGCAAAAGGCATGATAATTTTAAATTTTTTATTTAAATTCAATTAGCCAACATGTAGTACGTCGTTAGTTTCAGATGTAGTGTTCAATAATTTATCAGTTGCATATAACACCCAGTGCTCATCATGAAAGGTATGATAATTTTAAAGATGTCAACATGCATTATCAGGTTGTTTTCCAAAATTATTGCACAATTAAAATTCCCAGTTTTGTGAGTATTTTACGGATTGTCTTTTAAACCTTTATATAGCATGAATACACATCTAAAAAAGCACTGCAAGGGCTGTCTGAACCTATCATTTCCCTTCTCTAGGAACGTTGCCTGAATGTTGAGGTGTTGAGGAGCTGGAATCTTGCAGGCCTTAAAAAGAAAAATAAAGAAAAAAGGCCATTCAAAAGGCTCTGCACAGATAGTGCAATCTACCAGCTAGGTGGTTTCAAAGGGCCAACTACAGGGCCTAAGGATTTTTAAATTTTAGTCTTTGTTCGTTTCCTTTTCAGGGAGCTCAACATGTAATATTGATGGTTAATAATGAATGTTAAAGGTTATGATGCAATGTATAGATAAAGCAGAAAAAGACTTCTTTGGAGTAATTTCACTGTCACTAGAGTGATAGTGTTTCTTGGACCAATTATAAAAAGCCAATATCTCTTTGTTGGGTCATTTGTTATGAGTCACAATAGCCCTCATCACTGGCAGTGTTAGAATGTTGAGAGACATTAAGGCATAATATTGATGTGGCGAGAAATGCATGCTCCCCCAAGTTTTTGACTATTGATTTGGTTCTCTTTGTTCAAATGGGATGTTTCTTTTGAGTAACCATTCAGCTGATCCAACAGCTAGTCATTTGCCCTGGGTGCCCTGACCCAGCTAGGCCTCACAGGCCCTTCTGTTGTGTAATGGGGGCTGCAGACTAAGTGTCTCATTGGCTTATTTGTGAGTTCCAGCCTCATCATCTGCAGGAAGAGAGGAGGATGGGGATGGTCAAATACACAGGGGAGGTTGGTGGGGAGGGGACGGTGCATAGAGTGGTTATTTAGACAGAAATAATGACTAGAGAGTAAACAATGGAAACAGTCAAGGTGCGTGTTCTCCCGGAGGAGGATGAGCAGGCTCCGAACTATGTCAGTGACAACAAGGTTAGAAAGAGAAGGGCTAATATGGAACCCATCTGAACACGGTTTATGTCTATACCAGGCCAATTATTTTGAAATAAAGTCAATTCAATTCAATAAATATTTTTTCTGAGTGTCAAGACTGTGCTAAGAATATGATGAGAATACAGCACTGCCCCTCAGAGAGCTCATAGTTTCCTAAGGGAGATAAATTATAAGCCAATCAAAATAGAATGCATTAATACACAGGCAGGGAAGTAACCAGAAGGTGGGAATGTTTGTCTGTCACAGAGGGCCAGGGAAGCCAGGTTTTCTCAATAGTTATTTTCTAGGTCATCAAATGAGGAAGTGGGGGAAAGGAGCTTTTACAAAAGCATAGAGGAATAACACACCATGAGTTATTTGGGAGCTATACGCAGTGTGGCATTGCTGAGTAGTAAATGCACTGTGGATTATTAAAATCTGAGTAGGGTAGGATGCTGGGGAAGTTTCCCCAGATGGACTGATAAAGGGCCTTGTAAGCCTTGTGGAAAGACACTTTTACCTGCAGGAAATCAGGAGCTGGTGAAGGGTCCTAAGCAGTGGACCCGTGGGTGGCAGAGGCTGGGAGTGCAGGCCCTGATCAGACACCTGGCAATGATATTCTGGAACTGTCAGGTCTCCCCTCGGAGTCTTGGGCAAGTTCCTTGGCCTGTCAAATGCTGTTTTCTCAGTTTTATAAAGCAATGTAATAAGTGTATCTGCTTCATCAATTCATTGTGAGGATTAAATGAGAAAATGCCTGAAAATAGAGTGTATCACCACCATCATCACCATCATCATTACCACCACCATCATCACCACCACCATCATCATCATCACCATCATGACCATCATCATCATCATCACCATCATGACCATCATGACCATCATCATCATCACCATCACCATCATCATCATCATCATCACCACCATCACCATCATCATCACCATCATGACCATCATCATCATCATCACCATCACCATCATCATCACCATCATCACCATCATCATCCTCCTCACTATCACCATCATCATCATCACCATCATCATCACCATCATCACCATCATCATCACCACCACTACCATCATCATATTTCTATTACCGCTTTGGTTTCAAGGCTGAGGATTATTTTAAAGGGAGAAGGGAAAATAGGAAAGATAATCAGTTACAGACCTATTGCAGTAGTCCAGATGTGAGATGATAAAGCTGACAGGAAGCATGGTAGGGCAGGCTGATTCGAGAAATGCATAGGAAGTAAAATCAACTGTTGTTAATGAATGTAAAGAGAGGAGTAGAGGGTGGCCTTCATGTTTTTGGTTTAGAAGACCAGGGGACAAACAGTATCACCATGGTAAGTAAAGCAGAAAGAAGAGAAATTAAATATGTTTTTAAATGCCTTGTCTGAATTAATCATAATGATAAAAATAGCTAACATTTTACAAGGATTTTACCATGTGCCATGTACTAGGCTAAGCACTTCACATATAGCAACTAATTTCCTGCACCTCACAACCAATCAGAATAGGTAATATTATTATTATTATTATTCCAATTTCCCAGATCAAACCGAAGCCCAGAGAGGTTAAGTAATTTGCCTACTGTGGAAAAACCATTTTATCCCCTTGATGTTACCTGCCCTATTCTTTGCTTTTGCTGGCTACACCTTTGCAGTTTTCCCCTTACATTGTAGCAGCTTCTTGGCAGAGAAAGATGATAAACACCTTCAACCTGCCTTTTTTTTTTTTTCTCTCAACTCCTTATAAACAAAATTTGCTTCTAGTCTTTGGGTGTCATGGAAAGGTTATAAATTATCATAAGTTCTACAGAGTCTTCATATCTTTGGGTAAACATAGCCACAGGGATGCACCTGGACCAGTTGGCTGGTCAGAGTGTAGGAGTATTGCACCTCCTGTTTAGAGGCTGAGCTGGTGGTTGCTGGCACATCTGGAGGGGAGAAGAAAGATTGACCTGAGGACCGCCCTTCCCCCTGTGCCTGGGGGGGTTCTTCAGACTAGGGGATTTTACATATTGGCCCGAAGGTCCCAGCCTATGCACTTAATCACTACTGACCCACTCAAGGAGAAAAAGCAGGTACATCTTCCAAGTCTTTCACTGCCTGTCAGTTCTCCACCCCCCCCAGATACCCAGGGGCTGGACTTGCATCTTTGCTGCTGGCGAAACTCACACTCACTGACCTGAGTGAGAAAAGAAAATAACAAATCCTCTCCATGGACATAACAGCTTGAACGACTAGATTACATGGATCGTATTGAGGCAGAATTCATGGAAAAACAGACTAGAGATTTGATGAAAATGTCATGAGAAGTCTTAAGGAGATAAGAGAATGTAAAAAAGATGTCTGGGAACTTTTTAAAAAGCCCCCACCCCAAGTCCACACTGAAAGTTAGGAGGTGAACATCAGGACAATAAAATTGATCACCTGAAAGACTGAGTGCAGGGAACCGTCTGCAATACAGAGCAAAAACACAGTGTCATATTTGTTGAGATCTTATATGTGAAACTTCCAAATATTTAAATTAGATTCTTCTTACTGTATATGTTACCAAAAATTTCCTAGACCTGCTCTTGTACTGAAAACAGATTCTTCTCAATATTCATATATATATATATATTTGTATATATATCTGACATGACAAATGTGACAGTAACAAAAGAAGTCCTATCCCTGTTAGGGACTGAATGTATTCCCCCTGAAATTCCTATGTTGAAGCTCTAAGTCCCATTGGGAGGGTGTTTGGTGATGGGGACTTTGGGCAGCAATTAAGGTTAGATTAGATCATGAGGGTGGGACCCTCATGATGGAGTGAGTGGTCTTACAAGAAGAGGAAGAGAGAGATATTTTTCTCCCCCTTGCAGTCAGCTGAGGAAAGGCCACGTGATGACAAGGGAAGAAACCAGCTATCTGCAAGCTAAGGAGAGAGCTCTCACTAGGAACTCCATTGATTGGCACCTTAATCTTGGACTTCCCAGCCTTCAGAACTGTGAGAAAATAAATTTCTGTTGTTTCAGCCACTCAGTTTAGGGTTTTTGTTATGGTAGCCTGAGCCAACTAAGACAATACCTGATATACAATGACGGTAGTAAGGGGGGAATGCCCCCTGTATGCTGGACTAATTATGACCCTCATCATATCCTCCTGAGTGGGTGGGGAAACTGGAGATTAGAACAGTAAATACTGGGGTCCATAGAGGTTAAATGATTTGACCAAAATCAATAGGAAACGACAGTTTAGAATGCTTTTATTTCCAGTGCATTTCTCACAGTGTACCTTATTTTCTTAATTGATTTATGAAGAAATAATATATTTCTTTTTTATTTAAAAGCATCTATTAAAATACCTCAAACACCAAGGCAGAAGGTTGAATAGTTTGCCCGAATTCTTTCACTGGATTCAAGGACCAGGGGATTGCCAGCACCCAAATCTAATTATTAATCATTGAATTGAAAGGGTCAGTAGGATTGGTCTCCTAGAAGCCCAATATGATGGGTCTTAATTTGGAGGGAAATTTCAGTTTTAAGGTGACTTGAGATCACTCAATCAGAATGCTTTTAATTAATCAGATTAGAGCTTGTGAGGCACTTTCCATACACTGTTACATTTAGTTTGCACAACAGTGGATATGCTAATAATGATCTCCTTATCACAGAAGAGAAAACTGAGGCTCAAAGAAGTTAAATGATCTTCCCAAGCTCACTTAGCTGCTCTGTGACAGAATCCAAACACCAGTCATGATCAAACTCATGCTCTTTCTACAGGGCTTAGGAACACCAACAGGAAGAGACGGGCTCCCTCATAGGTACAGTTGTTTGCCATGGTTGATCTCATTCTTTCCTGACCCTTGACTCAATGCCAGCCGACTGATAATAACTGAGAACCGAGACTCTGACTCATAAACACCGTGTTGATATAGTTACTACATGCTTAATAAGCCTGAGCTGGTTATGATGACTGCAGCAAAAAGGCAGTCAGCTATGTGCATAATACACTCTTGGGGAAAGCTTAGAATGGGGCCACCAACCTCATGACATATAGGACATAAAAATCAGAAGGAAGAACCTGTTATCTGATCAAACAATTGAATATACTTGACCTTTGAGGAACCAGAGTAAAACAAAAGGAGTAAGAAGCTCAAACAGATTACTCCAAGCTACAACAGAAAAACGAGATGAACTTTACATGAAATAAAGGTCAAACTCAGCTAACTTAATGGACCCAGGGTTTCAGGTGAATAGTATGTACCCCCCCAAAAATGAAAACTTTAACTGAAGCCATGGTTGTAATTTAAAATACCATGAAACCATTAGGAACGCATCAAAAGTTAATTGATTTCACCTGAAAATGTATTACAACCTAACGAGAGAGCTGGACCATGAGTGAACACCGTGAATCCAAACAATGAAGACTCAATTTAGGGGGAAATCCGTGGAATCTAAGCCAAAGTTGTAGAAATCAAGGACAAGGCATGGGTGGTGCTGTTAGAATAAATCAGGCATGGGAATGGAATAAAGAGATGATACTTCGAAGCCGCAAGGCCAGGTGATCACAGATTTAAGCAATATATGGAGGAGGTAGGACAACTTGTTTTCAGCATAAAGGACTTTTCTTCAGAGCGAATGCTAAAAAAGTCTGTTTAAAGAAAAGAAAAGAAAAAGAATTTGAAGTAATTTTTAAGAGAGAGATGTTAGGGTTTTCCGAAGGAAAAATGTTGCCTGAATTTGTCAAAGAATGGAGAAAAAGATATTTAGCACATGGCACGGATGGGAAGCTTTCTACTGACCTTTCCCTATGAGAAAAAGGAAGCACACATTGTCAACACACTAATCTTTGCCTCAATAGAAAGCCTATTTTGGCTGAAATTAATATAACTATACTAGCTTTCTTTCAGATAATGTTTATCTGGCACATCTTTTCCCATCTGCCTGTGTTCAATCTTAATGATTTAAGTATTTCAGAGCACCTCTGTAAAAAGCATATGGCTACATTTTATAAATCCAGCCTGATCATCTTTTGCCTCGTAACTAAAGATAGGTCTGTTAAGGTTTAGTATAGCTACTGAATTTATAAATTAGTTTTATTTTTACCAGGTTATTTTGTGCTTGTGTTTGTCTTCCTTATGCCGGGCTTCATTTCTTCTCTTTTGTCACCTTCTTTTAGGTTCATTATTACTTTCTCATTCGGCCTTCTTCCTCTTGTATTTTATTTTATCTTATCTTTTTAAGATTTCATTTATTTATTTGAGGGACATCGTGCGAGCAAGGGGAGGGGCAAAGGGAAAGGAAGACGCCCTGCTGAGCAGGGAGCCCACTGAGGGCTTGATCTCATGACCCCGAGATCATGACCTGAGCCTAAATCAAGAGTCAGTCGCTTGACCCACTGAGCCACCCATGCGTCCCTTCCTCTTGTATTTTAGAAGTTATATACACTATATTCTAAAGTCAACCAGTATTTTTATCCTCCTCCCAAAACCCCGGACACTGAGGTGATTATCCACTCCCACCTTCTATGTTATCGTCATGTATCGTATTTTCTAGCACCACAAGATATTTTAATTAATTTAATTAAGCCAATATTAGTGTTGGGTTAACCTCATTTGCCATATCCCTTGTTCTTTTAATCCTTCTTTTATCTCAGACTCTCCATCTGGGATCATTTTGTTCTGCCTGAAGGATAGCCTCCAGAATTTTCCTTACCATCTAAATGTTGCAAACTCTCAGTTTTCATGTTTTTTTTTGACAATATCTTTGTTGCCCTCCTTTTTTTTTTTTTTTTAAAGATTTTATTTATTTGACAGAGACACAGAGAGAGAGGGAACAGAAGCAGGGGGGAGTGGGAGAGGGAGAAGCAGGCTTCCCGCTGAGCAGAGAGCCCGATGTGGGGCTCGATCCCAGGACCCCGGGACCATGACCCGAGCCGAAGGCAGACGCCTAACGACTGAGCCACCCAGGCGCCCCTGTTGCCCTCCTTCTTGAGAACTGTTGTGATTGGCTTTGACTTCTACATTGGTGTTTATTTTCTCCCAGTCCGTTGTCCATATCTGTTCTTGGGTTCCCATGGTTGCCACTAAGAAGTGAGCTGTCCAATTAAGCACTAGCCCTGGGAAGGCTGTGTCTTTTCAAGACGGAGGCATTTAACATCTTCTCACGGTTATTCAGTTTTTATTTTGCTGTCCCAAAGTGGATTTCTTTATATTTGTCCTGCTTCATATTTATAGTCCCATGGATACGCTCAGCTACTCTCTCTTCAAGTACCAATACTACCTGAATGTTTCTCTCTCCTTCCGGCACTCACCTTAGACCTCTGTTAGCCTTTCTCGTTCTGTCTTCCAGGATGCTTAAACTCTCTTCCATGTTTCCCATCTCTTTATCTCTCTACGTTTCATTCTGTGTAGTTTGTTCAGCTCTGTCTTCCAATTTGCTATTCTCCCTTAGGTCATATTTTACCTTCCTTTTCTGGGAATGAAAGTAGTTCTTTCAGAATAAAACTGTATTTGGTTCTGCTGGGGAACTTGCACTACTGCCATTCTGGGATCACTTTAAACTACTTTTTTTTTTTTTTTTAGAGAGAGCGCCCCTGCATGCAAGTGTGGGGAGCAGAGGGAGAGAGAGAATCTTAAGCAGACTCCACGCCCAGAGCAAAGATGATGGGGGTGGGGGAGATCTCACGACCCCAAGATCATGACCTGAGCCGAAATCAAGAGCTGGACGCTTAACCGACTGAGCCACCCAGGTGTCCCTACACTACATTTTTGACTTGATGTATTTTGGACAACATAATGTTGTGTGAATTAGGGCTGTAAACCATGTGAAGGCCAGCATGTGGTCACAAATTTTTAGGGGAGACTTTCCTCTTCTACTAAGTGACAAGGTACTAGACAATGCACGTCCTCACTGTCCCCAGGGGAGAGGGGCAGTGAGTTTATTTCTAGGGCACACCTTTCGAGAATAGCCTTTGGGGGTCCAGGGATTATGAAGGAGCTTCCTGCTAAATCACATCTTAGATAGAGTCTGGTCCTTGCCTCCTCTTTTCTAAGCCTTACAAGACCTTGAACCCCGAAGCTCAAGTTCACAGGAAACATGCGCAACATGAAAACTGACTCTGCTTTTGTTTCTGGCTGCTTGTCTTTACTTAGTTTTTATTCTGAGGATTCCTTACGTTTTTGCCAGCTTGTGGATGCGTTTATTTTTTTATTTATTTTTTTAAAAGATTTTTTATTTATTTATCAGAGAGAGAGAGACAGAGGCAGGCAGAGGGAGAAGCAGGCTCCCTGCTCAGCAAGGAGCCTGATGTGGGACTCCATCCCAGGACCCTGGGATCACGACCTGAGCCGAAGGCAGACACTTCACCGACTGAGCCACCCAGGTGTCCCTTGTGGATGCATTTAATATAATTTTTGTTTGTTTTTATCTCATCATTTTTAGTTGTTTTTTTATACAAATTTATTTTATTTGAGAGAGAGAGTGTGTGTGTGCACGTGCAAGAGCAGAGGAGAGGTAGAAGGAGAAGGAGAGAGAGAATCTCAAGCAGACTCCATGCCGAGTGCAGAGCCTGACATGGGCCTCGATCTCACAACCCTGATATCATGACCTGAGCTGAAATCAAGAGTTGGGTGCTTAACTGATGTGCCACCCAGGTGCCCCAATCGTTTTTAGTTGTTTTAAATGGAAACTAGTTAAACTGGATATTTAACCCATTGTTATTTCTTCAAATTCCCAGGAACAAGAAGATAATACAGTATGGACATGGGGGCTGCTGCTGTGGAAAATTCTAGAAACCCACAAGAGTGGGCAATGGATGGAGCTAAGGCAGAGCCAACCTGCATCTCTCAGGATGACAGTTGTTGCTAGGGAACCTGCAATTCCCAGAGGAAGGCCCTGGGGTGAATCCATCTACAGGTTATGAAAAAGCGTGCACTTGCTTTATGATTGACAAGTGTTCATAATATCTGCCTCTAAATAAGTGCTTTATTATTTTATTCAGCAATCATTTAATAAGTGCCCATAGCACTCCCAGCTCTGGACACTTGGTGAATATCCGATGAATTTTCTGAATTAGCAGAACTATGGAAAAAAAAACAGTCAGTTCACAGCCTCGGTTAATCAATCACCCATGTCATGGATTCCAAGCTTTTAAAAATGCAATAAAATTTGACACAATTTAAATCATTTCTCAATATATAAGAGGGACTAAATTTGTTACAAGATTTCATGCAATCTTTTGATTTCATTTTCCAAAATAGGGGGTATTTTCACCATCCCACACCTGAGAGAGAATACTGATCTTATTTCCCCTCTGCTTTAGACTCAAGCAATATTACAAACTTCCCCCAGCAAATGGATGTCACTGTATTGTTTTTAGCAATGTTAATGGAATATTTTTGCCCAGATCCAATGTGTTCTGGTGTTCAAATGATCACAGAAGTGGAACTCCCAGTTTTGATGGTAAGCTCAGCTGATACTGGATCCCAAATTCAGTTATAGAGTGTCTCAGACTTTGGTGATTTCCAGGTTAAATTTAGCTGGCCTGTAGGCCTCGGCATCTTTCTGTTCATATATCTCCACCCGTGACCTTTCCTCATGCAATCTATCTTGGGATTTTCTTTTCAAAACAGTAACAGAGCTTCACTTTTTTTTTTTTTTTTTTTGATGTAGTGTTCCATGATTCATTGTTTGCGTCTTAACACCCAGCACTCCACGCAGTATGCGCCCTCTTTAATACCCATCACCGGGCTAACCCATCCCCCCAGCCCCCGCCCCTCTAGAACCCTCAGTTTGTTTCTCAGAGTCCACAGTCTCTCACGGTTCATCTCCCCCTCCGATTTCCCTTTTTTCCCTTCCTGCCACAGCTTCACTCTTAAAGGCCCTCCCAAATGCATCCTCCAAACGCCAGCATCTTTCGAACGTACAGATGAGGATTCATGTGTGTTTTCCTTCTTTTGCTTCCCTCTCTCTTCCAACCTCTCCCTTCCTCCTGTTCTCCCCTCCTTTCTTGTCCTTGTGTTCCGGTCACTATTAAAGAGCTAATGGCTTTTTGGGGGTTATTCTTGGAGGATTTCATCTTCTCTTTTTCTTCCACTGAATTTTTATCTTACACCCTCACCTCTTTAAATTATTTTTTGGACATGAGAAAGATTCTTTCTAATTTTATTTTTTAATCCAGTTAGCCTGCAGCCCTTGAGTTTACAAGATCAACTGTTTTGGCTAATCTGATTAGTGATTATAGACAGGCAGTCTTTTTAAAATTATTATTCACTTAGCTCAATTGGCCAGTTGCTTTATATTGGGCAAACATGATCATAGAGAGAGTAGAGAGGTAATTATCTGTTAACTTCATTGTTTAGTCTACCCAAACTGTTGTTTTCTATTAATTTTTACTAGAGTTGATTTGAATGGGTTTTTGTTTTGTTTCATTTTGAGTCCGCTATTTGGCTTTCCCCGTTCCTAGTCTCTCTTTCCCATGTTATTTAGACTCTAGATCTAATTTAAATTAAATTTAAATTAATTACATTTGAAATTCGAGTCTTGGGCCATGCCAGCCACATTTTCATATGCTCAGTTAGCTACATGTAGCTCCTGGCTCTCGTACTGGATGGTGTAGATTATCGACGCAGAAAATTCTATAACTCAGCCCAGTTCTATATTCCTCCCAGTTCTTCCTTGAACCACAGAAGACAAAGTTTTAATGCTCATGAGGAGTAAACCTTTCCCTGTGTATCCATCCTGTATTTTCTTCTCAGATCCAAGGCATAATGTTCCGTCCTATTTCAGTCTTTGTCTGAGCTTCATGGCAACCCGTTGAAAGGTGTAACACAGAGTGTACCCCACGCACTATATTTCAGTGTACAAAAGCAAGAAGTCAGAATATGATGTTGACTTGGAAGGTCTAGAGAAGAATTTCCATTTGCAAATCAGATCACTGGTGAGCAGAGAACCGATTAGACAGTCACTGTACCAAGCCTCTTCCTGGGAGGAGTGTTCTGCAAGGTGCCGTGTTCTTTGCTGCCCACATGTATGTTCAGCAGCTTCTGTTCTGTAGGATTTGTGCTTTTCCCCATATAGGTCGTGGTGGAATATCAAGTACAGGGGGCTGTATTTGTTTCCCAGGGTTCCCATAACATTACCACAACTAGATTGCAAACATAGCAATTTATTCTCGGACAGTTCTAGGGACAGAAATCCAAAACAAGGCGATGGCAGAGCTACTCTCCCTCTGAAGACTCCAGAGGAGGATCTTTCCTCACCTCTTCCAGCTTCTACTGTTGCCAGCCACCCTCGCATTCCTTGGCTCGAAGCTGCCTCTCTCTAGTTTATGCCTCCCTCATCATGTGGGTCGTCGTCCCCCTGGGTGCCTCGAGTTCCAAATTTCTCCTTTACAAGGACACCAGTCATTGGATTTAGGGCCCACCCTAAACCAGTATGATTTCATTTAATGTGATTACATCTGTAACTAAGATCACTTCACAGGTGCCAGGAGTTAGGACTTTTTGGAGGACACCATCTACAAGAGCAGAGAGCTTATGGGCTTCAGAGGGATTGTTTTTGCCTTTTTAGAAGGAGAGCAAGTAGCTGCTAAATCTTAACTGACATGGATCTGAAATAAAAATATGTATATTTTTTATTTCAACTCTCTGTCAGTCACTATGTCACTGTGTGTGTATGTATGTAGTGTCTATTATACATGGAACATGCTATCAGCCCAAAGAAATGAAAGTTATAGTAATATAGGGCTTTGAAAGGGAGGCCGTTTAGCTGTTTAATCGACTCTGGGTAATAAAATCCTGAGTATAATAAGCAGATAGGTGCTATCCTGTGCAATGCCTATATATGCAACATTTAGGAGGATTTTTTAAACTTAATACTTCGTGAAAATATCAAAGTACTTTTTTGAGAATGGTTGGAATGAGAATTATTTTCTATTAGGCATACATGCACACACATATATACACAATATATACACACACATATATGATACACATACACATATATGTATATATAAACCTATACATCTTTGAATGTTATATACAGTTAGATTCTTATATAAACTTTCAGTTCGTACAAAGACTCTGAGGAAAAGCCTTAACCAGTATGTTTTGGGAAAGGTCTTTATTCTGGTGGAGCCTTGGACCTCTTGCATTGTCTACGTTCCACCAATTCTTTCCACGTGTCCCATGATGTCTTATTTTGTGTCATTCTGCACTAGACAGGACCTTGAAAACATTGCTATATCTCCAAAGTGATCTTCAGTCAGAGCTGATCCAAAACAAAACCGACCTCGAATACAGTCATCATGCAGTCTTTACTCCCCTCCATATGCTCTGCCAAGCGCTGGTGCTTCTTTCTAAACTAGTTAAGAGGGTAACCTTTGGCTCCTTGACCTTGCAAGTTTCTCTTTAATATGAGCACAAAGTCCTGCCTACATCCTCTCCAACAGTTGCTCTGTCCTTGGGGTCAGCATCCTGCCCTGAGCTCACGGGAGGGGGAGGTTACTTTTTTTTTTTTTTTTGGTTACAAGAGCCACTTCCTGCTTAGAATCTGGGCCAAATCGTATGTGTAGCTCACTCTGACCAGTTCAGACTACCAGCGTGATGTTGCTAAATGCTGTGAAGTTTCGAAGGGCTGTCTTCCATCACAGAGCTTGCCGGGCACGTGTAAGGTCCGCAGAGGTGTTTTTCCAGAAGACTTTCGTGTCATCCAATTCATCATTCTGCAGCTTCTCTGTATGAGAGTTAGGAGTTCATTTTCCCATAAAAGAAACCCATTGGAATCATGTTCCCATAGATAAAGAACTCATGGTTAGTCAAAACAGCATTCAAGTCCTTTAATATTAATAGATTAGAAATTGAAGGGAGAATGGAAAGAAAGAAGAAATCACCCTCCTTTTTCTGTGTCAGGGGGAATGGCCACTTCTCTCCAAAAAAAAAAAAAAAAACCCAACTCTCAACTGTTGCGCTTGTTTTCTTTAAAGAGAGCTGACATTTCCAGGCCAGAATAGACTTATTTACAAAGGTACTCCACATTTCTTCCCACATTCCACTCAGGGTTAAGAGCATTCTGCAGAAGATGATAAGCAGCATGATTTGACTTCTCCTGAACCAAAGTGCCACTGCTGTTGTCCTACTCAAAGTCACTGTTAACCTTCAAAAGCTAAGCTGATCGGAACTTGACCCACATGCAGGAGACTTTATAATTTTAATATTCCCCATCAGTAAGAGTTTGCTTCGAATTGATCTCTGGCTTGACAGAGGCAACTTCTACTTATGTGCCAGGCTCAAGCAAACCTTGGTTGAAGTGTTCAGGGCAGGTCACAGCTATGATAAAAGCGTCAGAGTCTTGGTCTCTGTGGAAGCCAGGAGATTAAAGGGAGCCTGCCCTCTAAGGCCTGTGTGATGGCAGTTAGGGAGGTAAAGGAGAACCTCTACCTGAAGGGTAACCCACAGAAGACACAGAGTAAGTCTGCACATCCAGTCCTGTCTCCCCATTTGGAGATTTTTCTCACCCGAGTCAAAATTGGACAATCTGAGTTTGGCTTTTCCCAAGGGCATGCTTGACATCCTGACTGACAAGACTTTGAAAGGTTTCAGTGGGCAAGTGGGATTGATGGTCACAAATGTTGTGGTAGGAGAACTGAAGAAATGAGAAGTCAATTTGCTTGGGAAGGAGGAAAAACAGTCACTAAAAGCCTGGGTTTCAGATTAGCCGGATCAATCTTCATGCTCTGGCTCCATCTAGGACTGCATAGTATGTGTTAAATGGTGAATATAATAGTATCCACTTAGTTAAAAAATGTTCAGGCAGTTGGGTTGTGAGCGTGTGTCAAAATTTTATGAAAACCTTGCAATGAGGTGGGGGGGGCGGTAATCCTCTTACAGGCCAAGGAGGATTCGCTTTTGGTAAAGATATTTCACAGGAAAAGACAATAAGCAGATTATCCTTGTTCGGCTGATTATTGAAAAGAAAATAAGTCATTAGGAACAGCCGCCAGACTGTTGACTGATTAGTCAGCTGTGGGGTGGGTGATGATTTCCTCGGGCAAGTCTTAATTCCATTAAAGCTAATCAGGGGACTACTCAAAAGGAATGAGATCTTGCCATTTGCAACGACGTGGATGGAACTGGAGGGTGTTATGCTGAGTGAAATAAGTCAATCAGAGAAAGACATGTATCATATGACCTCACTGATATGAGGAATTCTTAATCTCAGGAAGCAAACTGAGGGTTGCTGGAGTGGTGGGGGGTGGGAGGGATGGGGTGGCTGGGTGATAGACATTGGGGAGGGTACGTGCTATGGTGAGCGCTGTGAATTGTGCAAGACTGTTGAATCACAGATCTGTACTTCTGAAACAAATAATGCAACATATGTTAAGAAAAAAGAGAAAGAAGAAGATAGCAGGAGGGGAAGAATGAAGGGGAGTAAGTCAGAGGGGGAGACGAACCATGAGAGACGATGGACTCTGAAAAACAAACTGAGGGTTCTAGAGGGGAGGGGGGTGGGGGATGGGTTAGCCTGGTGATGGGTATTAAAGAGGGCACGTTCTGCGTGGCGCACTGGGTGTTATGCACAAACAATGAATCATGGAGTACTACGTCAAAAACTAATGTTGTAATATATGGTGATTAACATAACAATAAAAAATTTTTAAAAAAGCGCTAATCAGGGGACTACTTAAACCTTTGGTCAGTAAAATCCCAGTATCTTTTTGGAAGGAGGCTATGAACTGCGTCATGCAGACCAGGTTTGGGACAATTTTTTTTTCTATTTATAACCTCAGAGTTGTTGTGAAGACCAAACTAGATGGTACAGGAAAGAAAGATGCCTTAGTCCAGTGGCTGATGGATAGAAAGTGCTTGATTAATGCTCATGGTCAGGTGGTTGTTTCTGGAACAATACTCTCTTCGCTCCCAACTTTGAATGGGCTCTAAGTCTGGTTAAGGAGTGCCTCCTAAGAATACCATGCTGATTCACTCGATTCTTTATTGGTTGCTAGAGAAAGAAACCCTGGATACAAGGTCCTTTATGAAGCAGGGACTCCTCAATACCGTTTTTGACTCTTACGGATCTTTAAAGGTAAATCTGAAGCCTCATTTGAGGGGTTAGAAAATTTAACATATCAAAGGAATCAGAATTTGATGGTTGCAGACCGGCAGCTGGGAGAGGAGATACTGGAAAAAGCCAGAGGCAAGCGGACGGCACTAGGCTCAGCCCGAGGGATTCTGTGGCCAGTGAAGAACATCCCATTTTGGGAAATGGCTGTCTAATTCTTAGTACAATGATGTCAAATACTGCATTTAAAATTTTTGCTGGTCCTTGGTTTCTCTTGGGCAACAATCCTTTTCTGTCACTATAGCACTAAAGAGCTTCCTCATTTACCCCAAATGATCACTACACGGGGCTATGGGGTGCAGCCTCTGAACTAATTAGTTTGGTTGTGTTTGGCCTCCGAGAGGTCACCCTGTAGTATGATGAACACTTTCTAATGGAAGCACTCAGAAACATGCTTGGAGCCATGTCTAATTTGAGAAATGGGTTTTGTGGGCTCCTGGGCGATACCCCGTTTAGTGCTGAGCTTGAATGAACCATAATTTTCCGAGATCCAGTATGAGAGAACTCTGTGGGGTTTTTTTTTTTTGTTTTGTTTTGTTTTTTAAATAAAAGGATTCTTTTTAAAATAAAGTCAAGCAGGGGAGAGATGATTAAATGCTATTGTGAAAGTCCCTAATCTTCTCATTATCCACAATTCTATTTCCTAGGGGAAATTGATGGGTATCCCTTCCAATGTTTTTTCAGCCTCTACGAACATATTTCTATTATACATAATTCATGTATACTTTTATATACAAATGAAAGTATTTGCATACTCTTGCAATGAGTTTTTTGGCATTATTTCATTGACACAAATGCAGCATATTCTCAGCAGACAAGCTGGAAATTTATTTTCCTTTGCTTTACTTGTTAACCCAAGAGCATGCATTTTTGCTTACCTTTTTGCTTACCTTTCCTGATTAAGAGTGAAAACCAAACTTAGATTGGTAGACAACTGAACTCAGTACAACGGAAATAAAAGCATGAACTGAGAATTTACAAGTTCCTAGCAAGTGGGCCCAGGTCAGGACTTGAAGCGTGAGTTAGCATTCCTCAAGCAGCAAAGAACTGGGAAGGAGAGAGAGACTTCTAGAAAAAGTAACAAGTGGGAACAAAGCCTGGCAAGCACATGGATGTTGATCTGAATTTGGAAGTGAAATAATGGATGTTCTACAACCTGAGTCATTCTGAACGGAATTCACAGAGTTCACTCTTGGGTGATCTCGAACACTTCCTAGGTGATCTCATGATATCCTCATGTAGGTGAGTTAAGGTTTTGCTTAACAGAGTTAAGTTTTCTCATTAAGATTTCTCTATTCCTCCTCTCTGTCTTCAGTATGTATTATGGTGAAGGGACCACACTTAGAGAAAATGAACTCAGGGAAAATTTCAGGGAAGCATTCTTCATCTTTGCCGAGAACCCCAGGACAAATCTTCTGTTAAGAAAACCCCCAAGGGGAGATGTATCGGAGGTTGTAAATTGAAATGAGTTACAATGTCCTCCTTTACTTTCAAAACAAGTATTGGGCTTTCACTGACCTAACCACTTTTTTCTGGAGTCTTGCCTTAGGCTGAAAGCCATGGGAGATTCTCCACTAGGCAATCTCCTTTAAGAATTATGTCTGCTCTTTAAAATATGGTTTCACTCATATGAGAAATATAAGAACCAGTGCAGAGGATCATAGGGGAAGGGAGGGAAAATGGAATGGGAAGAAATCAGAGAGGGAGACAAACCATGAGAGACTCTTTAACTATGGGAAACAAACTGAGGGTTGCTGGGGAGGGGGGCATATTTTCTTTTTTTTTTCTTTTTTTTTAAAGATTTTATTTATTTATTTGAGAGAGAGAATGAGATAGAGAGAGAGCATGAGAGGGGAGAGGGTCAGAGGGAGAAGCAGACTCCCCGCCGAGCAGGGGGCCCGATGCGGGACCTGATCCCGGGACTCCAGGATCATGACCTGAGCCGAAGGCAGTCGCCCAACCAACTGAGCCACCCAGGCGCCCAGGGGGGACATATTTTCTTTTTTCTATTTTTTATTTAAATTCAATTAATTAGCATATAGTGTATTATTAGTTTCAGAGGTAGAGTTCAGTGATTCATCAGTTGCACATAACACCCAGTGCTCAGTACATCCCGTGCCCTCCTTAATGCCCATCACCCGGTTACTCATCCCCCCACCCCCCTCCCCTCCACCAAACCTCAGTTTGTTTAGTATGATTAAGAGTCTCTTATGGTTTGTTTCCCTCTCTGATTTCATCTTGCTTTATTTTACCCTCCCTTCCCCTATGCTCCTCTGTTTTGTTTCTTAAATTCCACATATGAGTAAAATCATATGATTATTGTCTTTCTCTGATTGACTTATTTTGCTTAGCCTAATACCTTCTAGTTCCATCCTGTATAATCCAAATCTTTAACTACATTGTTTCTTGTTACTAAAATTGGGGTTCATCAGGACTTTGTTTCTTACTGATTTCCTCACTTTTAACTTTATGGTTAGTCAAAATGAATTTTTACGAACTTCCGAATAGCTCCATTGTCTTCTTCCGTTTGACTGTTACTATACGAATTCAAGCCCCCTTATCCTTTACCTTGACCTTTTGAAGTGTCTTCCTACCTGGCTTCCAGTCTCCTGAAAAATTTGCCAGTTTTCCTTGTTGTCAGTGTTACCTTCCGTAAGCATGATGCTCGATGGCCTGTCAAGACCAGGCATGGGAAGTTCACAAGACACACCAGCTGCTGCTTCTCCCCTCGGTCCCTCTTCCTTTGAGCACTGCTTACATCGCGAGTTAATTCTGAGTTCATCTTTTGGTTACTTACTTCCATTTTGCTACTGAGCTTGCTTTGCCTGGTATTATAGTTGCTTCTGTAGCAATCTTTTCCTGCGCCAGACCACAAGCTCTTTGAAGGCAGAGGGAGCCCTCCCTCCGACTCTGAAACACCTGCAGCGTCTGGTATGATGGGTCATATATATGGCCGTGCAGGCCTTGGACAGCACAATCCGGGGGTGGCTATTCTGAGATGGCGGTGAATGGTTCCCCAGGAGTCCCGTAAAGAGATGGCCGTGTTTAGCACAGTCACACACACAGAGCAGATTCTCCATGGGTGCTCAATTCAGTTGAATCTAAATTGAGATTCAGCCATGAAAAGTGTTTCTGCAGCACTAAAATCTCTCACCTTCTAACCTGGACTTACACCCTGATCTTAAATGGAAGCAGACAATCTGGGGAACAGATGCTGAGGACAATATCTCCGCCCAGTTCAGCAAGCCTTGGAACAACAGCAGGGTCTGTTAATAATCTGCCCAAGATTTAGGGCACATCCCCAGCCTTTGGCTCCTCAGAACAAAGGGCTTCCCTGCTGCTGTACTGTGTAGTGGTTATCAGTCCTGTGGATGCACGGTACCATTTTCTGGCTCCCAGGACTGCCTATGATTGACAACGTGAAGCTAAGAATTTCAGCAGAAATATGTTTCACTGGCTTACTCTGAAGGCTGACAGGCAAGATATGAACTAATTGGTTATATTTTCTGATGGGTACTCTCTTCCTTCAAAATAAAGGATAAATGCTGTGAATTGACTCCCTGGAATGTTCTAATTGGAACCTTTTCCTGTGGGCATGAGCCACTTCTAGTTTATCTTCATTGAGTCCCTATTTCCTTTTGCCGTGGTGCGTCATGTGTAACTGGAAGACAAAATCTTGCCTTTGAGTGTTTGGTGGGGTTTGTGTTACATGGCTAGCTCCACCCTTAGAGCTGCCATCAAGAGAAAATGATGAGTTTGAACCTAGGAAAGATGAACAAATAATGGGGTTCCATTGGCTTTTTTTGGAGATGCTGCTTCTGTATGAAGAGGAGTCCTGAACAAGGCAATAGCTAAGCTTTACTGAGCAAATACAAGGACTGGCTGCCATTGGTCATACAGCACAAAGGGAAGTGTCTTGCACCACTATGGGGTGTCAGACTAGGAGAAATGTCCGTAATGAGCTGCCCAAGGATTTGCTCAAGAGGGAAACACAGGGGGCAGATGATCAACTTAGGAATGCATACTAACTGTAAAGTTTCCTGTGGGAAAAATAAGCAAATATTTAAAACATCAGAAAGAAAATGCCCTAGGGAATGTCAGCCTCTCTTAAATGCGGTATGTCTTGGCGTAGGTACAAGAAGGGGGCCAGAGTTATTACTACCCCCACACAGGGTAAATGTGGCCCAAAAGGTCAACTCAGGCAGCCAATCACATCCAAACTCACTCATGGGGAGAACAAAAGTGATGATGTTGCTGATTTGTATCTTTAAAAATCCTGAAAACAATTTTAGTTTACTAGTATTTAAATTTGGAGCAAGAATAAGAAGGAAAGAGGAAGGCAAGAAGCTAGGGCTAAGAAGATTCTTTGGCTGCCTCCAGTGTGGGAAAGGGCAACAATCCAAAGGAAAACAGCGGGGGCCACGATGTGTATGTGGGGGGCTCCGAGGGCTGCTCAGTACCAGCCGAGCTTGAGGAACCCGGAGAGCAGAGGCTGCAGGAAATCCTGAACTTTGCTCGTGTTAACTCTGGACTGCATCCCAGGCCTGGGAAACCCTAATTCCCAGGCCCACACTGCAGAGACTTCCCTGGCGAATGAGGGAGGTGGAGAAGGGGTGTATCCACTTCAGGCTGTAGGAACCAAATGTTCATCCAGCCCCCCGTGGAGCTGCGGGACCAAGTCATCCTCAGTGCTGCTGAAACGTGCCCCCCAGACCATCACGGAGGCTTGGTAACGCTTCTCTAATCTCACCACCGCCCCTCAGTTCACATGGTACCTGGGGTTCTTGGCTTGGAGAGTAGGTCACCCAGCTCCTTTAGCTCCTTCACACCTCTGAGAGATGGCAGTAGAGGTTTTGTTCTGGCCAGCACTTTGTTCAGGGCAGGAGAGATGGTGGCTAGGTGTCAATGCTAAGTTCTCAGTCTCGGTACCATGCCCCTGGAGTGGTTTTGCGAATGATCCAAGCTGCTTGGCCAAACCAGTTAAGTGTGTGGGAAACTTATTTGTCATGATTCTCAGTGTGTTCAGTGTATGCCTCAAACTCAAGTCCCGACCCCAGGCCCGGCTTTCTTGCAGAGTTTTGCGCCACTGGGTCGGCCTTGGCAAGTGCAAAGGAGTATTTTCATGTGGGACCGCTGAGTGCTCTGATCAGAATTTCTGAAGCCCTGGGTCCTTCTGTCTGTTATGAAAATGCCCAGGGGAGTAAGGGAGGGTGAGAGGATCGTTGCCTGGCTCACACGTTTCTGGACCTGCTGAGAAAATGTCGATAGCCGTTTGGCCGGCCTGTCTCCAAGTGGCCAGCATCAGTCACCTTCTGTGTTCCGTCTCTTGCGTTTATGGGTGGACCACGTCACCACCTCCACTTGGCCCTGTGTAATATAGCAAAGGTGCACACAAGAAGGCGGGGGATGGATTGCTACCAGCACAGTGCTAACCATTTCAAGCCCCAGCAAAGCTGAGTTTTCAGTAAATGACTTCTTTTCCTTTCCTCCCTGAGGTGAGGGTCAAATAGCTAACGACTTTTCTAGTGCCTTGGCAATGTTTCTTCTGATAATGTTGAATGTTAAGGAAAGAGCTCATTTTCCCACCAGTTTCCCACCGTTTTCCCCCATCAGTTTTCAGGTATCAGTAGATATTTCAAACGCCTCAAGAGATATTCTGCTCGAAGACCCCCCTCCCCCTGCCCTGCTCAGCTTAGTGCTCTCTCTCACCTTTCCTTCCTTTATTTTCTCTATAGAACTTAGAGAATCTGGCCAACTACATGTTAACATAAACAAAAACTTTTGCCTCCCTTTCTCTCTTACACACACACACACACACACACACACACACACACACACAACCATAATGTTCATGAGGGCAAGAATTTTATTTTATTTTTGTCTGTTTTGTTCACTGCCACATCTCCTGTACCCAGAAGAATGCTTATCACAGAACAGCCACTTAATAAATAATTGTTGAACGAATGAAAGTCTTGGAAGATAGTGTTTTCTCTGCAGTGAAAATGTTTACCTTCTCTCTCAGCCTGCACACCTGGAAGCCAGGTCACCTGCCTTGCAGTGAGGTCTCACCCTTCACAGAGCAAAGTCTGAGAGAGGCCTGGCAAATAGCTCAGGGACACAGTGAAGCCTGAGGGTCAGAAGCACTGAGAGACCTTTGGGCAACTCTGGGGTCAGTCTTCATCTACCAAATCAATATCCCGGATCTGGGAAATAGATGTGGAGAACAGTGTGATATGAAATTTCATGTTTGCCAGGCACAAATGCCAAGTGCCTTTCCTTCTTCTCTTCCTCGGACAGTTCAGATCAGGATTTTCAGCTAAGTGAAGGAGAAAGATAAAGAACAAAATCCCAAACAAAGCCAGTTATGGACAAACACTGTACAATTCCACAGTAAGTAAACATTTTGTGTTTCTTTAAGGGGAAATTTTTTGCAGAACGATGGTGTTGGGTCTAAGTCCTTCCCTAGGTGGATATATGCTTTGCACACAAACATATGGTTTCTGTCACAACTAGTCAACTCTGCTGTTGTAGCATGAAAGCAAATGATATATATGTTAATGAATGACCATGGCAGCACCCAAAAAAAACTTTATTTACAAAAATGGACGTAGGCTGGATGGAACTCTTAGGCTGTCGTTTGCTGGGTCCTGCTCACTGCATTGTTGCCATATAGTCAGATTCTAGAGATGTGATTCAGATAAAACTATTGTTTTGGTTTCAAATTCCCATGCCGTTAGTATACAAAGATTTAGGAAAGTACGGGTTGGTCAAAGAAGACCGACTCCCAGTTTTAAGATGGATAAGTTCTGGGGATCTACTGTATAGCATGGTGATTATAGTTAATAACACTGTAGTATGTACTTGAGCATTATTAAGAGAGTAGATCTTAAAAATGTTCTCACCACAAAAATGACATGGTAGTCATGTGAGATGATGAAGGTGTTAGCCAAGGCTATGGTGGCAATCGTTTTTGCGACATATAAGAATATCAAGTCAACACGTTGCACACTTTAACCTTACACAATATTATATGTCAATTACATGGCACTAACGCTGAAATAAAATCAAGAAAATTAAATATTTGTTTTCAGAGTTTATAGGTATTGTCTGTGGGAAGGTCAGTCTACTAAAAGTTACTAAAACATCTTTTAAAAAAGAAAAGAAAGTACAGGCTTATAAAGGCACTCACTGTTTATTTACAGCTTTTCAGCAGGCATTTCTGTCAGGGTGAAGGATTCAGGTTATACTGCAACTTCGTCTCTGTGACCGTAACTGTCACATCTATGGGATTGTCCCTGGGTCCCAGTGGAGATGGCTTCATTCTGTCTCCAGATGTTTCCTACACACCATTTAGTGCAATAACCAGGGAACAAAATGACCTCCTGGCCCCTAACCACAGGTTCTCTTTATACCTGGAGGCTATAAGGCTATCTTATGACCCCCAGCTTGCCCTGCTTATGGCATAAAGAGAACAAGACTATCTTGTGTTGGTTCTTTGTTCAGGGGTCATTGTTCTGACATCCCCATCGCCCATGCTCCGTCTCTTTCCCACTGGTGTGAGCTCTCCCTTAGCTTCAATCTATTAGTAGTCTAGCTGACTCCTGTGTTGGCTATTTGTCTCCAAATATCCCTCTCCAGATCCACTCTCCCTCTTCTCCCACTGTTCTCCACCCTGGAAGCCTGACTGTTCTGGACTACATCGAAGCCATCTCAATCTTCCTTGCTCACTTTTGGGTCCAGCCAAAAAGGATTCCTAACAAGAGATCTGGGGAGGGAAAGAGAGTGAGGATGGGGTATTTATTCCCCCAATTCTCTCCCTGTAAGGTCACCTTGGGAGGACCCCATTTCTTGATTGAAGATGGATGCTCCTCTCAAAACAACCAAGAGCCTTGAACCTTCTGGGTGCTGTAGCCACCCCGCACCCCCATCTCTGCCCCAGGTCTAGGGGCCGGCACAGGGCTACTGCTACTAGTGCAGGTACCTACCCTCTCCCTACGCTTCCCCTACACTCCACCCACAGCTTTGTACCTTATCACTTTATAAATAAATCGTCCTGGACGGTCTTCATTGGGTGGTACCATCTGTTCCCGGGCAGACACTGATTGATGAAACAGATGTGGACTGTTGACTGCACCGTTACCGTGCCCTCTGGCAGAGAGCCCAGAGTCTTGGAGAGACTTCTAGAAGTTTCTTACAAAAGCATCTCTAATTGTTAAGTCATCCAAACGTTGAATCCCCCTGAATACAGTGTTCTCCCGACAAGAGTAGACACGCATAAGCCTCAAATAGATGTCATGTTGATCTGCAGGGTGTGACACATGGTGGCCAGTCTACAGGGCCATTAGTATGACCATGAACCAAACAGTCCCAGGAGTTCCCACTCCTGAGGCAGAACTCACATAGCCTTAGCAACTCAACACTACTGAATCTCAAGCCAAGCACAGTTCTCAAGCAGCTTTGTAGATCCCAAAGGAGAAGGTAGACCCTAGAACAGTTTCTAGAAACAACTTGCAGAGTTTAGTTTAGCTGGAAGATCTCACCATCAAGGGCCCCTTAAAGAAGTGATTTGTGTGGTGGTTAAGGACAGATTCTGGAGCCAGCTGTATGTTCCATCCCAGCTTTGTGTGATCCCAGCTTTGTGACCTTCAGAACATACCAGTGATATGACCTTAAGCAAAATGGCTTCACTGTCATCAGTCTGTTTCCTCATTTCTGAAATAGGGCCTGCTGTGAGAATTTAACTGGTTAATATTTGTAAAATATTTAGAACAGCACCTAATACATAGTTAAGTACAATAGACATTAACTGTTACTGTTATTGAAGTAGAAACTTCCCTTACCATCATTTGTGTTGAAATCCGCTTGGTTAGGCTTGGAAGAGCTCTCACCCCCAGATGTACCCTCTTTTTTTTTTTTTTTTTTTAATTAAAGGACCACTAGGTCCTTTAAGGCACAATGACCTGGTATGCTCTGCAGAAATTTTCATATTGGGTCATAATTTCCTGGTTTAATTCAACTCTCAGTCAGCAAAGGTAGAACGTGCCCATCCTTACTCTGTGTCTTATGCTAGAGAAGGCAGCCGTGAACAAGAAAGGCCCAGTGCTGACCTTCATGAGAGTGAAAAAACACAGCTAGGGCTGGGAGTCAAATGTCTTCACAACTACATTTAATTTAAAACAAGCCACTTGAGAAAATTCAGCTGTAAGCTTGGCCTTCTCTCATCAACCTGAGCTGCAATCAAGCTGTGACTAACTCAGACTTTTCCCATCAAGACCCTTAGGTTCTCTCTGTAGATTCCCTTGATACAAGAGTAAATAGACTATCACAGGACCTTAGCACCTCTACTCTGGAAGAGTCTTCTAGAAGCATGAATGGGTTTTCAGTTTAAAGTGCTTAAAATCAGGAGAAAAAGACTTTTGATTACTTTTTCTATGATGAACATATACTGGTTTTCTTTGGAGAACTAAAGATCTTTCAATTAAAAAAAGTTTACAGTTGCAATAGAGAGTGTCCTTCTTAAAGTCTCGGAAAGCACATCAGAAATAACACACATCACAAGTAGACACTAATCACACTCAAATAATGTGTCTAAAAACAAGTGGGAAAATTCTTTTTTTTAAAGATTTTATTTATTTACTTATTTGAGAGAGAGAAAGAGAGAGAGAGAGCACGAGAGGGGGGAGGGTCCAAGGGAGAAGCAGTCTCCCTGCTGAGCAGGGAGCTCGATGCGGGACTCCATCCCGGGACTCCAGGATCATGACCTGAGCCGAAGGCAGTCGCTTAACCAACTGAGCCACCCAGGCGCCCAAGTGGGAAAATTCTTAAGTGTTCATGCTTTCTTTTTTATTTTTTTACATTTAAAAAATTTTTTATTTTAATTTTATTTTTTCCAGTTATTTTATTTATTTATTTTTATTTTATTATGTTATGTTAGTCACCATACAGTATATCATTAGTTTTTGATGTGGTGATCCACGATCCATTGTTTTCGTATACCACCCAGTGCTCCATGCAGTACCTGCCCTCCTTAATACCCATCACCGGGCTAACCCATCCCCCCACCCGGGTCCCCTCTAAAACCCTGTTTGTTTCTCAGAGTCCATCGTCTCTCATGGTTCATCTCTCCCTCCGATTTCCCCCCCTTCATTTTTCCCTGCCTTCTCCTAATGTCCTCCATGCTCTTCCTTATGCTCCACAAATAAGTGAAACCATATGATAATTGACTTTCTCTGCTTGACCTATTTCACTTAGCATCATCTCCTCCAGTCCCATCCATGTTGATGTAAAAGTTGGGTATTCATCCTTTCTGATGGCTGAGTAATATTCCATTGTATCTATGGACCGCGTCTTCTTTATCCATTCATCTGTTGAAGGGCATCTCAGCTCTTTCCACCGTTTGGCTATTGCGGACATTGCTGCTATGACCACTGGGGTGCATATGGCCCTTCTTTTCACTACATCTATGTCTTTGGGGTAAATACCCAGGAGTGCATTTGCTGGGTCATATGCAATTTTTTGAGGCACCTCCACACTGTTTTCCAAAGTGGCTGTACCAACTTGCATTCCCACCAACCGTGTAAGAGGGTTCCCCTTTCTCCACAACCTCTCCAACATTTGTTGTTTCTTTCCCTGTCCATTTTTGCCATTCTAACTGGTATAAGGTGGTATCTCAGTGTGGCTTTGATTTGAATTTCCCTGATGGCTAATGATGGTGAACATTTTTTTCATGTGTCTGTCAGCCATTTGTATGTCTTCTTCAGAGAAGTGTCTTTTCATGTCTTCTGCCCATTTTTTGACTTGATTATTTGTTTTTTGGGTGTTGAGTTTGAGAAGTTCTTTATAGATCTTGGATACCAGCCCTTTATGTTCGTGCTTTCTTTTTCAACTTTGAGAACCGAGAGCCCCAGGATGAATGGGTAGACAGTTGAAGGTCATTCAGGCAGGCGCAGGTAAGAAGTAAGAACATGTAGAAGCGAGCTGAAGATGCCAACAAAACTACTTTGACCATAAACCAAACCATAAGATCTTCAAAAAAATGCATTTAAAATAGTACAACAACATTTCTTCACTTGCTTGGTTGTAGAAAGTTGAAGTCAACACTTAAAATCTAACTAAACTCATCCATCCCCCTTCCACTCTTGTTCTCTAGCAGGAGAGAAGGTCCCTGCTTCTACCAAAAGGATCAATGGAGGGTAATGCTTGGTTTACCTGGATCTCCCAGATAAGCCTTTTTTTTCTGTCTGAGGTCTGAAAAGCAGAGACTGTATTCTACTTAATCTTGATGTCCAGAGAGCCATGCATAATGTCTTTACATAGTCATTGCCGAATAAACTGTGATGGAGAAATGGGTGGATGAACGAGTGAAGATGATAAAATTTGGGATGAAGGAGGCATAAACTTCCAGTTGCAAAACAAGTAAGATACAGAGGTGAAAAGTACAGCATAGGGAATAGAGTCAATAATATTATAATAATGTTGTAAGGTGACTACACTTATTACGGTGAACACTGAGTAATGTAGAGAATTGTCAAATGACTATGTTGAACATCTGAAACTAATATAACAATGTATGTCAACTATACTTCAATAATAAAAATCTGAAAGACACTGATGTATGCAATATGTTACAGGAATTTAGAGAAAAAGCTCAAAATTTCTTTAATTTTCATTTAAAAAATTTGGGATTAAGGAAAGGAGTTAGGACAACTAGGAGAATGCTTTCACTATTATTTGCAATAAAGGGTATAAGAAAAGGAACACATTTTCTGTACCAAAATGAGCTCTGTTTAGGACATAAAGCATTTGTGGCTCAGGGGAACGTCTATGAGTCTTGGGCAGTTGTAAACGTCTGGGCTCATGGATAAAACTGAGGGTTTGGACTAGGTGATCTCCAGGTTACCTTCAAGTTCTACGATACTAGGTATAATGATTAAGGATGAAGCTGACTAGAATTCACCAAGGTCTAACAAAGTTTAAAATGTGGGAATGCTAAGTCATCAGTGAGGAGACAACTGTGTGTTGATATATTAAAATATCCAGTTTTCTGATGCCTTCTTCCACTCTACAAAATGATGTGTGCCATTTATGCTTAAATTAAAGTGAATAAATTGATCTGTCGTTAGCAGACTGTTCTTGAGATTCTCGTCCAACATATTGTGAAACTTAGCTGGACGTTATTCTTTTAATATCTGTAGCTGGATTCTAAGAGAGATTGGGAATGACTTCCGAGAAATTTTTCAACTAGGGCAGGCCTGGTGGGTTGATTACCCCATTTACCTCTTACAGATCAACAAGATCTCTCAAATCTCTTTCAACCCTTGGATTCTTTGGTTTTAGTTTCTACCTTCCACCTTGGAGCCAATGTTTCCATCGTCCAGGCCCACCACTTTGCAAGCTCTACAGCTCTTTCTGCCAAAACCAAATGCTATCTTTTTTCTCCCCCTGGACGATTAACTCCCACAATCTTGGACCAAAATATACATCTAGACGCCAGCAGTGAATGCTTTAGCTCCTCTTCTATCAACATTGTCCCTCTGCCCAGGGCTAAAAAAAAGTCAGAAAGATCAGTGCCAAATAACACTGAGCCTTTCATATTGATTCTCCTTCTTAAAATTAATTTCTTTACCGACTTCTGAATATTTTATTTGTATTGTCTCCTTTTTTTCTTCCTCTTGAGTTCCCTAACTACTTTCTATCTTCTCTAACACTGTAAAGACAAGGGGCGTGGATTTAAGATTTGTTCTGCTCTGTCCTATTTATTTGCCCAAGTCCTGGAGATTTCTGACTTTCTAAAGGTCAGTGTGTACATTTACAACACAAATACCCAAAATAAAAATAACACGCTATTTGATTTTTATTCACTTTTCGAGGCAACTGTCCAAAACAGGGTCATTTAAAATATCTAAGTCCTCTCTGTATATTCACATAGTCACCGCGCCCAGCAAAATCTGCCCCAATTTGTTTTTGACCAGTACAGAAGATTCCCAAAGTATTGTAATTTGTTTTTTTTTTTTAAAGATTTATATTTATTTATTTGACAGAGAGAGAAAGAGAGCACAAGCAGGGGGAGCGGCAGGCAGAGGGAGAGGGAGAAGCAAGTTCCTCGATGAGCAGGGAGCCCGATGCGGGGCTCCATCCCAGGACCCCGGGATCCTGACCTGAGCCGAAGGCCGACGCCCAACTGACCGAGCCACCCATGCGCCCCTCTTTTTTCAATAGCTGTCATTATAACATTTTTGTCACAAACTCTTACTCCAAAAGGACACAGAGAGCCATAAAATGAAAATGACCAGGGTTTCATTTACTGTTCAATGCCAGCAATGTTCGAATGGGCAACCTGAGACCCTGTACGATCTTGGGCTACTGTTCGAATCTACAGAGACTCAGATACAATCTGTGATTCACAATCTAAGATTATGTTCGGAGCACTTTCAGATAAGGAACATTTTATTAAAAGATTTGAGTTATTTGGGAATGTGTCCACAGTCTTTGGTGGACGCACTGGTGAATCAGAATAACCAGTTTACCAGAAAACTCAATTTCTCACTCCGCTGGGGAGAAAGGAGGAATGCGGTGGGGCAGGTAGGGGCAGAGCAGAAAACCCCAAAGAAGCCAAACTAGCAAGTCGAGCTTTGAACGCACCCTCTGGTCTGCTAATTCCAATTGTAGCCATTTGTTTTCTCGCAAACTCTGTCATAAACCTAATTTTTTCTGTGCTGCTGTGAGAGTATGTTTTATCTTCTAAATACTACACTTCTTTAAATTGCACAGTGCTATCTTTCCATTTAAAATTTTGTCCCTAAAATTTAGTTCTCTGGGGGCAAAGCCTGGGTTTTCTGGTGCTAGCCGCAGGTATGCCAGGAATTACCCAAAGCAACACGTAACAATTGTCTCCATTGTTTAGTTGAGATAGCCGAGGTGGGTAGAAGTGAAATAATGTGGACAAAGTCAAGATCTACACTTAGCAAGCGAGTAAATTGGAATTTTCACCAAGATCTGATACGTGCTGAGGGCCATGCTCAATGCCTCAGTAGGATAGGAAATTATTATATACAGGTACTCTCTAATTTTCATTTGATAGAATTTTCATTAACAAGAATCCAGATAACTGTGACTCGCAATTATTTTTTTAATTGAATTTCTTTTTTAAGAGAGACAGAAAAATTACAGGAGTCGTAACTTTATTAATAGCAATTAAAACATAAACATGTATATATACAATTCCAGGGAATATTCTGTCATTCCCCTGAAACATATTAGGTCTAACATTCTATTCTCTAATATTTATAAATATTACAGAATGATTAATATTTTCGGAGATAGCCCCAAGCCTTTTAAATAATTCAAATCAATGCCAAAACATTAATTAAGCTAAATAATACTAATACAGGGAAGTAGTCTTCTCTATTTCATTTAAAGAATGTTTAGATTTCATGCTTTTCTTTAATTTCTTGATTTATAGAAGCCTAATTGTTTTCACATATGTTACTTTAAATAACATATTTTCTATTGTAAACAAATAATTTTATTTATTGTAGAATATTTAGAGAACATAGAAAAACAGAAATTCAACAAACCAGAGATACTTTTATATTTTCCTCCTGTCATAAATAGATACAGGTATCTACATGATTTTAACTTACAAAATTGAGATTATACAGTATATATATTCTTCATTCTGCTGTGATTATTTTATCAAGTCATTTGTGATTCTTTACTTGCATGAATATAGATGGCCTAAAAATCCTCGTGTGGGTATATTTTACTTAATAGTTTCTTTTTTGAATATTTGAGTTGTTATATATAACATAACAATTAAGTTATTCATTCCTATTATTTTTTTCTAGGTTAGATTCTTAGGAGTAAAATTATCAAGTCAAAGACAGAAACATTTTTGAGGTTCCTGAGAGATATTTTTCAATTACTCTCCAGTAATGTTGCACCATTTTTCACTCCAGGATCTACCTCTCCACACCATTACTGGCAATGGGTATTATCATAGCCTGTGAAGAGGCACAGTATGGCTTCATTGTAAATGATTTGCTTTATCAGGTTTGAAAAGTGATTCTCTTTTGGTTCATGTTCATAGGTTTCCCTAAAGGTTCTGTTGTCTAAGGTAATAACAGAAAATGTGTGGTAGCTATTGTGCTAAGAGATAAAATGATCCCTTAATTCTAACCACCCTTTGTTTACATATATATGTATATAATAATTTTCAAGATGAAAAAAATTATCTCAGAAAAGTTTAGCCACTCACCCAAGATAACCCAGCTTGTAGTTGGTACAGTTTCAACCAGGTCTGAGTCCAAAACATATAACATTTTATTTATTTATTTTTCAGCAGATACTTTAAGATCAGGCACCCAAGATTCGCTGCCCCGCAACATTTCTCTACATTGTTAAAAGGTTCTGATCTCTTCCTTTCCATTTGTTTTCCAGATGAGCTATATAATCATTTTATCAATTCCCTCAAAACTGGCATTTTGACTGATGTTGCATTAAGGGTGTACACTGCATTTAAGAAATGTAATGTATTCATAGTACTGGATTTTTCAGCAACATCACAGCAAGACTTCTCAGGTACCTCATTTAGTTTTGTGGTTTCCTTCAGCATAGCTTCATCACCAACTCTGTTTAGGGGCTTTGGTTTGCTTGCTTTTTTTTTTTTTTTAAAGATTTTATTTATTTATTTGAAAGAGAGCGACACAGCGAGAGAGAGAACACAAGCAGGGGGAGTGGGAGAGGGAGACGCAGGCTTCCCACGGAGAAGGGAGCCCGATGCGGGGCTCGATCCCAGGACCCTGGGATCATGACCTGAGCTGAAGGCAGACGCTTAACGACTGAGCCACCCAGACACCCCTCTTGCTTTTTTTTTTAATGAATGGGCTCTTCTTTTTATTATATTTTGATTGAGTATAATTAACATTGAATTGTGTATATTTGTGTTCCTTTTTATTATAATTATTATAATAGTTTTCTAACTAATTTTCTAAGGTTTTCCAAATAGACAATTGTGTACCTGTGACATTTTTTTCTTCTAGTTTCTGTTGTTTTTTTTTTTTTAGGATTTTTAAAATTTATTTATTTTGAGGGGGGAGGGGCAGAGGGAGAGGGAGAGAGAATTTCAAGCAGCCTCCAAGCTGAGTGCAGAGCTGGTTGCGGGGCTCCATCCCATGACCCTGAGATCATGACCTGAGCTGAAATCAAGAGTCAGAGGCTTAACCGATAGAGCCACCCAGGCGCTCCTCCTAATATCTGTTTTTTATCTATCTTTTTCTATGTCATTGAATAAAACTTCTAGAATAGTGTTAAATATTGATGAGACTGTAATTATAAGAAACATCTTTTTTTTTTTTTCCTTTACTGTCATGGAATTGTTTCTAGTATCTTGCCTTCAGGTTAATGTGGGGATGAGTGTGTGTGTGTGTGTGTGTGTGTGTGTGTGTGTGTTAAACTGTGGTAAAATATGGGGATAATGCAGTTAGTAGAAATCCCACCTTGACTTTGGCACTTTTATTTACTTTTTTAATTTTTGATTTTATTTATTTGACTTTGGCACTTTGTCAGTTTTTAGTTTTCAGTATTTTCATGGCCAATTTAATAAGGAATTGGAAACAGGTATATGGATCTAAAAACTTGTTGCTATTGTAATTCTGAAATTGAACACATAAATTTTAGAAAGATTTTCAACAAATGGTACAATATATTATTGCCTAATTAACTTTAAGATTCAATTCACTTCCCTAAGCATCTCAGTCTTCTGAGGTAAAATTATAATTGGCTTTTCCTAATTAAACTTATCCCACACTCCATTATTTTTCATTATACATGCTATTTTCACCTCCCACTAGAATGTATAGTTTTCCAGAGCCAGACTAGAGAAAGTCAAACTTGGAGTTAATTAGGAAAAAATCTCTTGAACTGAAAGCCCGCCATCTATCTCACTCCAGGGCCTTAGATCCCACAGATTTCTGCTGTACAGCAAGAGGACTTGGTTCTGGTTGTTTTTGTATCTGGAGCTCTTGATGACATCATGGTCAAGTCTAGCCACAGGACTATAAGGAACTGTGATTTTCATATATATATATATATATATATATATATATATATATATATATATATAATATTTGCCAGAGAGAGAGAGAGAGCACAAGTAGGGAGAGGGAGAAGCAGACTCCCCGCTGAGCAGGGAAGCGGATGTGGGGCTCGATCCCAGGATTCTGAGATCATGACCTAAGTCAAAGGCAGACGTTTAACCAACTGAGCCACCCGGGCATCCCAGGAACTGTGATTTTCTGAAGATAAAAATATATAGGCTTCTCTACCAATGGATGAATGGATAAAGAAAATGTGATGTAGGTATATGTGTGTGTATAACATATATATACATATTTATGGAATATGTATATATATGGAATATATATAATGGAATATTATGGAATATATATATAATGGACTATTATTCAGCCATAAAAAGAATGAAATCTTGCCATTTGTGACAACACGGATGGACTTTGAGGGCATTATGCTAAGTGAGATCAATCAGAGAAAGACAAATACCATGTGCTATCACTTATATGTGGAGTCTTAAAAAAAGCCGATAAATACAGAGAACAGATTGTCGGTCGCCAGACAGAGGCTAGGGGTGGAGGTGATGAAATGGGTGAAGGCGGCTAAAGGATACCAACTCCCAGTTATAAAATAAATAAGTCAGGGATGTAATGTACGGCATTTGATTGCAGTTAATGATACCATGTTACATATTTGAATGTTACTAAGAGAGTCGATTTTGAAAGTTCTCACCACAAGAAAAAAGAATTTGTAGCTCTGTATGGTGAAAATGTGAACTAGAGTTTTTGTAATGATCCCTTTGCAATAGATGCAAATATCAAATCATTGTTATACACCTGAGACTAATAGACTGTTGTATGCCAATTATACCTCAGTTAAAAAATATGAGCTTATAGTGGTGGATACATGTCATTATACATTTATCAAAACCACAGGATGTACAATATCAAGGGTGAACCCTATTGTAAACTATGGGTTCTAGGTGATAATGACATGTTAACATAGGTTCATAGATTGTAACAAATGCACCACTCTACTGTGGGATGTTGACACTGGGGGAGACCATGCACGTGTTGGGGGCAAGGAGTATATGGGAACTCTCTATGCTTCTGCTTCTTTATTCTGTGAACCTAAAACTGCTCTAAAAATTATGTCTCTTACCAAAATGTATGAAACGTATGATGTTATATGTCAATTATGTCTAAATAATAAAGAAAGCAAACACACACATGGTCTGTATAGACTTAATAACCCCAGACATGTCTCCCGCCATGCCCAGAGAGCCCATGACCTCCAGCTCTGCCTCTGCTGAATGTCTAGCATCTTCTAAGGGACATCCTCCGTGTCATGGCGTAGGATTCTGAATCCAACAGGGTTAATTCCTCAGGACAATTCTCTGCTCCCTCATCTGTCTTGCTGCCTTTCCTGTTTCTTCTATTCCTACACTTTTAGCACACACATTTTCCCTATAATGAGAGATCTGAGAAGGGTCTTTCTATTAACGAGGCTGACCTCTACATTCTGAGGCACCTCATGAAGGTCCTTTCTTCAGGCATCTCATTTTATTTTATTTTTTTTTAAGATTTTATTTATTTGACAGAGAGAGACACAGCGAGAGAGGGAACACAAGCAGGGGGAGTGGGAGAGGGGGAAGCAGGCTTCCCGCCGAGCAGGGAGCCCGATGCGGGGCTCGATCCCAGGACCCCGGGATCCTGACCTGAGCCGAAAGCAGACGCTTAACGGCTGAGCCACCCAGGTGCCCCCAGGCATCTCATTTTAAACAGTTCACTTGCCATCAATTGGTAATATTGCTGTGCCTAAAAGTAACACAAACCCTCATCTTTCTGTAATACTCTGAATAGAATTATTTCAAAATCTGCCCCTTTACTGAAAACCCAGAAAATTATCGAAAAGAATAAATGAGTGGCAGGGATCACAAGACTAACAACAGAATAGTCCCCACTATGTAGTTGATGGTATCATTTGCAACAACATACAGTGTGCCCTGTATGGGGATCCACAGAAATATCTGGAACAAATCTCCAGAGCTGGTTTTCTTTCAACACCTATAGGACATTTCAAATCCTATGGTTTTGTTTTCCTCTTGACTTTGGCTTCCAGGGAACTCAGAATCAAGTATGAAGAGCTCAGCTTTTAGAAACATAGGACCATCTGGCACGCATTATGAATAATAAGTGTACCCTTGTTTTCTAATTTTTTTTTACTTTATATTCCCTTTGCTCTTGTTTCCTAGTCAATTTATGTGGTATGAATTCTTGCAAGCCCCCCCAAGACATCAAAGGAGAGTATAATACTTTTTAAAATGACAGTTCAATTCTCAGCATGAATGTCTCTGGCTTTGCAAATTTTTTTTGGCCAGTTTAATTACATACTGTCTTCCCTCTGCCTTTTGGTACATACCTGGATCATATAAGCTCCCGAAATGCAACTCCAGTGCAATGTTAGTTTAACGCAAGCATAATTAGGAATCAAAGTTTTCAGAAAAGCATGTCATACAGTGAATTCCAGAAGCAAGTGAAAATGCCTTGGGTATTTACTGTCTGATTACTAACACTATTATTACCTGTGCTATTCTTTCTTTTTCTGGTAGGTACGTATTTTTGAGAAAAAAAAAATCCAACCAAGATTTCGTTTGGAGGAAAACTTCATAACAGTATATGAATCAGTCAGAATGTTGCTACATTCATCCTGTTTTTACTGTTTTTGTTTTAATGTGACCATGGAAACATGGAAAGCAGCTAATAAATCTTTGATGATACTCAGGCTGCATTTGATTTTACTGTCGTCCAGTATCTGCTGTTAGTGTTGGGTTAATTACAGCACATAATTTACCAGATGGCAACAGTAGGTCTATGTCCTATAATTTTTTATTCAGATCTGTAACAGTGTCTCATATATAATAGATGCTTCATAGTTGTTGGATGAATGATTGTGAGAATAAAGGAATGAGTGGCTGAGGAGTGAAAGTAACCAGGCTCAAGCTTTAACAGGAGCGTTGGCAAGGCTGTTGAAGGGAAGGAAATTCCACTGTGGGCAACTCAGAATCCATATTAGGAAACACCTGTTCAAAAGAGAACTCAGCTTTCTCTTAATGTTGGAGGTCCTGGGACACAGCTTTAGGCTTCTAGCATTCCTGTGAAGAGATATATTTAAAGCTGAATCCCAGGGGCACCTGGTTGGCTCAGTCAGTACTGCATGCAACTTTTGATCTGGGGATTGCCCGTTCAAGTCCTGTGTTGGGTATAGAGATAACTTAAAAATAAAATCTTTAAAAAAAAAGCTGAATCCCCTCTTAGGGTCTCTGATGAGATGCCTTAAACGTTTGCGGGCACCTGACTTTTACCTGATGGGCCAGCTGATCCCCCTCACTCTCTAAGGACTGTAGGAGAGGAGGCTGAAAATGAACCAATCTCCAGGGAAGGGAAACAATTCAATATCCAAGCTCCATCTCATATATGCAGGACTGGCTACGTAGTTGAGAAGCCTGGTGGGTAAGTGCCGAGTCCCTTGTTCAAAAGGATTATTAAGAGTTGCAAGATTGTGGCAACAGAGCATTAAATCAAGCATGGAGTCCTTCTTAAGTGCAAGTCCCTTTATGACCACACAGATTGCAAGCCCATGAAATGAGCCTTGCATATGTGTTCTTAGACTCTTACTGTTGCTGAGCAAAGAAAACTGAACAGGTCTGGTACAAACGATTGTTATTGTACTGTAGGGTCGTTGAATAGAACTTTCTGCTATGATGGAAATGGTCTCTATCTATCCGGCCTAATACATAGCCATTGACTACCCATGACTATTGAGCACTTAAAATGTGGCCAACGCGACTTGAAGTTCAAGTAGTTCTACTTGTACTTTAAAGAATTGTACTTTAACTTTATTTAATTTTACTTAACATAAATTTAAATAGCTACATGCAGGTGTGGCTAATGGCTGCCATATTGGACATAGAAGTTTAATGAATCTACCAACCCCTACACAATAAAGAAAACAGTTCCATATAGAAAGAATTCATAACAACTTGTAACAGTGAAAAACAAACAATGCCATTGAGCAACTACAACAGCTAACTTTGCATGGTATCGCAGTGGAAGGTGGGCAGCATAGCTTCAAAACTTCTAAACAGAACAAGAAATTTCTTTAAGATCCAGAACTGTGAAACTTGGAGCAGATCCCTGCCTCCAAAATTTCCCAAGGAGAGAGTTTCCATGGCAACGGAGGATCCATCCAAATGTAATTACAAGTGAGTAACTAGGGTAGCTATATTGTTCAGTTCTAGTACATTTTACCTTTAATTATATTTTTCTAAGCCACTGATGTGCTAAAATGTCAGACGGTATTTGTTCAGGACCAAGGCTGATAAGTCATTGTGGGAAGAAAGAAAAGAGGACATAGTCATCTTGGAGGAGCATTAGGAATTCTGCAGATGACAATAAAACAAGAAGAAAAGATGTATTCTTTCGCTACTCTTTGGAGTTCCTTCCAGGAGTGATGAGAAGGCTGGCCGCTCTGTTAGGGTTTCCCACTTTTTAGTATGTCATTTCGCATCAAGCACTCGTACCAGGCCTTATCATCCAAAGCCCCACCCTTGAATCCCCAGAAGCATCTGCCCTGGTTCCCCAGCCAGTTTCTAGCACTCCAGCCAATCCTGCCTATGGGATGGGGACCTCTTTCTTACCTCCCCCCAGACCATGACATGGCAGCTTCAGGAGACACAGACAGAGAAGTCCTGACAGACACCAGGACAAATATTAATTACTGGTCCTGGTTTAAAGTTAATGACGAGAAATCGGTTTTGTTGCCCATGATATTTGCGACAACAACAACAACAAAAGTTTGTCATTTAACACAATTATACAATGAAATACTAGCTGTATGAGTGAATGAAAGGAGTGTAGAAGATTTTTAGTTTGTTTTGTTTTAGTTGTAAATCACATGTCCCTGAGTGGTGAATGAGAACTCCCGGATATGCTAAAGTGAACTAATTTATTACTAGAAAAAACAACCAGAGCAACCACCGGCCCAAAATCGTTCTCAAAAGAAAATACTGTTAATGACTTAAATGGCAATTGTCTGGATTTAGGATATGGAGCAAATCCAGCTGTGTGGGTCCATGGAAGATCCTGGTGGTGATGTAGGAAAGACATTAGGGTTCAAAGCCATTGGGCCAAGAGAGAATTCCTGAGATGTCTTTGGTGCAAAAAGGTGACTTTATTAAAGCACGGGGACAAGACCCATGGGCAGGAAGAGCTGCAACGGGGTCATGAGGAGTGGCCCGTTATATACTATATACTTTCAAGTCGGGAAGGGGTTGGGAATAGTGTAAGCCTTCCAGGTATTTTGGAAACAAGGTTTCCAGGATCCTGAGGGGGCTAGCTGTTGTTAGGAAAGGTCATTTATTACTGTTTAGTAGAAACCCAGTCATGAGACCCTTCAGATGTATATCGGGGGGTCGTATGCTTGGGGATGATGGCCAACATGTATCTTGGGGGGTTTAGAGATAAAGGAAGTTTCCAAAGGAATTCTTATACATTAGAGTAGACTTACAGGATCCTGGGCGGGGGGTGGGGGGGGGTTGGTGTTGTGGGGGTGGGGGGGGTGCGGGCTCAGGCTAGGATTGCCTTTTGCCCTTAGCAAAGTATTAACGTCCAGGCAATTGAGTCCCTAGAGGAAGGTCACTCTGCCTGTTTCAAGGACTTGTCAACGGGCTGTAGGTTGTAAGGACGTTTAATAATTTTTCTTCTGCCTTTGTTTCCCACATCAGTGGCAAATGAGACAAAAGGAAGTGGGGGAGGGAAGAAGGGAAGGAGGGAGGGAAGGGAGGGAGGAAGGATAATGAAATTTTGAGTTGGTTTAAGAGGACAATTGATGTCTATCTTAAATCTTTCATTGGGGTTCACAGGGTAAACTCCATAATTCCGTATTTGCTCTCTCTTTTACCACTGGGCAGCAGTACCCCGGGCCCTATTTAGTTTGTACTGGTCAGCCATAAGGGTGGCGAAAGTTGAACAATTTGAGCAGCGAGTGTTATGAGCATCACTTACGTTAAAGGAAAAGCCCCGACCCAATTCAGTGATTCTCAGCAGGAAAGGGGTAGAGTACAATCTGCAATGGAAGGAGATTTCTGAATTTCCAGATCAGGGGAAAGACCAGTTTTTTCTACACATACCCACACATAGATTTTGATGCATTCCCTTGGGGGTGGAGCCCCATATTCCCCCCCTTTTTTTTTTTTTGAGACTTCCTATATGCAATCAATTTTTGCTAATGGGACCACATTGTACCTGTGAAGAACAAGGAGTCAGGGAAGATGTTGAGGCATTGTTTCCATTCTTTACTTCTTAAAAATGTCTCTCTAGTCTCCTTAAATGTAGAACAGCACCTCATCCTCACTCTACTATTTTTGTCTTTTGAGACAAATGTTTTTGAAACATCCAAACCTATTCTTGTGGAATGTCTCACAATGTGGGTTTGTCTGATTGCTTTCCCATGATTAGGTTCAGGATGTTTGTGGCAAGAACACCATGCAGGTGACATGGGGTGCTTTTGTTGCCTCACAGCAAGGGCCCATGAGGGGTTTCATCCCACTGTGGGGGGTGCGAAGTTTGATCTCTTGGTTCAGTTCGTGTCAGCTAGATCTTTCCATTGAAAAGCTCTTTCTCTTAACAGTGAAGAAGTGCTTTGTGGATTAATACATTGAGATCATGTGAAAGTCCCATTTCCCTATAACATTTTTACCCAATGGTCTTAGCATTGTTGGTCCTTGCCTGATTCCACTTTTATGTGAAAAATTGCAAAATGATGACTTCTTAATTCTGTCTTTCTATATTTACTAACTAGATCCTTCTATTAAAAAAATGGCTACTCCCCCTCATTTTTAGTGACATTTTAGTATATCACTATGGATTCTTGGATTCAGTTTTTTTGACCTCTTTTTTGTTGGATATAATACCACTTGTCTTAGATATACTTACCAATCTAGTGACCTGAGAAACACTAGTCCTGTGAAATGTTCTGAGGAAAAAAAGCATTGTGTGGTCAAATAATTTAGAGACAGAATGAATCTCACATCTCTCTTGAAGTTATATAATGTAGATTAGGATGTTGAAGACTCCAAGGAGTTCTATCGTAGAAAACCTGCTTAACTTTGTTTAACCAGGTGTTTCTCAAACTTATTTGATCGTTAAATTCTTTTTCCTATCTAACACAAACTTGGTAAAATACAGTTGGGGGTACACTGGCCAAGAACCAAAACTGCCAATTAAATGTTGCCATATTTCATCAGGAATATGAAACGAAGACTAATTAATGATGGCAGCTCCATCTTTATTCAGCAAACTGTGTGACTAAAGCAATTATTCTAGGGACACCTGGATGGTGTCCGACTCTTGATCTCAGCTCAGGTCTTGATCTCAGGGTCATGAGTTCGAGCCCCATGTTGGGTTCCACCCTGGGTGTGGAGCCTATTTAAAAAGAAAAAGTAATTATTCTACAATGATTCTATGCATAAGGTCAACTTAGCGTACCATTGAGGAAACTGAGGTCAAGAACAACCCCAAAGTAAAGAAAGATGTCTCCAAAAGAATAAAAATAACTATAAAAGAAAGGATTGGTATATTGACTTCATTCAAATTAAGGATTTCTGTCAAGAGACTCCAACAAGAGTGTAAAAGGCAAGCTTCAGACAAGGATGATATATCTGCAAATACACATCCAGGAAATATAAAGAACTACAAATATACAAGGAAAAGACAAACAGCACATTTAAATGATGGGCAAAAGACCTGAACAAGTACTTCACAGAAAATGATAACCAATGGCCAATAAGCGTATGAATATTATCAGCCTTTGAGAAAAGCAAAGTGAAGGCCACAATGACATACCACTACACACCCACCGGAATGACTCAAATGAAAAACACTGACAGCAATAGGTATGTGTGTGGGTGTGTGGAGTTGGTAGATGTTGTGAGGCACCGCCTCGTTCTCCTTTCAATAAGGCGATTGTTGCCCCAGCTGCTGACATGGCTGAAGGCCTCCATCTCCAGTCCTTCAGAGACTGTCTAGGCTGCATCTCCCCCAAGGTCACTGTCTGGTGGATGGAGGGCATAAACGATTAGCCAACTTGACCCAACCTGGGATAATTCTGAGGGGCCATTCTAATTCCCCACCCTTCTCCCAGGTTGTTGTTAGCCCTGCATGGCAGCTCAGCCTCTTTGTCCAATCTTACTTTCTCCCACAGAAGTGAGAGATCCCAACGGCACTTCGTAATAAAGACCCTGCACCCTAAGCTCTGTCGCAGAACCTGCATCCCAGGGAGCCCATCTTGTGACATGTGCAACTGAAGTTGTCACCCATTGCTTATTAATGTGTCAACTGGTACAACTACTTGAGAAAACTGTCTACCCAAGCCAAATAACAAGCCTGTCTGGGATCCAGGAGTTCCACTCCTAGATATTACCTGGGAGAAATAAGCACTGTGCCTGTCCACCAAAATTACATATAAGAATGTTCGTAGCAGCTTTATTCATTACAGACCCAAACTAGGAAAAAATCCCAATGTCCATTAACTGCAGATTGTATCAATAAAGTGTGTTCATAAACAAGAACATTATACAATGGTAAGAAAGGACAGACTACCGCTACATGAACAGCAAGATTGACTCTCACAGACACAATGCTGAGCAAAAGAATCTAGACACAGAAGAATACGTACTGTATGATTTAATTTATATCAAGTTCAAGAAGGCAAAAATAGCCAAAGGTGAAAGAAGTCAGAACAGTATTTACCTCTGGGCTGTAGGTATTGACTGAGAGGAGCACAAAGCAGCCCTCTGGAGTGACAGAAATGTTCTATATCTTGATGTGGTTGGTGGTTACATATGTAAAAGTCCGTGGAGGTAAATGCACAAGTTTGGGGCATTTTACTGTAGGTGGGTTATGGGTCAGTTAAAAAACAAACACACCTCAAACTATAGTAAATTCTTTATTAGCCAGTTGCAGAAACTGTTTTGTAGACTATTTGGTTTGGTTAAGGTCCCATGGTGACCTGTGATGTCATCTCCTGGAAACAGTGAGGGTGGGAGTGGGGCTGATAATGAAGTAGTCCTGATTAGTGCATTGCCTAGCTCCTCTGCAGCAGAAAAAAAACAAACTTTGGGGCTTGTGGTCTAGTGGGGGAAGAGAGGGACCCCCCCCACCCAGGTCTCATGCTCCTGATTTAATCAGAACAGTTCCTCCCACTCAGATATCTACCACCAGATCTTATCAGCTGCTTTTTAATTACCAAGGCTCTCTGAGAGAGAATCTCTGTAGGGAAGAAAATAATCTCATTTCATGGGCCTGTTAGGATAGTCCATAAACCAAACCAGTTAATCTGCAACTGGGTAAATGCAATGAACTGACAGTTAAATCAACTGTCACCAGAGACTTAACCTGCTTTGTTACTGACAATTATGAACCAAATTTACAAAGAAAAAAAAAAAGAAATCAGATATTTACAATTCTTAAAATTAATTTTATTAATTTGTCTGGTCAGTCTTGAGTAAGAGAGGTTAAAGGTAACAAGTTAAAACTCAACCCTTGGGGGTGCCTGGGTGGCTCAGTCGTTAAGCGTCTGCCTTGGGCTCAGGTCATGGTCCTGGAGTCCTGGGATCGAGCCCCACATCGGGCTCCCTGCTCGGCGGGAAGCCTGCTTCTCCCTCTCCCACTCCCCCTGCTTGTGTTCCCTCTCTCGCTGTGTCTCTCTCTGTCGAATAAATAAAATCTTAAAAAAATAAAAATAAAAAAAAATAAAACTCAACCCTCCCATCCCCTCACTGCAAATAGCAGAATTGCTTCTAAAGTCCACCAATGGAAGACTACTCTGTTGAAATGCTAGTTTATCACTTAATGAAGGCCAATCAATTTCCTTTGAAAACTGTTCTGGTATGGTACACTTGGGAAATGTATTTGGGAATTGATTTGGGAATAAAATTTGGGAAATATCCCAAATGGGTATTTGGGAAATTATTTTACTTGAATCGGGAAAGCTAAATTTAACTCATCCCTATGTAATATTCCATACTTAAACATAATTGGCTTCTGCCCTTCCAGTTAGCATTATAGTTGATAAGGACTTCCTATATGTCTGTGGTGCACTGGACATTTTTTCTAGATATAGAGGTATACATGATGGTAGGGGAGGAATTGAAATCAAGATGAATGGAAAAAAAGAGCACACACTGAAATCCTTAGGATTGTGGGACCTAATTCTCTAAGTAGGGCAGTAATATGTAATAAAATTCATAATACTATGCGGTAGGTGGCCTTCTAAGGTGGCACCCAATGATCCTTGCCTCCTGATATTCACACCTGTGTTAGTCATAGTTCTCCAAAGAAACAGACCAATAGGATGTATGTATGTATGTGTGTGTGTATGTGTGTATGTATGTATGTATGTATCACCTATTTATATAGAAATCGATTACATGGAATTGGTTCATGAGATTATGGGGACTGGTAAGTCCCAAGACCTGCAGTTGAGTCAGCAAGCTGGAGACCCAGCAGAGCCAATCAAGAATGCAGCGCCAGTCTGAATTTGAAGCCCGAGAACCAAGAGAGCCAATGGTATGATCCCAGTCTGTAGGCTGGCAGACTCAAGGCCTAGGAAGAGCCAATGTTTCAGTTTGAGTTTAAATGCAGGAAAAAGTCAATATTCTAGTGCAAAGGCTGTTAGGCAGGAAGAATTCACTTTTATTTGGAGGAAGGTCAGCTTTTTTGTACTCTTCAGGTCTTCAGTGGATTGGAAGAAGCCCACCCCCATTAGGGAGGACAATCTTGCTTTACTCAGTGTACCAACTTAAATGTTAATCTCATCCAAAGACGCCCTCACAGAAATACCCAGAATGTTTGGCCAAATATCTGGGCACCCCATGGCCCAGTCTCTGTGACACATAAAATATCTGGGCACCCCATGGCCCAGTCATTGTGACACATAAAATTAACCATCCTGAGACTCTTTTTTTTTTTTTTTTAAGATTTTATTTATTTATTTGACAGAGAGAGAGACAGCAAGAGAGAGAACACAAACAGGGCAAGTGGGTGAGGGAGAAGCAGGCTTCCCGCAGAGCAGGGAGCCTGTTGCAGGGCTTCATCCCAGGACCCAGGGATCATGACCTGAGCCGAAGGCAGACGCTTAACGACTGAGCCACCCAGGGGCCTCAACCATCCTGAGACTCTTGTGTGATGTCCTTTTCTTGAGTGTGGGCTGAACACAATGTCTTGCTTTTAACTAAGCGAGTAGGGCAAAAGTGGTGAGGTATACCTTCTGAGATAAACACACAAGACTCTGTGTGATTCTGTTTTGCTCATACGCCTCTCTTGCTCTAACCTGCTGGTTAAGAGAAGGCCAGCCGCCATGTTGTAAGCTGACCAATGGCGAGGCCCATATGGGCAGCCTCCGCTGACGCCAATGAGGAAGTAAGGGCCTCATGGTAATGTCCCTACAGAAACTGAACCCTGCCAACAACCACTGAAGGATCTTAGTGGTTGATCTACCTTGAGTGAAACCTTCAGATGACTGAATGCCCAGCCCACAGCTTGATTGCAGGCTTGTGAGTGACCAGAGCCATGCCTAGACTCCCACCCCACAGAAACTGTGAGATAATAAATGTTTGTTGTTGTAAGCCGCTAAGTTTTGGGGTCATTTGTCACACAGTGATAGGTAATTGATACAGAGTGTAAATGAACTGAAAGGTAGTGAATAATGAAGCCAATGAAATAAATTGAGGGAAAACATATTCAAACTCTACTTACAAGAAAGGTGTCATTGGGCTCTGGTGGAGAAAAAGCTGCCCCCTAACGTGTGTTGGTTTTCACCTCCATCTCTGTTCTACTCTCAAAAGAAGGACGGCTGCTGGAGGCCAGTCAGATCAAGCTCCCTTTAGCCGTGTAGCAGGCTGCCCAGATGGCGCCTCCAGGATAAAGGCCAGGGCCTCCCTGCTCTTCCCTCTTCTCCCCTGTGAAGTGAAATGAGTCTGGAGGCAGCTCCCCCTGGGGTGTCATCCTCCTGCGAGCACGGGAGCACCGTGCTAGGTGCGGGACCAAACTCGCTTTTCCCCTTTCGGTTCTTCTCGCTGGCAGAGGTGTTCTCGCCATTTCATTGCAGAGGCAAGATTCAGGATTTGGATTCAGGCTTCAAGATAGATGTAGACAGAGGCCTTTGGTCTGCTTCTCCTTCTAGGCTCCTCTAGCAGACCTGAGTCTGTTGGGGTCCACGCAGTGTACCAGAGTTCTGCACTTAGGCTTTAAAAGGAAGGCTCCAGCAAGTAATTGCCATTCCCTCACCCTGGTGTTTTAGGGTGGGTGCGTGTGCACGCATACATGTGTGCATTTGTGTGCATGTGCCATCGTGTGAGGGTGGTTTCACACGAGCTTATGCCTCCCTCAGGGATGACGTGGTGAGGACTGCAGAGAGGATTCAGGGATTCCTGGATATTTTGGACAGTGTTCTCTCAATGACACCCCTAACTCATCATTTCCTGAGATGGGCCAAGGTCAAGGACACAGATGAGTCAGCATTTTTCAATGTACTATCTGAAATACAGCTCCCTCTGCCCCTCTCAGCTTTGCTGGTGTCCCCAAACTAGCACAGTGTGCCCCCCAATGCCCACCATCGAGGATCCAGCCCCTTGCAGATCCTATTGTTAGCCTGAGTGCTTCCTTAGGAAGTAGACACGCTGTCTAACAGCCGAGCCCTGGAGCCCTGCCTACTGTCACCCGCCCTCATCCATCACACAGACTCCTCAAAGTTCCCAGGAGGGAGTAATTCGGGCTGGTCCCTGAGGCCTTGGGAAAAAAGGAACCAGCTATGGACTCTGTGGGCTGTGCCCAGGACTTTGGCGTGGCCTGGGTTACCGGAGTTCCGGTATATAAAAGTACGGAAATAAATTATTTCTTGCCAGGGAGCTAATTTGTATCTGCCTTGGTGGAAAGGGAAAAGCCAGAAGACAAGACTGGTATAGTAGACTGAATGTTAGTGTCCCTGCAAAATCATATGTTGAAACCTAATCCCCGAAGATATAGTATTAGGAGGTGAGGCCTTCCGGAGGGGATGAGGGCATGATGGTGGAGCCCTCATGAATGGGATTAGTGCCCTTAGGAAAGAGACCTCAGAGAGCCACCTTCTCCCTTCTGCCTTGGGAGGCCACAGTGAGGAATCAGCAGTCAGCCGGAAGTCGGCCCTCGCCAGACACCCAACCTACCCATCTCAATCTTGGATTCCCCAGCCTCCGGAACTGGGAGGAATGAACGTTTGTTATACTAGCACCCAGTTTATGACATTTTGTTATAGCAGCCTGAATGGGGTAAGACATTTCCGACGTCTTGGATATCGGGGATTAGATGTCAATGCCTGTCTGTGTATTGCTGCACCATGCCTGATGTAAGAGTAACCCCTGATGAATAATGGCTGAGTGACCTGGGCACCTGGGTGGCTCAGTCAGTTAAGTGTCTGCCTTCGGCTCAGGTCATGATTCCAGGGTCCTGGGATCAAGCCCTGCATCGGGCTCCCTGCTCGGTGGGAAGTCTGCTTCTCCCTCTGCCCCTTCCCCTGTTCGTTCTCTCGCAAATAAATAAATAAAATCTTAAAAAAAAATAGCTGAGTGAACCTGAAATGAGTGGACACCATTCAAGAGAAGGAATTAACAGTGCAGAAAAAAAGGATCTAAAGTTAGAACTTGGGTCTGCACCTCAGCTCTGCCACTTTATTAGCATAACCTTGGGTGATTCATTTTTAGTACTTAGAGCCAGTTTCTCAAAGTAACGTGGAGTCATTTATCCCTCTACGTGTGTGTGTGTGTGTGTGTGTGTGTGTGTGTGCGTGCACATGTACATATGCATGGAAAGACATTTACACCAAGTGTCAATGTGGTTGTTTTGGAGATTTGGGAATTGGGTGGCTTTTCCCTTTCTTCTTTGTATTTTTTACTAATATCTGATTTTTTAAAGATAAAAATGTAAACCATACCCTAAACACTGTCCATGTAAACTTGCAATCATATGATAAAACAATGAAACCTTTCATACTTTGGAGTCTTTGAAGTGGAAAGATTTTGTAAAAAAAAAAATTCCCATAAACCAAACCAAATCATTCCTTCAGTTTTCTTTCTTCCTAATTTGTGTGTAACTAAATAGATCTTTGTACTTAATCTTTCAAGCACATAGTCTTCTGCGTGCTTTTTCTTTACTAGTAAGTCTTGGAGGAATCTGTAGACAGTAACATGAAGACGACTATTCTAAGAAAATATCAAAAGAAGTAACACATCACCTGACCTGGAAGAGCAGCAATTCTTTCAAAAACCTAATACTACAGGGGCGCCTGGGTGGCTCAGTCGTTAAGCGTCTGCCTTCGGCTCAGGTCGTGGTCCCAGGGTCCTGGGATCGAGCCCTGCATCGGGCTCCCTGCTCGGCGGGAAGCCTGCTTCTCCCTCTCCCACTCCCCCTGCTTGTGTTCCCTCCCTCGCTGAGTCTCTCTCTGTCAAATAAATAAATAAAATCTTAAAAAAAAAAAAACCTAATACTGCAAAGGAAAAACAAACAAACAAACACCAAAACCAGGAAAAAAGTTAAGATTAAACAATGTGAAACTAGTTTATCTATTTAACAAATGAAGTGTCCCTATGTTTTATTAGTTTTTTGTTGTTTTTTTTTCTGAGATACAGCACGTGTGGCACATACGGGGGGAGGGGCGTGGAGGGAAGGGCGGAGAGAGAGAGGGAGAGAGAATTGTAAGCAGGCTGCACACTCAGAACGGAGTCTGACATGGGCCTTGATCTCCCCACCCTGAGATCATGACCTGAGCTGAAATCGAGTCGGATGCTTAAGTGAGTGAGCCACCCAGGAGCCCCTGTTTTATTAGTATTTACATGTAACCTATATTTTGAAAATTAGGAAATAAGTTAGCAGTTTTAGGGAGTTTGTGACCATTTTCTCTGCTTCGCAGGTCCTGCGGGATCAAATGGGTTCCAAACTGGGTGGCGCTTTACTCCTCCAGCTACCTATATTTCCATTCACGGACCTCCAACAATCAGTAAAAGGCCACTTTCTCCCAAGTACTTGCTCAAAATACCGCTTTTCGGCCATAAAGAAATTCTCCCAATTGAAATTAGAATTCAGTAGGTTTAAATACTTCACAAATGCTTCAAATGAGATTATGAAGCTAACCAGCAGATATTTATTACACTGAAGTTTAGGCACATTTTCCTTTAAATATGTGAGATTCTATCTACAGTGCCTCTGTTATATTCATTCAAATTATTCTTATATTCTAAAACAATGAAGCCTCTAAACCGGTGGAATGTTGCCAGAGAATTTCAACAGAGTTTGAAGGCAACATAACCAAAAGGCATAGTTTAAATTGGCTTAGGGAATGAATGGGCTCCTTATCAGAGCAGCTGAAGGCTGTACATAATTAACAGCATCTGTCAACATTCACAGGGCCCCATATAGAACAGGCAGGCCCTGCAGCCCTGCAGATCAGCAACCTCCAGCTTCTAGCACCTTAAAATCCACCAGACCTCAACAAAAAGACAGCCCCAACCCATCACTAGAAGGACACTGATACATTTTAGTGATACGAGCAGGACCGCAGAGCAACCGCTAATTAATGTTAATTATCTAGAACAATTCTGTTCACATTAGCACTGAGACTTCAAATTAGCTATCATAAAAAAATATGAAATACTATTTACAGAGAGATGGTTATATTTATAATTACTGATTTTAAAGTCTCTCGTGTTATTATTTTTAAGGGGTATGAACATGGTCGATTAACCTTTTTATCTGATGCATTGTCGATTTAATTCAGCTTGAATATTTCTGTATCGAGTGTATTAAACTTGTTCTATGGCAATTTTTAGTTGTTTTCCTACATTTTGAACACATTTCCCTCACGAACATGTACAAAACCACACCGAACCAAACAAATCCAGAGGAAGTTTCATTAAATAAATTTATTTGTTAAAATAATTTAACTCCAAATACAACTGTTGAATTTGCATTGAGTTATAACTACAATTCATGTTTTAATTGAAATGTCAAGGTTTAACAACTGACATTGTTACAAAACAATAAACTGTTGTTCAATTTTAAATGGTCAGTTGTATTAGAGCTCAACAATTAACTGTGAACTATATCTCTGGGAAACCCCAAATCAATAATGATAAGTCTGTTTCCAAAACCCACTGCAGTCATTCTTGAAACCCTGATCAAGATTTAATAGATGCACAATGACACGTTAATTAAAAAAAATAAAATAAAAAGACCCCCATAGTCTTTAACATTTGATTGGCCAAGGAGACAAGTAAAGCTTACCAGTGTGAACACAAGACTAGTGAGAAGAACAACAACTGAAAAACAAAACAAACCAACCAAAAAACCAATGGCAACAAACAAAATACGTACTTTTCACATTCAGACATACGCAGACAACATTCCCCCTGGAAAACTCCTGAAAACAAACAGCAGACATCCTTAGGCAACATTTCCTTATAAAGAAAAAGCAAATATCAGTAGTTTTACCACAGAAGTGATGGCAACTCTAAGCGCTTAGTCAAAAGTTCAGTTCTAATTCTTACAAACCAAAGGAGAAAATCGTCGAAGCACCTTTCAATAGTTTAAGGAAGATTTTATGTAATGCTTTTGATCAGATGCTGGCTTGGTTGGTGTAAATTGAACAAAACGAAAGGCATCAGTTACCATCACTATCACAGCTTAAAAACAACCCTGCCCTCCCCCCCAAAAAAGCTGCAACAAAAAAGAAAAAAAAAAAAAACTTCTAAAAAAACACCGCCTTTGTTGAAAGTAAAATGAGGCAAAATGAAAACAAAAGAAAAGCTTATCACAAACAGCTAAAGAAAAAGTGGGTCTTTGGATCAAACCATAACATCTTTTAAGGCATGTTAGAAAAACTTTCACTTAACTAGTTGCTAGTCTGATCAGGGCATAAAACCAACAGCGACGCAAGGTCGCCGCCTTTTCTCTTGTAGCCACTGTGACGTCGTGTCATTCCATCCTGTTCTTCAGCTTGTTAGTAACATCTCCACAAACCCATTCATTCAAACCCAGTTATATTCCTACCAGATGAAACACCAACAGGAAGGGCACAAGAGGGTGCCCATGTTTCTGGGGATCTCTGATGCTTTATCACTAATCACGGAGGGAGATGTGGCAACACTGATCAGGCAGCCAGATCGGTTCTCGGCAACGTCTGTACAGTAAAAGCCCGCCTTCTTGTCTGACACAAACACTTCCCAACGAAAATCCGAATGGGCAGATAATAATCTTTTCCACCTTACGTTTTTGCCATACCTTTCCTATTATTTAACTTCTTTTTCTGGTCTGCATAGCAATCCATAACGTAAAACTTGGAGTCTTTACAGATGTTTTTAATATGTAATCTTAGTTGTCATAAATTGCTGTTAAATATGGAATTCTAAAAAAACAAAAACAATCATTCTGAGAAGTTAGAGGCTTCAAATCTCAGCCGATTCACTAGCAAATAGCAAATATTTCTATTTCTGTAGACAAATCATACTTCTTGAATCTCTGATTTCTCTAAATGTTTTCAGTTGAATCAACTGCGACATACCGAAACTGGTTTCAAGAAAACGGGTTAGAACTTTCTGTCCTGTAAACAAGGTGCTTCCCAATTGGGGTTTGTAAGAAAAAAATATGTTGAAGAATGCAAATATTCACAATTCAAAGATTTTTCACAATCACGACCTGTACCCACATATCTGTTTTCTCATCTGTGAAAAGTACTAGCCACCTTTTTGCTAACCTCTAAGCTCAATGCCAGTTTACTAAACATTTGGGGGCCAGCAATGATTTCCATAACGTGTAAAAAAAGCCCACGCAAATAATTTAAAAGAAAAAAAATGCTTTTTGATACACGATATTCTGCAGTACGGATTCTCAGTATAGGCAATTATCTCTGACTTGTGCCAAATTCTTAGGAACAGTTAACACACATGCACACACAAACACACACTCTTCTCTCAGGTACACACGTAAGACCAGAGGTTACTTGCACAAGTGTGTGAAGCCAACAAAGTGTGAGGCAAGTACGCAAATCGCAGGCTCAGTGATAGTGCAGTTCTGAAGGCCAGATTTATCTCCAGAGGATTAGCTCAAGATACTCTCTTCAGCATTTATAACTCTGAAGTTCGTTGAAAACCCTTCTACGCTTGATTGTAAAAACTTATGAATAGGTTTTTTCCTGTGCCATTAGTCATGCAAATGATAAATACTTCACGGCTATGAAAACCAAAAATGTCAGAGCTTGAGCACCTTTTCAAAACAAAATATTCACTCTAGCTTTGCCACTTCAGTAATCAGGGCAAAATTGTTATAAGAAAATCTTTATATAATTCCCCAGGAAAATTAAAGATAAAAGGTTTTGTGGGGGTTTTTTTTGTCCCTTGCCTTCCACTCTATAATTTATGTTCTACTTTTAAGCCCAAATTATTTCACATGGTTATTCAATTTTTAGATGCCTGCAATTAAGCTCGCTATAGCAAACTTGATTTCGAAAGCAGGTTAGCCAAGAATCACACCTCAACCATAGCCCTTAAAGGCAAGAAGGAATTTGCTGCTTTAACGAACATAAAAATGCAAGATATCTGTACTGTCCTGTGAGGTTTCTGCAAATGGGAACATGTGGATGCGGCATGGCTTCATTTTCCTTACACGATGGTACTAGTTAATCTACCAGAACGCGTCTTGTGAGTAAGGCTAGGCAATCTTCCCATTACAGTTGCTTCCTTCTTGTTCAGTAAAGTAATTAAGACCATCCCTGCTTTGTTAACAGAGGGTGGGCTTGGGGTTTTAATGTGGATCAAACCCTTGTGAGAGCCTCCATCTTCTGTGGCAAAGCAGGTGATTTTAACACACTCTAAAGCCAGACTGTATTCCTACCACAACCTGTTCTGACTTCTGCTCTATCAAGGTCTGATGCACGAGTTAGTTGCGTGTCACAGACTGGGATAACATCTACAATTAAGCATCAATTTTGAGAAACAGGAATACGTCAGCTGAGGGAAGATTCGCTCCCTGTAATGCTGTCGGCAGGTCAGTTGTTATTATCTTACTTGACAGGATACATTGGTTAGAAGCACTATCTCAAGTCCTGAAATTCAGTACTCTCCTAGGAAAATATTTCTCCTTTACTTATTTATTTTTTTAAAGAAGACAAAATACTTTAACTGTAAGTGGTCATAGGGATTCTTCTGGATTCTCTCTCATGGTTATTTTTAATTTATACAGTAGGTGCTTCTGTCAACCCAGCGACAAGGCCATCATAGCTTTTGGAGGAGATCACCCTGTAGATCGACTGGCTATGCCTTCAAGTTGCAGGTGCACAGAGGAGACCGAGGCCCGTGGTGGAAACTGGAGTTACTGAACCCAAATGTTACTCAGAGATAGCAACTGACAATCACTGCTCAATGCTGAATAAGGGCTGCTACTTCACTGTGGATTCACACCACACAGCCTGCAAGCTCCGCAGTCGGGCGGACGAGGTGTGTGTCGCCTACGGTAGTGGGCGGGTCCTGTCCAGGACAGCCGTACTTGAATGCTATTGTATGTTACATGCAGAACAGCACGGGTCATCTTTGTCGGGCTGCGCGGCATAGTTCATCTGCCTCACGATTTCCGCAAACAGTTCGTCCACCATTGTTTTGCTCTTAGCGGAAGTCTCCATAAAGGGGCAGCCCCACTCTTCCGCAAGGGCTCTGCCTTCATTGGAGGACACTTCTCTCTCACTTTCCAGGTCCACTTTGTTCCCAACCAAGATGACTGGCACTTTCTCATACCTACAAGAGAGTAAACGACACACATGAATTGCAGAAGTTAGCACAAAGTTCAATGGCTAAAACGCATTTTTCTTCTTTTGTCCTTCTATTCTACTCCGAATATTCTCTTCAGTTGCGTGAGAAATTATTTGCTCCACTTGACATGACGCCTACCTGAGGGCATTTAGAAGCTGCTCTCACAGTGGATCGTAAATGGGTTTTTTGAAAATGAGGTTAATTCATCCATTATACATCTTTGAAAATCAATTTACTTTTCCAGATATATTTGGAAAATTATTCTCAGAATCTCAGAATAAGTCTTGTTAGGTGGATTAATTTAAATTTTTTTCATTTTAAGAGATGCTTACTCAAAGTATCAGTTGATGAGGTAATAGCTCTACTGAAAAAAACAATCAATTTGTAATTGTCAGCATTTTTACTCTGTTCCATAAATACACACACTGGTCATGTGCGAACAGCTCCCGAATATGAAAAAGGATAGGAGAGATCCTTAGGAGGGAAACTGTCAAATAGAACTACACTCTATCCCTTTACAAAACTGTTCTAGATTGGCCAGTTGAAAGACAATCATGGTTCTTTTCAGCCTGGCATGGATTAAACCTTTCGATCATTAGCTTTATTTGACGCTGTCTCTCCTTTTCCTTCCTGAACAGAACAGGTGTGTCATAGTGTCCTTCCTCCCTGTCAGACGCTGAAACCTAAGGCCCACTGGGATTGTATCGGGGGCCTCTGGGAGGTGATTAGGTCATGAATGGGACTGGTGCCATTTTGTATATAGAGGAGATAGGAGAGTACTCCCTCGCCCCTCCCGCTATGTGAGGACACAACATAAAGATGAGTCTATGAACTAGGGAAGCGGGCCCTCATCAGACTTGGAATCTGCCAGAGGCTTGATCTCGGACTTCCAGCCTCCAGAACTGTGAGAAACGAATTCCTGTTGTTTAAGCCACACGGTCTTATGGTATTTTTGTTATGGAGCCAGACAGAATAACACCAGGTGACTGTGAGTTATGACATTAGGAAAAGGCTCGACTAATAAAGATAACAAATGATATGAAGGGAAGAAAGAAGAAAGGCCCTACATCATTTTGGTACCTAAAGATGAGTCTCTTTACGATGCTTACTCCCCATGTAAAACTACATGGTGTTACTCTGCACGTTTATTTACTACTTTTGTTGTAAGAAATGTTGCGCATATATTTTCATAAGGCTATCATTTTTACTCTAGACACCATTTGAAAAGCTTCTTGTGATTTCATAGTATAAATCAATGTGTGTGTGTGTGTTTGTACTGTCCCCTAAGCAGAGTGCCTCTCCAATTTATAAACAAAGCAAACTGCAAAATTGCACACAAGCAATAACAAATGTGACTGGACACAGCTCATCTGCCAGAAAACTGTCACGTGGTGGAGACCTCACCGGGGCGGGGCTCGTACAGAGTTTTCTATCATTCAGGAAACTGAGTGAGGGCCGATGGTTACGATTAGCGAGAATACTTCCACAATCTCATCATCCTGGTAAAACGGGGTTCTCCCCTCACTCTAACCTGTAAAGCAAACTATATTCTCGACAGAAGCTTGCTTTTTTCTTTCTCTGGCACTAGATCAAATGGAGAGCAGAGGGCACGCTCCAGGCAGCATGCCACGTGGCAATCTGAAACAAAAACAACTTAAAAATGTGTAGGGGTAACAATATCAATGGTCAGTCTAGAACTTGGGTATCATTTCTGCAGGAAATGGATTCAGACAACTCCAACTTCTATCAGTGACTTTGTATGAACTTACTGTACCTCAACTCTGCCTTACGCCTTCTGGCCTCGTCCTACTGAGGACCCTGAACACAGGACACGAGAGCCTTTCGTATCTTCCAGGACCCTTACCCACCACCAACTCTGTGTAGCCCGTGGCCTCGGGAAGGACAAAAGGCCGCAAGATGAAGGCGCATTACAGACACTGTGTATCAGGTGCTCTGCATGCAACCTGCTGTGCAGGGAAGCCTGGCAGGGGCTACCAGTGCCAGTCACATCGGGACGATGTCCCTTCCTTATGCGCCTCGCAAACATATAATGCACTTCATTTTTCTTATGAGAGTATATACGCCACGGCGTGTTTGAAAACACTTTGTTTGGCAGTGAGGTAACATAAACACTAATACAATTCAGTCACTGTATTGGTTGAATTTAATTAGGTTAAAAAATTAATTTCAATCTGTTCACAAGACTTAACGACAAGGACAGTGATAAGACACCGCTTTCTAGTAGGAGTTAAGCGAGACATATTTTAGAGAATATTTTTTAGTTTAAATACAGTAATATATCGTGTTTTACATGTGAAGAAATATTTCTTACACTCCTAAATAAAAACCACATATATGTGGGTTTTCAAAACTTGTAAAAATATCAAATCATTAACAGTTGTATGATACACTGTTTGAATCAAGAATCTGAATAAATGTCACCAAGAGAGTCTCAAAAGGGCAACCAGAACACCACGAACATAGGTCCGTATGTAACAGCATTTAATGACTGTCAAATGCAGATGACAATTTAGTTAGTTATCAGGGAGCCTGTCCATTCTATCGCTATTCGAATTGTCAGTGGTTTTTCAAAGACCAACACGCTAAAAATGCTAGAGAAATCCAGACTGATATCCTCAGAAGACTTTCAAAGACTGAATAAGGTCTTCAGGAAAAAAAAAAAAAAGGTATTATGTACATTTCAGAAGAGCAGACGGTGAGAAATTTTTGTCTCTTTCTGTTAACATTAAAATATGACACAGAAGAAAAGATTCTAAACTAGGATTTGGAGGCTCAGCTTCCAGCCCCGCCACGGAGACTGCGAGACTGAGCAAACCCTATTCACCTGTATTTCACTTCCTTGTCAGTAAAGGAAGGAGTAAGAGTGTCTGCTCCCACTCACCACATGGGGATGCTGTAAAGCTCACGAGATAACCCAGAAATCCCCGAGGACTCGATCAAAGCCGGGCGGCACTTCTCTCCCCTCCCCACTGCCTCTCCCGAGGGTCAGAAGCAAGAGATGCTGATGGAGGCGAGGAGCTCCTGAGGACAGACGGGCAGAACAGACTGACCCGGAGTCATGGAACGAAGGCAAAGGCAACGAAGCAAAGCCTTGTGTAGACGGAACAGAGGAGGGCCTGGGGAAACCTTCCTCCCTGCTGTAGCAAAACGGTGTCCTTAAAAGCCAGCAAACAATGCCAGACCAGGACTCCAGTCCCAGAACTGCTTCCAGCTAGTTCTGTGAATTTGGAAAATTAATCTCTTGGTTCTCCAGTGTCTTGAAGTATAACATGAGCTGGACTAGACCATTTCTAAGGCACTCTTATGCTAAAAATCAGAACATAGTGGGCCACTCCCATAATCATATCATTTACCGAGTGATTGCTGAGCGCTGATCTCAGCACAACGCCAACAGGCTGATGTCTACAAGGGATGTTAAAGTATAGAGCAGGACGAAGGCCAAAATGTAGGGGAAACCCCACATCTCGTGGGGACAAGACACCAAGCAGTAGAGGCTTCCAACTCTACCCGTGGAGCGGCTCCTGCCAGTGAGCTGGGACTCGGGACCTCAGCTGTGGGATGGCTCTAGCTGTGGGAATACGGAAGGCTCTACTGAAAGCAGCCTGCAGCAGCCTAAAGAATTAGCGATAAACAACCAAGGCGTCATATATTTATGCATCCACTTAACACATGATTATTTGATAAGAGCCTACCATGTGTCAGATGCTATTCAAGACACTTAAGATACATCGATGAACGCCAACAAAGATCTTTGCCCTCACAGTGATGACAATCTAGCAGAGGAGACAGACATCTGACAATAAACACGAGTAAATAATTACTGAAAGGGGTTAAGTGCACTGGAGAAAAGAAAATGTAGGTCTGGGCGGGGACTGGGGCACAGGTGCAATTTTAAATTAGATGATCAGGGTGGGCCTCGGGAAGGTGGTGTGTGAGCAAAGACACGACAGGAGTAGGGAGTTTGCCGAGTGGGTGCCCAGGAAAAAGCATTCCAGCAGGACCCGGAGCAGACAACGTGGAAGCCGGGAGCGGGGGGAACACATGCGGTGGTTCAGGGAATAGCCCACGGCCTTGTGGGGTCCATCTGTGTCACATGCCACAGCTGCCGTGGCCCGAAACCCTCTGGTGCAGGGAACTAGCTCACTGGAGGCTAAACAGAACTTGGGAATCTGGGTGGCAGAAGTGACCTCAGAAGACAAATGTGACAGTTATGACAGGGTCAACTCTCTTATTTAGGAAGCCTAGGCACTTGGATAGTAGGTGATGGCAGTTCCTTTTATGTTCTAGATCTGCTAATAGTTTTACCAGTTGCCTTCAAGTCCCCCCTAACTAACATCATCTGGGAGTGAAACTCACTGAAGATGCAAAATTCCAAAAAATATTCAGTTGACGTATTATTGTTAACCTGATCACAAGCAGGATACCCCCTTGTCCATATCTTAAACATCAGCTGGTTTCTCTTCAACTTTAGCGTATCTTCCTTGACATTTCCTTTAAGGGCATGACCAGGGGTTATGGTTACGTAGCTCAAATCAGTTTAGAGTCTGCAGACAAATGCATGTTTTATCAACATGCATTTTCATATTGCTTATCGTGTATTCACGAGCATGATTACATAATGTATTGATAAATAAAACTCATTCTTTTAAGTAGGTCTGCTTAATGCACTGAATGGAACATCAGCAATACAGGCTCCAGCATCACCCAAAGGGGGAATGTGGATAGGCTTCGCAGTGAGGCAGCTTTGTAGATAGTTCAAAACATGTGATGCTTTCCAATGATCTTTATGTTGTTTTCTCCTTTTTTGGTAATGGTCCTGATATGTGCGTACGTGTATGTATGTGTATCTTATTTGTGGTTGTGTCTAAACTTGGCCGATCGGCAAAATCACTTGAGAATTAAAACATACTGATCCCCAGGCCCTACTCCAGAGCTACTGAATCTGAATCTGTGGGGTCAGGACCCACAAAGAGCCTACTAAAATATGTATCTATATGTGGAAGCTCTGAAGACTAACTGTGAGGTTCAGCAGGGCTTAGAAATCACTGGCCTCATCTACTACTTCGTGACCCCAGATAATATCGTATTTATATAGTTCTTGGTTTACCACTGCAGCAAGTCCAGAATCAATTCCTCCTTCCCCTCATTTCTTCACCAGTGATAAGTTGTAGACAGAAACCCCTACTGTCAGCCCCTTTAACTGCCTTTGGAAGGTGTTACATTGTAGCATATTTTAAAAAAGGCCATGTTTCACGTAAATTTTATCGTGCTGCTTTCTTCTTAAGTCACTTTTTCACAAGCAGGTTAGACTACAATTCTCTCTGAATTCAGGAATGAACATCAGAAAGACTTTTATAGGTCCCCTTATTCAACCTTCTACCCGTGTTAAAAATCTCATCTACCAAGAGAGTCTCAAGGCAAAATGTCAAACCCCTCGATGCTCCAATCACTTCCATGACAACCTTACCCAATGGTTCTATTTGAACCTCCTTAGTGATGCGCAACTCCTATCTCCAACAACCCGCTCTGTCCTGTCAGTTCTGTGAAACATTAGTGTTAAAAAGTCAATGTTAAAAACTTTATCCCAATCTCATGAGCTGTCATTTGTAACAACTTGGCCCTTCCCAAAGGTTTTAGTTCTTTTACCCTTTTAAATATAGAAATCTTTTCTTTTCTCCAAAATGAAAACAGCTTTGCTTTCCCCTCTCCCTGGTCAGATGAAGTAAGTACAGGTGACCCCAAACAATGTGGGAAGTGGGCCCCTGACTGCATATAACTTCTTTTTTTTTTTCCAATATAACTTCTGACTCCTCCAAAACAGCTGGTAGTAGCCTCCCATTCCTGGAAGCCTTACCGATAACATAAACAGTTGTTTAACACGTATTTTGTATGTTGTATGTATTACATACTGTATTCTTACAATAAAGCCAGAGAAAAGAAAATGTTAAGAAAATCATAAAAAATACATTTACAGTACTATACTGTATTTATTGAAAAAAATCTGCATGTAAGTGGACCCGCACAGTTCAAACCTGTGTTGTTTAAGGGTCAACCGTAATACATAATGATAAAAATCCCCAGCAATATTTAAATAGGTAAAGAGGAAAATGAAAAAACGTTTTTAGTCGCATCACCGTGAGAACAATCTAACTATTTTGGTATATAGCCTTCCAGACTATTTTCCCATATGAATCTATATAAACATAGTATAAATTCTTGAAAAGGCGATTATACCAATTATATTCAGTAGCTTCAATGTTCACTTGGTATCATGGAAATTTCTATTACAATAAATGATATACGTTTTAAGGGCCAAGCAGTATTACATTTTATAGGTTCTACACTACAGCTGTACCATAATTTTTTAATTATTCCTTCCCTATTAGTACATATGAAGGGCTCCCATCCCCCCATTTTTTTTTTTTTACTAACATAAACAGCAATCTGATGAACTACCCCTAGAAGTGTGATTTCCGTCTCAATGGTATACATGTGTGTCTGTGTGTGTACGACATAAGCCCTGAACCAGAAAAATCGTATTTCTAAGTTAGTGCATCAGATTGTTGTGTACACACACACAGACTTAACTGACACCCCAAAATATACACTTCAACCCATAGTGCCTAAATTAAGAGTGCCCGTTTCCCCACCCTTGGGGTTGATATTTTTAATCTTTCAATAAAGTACTGAAGAAAAAAGATTGTTTTGGCTAGGACGTGACAGCCCCTACCACAGCTTGCTAGCATGAAACATCACTACTTCTTGTAAGGATGGAAAACGTGAGCCAAGTAAGGCTGCTCTCTTCCTCTACACTGACTTGTTTTGAAGTGACTGAATATTTCATCCTAAAAGGGCATTTCTGGTAATTTAGTTTGAATAATGAAAGGAAACCACAATCCTCCACTCTGACTTTCTCTTGGTTTCAGAATGCATACTGAAGAAGAACAGAGAGAAATTTGTAAATGTAATATAAAAATTAAGCAAGGAGAGTAATGACACTAAAAACATATTCAAAGCTATCAGGGATACTCCATACCAAGGTTAATAAAGATAATCTGCTTTCCAAGAAATTAAGAGCCGACACTGTATCAGAAGAATGGATTCCTAATAGTTTGTGAGGGACCAATTGATCATTACAATGCTATTCAGGCATTTTAAATGTATTAAATAGCCATCTGAGGGAGAAAATACTTTTACATCTGATAAAGGATTATAATCCAAAATACACAAAGAAGTCTTGAAACTCAACAATAGGAAAACAACCCAAGAAAAAAACAAGCCGAAGACCTTAACAGACACATCATCAAAGAAGATATACAGATGGCAAATAAGCATATAAAAAGATGTTCCACCATCATACGTCATCAGGGAAATGCAAATTAAAGCAATGAAATATTACTACACACCGACTAGAGAGGCCAAAATCCAGAACACTGACACCACCAAATATGCTGGTGAGAATGTGAAGGAACAGGAACTCTCATTTCTGGTGGAAATGTAAAATGTTAAAACCACTTTGGTGGTTTCCTACAAAACCACACATACTCTTACCCTACAACCCAGCAATCCTTACTATTTACCCAAAGAAGCTGAAAACTTACCGCCACACAAAAACCTGCACATGGATGTTTACAGCAACTTTATTCATAATTGCCAAAACTTGGAAGCAACCAAAATGTCCTTCAGTAGATGAATGGATAAATTGTGGTCTATCCAGACAATGGGATTTCATTCGGTATTAAAAAGAAATGAGGTATCAAGCCATGAAAAGAAAGAGAGGAATACTAAATGCACATTACTAAGTGAAAGAAACCAATCTGAAAAGGCTACATACTGTATGATTTCAACTATATGACATTCTGGAAAATGCAAAACTATACAGACAGTTAAAAGATCAGTGGTTGCCAGGAATTGGGATGGGGGAGGGAAGGGATAAATAGGTGGAACACAAAGTATTTATAGGGCAGTGAAAATACTCTGTAGGATACCATAATGATGGATACAAGTTATTACACATCTGTCTAAATCCACAGAATGTATAACACCGAGTAAACTCTAAGGTAAGAGTAAATGCTACGGACTTCGGGTGATTATGATGTATCAATGTAGGTTCATCAGTTCTAACAAATGTACCACTCTGGTGGGGGTTGGTGATAATGGGGGAGGCTATGCATGTGTGGGGTCAGGGGTTATATGGGAAATCTCGGTCTTTCCTTCTCTTTTCTCTTTGCTTACTTTACCAGGAAGATGACCACAACTGTGAGAACTGTGTGGCAGTGCAAAAGGCTATTAGCCAACTTTATCTAATTAACATTTATAGAATACTCCACTCACTAAAAGCAGAATACATTCCTCCTGAAGTGTAGGGAACAGTCACTAGGATAGGCCATATTTGAGCTAATAAAAACTGTAACAAATGTCAAAGAACTGAAATGATACAAGATATGTTCTCAGACCATAACAGAATTAAATTAAAATCAGTAACAGAAAGATATTAGAAAATCTACAAATATTTGGAAACCATACACTTCTAAATAACCCATGGGTCAAAGAAGACATCACAAGGAAAACTGGAAAAGATTTAAGAGAAAGAAAATGAAAATATAACACACCAAAATTTGTGGGATACAGTTAAAGCATGTCACAGAGAAAAATCATAGCCCTTCCTCAGGGGCTGGCATTAGCTCTCCACTGTTAACCACATTATACCTAAACCTTTCTGTTTAGTTCTTAAGCTAGCCAAACTCTTGCCCTTCATATCTAATTCAACCTTACTTCCTACAACTTTCCAAAGAGAATCTTCTGCTCTAAATTGTTTCCTTGTTCACGGCGGTCATTTAACTGTAGTGGCCCTCATCAATCAAATTGTTATTATTTTTATTATCTTTTGATTTTTTTCAAGTTTTTATTTAAATTCCAGCTAGTCAAAATACAGGGCAATACTAGTTTCAGGTGCAGAATTCAGCAGTTCATCACTTCCCACCAATCAAATTCTAACTACCACTCAAAGCTCAGGTCAAATTTCATCTCTTTTAATAAATATCTTCCCTTCCTTTTGTAACAAATTAGCTCATTTGTCTGAACTCTCATTTACATTTTATATCATTAAGAATTTGGGATCCACAGATTGTCATTAATGTATCTCTTGAGTATCCACTAGGCATTGTGTGAGGGACTAGGGATATAAGACAAATGAGGTCCCTGAAGTTTACATTCAAGTTGGAGGAAACACTATAAAACGGACAATATAAAGATCGTGGATGGCTGTTATGAAGAAAACCAATAGTGATTATTATATAGTTAACTTGGGCAAGCCAATATTAATTACATGGGGTGATGAAAGAAGGCATTTCGGGGAAGATGAAATTGAAGCACAAGCTTGAAGGTAGAAAGTTGAATGAACCATGGGAAAAACCTGGAATTAAACATTTTAGAAGAGAATATAAAAGGCAGTAGGAAAAAAGGCTTATTCAGGAACAAAAAGGAGACTGGCATGGTTACATCATAAAGAGCACGAGGAGAGAATATGAGGCATAAAAAGGACCGATGAACACTATTCTAAGAACAGGAGAAAACCACTGAAGGCCATTCAGCGGGAAAGTTACAAGGCGTATGTGTTAAGAGATCAGTGTGGCTAACATGCAGAGAATGGATCTGGGGGGCATGACAGGAGACACCTGCAGTGTTCTAGGCACGAGACAACAAGGACTTGAACTGAGATGATGGCGATGACCATGTAAAGAAATGAGACATAAAATATATTTGGAGTTTGTACCAACAAGATATGCTAATAGACTGGTTGAAAGACACAAGAGCAGGCAGTGGTTTTGGCAAAGAGAAATCAGAAATGATTCACAGGTAAACTACTGTTTTTACAAGTATAGTTTTATGTCATGACTAAGAACACAGGACCCCAAAGGGAACTACCATATGCCTTCTATTACCCTGTTTCTAATACACTTTCACTGTGACCATGTTTAAAATGATCTTGGTTATCAAATCACTACTTCTTACTAAGAAGATTTTGGTTTATCATGGAGTTCTTAATAAGCATTAAAGATCACCTCCTCTTAGCTTCAAGTTTACAAAATGATGATTTTCCTGTAGAATTAGCTACTTCTTTTTCCTCTAAAAGTTTTATTTTTAAAATATCCTACTCAGGTTATTCACTTCATGTTTACCTTAATATTTTCTGGATTTCCACCTATCATTTACTGACTATACCTGTGAGTCTCTTTAAAAGACGTATGTTGTCTCCAGATACGAACTTTTCTTTTCCTCTTTAAGATAAAAATCATTTGCCACTCAAATCGGTCTTCGAAGGTCTTCCTATATGTTCTTAAATTACTATTAATAAAAAGAGACTGGTATTTCAGCTTTCAACTCTTACCAAACACTTGGACATTTTATTTCTCCAAGTTTGTGAATGATAATTATGCAACAGTATAAATGTACATTTTTTAGCTCTTTTTAAATTATTACTTTATTAAAGCAATAAAATAATAAATAATTTTATTTATAAAATTATATATAATTTTATAATTATATATAATAAAATAAAATATATGAAATAGGACACAAAAAAGAACTCACCATAAAAGGAAAGGTTAATGAACTGGACTTCATTAAAATTAAGAATTTACGGTCATTAAAAGAAACTGCTAAGTGAAAAGGTAAGCCAAAAACTGGGAAAAGGTATTTGCAACACATGTATCTAAAAGGACTTCTATCCAGAACGTATAAAGAATTTCTACAAAAGAAAACAACAATGCAATTTTTAAATGGACAAAACACTTGTAGGTATTTCTTTTAAGAAGACACCCATGATCATTAAGCATGTGAAAAGGCGCTCAACATCATCACACACCAGGGAAACAAAAACTAAAACCACAATGAGGTACCAACAGAATCTTACCAGATTAGCTAAAATTAAAGACCGACAGGACCCGTGAAAGAGGAAACTGGTACAGCTACTTTGTAAAATCACTTGGCAGTATTTACTACTGCTGAACATAGGCATCTACAACCCAGTAATTCCACTCGTAGGTATACACCATGAGAAAGTGTCCATGTACGCAGAATCTTCAAAGAGGCATTAATCATAATAGCCCCCATCTAGAAACTACCCAAATGCCCATGCGCAGGAGAGAGAATAAAACCATGGTGTATACATACAAGGGGATTACTGCAGCTCAGGGAGGAATTAACTGCTGCTCTATGTAACATGGATGACTCTCACAAAGAGGATGCTGAAGGACAGAAGTCAGCAGCTCGGGAGTAGACACAAATAATCTGTGTTGGTCTCTGAGCATGGAAGTGACAGGGACGGAACATGAGGGAAACTACTGTTCCTTGAAATGTCTGTCCTGCATCTTCATCTGGGATTTGTCCAGCTGGATCCCTAAGATGGATGCACATTACTGCACAGAAGTGATACCTCAATTAAAAAAAAAAATGAAACTGCAAAAAAAGATCAATAAATAATTATCTAAATGATTTCCTCATTAAAATAGGAACAGAAAATAACCTTCAAGACAAACTGAGTGAGCATGCATGTTGGCTATGGGGTTTAAGGCACATAAAGTGCATGATTCAGTCGATCAGTTAAGTTTATTACTCAGCTGAACGCTGGTAATCAATTTTAAATTTCTGTCCAGGTTCTACGCTGTTTAATTTATATTCAAAACTGGCTGAAGACTGAAAGTGTAAGGAATACTAATACTAAAGTACATGTCATTGGAAATACAAATGATAATAATTTTGAACATTTTCTTCACTCTCCGATCTATAAATTGGATTCATCTGACCACAGTTCTTTTCAGGATTATCAAGATAACCACAGCACTTCAAATACCTCTATTAAAAAGAAAAAATACAGGGATGACTCCACATTTAATTTGGCTTTTTATTTATTAGAAATGGAGATTTTCTACCCAAGTAATGTGTTATTTGTAAGGAAGTGTTTACAACTAGAGGCCTAAAATCTTGTCACTTAAAAACCAAATGCAAAAAATTATCTGAATAAACCAGTTGATTCTTTTTTTTTTTTTTAAAGCGCAATATTCACGATACCCAAAATAAGGTACAAAGCAGTGATTGGTCTATCTTTGATACTTTACTGTGTAGCTAAATTTCGATCTGTATTTTAATATATATTCAGTCACCAAATCAAAATATATCATTTTAAAAATCTGTCAGCAAAGTATGGGTCTTCCTACATAATTTAAATAGCAGGGAAAATTCAAGGTTGCATGCATATATGAAGAACACACAGCTTTCATCTATCAAAGGAACAAATGTGTTCAGACATAAAACATGCGTTTTACCTTTAGTGACAGTTGCAATCTGAATCCTGTGCATTTAAAAACAGGTCTAACTATTGTACTTGAAGAGACTACACTGAGTCAATTGCTCAGGAACAGCAAGTTTTCTGAACTGTTACATACATTTTTACCAGGTTAGGTTATAGAATACAGCTCCTTGACACCTCTTCATTTCAGAATTTCTGACAAAAATGTTTATGAATGAAAACTCCTATGTCTCTGGTACACAGTTAAAGCTCAATTACGAATACTGTTTAAAAGCTACTTTTGAATGAAGAAGATTTAAAGATGCAGCAAAGCTATGAAGAGCTAAAGCTTTTTAGGAACTTTTAAATGATGAATAGGGTAGTATTTGTCCTGGGAGATTGCTCTACGATTGTAGTAGGATATCAAAACATTTCTTATTTTCCAAGTTACAATACAAACAGCACCAAAGGATATCAAAATATTTCTTACTTTCCAAGTTACAATACAAACAGCACCAAATAAATCTGAAAGAAAAAGCTAACCCCAAAACCCAATACATCGGATGTCTAGAAAGCTTGGTTTCTAGACAATACAATTAGGATTTCTTCTCTCCAGCAATAAAGACCTTGGGGGAAGAACACATCAGGTACACATGATGCTGTAATTGGTTGGTTCAACCAGCGTAAGACCGCCTGGTGATATCGATTAAAAAGGTTTTTTTTTTTTTGAACCAGGAGAATAACAGGTGACAGATGGAAAATGCAAAACCAAACAAATGCACAATGAAAGAGCTGTAAACTATCACTATTGGCAGAGGTTAGGGTGTCCAACAGCAGCCAATGGAGAAGGATGAGCTACAGACACTGATTGAAACCAACAGAAACAGAAGTAAAAGAAATTAGAAACAGTTGTAAGAAGTCTCTGTGGGAGCCAGCAAGGAAGAATGGCTGGTAAGCAAAGTCTTCAGTAGCCTTTAATAGTAATCAGGTTTGGGATGAGGGGCTGTAACAGGTCTAGTACAGTGAGTACACAGGATGGGGAGAGCAAGGATCATTGGATGTGAGAAAATCTGTCCCTTCATTTTCATTCCTGCTACAGAAACCCTTGAACTATGCAACAGTCTCCTAGCTGATCCCACCTCCAATTTCTCACCTCTGTATTCTATCCTTCATGCTTCTTCCACAATACTTATCTTAAAACAGTGCACACAGTTTTCTCCCCATCCCCCTGAACCCGCTCCCTCAGGAAAAAAAAAAAATGTAGTGGCTCTGCAATGACTAGATAAAGCTTATCCCTAGGCTAAGAGTGAAGGTCAACCACAATTTGGCCCCTGGCTAAAATCCTGATGGTGTGCATTATTATAAGGGAGAGAGAACTGCATTTGGATTTAGGGGACCTAGAAAACGCCCAGCTCTGCTTCCCCGGATGTCAGGTGACCTTTCTGAGCCGCAGGTTCCTTATTTGTGACACAGAAATATTAATGATACTTAGGCATTACTATGTTGAGGAACACGATGGTGGTGATTTTCCTAATAATAGCTGGCATCTGTAGACGGCTTAGGAGGTGCCAGACACGGCGCTAGGCAGTTTACATGAATTAGCCCTGAAAGTATTATGGATACTGTAAAATACTACAGAAATGCTAATTATTCTTTTCGAAGTTCGCTCAAACCATCTGTTAGTTAAGTCAGTTCTAGAATCTTAATTGTGGTGATAGATCTGTAAAAAACGTACAAAAAATGTTACATAGAATCTTCTCTCTATCTCTGGCTCCCGTTGGTCTGGCAAGGATGAGTAAATCTAACCGTCTATGGAAGACCATTCGATTTTAGAAAAAAACAGGATAAATATGATTCCTTCTACTATCGAAGGCTGACAATTTCCCATCTTCTCCAAACAGAAGTATCTTTTCTTATTCCAGTCATCTTCTCACTCCAAACACTGCTAAGTCATTAGATAGGAGCCATGGCTCAGCCCTAGTGAGATAATGAAAGAAAATAGAAAACAACACAAAACAAAACTCCAAAGAGAGGTAGGAGCTCTGGGGTAAAGTCTGGTGTCTGCTTTACACCAGGGGGGTTACCTTTGAAGTCAGATCTGGGCCCTCAGGAAAACAAGGGCTAGGAATGTTTTGTATCTATGTACCTCTATCGCCAACGCTGGAATCAATTCTTTTATAGACGTACAGAACAGAGCAATACATAAAATGAAGATCTTCAAATACAACAGTTTTTGCGTGTAGACCACAGTGGAAATGTCACAGAAACAATATCCCTGGTCACCAGTCTGAGAAAAGCATTTTTGGATGAACACTATCCAGAATATTTTATTTTTTATTCTTTATTATACCCTGCATTAGATACTGAAATGCTTGATTTGTGGTAAGGGGGGAGGGGAGGGTGTCTCCAGATATTTGGGAGGAAAACGGCCAAAATGCAGAATGTAATGACCTGAAGGGACCTCTATTCATTAATTCATATGTGCCAGATGCCTGATAATCAAAATCAAAGCAGTCTACCACCAAATAAATACATGGAAGGAATTTTTTTTGTTAAATTAGATGGCAGCATATGTCAAATATACTTAAGATTTTCTGCTGAAACTAAACTTTAATATGTTATATTCTTTTCTTCTTTTTTTTTTAGAGAGGGAGGAGAAGAGGTTGGTGGGGGAGGGGCAGAGGGAGAGAGAGGGAGGGGGGGAGAGAGAGAGAGAGAGAGAGAGAGAGAGAGAGAATCCCAAGGAGGCTCCACTCCCAGCGCAGAGCCTGACGTGGGGCTGGATCTCACGAGATCAGGACCTGAGCCGAAATAAAGAGTCAGAAGCTTAACCGACTGTGCCACCCAGGCACCCCTAATACGTTACATTCTCAATAAAATCAAATGCGATCTTCAAAGATAATTATGTGTGGGTGGGGAGAGTAAAATGACACAGGGCAGATAAATTGTGAGGGCAGATAAATGTGAGGGCAGGTGGTAGGTGCTTACATCAATTTGCCACCTCTTAAGAGTTAAGATACATCAACTCATTGATTCACTTATCATTTACCTTTAATATTTTTTAAAGATCTTCACAGAGAAATCCAAAAGATCAATAGTACTCTTTTATCAAAATAACTTCTAAAATAACATGTGTACCTATAAATATTTTGTTGTTTCAGATAACTACTGCTGCATAAAAAACCACCCCCAAAACTTAACGGCTTAACATAATCATTTTACTGTTTTTCTTTTTTTTTTAAAGATTTTATTTATTTATTAGAGAGGGAGAGAGAGCACAAGCAGGGAGAGCAGGAGAGGGAGAAGCATGCTCCCCACTGAGCAGGGACCCCGACACAGGGCTCGATCCTAGGAGCCTGGGATCATGACCTGAGCCGAAGGCAGACGCTCAACCGACTGAGCCTCCCAGGCGCCCCCATTTTACTGTATTTCATGATGGTATGGGCCAGGGATTTAGGCAGAGCTCAGCTGGGCAATTCTGCTGCTCCCCATGGCACTGACTGGGTGCAGTCAGTGGTGTTCAATTAGGGCTGGGATGAACAGAAGGTTGAAGATGGCCTCCCCACAGGCCTGGAATGCTGGTGGGCTGGCTCCTCTCCATCGTAGTCTCAGCCCTCTTCATGGGATCGCCAGCAAGTTGGCTGGACTTCTTTCATGGCAGCTCAGGGCTCCAAAAGACCACAGTGGAAGCTGCTTAGTCCTCTTAGTGACTAGGCCCAAAACTTGCTTAGCAGCACTTCGGCCATCCTCTGTTGGTCAAAGTCGTCACCGGCCAGCCCAGACTCAAGGGGAGGGGAGACAGAACATCCTCTCGATGGGAGTTGTGTAAAGATTCTGCAGCCATCTTTAATCCAGCGTGTTTAGAAAAAAATGATGTTGTCTTTAAAAACAGAATGAAAGTCCCAGTTTATCAGGATTTGTTGACCCACATCAACAAATGCAATACAAAAGGATGTTGGTCAAAGAAACAGACTCTATAGAGACTAGGTATCACAAAAATATATGTAAAAATGGGATTTAAATGGTGATGGATTCTAAAAACAGGGCATTTGAGGTAAGTGTCTAGAATGACCATATAATCTATTGCCCAGAGATACTCTTGAGATGAAAATGGGCACTGTACAAAAATGTGCCACGGCAACAGACATCTGAACTGTCCCAGGTAAACAGAGACACGTGGTCACTGCTGGAAAAAAGGGACGCGATCAAAGCAGTGATACTTAATCAAAGGAACAGATATATAGGATTGTTTGGAGCCAATCAGTATGGCCAAAAAGACAAGCTTCCAGACTTGTTATTTTAATAGGATGAGTTGATGAGAGCCATGGACCAAATCTCCTTCCCCCAAACAACTGTTTCCTTCCATCAATGTCCAAGTGTTTCTCTCAAAAACAGATGATCTGTTCAGAAAGGCCTCAGGAATAAACACTGTCTGTCATCAAGGGCAGCCTTTCAAATGTATGTACCTCTGGGAGGTATCCTCCCATAATCAGGGTGCTGACATGTTAGGCACGGATGGGAACAGGCCACACGGGCTGCTTCCCTCAGGGCAACTGCTGCTGGTGGGCACAGCATTCACCCTGCTGAGCCCGCACGCTGCCGGAGGGTCCTTCCCACCCAGCACTCAGCAGGGCAGCTCCATCACTGAGATGAACCCTCTGTTTAGAGCCTTCCTCACTAAGGAACCAGCATGCTGAAACTGGTTAATGGCCATTTGAGAGCAAGAACATTTTTTTTTTTATGCAAACATTACTGCTCCTCAATGCAAGACCGTTGGGGAAAAAAGTTCTGTCTCATTAGTAGTATTATATTAGTCAGTATGCACGAACTGAATTAACCATGGAGAAATTCTTTTCTCATCTCTTGCTCTTCAAAATAAACTAAAAAAAGTTATCTTAATTTCCAGTTAGCTTTCACGTATGTGTGCATAAATGTATTTAACTATTTGTCTCACCACGGGCATCCAGCACTTCACTGTACCAACATCACTGGTGGCCAAAGTTTGTTTGAAGTGTTGGTTCAAAAGCAGATAAAGAATAGTCTTGAGTGTATGTGGATCATCTGAGGGGGGGGATGATATTTTGGACAGTATAATTTTATATACACTACAGTTGGATATTTACTTTGCTAAATGCAAAAACAAAAAATGATATAAAGATAAAGCTTATTTTTCGTTTCTTAATCTATATTAGATTATCCTTGATAATCAACTTTTATCTTTAGCTAGGCTCCCAGCTAACTTCCCTGACGACTAGCTATTGTTTTTTCCTCAATTTTCCACAAATCAGTTTACTTTTCTAATGCTTTCTAAAATAACAATTCTGCTCAAACCATTCTATAACCAAATACAAACAGAAACTAAGATTTCATTTCCAGGGAGGATCAAAATATACTAAACATAACAAAGTGAATGTATCATTGTTGGCACTACTCTTATAGACAAATTTTTCATTTCTACAAGTTACAATGCATGAAAAAGTCCTTAGAAAAGGTGGCCTAGGGGCGCCTGGGTGGCTCAGTCATTAAGCGTCTGCCTTCAGCTCAGGTCATGATCCCGGGGTCCTGGGATTGAGCCCCACATTGGGCTCCCTGCTCAGCAGGAAGCCTGCTTCTCCCTCTCACACTCCCTCTGCTTGTGTTCCCTCTCTCGCTGTGTCTCTGTCAGATAAATAAATAAAATCTTTAAAAAAAAAAAGGTGGCCTAGTAAAAGCAATGTTTTCTGGTGGAAAAATATTTTGAAACTTAGAAATCAAATTGTTTTAGAGAATGCATTTTGTCCCTCTCTCTATATACCATTAACTCAACACTGTCAAATATATATTCATTTACAGAACATTTTGGCGTACCAGAAGGACAGATACCACCTTGTACTGATTTTACATAACGCCCAGAGCAATGTTATGCAAATGAAGTGGGTTAAACTATAGTATTTAATGTTGACAGTGATGACTTTTATACAGAGATAAAGCTTCTGTAATCAATTTATTAAAAAGCTGTCAACATATTTCTCTCTCTACACTAGCCATCCTTCTTCTATCTACCTATCTAAACTGGCCATATAGAGTGTTAAAATTGTCTTCATCCCCTGTATAGTTTCTGGTATTCATAAAAAGGTCTATTATCATTATCAACTTAAAGACGTGTTATTTAACAAATACTTATTATATGTCTCATCACTTTTTATAAAGTATTTCTTATGCTTAAAATATATGTACTAAAACTCATCACAATTCTTTGTGAGTCACAAAAACATACTGTTACCATTTATAGCCAACAGAGTCTCTACTGGAAGGCAAAGACAGAACACTCAGGGTCTATGCTAAATTTCTGTAACATACTGTACTAGCAACTCAGACACAGGCGAGAAGGCAGTGGGGAAAAAAATGGAAAAACACTACCAGATCGGCTATATAGTTTACCTAGATATGGTAAGGCAATCGCAATTGAGTCCAATTCTTAAGAAATCATGTGGCAGTACACTGTTTTACCAAGTCAGATAAATGCTGGAGTTGCATTCCTGTGTGTGAGATTTTTGGGGAAACTTTACTACGGATATTTTAGGGTTACTACGTAAAGAAACACTACATTCATTATCTCGTATTATACCCATATTACAGAAATTGAGGAAGTTGAGGTGCAGATAACGTTAACTTGCCCCAAATCATGTGACTAATAAGTACTGCGACTCAGCTTTAACCGGATTAACACTGTCTTCATAAATAAGATCAGTATGTGTGGTAAAATAAAATAATAAGTTAGAGCAATTATCATATATGCAGTATTTGTTATAATCACTGGAAACCTAACGATGGATGTATTTAGAACTTAGAATAAAACAATAGAATTCTCCATCCCAGAATAGAGAAAAACACTCTCTAAGATTTCACTGACAGAAAGCTGTAAAGACACCTAAAGCAGAAAATACTAATATGTACTGAATTATTAATATGATGTAGTATTTCCACATCTGAATTATTAATTTTTAAGGGTTGCTCCTAGAAAAGAATGAGAAATAACACTCCTAAATGCTTTAAGTAGAGGTTTATGATCTTTCTCTTGGGTAATTCTACTAAGTGATATTAAGATATATATAATTATGGTCATCTTCATCTATTTTTACTGTTAAAGGGAGAGCTGAATCAATGACATCCTGGACAGATGCACCAAAGCTCTAAGAAAGATCACTTTCCCAAACCTCCTCAGCAACCTGTTCTAGTGATGGATAGTCCTTGTAACAAGCACACATCCCAGGCTGAACCCTACTACATCTCTTTCTGTTTAAAGTCTTCACAAGGCAGGACCTCTCCTGCCTTACCAGAATGAATAAAATTCCACGACAAATGAGAAATAGGCCCCCATATTTCTAATATGCACAACCAACAGAAATAAATGCTTCTTCAAAGACAGACTTTACGTGTCTTTTTGTTTAGTGACTAAATGTTATCTTTCTTTGTAATGGAGAGCGCATTCACTAACTCATGTTAGGAGGCACTTCATTTTCGTAGCATTTATATAGGGTTGCTGGAAACTGGAAAAGCAGGAAAAGATAAATCCTGTTTCCAACAATTACAGAGATAGTTCTATTTATTTTTCTTAGAGTACAAATATTCTAGGATAGCAGTTGTCAAATTGTGTGTGATGAGATCAATTTAGTGGATCAAGAGGAACATTTAAAAACAATGAAATAAAATTAAAAGAATAAAATAGAAAATATAATACAAGGAACATAACAAGTTTAACTATTATTTCATGAAACTTGTATTTATGCTGTGTGTACCGTCACAATGTAAAATGTATTTCTTACTGAGGGCCATGATTAAGAAAATGTGAAAGCCACTGCAGAGAGAATACACAGAAGTAGACAGGGAGATGTGTTATTTTTTTCAATACTTTCGTTTTTTGACGGAAATAACAATTTAAAAAAATTGTGAGATACGGATGAAAGAAATTGAAAAAGACACAAATAAATAGAATGATATTCTGTGCTCGTGACTGAAAGAATACTGTTAAAATATCCATACCACTCAAAGCAATCTACAGATTCAATGCAATCCCTACCAAAATCCCAAGGGCATTTTTCACAGAAATAGAACAAATCTCAAATTTGTGTGGAACCACAAAAGACCCTGAATAGCCAAAGCAACTCTGAGAAAGAAGAACCAAGCTGGAGGCATCACACTTCTGATTTCAAACTATATTACAAAGCTACAGCAACCAAAACAGTATGGCACTGACATAAAACCAGACACACAGATCAATGGAACACACTAGAACACCCAGAAATAAACTTAGGCATACATGGTCAACAAATTCACAACAACAAAGCCAAGACTATGCAATAGGGAAAGGAGAGTCTCTTCAGTAAATAGTACTGGAAAAACTGGACGGCTACATGCAGAAGAATGACCCTGGATCAATATCTCCGCCATACACAAAAATCGACTCAAATGGATTAAAGACTTTGAACATAAGATCTGAAACCACAAAACTCTGAAGAAAATATAGGGGGTAAACTCCCTGACACTGGCCTTGGTAATGATTTTCTGGATGTGATACCAAAACAAAGGTAACAAAAGAAAAATAAATAAGTGGGACTATATCAAACTAAAAAGCTTCTACAAAGCAAAGGAAACCATCAACAAAATGAAAAGACAATCTATGAAATGGGAGAAAATATTTTCAAACATAGATCTGATTAGTATCCTAAGTGTATAAAGAACTCATACAACTCAACAGAAACAAAACAACAAAAACCCAATTAAAAAATGAGCAGAGGATCTGAAAAGCCATTTTTCTAAAGAGGACATATGGATGGCCAACAAATACATGAAACGGTAATTTAATCATCAAGGAAATGCATATCAAAACCACAATGAGATATCACCTCACACCTATCAGAATGGTAATTATCAAAATGGCAAGAAACAACAAGTGTTGACAAGGATGTGGAGAAAAGGAATTCTTGGGCATTGTTGGTGCAAATGTAAACTGGTATAGCCGCCATGCAAAACAGTATGGAGGTTCCTCAAAAAGTTAAAAGTAGAACTACATATGACCTAGCAATTCTACCTCTGGGTATTTATTCAAACAAAATCATTATCTCGAAGAGATATCTGTACCCCTTGTTCACTGAAGCATTACTTACAGCAGCCAAGACATGGAAACCACCTAAGTGTCCACTGATGGAGGAATGGATAAAGAAAATGTGGTCTGTCTGTCTGTCTGTCTACACATATATCCACACAGACACACAAACAGAATGTTATTCAGCCATAAAAAAGAAGGAAATCCTGCCATTTGAGACAAAATGGATAGACCCTGAGGACATTATGCTAAGTGAAATAAGTCAGAGAAAGACAAATACTGTATGAGCTCATGTACACGTGGAATCTTAAAACAAAAGAAAACAAAAACCTGAACTCACAAATACCCAGAACAGATAAGTGGTTGGCAGGATGTGTGGGTGTGTATGTGAACACGTGCACGTGTGCATGTGTGTTTGTGTGTGTGTGTGTCAGAGAGAGAGAGAGAGAGAGAGAGAGAGAGAAATGGGTGAAGGTAGTAAAAAAGTACAGATTTCCAGTTACAAGATAAGTAAGTCCTGGAGGTTTAATGCACAGCATGGTGACTATAGTCACAATACTGTACTGTATATCTGAAACCTGGTAAGAGAAAATTGTAAAAATTGTCATCACACACACACACACACAAAATTGCAACGATGAATGGTGATGGATGTTAACTAAACATACTGTAGTGATCATTTCGCAATGTCTATACATATCAAATTATCATGTTTTATGGGGAGTGACACTTCTAAATGTTTTAAATAAAAGTTTACAATGTTTCTCTTGCATAATTCTACTAAGTGAAAAAAAACTACGTTGTATGTCAATTATATCTCAATAAAAATAAATTTTTTAAAAACACAAAAATTATAGATCATTATACTTGCCCTTAAAATATCAATTTTGTTATGTTTTTAAACCTTAAACATATTAAGAAAGATTATTAGAGAAAGTAAAAAACAGAACCAAGCGAAAACAATAATCTAGCCAATTCTGACAGTGAATGTATTTGAGCATTTTGAGTAAAAAGAATGTATACTTTACAAGTGTACTTAATTTACACACTGTCATCTGTTTTAAATAGCTTATTCAGATAAGAGTTTTCAGCAATGTGCAGTATCTTCAACATTAAGTAATAAAATGAATCAGATTCCAAGACTCCCAATGTTGCTTTGTTACTGGACTTACCAAACCATGATTTCAATACAATATGCTGCTGATATTTGATTCAGATACCCAATAATTTTATTTTGACTCACAGGCCTAAAGAAATTTTTTTTCACAGTTGTGACCTTTAATAACTGAAATGTATTAAAAATCAGGCTAATGTAGGTGTTTTATTAGGGTTTTCCCACAAGAATAAAAGGTGAAATAGTTGGAATATTGGCGCCAATAGTTCCAAAGAGATTTCAATCTTCTGGAAGTATAAAGTTAAATCTATTGAAAGAGTATTCGGTATATATCATGTTAAAATCTTCACAATTAGAGATATGCTATTTTTAGATATTTTGATAACCTTAAACTTTACCAACATATCTACATTTTACTTACACACTTTATGGAAATGCAGATGTCTAAAATCATAGCATTACCATTATTGGTATTATTCTACCGAAGGGCACAGTTTGATCTGGTAAAGCATAACGGTATGTTTAAGAAACTTAACTTTTCTCTGCCAGGCTGGGAATAATTTTTAATATAATTAACCACAACTGTGAAAGTAAGAAATAAAAAGTATTTCTGCACACTCTTAAAATTTCATGATGCATTTCCTGTGGAAATAGTATGTGTACATTTATACTTTTGTAATTATTCTGTCTCCATCAGTTTTATCTCATATTGGAGTCTACTCATATCCAAACCCAGATATTTTTCCAAAAAAACTGCAGAGTACTTAACAATTCTTTTTATTCCATAAGCCAGAAAAATATAAGTACATAAGAAAATAGTGGGTAAGAACAGAGAGAGAGAGAGAAACAGGTAACAAGGAAAAGTGAAAACAGAAGCAAAAAACAAAACAAAACAAAACAAAAACCCTAAAGTAGAATCACACATCCTTCCCCAGGGGCTTAGGTTTGAAGACAATGGCTAAGGAAAAAACTGTGTAGCCAAAATTACCCTTGATAAAAAAAAAAAACAAAAAAAAAAACAAAAAAAACCCCTCATGAATTAAGTATGGTGTACATGCTTTTATGTAAAGTTCATTGCTTAGAAATATACATAAATGTATAATCTATGCATTTTAGTGTGCCATATATAATTTACTGGAAGAGGACCCAGAGAAAACACTCAAATGTATTACCAACTGGAAAACTTTAACAAATAAAAGGATTCCAACTTTGTTGGGTCTTCCTGTTGGCTGAGTCATCTAGAGACATTTTATCAGTTCCTCCACCTTCTCCTTAGTAAGTTTACCTATTCCTCACTTAACCTTTTCCTAAAGGAGCGCTAGAGAGTCAACATCAACCACTTGCCTGGCGACCTGAATATTTCTCATTGGGTGGCCAGTGAGGTCACCTTCAAATCATCCATTTGTTCCTGCCGGAGGAGTTATATCAATATGCAGGGACAGGCGATATCTTTTGTCTGTGTGCAGTAGTAGAACGGTTGGCTACTTAAATTACTTTTGCCCCCTCTCCCTTTTAAAAAACAATTACAGGAATGATCCCTCTGATTATAGATTTCATTGACACAATTACCACCAAATCTTAACTAGACAAGATTTGCGGGTCACAGGCTGCTCATTTGTTAAGGCTCATATTGAACCCTACCTCTTCCCTCATGGCACCCACTAGAGAGAAGTACCAACAGCATGTTAGAGCCAAGGGGAGATCATCTGCTCCATCTGCAAAGTGAACTTAAACAATTCCAATCTCGGGATAGCAAAGAGAAAAGCATAACATTGTAATGTTCTAATTTCATAATGCGGCAAATACAAGTTCCCCTTCAGGAAGACAACACCTGGGGGCTATAAAAAGTGACTCATGGCTTCTAGGCGCTCTGTACTTTGGAGGCCCAGCTTCCAATGACAATTTTGGTCAGTAGAGGTATCAAACCGGGGAAGAAGGTGTTTGTGGAGGAAGGAGTGGTGGGAGACTCTAGAAATTCCACTTACTTGGGACAAACATTTGATGTATTCCCTGGTTTCGGCTCCACAGCGCCAATCTGTCATGGGTCAAGATCTATGTGTTAGCAATTGGCCACCTGCCTCTATTTTAGAGAAGGTTTTTATGGCTACTTATTGTGAGGAGAAAAAGTGCAAACCATCAGTTTGGTCACTTAAAAGTGATCGCTTAAAATGATACAGAAATATTAGTAATGAAAGTAAAAAAAAATTGTAACGAATTTCGCTTTGGGTAGTGCAAATCAGCTGCCTCTTCCCATTCTCTTTTTCCCAATCTTAAAATGCCCCCCATGCCTTCTAGCCTATTTAGTAATGTGTGAAGTCTCCTCTATATATCTTAACAACCCTCAAGTGCTATCCTTGGCCATATTCATTTACAATTTCTATTTCTGGCCATATCCATTCATTTCTCTCTCTCTCTATTCTACCCAGGAGGTCTCATCTACTCTCCACATCTGAACTGCAGGGAAGAACCTGAGTCCTTACATTCATATGTAAAGTGATCTTTCAGGCTTTATTCAAATATTCTAATTACTTATTACGTGCATCAATATGGATGATTACCATCTCCAACGCAGAAATAATGTCCCCCCCCCACCGCTATTCCTCCGTAATCCTGTTCACTCATGTTCAAAGTGTCCAAGGTTACATTTGACCCTCCCCCCGCAACTAAATTTAATTCATTCTTTACAATATTATTCGCATCCCTTCTTTCCTTTCTGTTCCTACAGACACCATGCTAATTCAGAATCTTTCTACTTCACACAGAAACTAGGATAGATGATCACAATATTGCAGGATTATTCCCCCTAACTCTGGTCTATTGTCACCAAACCTTCTATCACATCATCTCCATGTTATCATTTCTATACCAATTTTGATCATGGTCCTTTACTACAAGATCAAGTCCAAACTGTTTAACCTTCTGTAACTTAGCTTTACATTTTTTAGCCTTACCTCCCTCCTTTCACACTTCTATATGAATTCCTAGTTTAGCCAATCTGGTCTATTTAACAGCCAACAAACACACTGTAGGAGTTTCCCATGCCACTTCCATCTGGAAGGCTTTGGAGCTCCTGATGCTTCAAGATTCTTATTAAACTTCACCCCTTCCCTTGTCACCTCAAGTAGGTACAAAAACTGTGACAGAATGTTAGAGCTGAAGGGAGACCATCTACTCCCCGTGCAAAACGGACTTTGAAGAATCACCTCCCCCATCTATAAAATTAAAATGTTCAGGGATACCAAGGACAATAAAAATCGTTTTCTTTCCAAACACTGGTTTTCTTTCAACACTTTTTTCCCTGAGCGTTTCCCCTCTGCCGGGAGCTGTGCTAGCCACACAGGACTAAAGTTTAATGAGAAAGACCGACTGCACATCTCTCATCACACAAATAGTTCAACTTTGGTGAGTGCTACAAGAAGAGGGAAGTTCAGGGTACCAGAGATGTCTGAGGTAGGCGTGGCTCAGGGAAGGGGTGAGGCATGACCTTTCCTCTAGTGTGGGAACACAGGAAGGAGTTAACTCAGCTTGGGAAGAGGAAGAAGGCTTCCCTGAGGAGGAAATCTTTTAAATAGGGGTGAAAATGAGTAGGAATTAACTGCAAAAGGTAAATGCTTTTGGAGTTAATGCAAGGAAAGCCCAGACAGGTACTTTCAAGGAACTAAAAGCAGGTGTGGATGCTGGAACCTAAGGGAGAGCAAGACTGAAAAGGTGAGGCCGGAAAGGCAGACAGGGGCAGGAGCGTGCTGTGCCTCGGAAGGTCATGTAGAAGATTTCTGGGCTTTATTCTGAGAACAACAGGGCTTGAACGGCATGTTCCAAGATACTTTAAGGCAGGACCATGGCCTACCCTGGGAGGAATGGGAGAAAGCAATTATGGAATCAGAAAAAAATTCCACTTTTATTTCAACTGAAACATATTCTGTATCCCTATCACACTTTCTTGAGTGTGTGTTCTCATCTGAAGTCAAGCTGAAAAGGGAAAGTATGTGAATTAACAAATACAGCCTTTTTAGTTGGGCCACTTGGCTTGGACAGGAGGTAGTGTAAGTATATGAATGCCTCTGCACCTGTAAACACTTGAGGGAGTATGGGCTTGTTCTACATTTTCTAAGAGCACAACATTCCATACAAGAACAATCCAATAAAAAGCTCCATTTCACTGTCACTGGCCATGAATTGGTGCTATTCTTGAAGTTAAATCCTCAGTCTCCTCCCCTTTCCCATAAGGCCCTTAATGAGGGAAAATATTTTGAGAATATATGAGCAAAATTTTTCCAAGGGTTGTTTTAATCCCAGTTGCTTTTTATTCTCATCTTGTCTACATCAGGTAATGAATTTCAAAAGGCAGTCACAAATTTATTTCCCCTAAAATTACATTTATAGCAAGGATAAAATTTAAAGAAGGTAGGGTGACAAGGTTATTAATAAAAGAACAGCTGGAATTTTGGAGCAATTTCTGTGTTCAAGGTATTGTGTTGGACTCCTTAAAACAAATTATCTCATTTAATCCTAATAAAGACTTTGAAGGGTGCATCTCATTCACAGATAAGGAAACTGAGGCTTACTACTTCCCTGCAATATGTACATCTTAGACCCGTACTGCCCAATACGGTAGCCTGCAGCCACATGTGCCTTCTGAGCACCTGAAATATGTCTGAATTAAAATGTGCTGTGAGTGTAAATTACACACCAGATTTTGGAAAATTTAGAATAAAAAGGAAAGTAAGATATCTCAGTTTTTGAATATTGGTTACATGTTAATATGGCAAATAGTACATCAAAAAAATGCCTTATTATCTGTTATAATTAAAAAAATAAGCTACTAGAAATTTTTAAATTACATATGTGGCTCACATTATACTTGTATGGAACAATGCCACCCTAGACCAAAAGCTGGGTATTGAATTTGCCAGTAAATAACAAGTTCAAAGCCAGCCTGGTATAGAAGAAGAGTACATGGATTGTAACAGATCTTGGTTTATATCCTTCCATCAGTGACTGGTCTTGGGTAAAATACCAAACCTCTCTGCACTTCGCTTTTGTCACTGGCATTATGGTGATATTAAATATCCCCAAACAACTGTTGTAATATGTAAAGCAGCTAGTGGGCAGAGAGGAGGGAATAATTACTGAATACTTCCTATAGCAACTGCTTCATTTAAAAACTGATTCCCAAAAAGAACAGAAAATTTACTTATTTGAAAATCATGTTTTATTCTCCTTAAGTGGGAGGAGTTAACTCACTAGCACATTTAATGCTTACTTTAGCATCATATATGCATTATCTATTATCTTCTGATATACATAATATACACAGATCCTTTCTTTCTATGTAAGTTATTTATAATATGTTATAGGCTGGGAGGCTAGATGATAAAATTAGGGTGAGGTACATAATGTCAGAACACAGAAGGGCCCAAGGGGTCCTTATGGATACAATGGATGAATTCCAGTGAAAAGAGTTTATGAACTTGATGTCAGCGGACCCATGGTTTTTTCACATCAAGAACTGAGACTAGTGAGTAAAATGACACCTGGGCAAATAGAATTTTACTTTTTTTTTTTTCTCCCTTGGTTGTGGTGCAAATTGTTTTAGCACACCAAGTTTAGATTAGCCCACTATTAGTAATCTCCACGAAATCATAAGAAACTACAAAATCATGTGGACTAAACTATCTGAGGATATTTTGCCATATTCTGTCCCCTAGGCTTTTGTCAAGAAGTTTGTTTGCCCTTTTATCAATGTTTGAATTATATGTATACATTTAAATGTAAAGTTTGGAGCAGCGGGGCATTCACTTTATTATTTGATGTATGTATATGGCTTAAGATCGACACGTGACAATGTATTAGACTGCCCTGTTCTGTATTTTTTTTTTTAGTAGTATGGGGGGGCGTACTAATTAAGGATTTCAGTCACTTCAATGTAGCCCCTTAAGTATACATTTATTAAATTTAGCACCAAAACTGCTCATTTGTTATCTACAGCAATTAACTTTAAGAAAATGAGATGGGAGAAGTAAAAAGCTATCAGATTTACAGATCTGAGTGAGAATGGAAACAGAGACCATGAAAATATTCACTTTATTCTAGTTTGAGTTTTAACAAGAAATAATAAACAAAATTTTATTTTCGCTATTAAAGTGCATGTGCAATGAGTTAAACGGGGATGGGGACAAGGCATCTCCTTTGATCATATGTTGCATTAAAAATCCACCTCTTGTAATGAATTTTTGAGTACCCACTGAGGACACATGACTTGGTCTTTGCTCTTTCAAAATAAGTGACTCTGACCTACAACGTGATTGTGTCTACAGTTCACTTACAACTATGTTTCAGTAAATGTCTTCAAACTCTAAAGCTAGAGTTAGGTAGGAAAAAAAAATTACACTACATTAAAATTATTAACAATTATTAGCTAATAATAAGAATCACAGAGGGGCGCCTGGGTGGCTTAGTTGGTTAAGCGACTGCCTTCGGCTCAGGTCATGATCCAGGAGTCCCTGGATCGAGTCCCGCATCGGGCTCCCTGCTCGGCAGAGAGTCTGCTTCTCCCTCTGACCCTCCCCCCTCTCATGTGCTCTCTCTCTCTCTCTCATTCTGTCTCAAATAATAAAAAAAAAAATCTTTCAAAAAAAAAATCACAGAAAACAATGTGTAATAATTAGAAAAATTTGCTAAAACTTTGAACTGAGATATTATTACATTTCTGATGCTTGAAATTATAGGAAAATATACACTCATATTTAAGAGAAAATGAGTATCTTAAGCCATTTAAGCTACGAGCCATATTTTCAAAATGCACACTGTAAAAAAAAAGTTTATATCAGGAAAGAGCTTGTTTGCATTAACTTTAAATTAGCTAATACTTGAGTTACACCTTTGAAGAAACTTCAGTTTTGTTTCCAGGAATGCTTTTTTCCCTTACTTTCTTTCTTTCTTTTTTTTTTTTTGAAGGGGTAAGGCAGTTGGATTAAAAAAAAAAGTTAAGCCGCATTCTTTAATGTAAATGGCATATCTGTGCTCCTCTATGCTAATAACTTTCTCAATCTCACTGAACTGTTAGGATGTCTTCAAATAATTTAATGTCTTTAAAGTTTCGTCTTAATGGCACAGTTCATTTTTGTAAAACGCCTTGGCACCACTCAATCTTTTAAGAGAGGAGAAAGGTCTCTTTCCTCTGGACCTGACATTTTTACCATATATGTGTGAGCAATTTCGCTGTCAAATATTGCCAAGGTAGATTTTTTGTTGTTGTTGTTCAATCTGAAAATGTCTCCACTATGCCTGCAGAGCTCCCCTCTTCCCAACACAAACCTACCCAACCCTTTCCCCCACTGCAAGTTTTAAACTTTGTTTCCTTTGGGGTTCTGCACAAGTGCTACTAATAATATCCAAGAGACAAAGAGCTGTGCTGTAGGTTCACGGGATGCCAAATTTGAGTTGTGAAACAAAGCACTCAAATTTGAGATTCAAGATGATGGTGGTGGTGATGCTGGCAAAAAAAAAAATATATATATATATATATATATATATATATATACATATATATATAATAGAGCATGAGACCCCCAGAGCCATCTCCCCAGACAGCTCCCCCTGTCCACGGCTACCCAGAGCACGGGGGAGTTCTGGCCCCGGGACGTCGGCTGCCGGCAGCACCGCGAAGCCCCCTGCCCGCTCCCCCCGGCCCTCTCACCGCTTCACTCGAATGATCTGGTCCCGCATGGGCTTGATGTCCTGGAAGCTCTGCTGGTTGACGAGGCTGTAGACGAGGATGAAGCCCTGGCCGTTCTTGATGTACAGGTCCCGCATGGACGCGAACTGCTCGGTGCCCGCCGTGTCCAGGATCTCCAGCACCGACGGCGACGAGTCCACCTCGATCTCTTTGCGGTAGAAGTCCTCGATGGTGGGGTCGTATTTCTCGATAAAGGTGCCGGTCACGAACTGCACGGTCAGGGCGGATTTGCCGACCCCGCCCGAGCCCAGCACCACCACTTTGTACTCGCGCATCGTCCCTCCGCGGCCGCCGCCGCCGCCGCCGCCCGCGACATAGACCTACGCCCGCCGCGCTGTGCCCCCGGACCCTGCGCCGGCGGCCAGCCCCGCCGCCCCCCGCGGCCGCCCCCACCTCACGGCCGCCGCGACCCCCCGGGCGCCGGCGGAGGGAGCAGCAGCCCTGGGCATGGGCCGAGCCGGGCGGCAATGCGGCTCGCGGGCGCCGGCAGGCACTGAGCACGAGCAGCGAGCGAGAGCCGCCGGAGCCACCGGAGCCGCCCGAGCCGCGGGCCCGCAGTGCCACCCGCCCGCCCCGCCCCTCGCGCCTCCACGCCCAGCTCCCCGCCCGCTGCCGCCGCCGCCGCCACCGCAGCTTCCTCGGCTGCCGGAGCGCGCGCCCGAGGGGGAGCCGCAGCGCTGCCGGGGGCGGGGCTCGGCGGCACGAGGCGGGGCTCCGCGGCGCAGCCCCGCCCCTGCTCCCTGTCGCCTAGGCGACCGACCGCGCGCGCTCCCGGGAGACTGCGCCGTGCGGAAGCCTCCGCTCGCGGTTAGATAAACAACCTCCTCTGCCGCCCCACACCACTCTATCCCGCACGCCCCGTCGAACCCTGGGGCCTGCGTCCTGAGCATGCGTAGTTCGTTTGCCTGAACCGGGAACCTGGTCTACTGGAGAATCCCACGCTCGGCATTTGGGGGAGACGAGATGTTAGCGGGGCAGAGCAATCTGCAGGCTTTAACGTGAGGCGGAGAGTGAAAAGAAGAAACGGACAAGGCCCAAAAGGAGGTCTTGGTGAGGGATTTTGCTTGACACCACCCAGTCTCTCAGTACTCCTGAGAGCTTTGGTTTTTATCTTGCATCAACGTAACGAGAAGCCTTTTTGAGGGGACGAACATAAACACAACGAAGCGAACCCTGAGGGAGGGGCTGCAGGGCCCCTTCTGCCCGCTGCCCGACGTGGCGAAGGCGAGTCCGCGGAAGCCAGGCGCACGCCCGCTGACGTCGCTGGGGGTCCCGCCCTGCTCCAGCGCCGGCCTGGTGTCGAGCTCTTCCCACGCCCTCTCGGCTACGGGCGCCTGGAAAACCGGGAGAACGGAGCTCCCACCCGCAACAGAAGGCCCAGGGACACCTCATAGCAACAGCTAGCGGGGGCACCTAGTAGGAAGCTGGGATTCAGTCCAACCAACCAGTTCACGTTTCTGTACCCCCATGGTATCGTTCTCGGCCAATAGAGAGCCACTTCATGCCACATGACACCCACCCGTCAGCCAATGGGGAAAACTCTGGTCGCGGGATCAACCAACGCACCTCCCTTTGCCCGGCCAGGCAGGGCGTTTGCCCCTGCGCACTCTCTGCCAACCAATCGTAGGTGAGCTGGCGGATGACGGCGGTTCGATGTGAGCCAACCAGGACTCGCGATTCCCTTGCCACCTAGGGCCGGTGGTATGGAGACAGGGAGGCTCGTGGGGTCCGGGAGGGGTCGGAGAATGAGGGGCCGGTCGCTGTGTCCTATGCTGGCAAGGAGCAAGGTGTTTTGCAGGCGAGAGTGATGAATTCTGCGTTTAACGTCGTCTCCTTGGCGTGCTGCCTAAATGATGGGCATGGAAATGGTGCTGAGGGAATGTGGGCTGAATCGTGGGATGAATCGAGAAAACAGGGACTTTTGTCTTTAGGGTGAGAAATTTTCCGGTACTTAAGGAGACATACTGCAGCACTTGGCACGGGTCTTCCATGCGTGCCTCCTGAAACATTTTTTTTTTTTTAAACTACTTAGTTTTTTAAACTTAACCGTTCGGTCTCTGTACATGATATGTTAGTTGCACTCTCTCATACCCACACCGTCAAATATAGAAGTTATATTTCCAAGTATTCCTGGATTATGTTTTGTAATAACTGGTTATTGGATTTACCTTACTTAAACTCTGTCCTTCTCAGACTAGTCTACACCCATCTGTTACTAAATCACATTTCTTGGGAATAGTAAGTTTCTGCAGTTCTGTTTGATCATGGCATACCTCTTCGCCCTTTCTCTTCCCCACAAGGTCATCATGTAGAGAGGACGGTCTGAGTTTGGTAGAGAGATGGTCTGAGTTTCTGGAAAAACCAGGTGTTCCTTTGCCATCTCTTCCGTCAATTATCAAACTACTACAAAGGTGTACTTAGATCTCCCAGTGTTCTATTCCTCTGTTAGTCCATTATATTAGAATGGAGAATTTATATTTGCATTACCTTGCTATAGTATAGCACATACCAAGTTTTTGCTTAAACTAATTGAGGGCAAGTGTCATGTCAAAATGTGTAATATATATAAAACTGAGTCTTCATTTCTTGATTAAATATTGTCAAAGTATGAGACTTAATATCTGAGCCTCTGGAATCAGCAGTGAAGGCAGACTGCAAAAAAAATCGAATCAGAAGAATCTTTTAAGATCATGGAAACCATAGAGGATCTGATATCTAAACTAGTAATGTGAAAAAGTGAATTAAAATGAAAGGAAATCACATCTGAGCTTTTTGGGCAGGGCTATTTCAAGAAGATGTAGATGAGTGCAGTGTTCACCTAGCTTTTTACAAGTCTCGTATTTTGTGTGAAACTTATATGCTGATTTGAGGTTACTTTAGCTTTGTAACAGTCACACTTCTTTTCAGAAGAAAGACAGACTGTCTCTTTAAGATCCAAATTGTGCATCATGGTGATAAAATTCCTAGGCTTTTTGAGAAGCATCAAACTTTCTCTCTGTGTATAGATCATTACAATCTGTGTAGTATGTTGCATTGCAATGGAGCTGAAAAATCATTTATTTTGGAAGCAAATAAAGGTCCAGTGGCTTTTTGTTTTTGTTTTTTGTTTTGTTTTGTTTTGGGTTTTTTTTTGGAAATTTGCTTTGGGATTGTGAATCCACAATGTAACCTTAAGCAACTTTTCATTTCCTAGGTCCCCAGAAGTTGAGAAGCTCTGGATTGCAGTGCATCTGATAGAAGTTGTCACACAAAAAATAGTGAGTGGGCTCCCTAGTCACTCCACTTAGCATAATAAAGAATAGGAGAGTTTTTTGACATTTTTCAGCCTTTCTCTGACCTTTCATTACTGCTGACTTTTCTTGATAAGGAGAAGTATACAGACTGCTGCCCTTAGGGTAGTTGCACCTCATTTATATTTCTCATCTTGCTATTCGATATTCATTCTCAATGAATTCATATTCATTTGATATTCATTCTCAATGTTGCCATAAGGGTAGATTTTTAACCACTAATAAGCAAAAGAAACATGATAAGTAGGGCATATTTTCTTTCCTGTTCTGTATTATATGATGGTACTTACCTAATTTGAGACTTTATGTGAAATACTGGTTGAAGGATTAGCTTCTGTAAGAAAGGATGTCAGAACGTGTAGAGAATTTTGAAGATTTGGTTGGGAGATGGGTGTCTGTCTCCTGATTCCTTAATCATGTTCATTTTTATGCCAGCATGAACTATCTATTCTGAGAGTGATTTTAGAAATAAAAACTTATGTCTCCATTTGTCTGTGGGAAAGACAAAATAAAAATGAGATAAAATGAAATTGAATTTTCTCTAAGGGCTGTAAATCTCTATGATAGTGAAAACCTAACACTGTGCACTGACACTTTAGGCTCTGTTTAGCTTCAGAAGGGCATTACTGGAAGAACAAAAAAAGAAAAAAAAAAAGCTTCATTTCTCCTCTCCCCACTAAATCTGAGAGTTATCTCACCTATACCCAGATACCTTCAACTTCATACTTGTGTTACTGTGGAAACCCAGCTCCTTTGCTTCTGTGAAAGATGTTGGAAAAGGTGGGAGGAAGTGGGAAATACATTGTGTTTGGGGACTTTCTGACTAGAGCAAGAGGCAAGTATGTGAAGAATTGAATACAAACAAGTTAGAAGAGGATGTTTGTAATATTAGCAGTGCTACTTGTCTATGAAACCCTGATTCCTATTGCTTCCTATTAAAGCCTACATGTGTGTGATTAGCCATAAAGGGGAAGGGCAAGTCAAGTACATTTAGAGCAGAAGACATTTCCTTGGCCTCTGAGGCTCCTGATACAGTTGAGAAATGGAAGTATGTATAAACAGTGGAAAGGAAGGGGCAAAATAAACTTGTTTCTTTTTTGAAAATGCAATATGTCTCAGCACTTTTGAAAAGAAAAAGAATGCAGCAATGAAGTGACTATGTAAACAAGTCAATGAAAGAAACCTTCTGTTGAAAAAGTAAATGTTATTGAAGGAAAAGGCTTAATGATTAAGATATAGGAAATAAAAAGAAAAAAGCCTGAAGAATCTTAAAAGCTTGAATGTTCAGAGGAAAATAGAGCTCCAGTATGGTTTGTTTAACACGGCTGAAGAGTAAACACAGTGTTGCTGCATTCCTAGCAGTTTCCCTCTCTTCTAGCTGGAAAATATAGGGATGAGTCAGGATTGATCGTTAAGGGCAGCCCTCTCCTCTCTGCCCAGTTAGACCAGCAGTAGGCACGTGACTCAGTTCTCATCACTGGAACGGGAAGAAGCCACTGGGACTGGGGGATTCCTGGGAGTCTGACAAGAATGAGTAGATATCCCCATTGTTTTGGTGCCCCTCCCCTTGCTTCCTGCTTTGCACATTGAAATAAGAGACTGTGGCCACCATCTTTGGGCTGTGATGCCTTATGGCTGAGGTTGCAAACCATCGAGCTTCAGGTGGCTAAGGAGGAGGAGAAGAATCCAAGTCCTGGAAAACAGTATTGAACTGTCATGCTGATAGTGGAAATGCCCACCTTTGGACTTACTCAGTAAACAGCTAGCCTCCTTTGAAGTCTGTGTTAGTTTGAGTCCATGAGGTTTTCTGTGTCTTGGACTCAAATACATCCCAACTACCATAGAAAGTATAAGAGATTCGAGACAAAATGGTATTTTAAAAGATCAGTGAGCATTTGTGATATTCTGATGGATAGCCTACTGATATCCTGAATGGCATTTCAAAGACATTATGGTATTAATTGAGCACTTACTATGTATATTATTCTAGGCTCTGGGGATACAAAAATACACAATTAGCCAGAAGAGCTTGTAGTTATAGACATTATAAACAGAAGAGACTGACGTTAAACAACTGATTGCACATTTACATTATGTAATAACAGCTTATAATTCATGCTAACAAGAAAAAATTAGAGATTACAAGGATGTAATAATATAAATAGTAAAATATTACAAAATATATAACCACATAACTGAAGAAAATTATAAAAACAAGCACTTTCAAGGACATGATAATATTATGTATAGTTTATACATGAATTCTTAGAGGTTAAGAGAAACAGAATAAACTGAAATGGGTTTAATAAAGAAAAGCTGTCTGAAGGAAATGAATATGGAGCCAGGTTTTGAAGGCAGTGGCCAAAGAATAGACTAGATGGGGCAGAAAGGAACACTCTAGGTGCAAGGAATTGAGAGAGCAAGGGGAGGCAGCAGGAATGAAGTAGGAGTGAAATATGGAAAAGACAGAATCACTTGATTCTTTAATTCTCTATAGCAGTGCCATTCTAGGGACAGCTATCAGGGGAAAAAAAAATCAGAGGCTAGAAGTGTCAAGGCAAGAACAAAAGGTATAGAAATAATCCGGGAAAAAACAATAACAGAAGAAAAAGTAGAAAGAGTACAAGGGTACATTTGAAGAAGTTAAGGTATTATTCAAAATGATGAATAATTTATAACGTGGGCATCATGAAAGAATTGTTATAAGAAGTAATTATGGACTTGAGGGCATCAAGAAGGTGGAATTCAAACTTTCACAAACAGAAGTAGAAAAATGAGGGGTAGCAAAAAATGAAGACAGGCAGCAAAACCGTTTTTGCTTATGGTTATTTTTTCACGGTAGCTGTTCCTGACATGCATTATGTAAAAACGAATGGAATTTGATTGAAAAAAATTTCAATAGACCAGTAATATATAAAGATAGTCTTTTAGGTAAATAATGTACTTTAGAATGTTTTTCTTAGAATGCCTTTTGTACCTTGCCATAGAAAAGTTTTTTCAATAAAGAAGTTCTAAGGAATAATAAGTTACAGATTAGTGACATATTTTGAAAATTAAAAAAAAAACCCGTAGATGTGCCAAATGTAATGGTATAGCAACAATAATAAATACTTACAACAAAAGTCAGAAGTTTGTCAGATTTTATGTGGTTTCTGGTCAAATATGGTTGTAGTATTTTTCTAATGCTATTTTATGTAAGAATATGTCTTAAAAATTAGGCCACCATAGGCATATGAACATATCTTGATATTGTTTATAATAATGTCATTAATATTTATGGTGCTTTGCCATTTCCAGAGCCCTTTTGCTACATGTCTGAGAAGCTTGTAGTTTTTTTAATAAAAAATGTAAAAATAATTAGGAACCACCATACAAATATGTGATATGAAGATGCTGAACTAGCATTATTACTGCTCCTTCCTCCAAGGTCATGGAAGCAATGTAGAGGGTACAACGCCATCAAATGAAGAAAATTATGAGAAAACCCTGGTAATGAGAGGATTTAAGGGAACTGTTCAGTAAGGGGACTGGGAGAGGAAGGTGGTGGTAGTTTAGGTCTTGGGCAAGAAGCAGCCAGCCACACTCCCGAAGAATAATAAAATAGGAAAAGAACCATTACACATGTGCTCATGCTTCTCACTCACTATTGCCTTGGGAAAATCAGTGCCTGCCCCTACACATGTGGTGACGCAGAGCTCTAGTCTAAGTGGACTCAAGAGGACAATCAGGGCCACACAGGACCTTGTAAGGAGCTTGTGAGGTGCTTGTAAGGAGCCAAGAAACTCCTTAGGTTCTAACCAACTTAGGGCATTTGCCCACCCACACCTCCTACTCTTACTTCCCTGGGCTCGTGAATTTCAACCTAAGGCCTGTTCCTTCTGATGTTGCTTCTCTCCTCTTGGGGGAAGCAGAAGATGAACTCTACACCTAAAGAATCATTGCCTGTGATTTTCCTGGACTTGGGGTTCTCTGCTCTAGAGCTCATTTATTCTCATCCCTGAGCACCTTGGTGTGACTCAAAATGGGGTCTAGAAAGGTGATCAACCATTTGGCTTGCCTGGGACTGTCATGGTTTTATATTATTTTATTTTTTTAAAGATTTTGTTTATTTATTTGACAGAGAGAGAGACACACAGCAAGAGAGGGAACACAAGCAGGGGGAGTGGGAGAGGGAGAAGCAGGCTTCCTGCGGAGCAGGGAGCCCGATGCGGGGCTCGATCCCAGGACCCTGGGATCATGACCTGAGCCAAAGGCAGACGCTTAATGACTGAGCCACCCAGGCGCCCCAGAACTGTCATGGTTTTAGTACAGCATCCCCCAAACTCCCCTCAGCCCTAGTGGATCACCCTACATCTGTTCTCATATGCATTTCTGGAGGAAAAAAATGAATGCACATGACAAGATATTTTGAGAAATACAACTGTTTCAGAAGAAAAAAAAATTATAGAGTTCATCAGAAGCATAAACATTAGAATGGACCAAGCATTTAAATTTAGCCCCCAATAAACATGCTAAAAAAGATAAGGGATAATGTTAGACATATGAAAACCAAGAAACACAAAAGGAACCAAGTGGACATACTACAAATGGAATGTATAGTAGTTGAAACAATGAACAAAGGACAATAAGATGGCAGAAGGGACACTGTTAAGGACCACATGAGGGAACTGGAAGACCAGATTGAGGTCACGTCACAGAAAGAGGAAGGGAAGTTCAAAGAAATAGAAAAAGGAAAAATCAAGAGATAATGGAGAAGAGAAGAAGTGGCAGCATACAGATAGTGGGAATCCCTATAAGAAAATGACTTCTTAGAGAAATGATAATGTGAAATTTCCCATGAATGAATGGACGGATAAAAAGTAAAAGACCTCGGGGGGAGGGCCCATGGAGCCTCAAAGAAAAGTGATTTGGAAAACCTACACTTACAGACATAGAGAAATTTGGGATATCTGAGACTAAAAGTTTTAAAAGTTTACATATGAAAAATTAAGATCAGATTAAACATCAGATTTCTTAATAGCAGCATTAGAAGCCAGAAAAACAATGGAGTAAGAGTTTTAAAATCCTGAAGGAAGAAGAACTAGAAACAGAAATTTAATATTCAGCCAGAGTGACATTCAGGTATGAGAATGAGATACAAATATTCATAGGCATAGAAGGCCTCAGAATCCCAGAATATTGCTAACACAGAGACCCACACTGACAACGATGGATAATTCCACTCTCACGGTGCATCTTTTTCTCTCAGTTACTGATAACTCAAGCAGACAAAAACTACAGGGATACTGAAGATTTGAATAGCCCATTAACAAAACTGGACTGGCAGACATAGAGAATTCTATAACCGATGATTAGAGCATACATATTTTTTTTCCGAGCACATACAGAACATTGGCAAAAATTGATCGTAAAGTGGACCATAAAGAAAATCTCAATACGCTTCAAAGAATAGCTATCACTCAGATTGTGAATTCATAATTACATTAGAACTTTAAAAACAACAAAAAGACAAATGAAGAACCATACATATGGAAATTATAAAATGCTTATAATGCTAAATAACTCCTGGGGTAAAGAAGAAATGTGAAAACACTTGGAACCTAGTGATAATGAAAATACTATCTATCAAAACTTGTGAGATACAGCAAAGTGGTTCTTTGATGGAAATTTATAGACTTAATGTGTATATTGGAAAAGAAGATACAGGAAAATCCTGATCTTACCTCCTCCCATGGTCACACTGAGTCTGTACCTACATATGGGAAAATTCTCTCAAGAAACATCTAAAGGCCGACTGAGTGATGACTACACGTTGGACAAATGAGAAGAAAACCACGCCGAAATGGGTAAGAGAGGCTGGAACATAATCCCTCTATAAGCCCCATCCCTGGCACAGTATCCCACAACGAGGAGGGAACCCAAACTCCAGCGCTTCTTCCTCAGTAGTGAAGGGTTTGAACCCCACATCAGAAAAGGAAACACTAATTCGAAAAGATCTATGCACCCCCATGTTCATTGCGGCATTGGCTGTATTACAATAGCCAATAGCCAAGATATGGAAACAACTTAAATGTGCATCAATGGATGAATGGATAAAAAAATTGTATATATATATGTATAACATTATATATGTAACATATGCATATATATATATTAGCCATTAAAAAGAATGAAATCTTACCATTTGTGATGACATGAATGGACTTTGAGGGTATTATGCTAAATGAAATAAGCCAGACAGAGGAAGAAAAATACCATACCATCCCCCATTTGTGGAATTAAGACAAAATTTTTTTAAAAACAAGCTCACAGATTCAAAGAACAGATTGGTCAGTGCTAGAGGTGGGGAGTTGAGAGGTAGGAAATATGGGTAAACTGCTTTTGTTTTAGTTTAAATAAACTGAAATTTTTTTTTAAAAAAAGAGGGGCATCCTACAATTTACCCGACCAGTGCTTCTCAAAAATAAGAAAAGCCTAAAAAACTCTCATAGCCAAGATGAACCTGAAGACACATGAGAACTAAATGTAATGTAAAATCCTTGATGGGGTTCTGAAATGAAATAAGGACATTAGGTAAAAACTAAGGTAATCTAAATAAACTATGGACTTTAGTTAATAACAACATATAACAAAAAGAAAACCCTTGGGTTTTTAAAAATCACATTCCAAAATAAAATATAATATATAGCAGAAAAAAGTCAAAAGAAACAGGTAAAATTAATGTTTAAAATGTATTTTACTTAATCCACTATATTATCATTTCAATGTATAATCAGGACAAAAATTATTAAGATATTTTACCTTTTTTCATACAAAGCCTTTGAAATCTGGTGTATATTTTACACTTACAGCGTCCAGACTGGACACATTTCAAATGAACAGTGTTGCTACTATATTGGTGATAGACAGTGGATTGTTCAGGGGAGCAATGGAGATGAGGTTTGAGATGCTGTTTTATAGGTCATGTTGACAAGACTATTTGAATATCAAACATGTCGAAAGTCAAAAGAGAATTAAGAAGACACCTGTGTTGGAGAAAAAGCAAATTCTTACACAACTCACATCATGCTATTTGGTTTCTAACATCAGCATTCAAGGAATAATTCTAGACCACCGACAATGTGCAAGGCACTATGCTAGGAATAAAAGGAGACTTCCTCCTCATCAGATAGGTATATAGATAAATATGTAGGTAGATGACCAGGCATTTTGTTAAAAACTAGGTTTTGCTTTGAAAAAGTGGCTTACAGAAGTGTAGGTGCAGCATTATTTAGGATACATCTCTATGTATGGTCTATAATCTCTTTTTTTCCTGGTTTATGTTTAAGTTGTAAGTTTCACAATTCTTATCATACTTCTTTGGTTAACCTAATGATTTTGAATAAGAACATAATTTTCCAAAATAGCTTTTCCCATTTGAAGTAAGGGCAAGTCTTGCTGGGTTGACACTATTCTTTTTACACAGTGGGAGAAATGTCTGTTTTTCAGTTCGTATGGTAGCATGTACTGGAGATAGAATTCACTACTTACTTCTTGTGACCCCTGGTGTAACCCTGAGCAGACTTCTGTCTTAACACCAGTAGCACATTGCTGCACCATCTCCTCTACTAACTGAGGATAGGAACAGTGTTTGGTTCATGTGAGTTTTAGCAGCACTTGGCACATTGCATAAAACATTGTGGGAACTCATAAAACGTTTGCAAATGAATGAACAATTGAATGGACTATAACTTTGCTTCTAAAAATCCTGTAAAACAGAGAAGATGAAAACAAGGGGAAAGAATGGGGAGTTTCTCAACATTGAGGAGGAGATATAGATATTTCCTCTAAAACTGGCTTTATCCCCAAAGAAACTCCCAGCTCAAACATTGTAGGTCTTCAGTAGGCAAGGTAAGGTCAGTCTATGGGCTTGGACTTTAGAAGTGCCAAGAATGATTTGGAAAATCAACTTTTCTATCTACTGACTGCTGCCTGAAATTTTACACCTAGGGTTTTAGTCTTTTGATGTGAAAGCTTTTTTTTTTTTTCCAGTTAAAATATAAATGGGAGAAAGGCAGTTAAACTGTACTATCTTTCTATAAACATGGCGGCATTCAGCTATGCTCACTTGGTGGGAAAAGAAAATAAGGAAAATAAAATAGAAGAAAAGAAGTTAAATGGCCCAAGTATGTGCCCAGAGTGAGCATGAACAGGCCACGAGGATCCATCATATTTTGTGTCATACAGTAATTTTTTTTTAACGCTAGGGTTAATCTCTTCACCCGGTATAACATGACTAATAACAGCCTTCACAGTTACTAGATTCTTAAATTAGATTCAAATAATATCTTATTTTCAAGTGATTACAAGAATTTTCCAGACTTGGGAGCTCCATCCCTCATCTGTTTCCATCAATTTCTTCTGCTTCTCACAGGATTACGCTTGACAGTGGTTTGGGGCGCACTGGGGAAGACGGAACAGTCCTAGTGGAAGACCCATCCAGTCGTCCTTCTCAGCAGCCAGCTGGTTATTTTGTCAAGGAAAGTGATCCATCCTACTTTTTCAGGGTCATCTCCTCAAAACCCAGCTTCTCACTCTCACAGAACAGTACATCCTCTTTTATTATCGTCCTAGTTAATGCTTCTCACACAGCTTCACAATACGAGCACTTAATGAGTGATTAGCCACGTTGAAATGGCTGCACTAGTTGAGAAAGAGAAATCTTGTTTGCTTAATCAAGGTACTACTACCTCAGTGCAAATGGCACTGGTGGCAAAATTGATTCCAGTTTACATCTGAATGAGAGAAGCCGAGGGACACATTTCAGGGATATTTTAGCCTTTTTATTTTCCTTGGCATGCCAGGTAGTTGAACAGAGTTAAACTATTCCATCATGCAAGTTGCCTTGACTTGATTCTGTTGGGGATTGGTCTTTGGTATTTATTAGTTGTGTTTTTGTTTTTTTTTTTTTTAATGAAGATTTTTGGGTATTTCCCATGCAAACTTTCCAACGAAAAGATGCTACAACATATGAAAATTATCTAAAAGATATTCATCTGTCGACATAATTAGGTTATATGAACGAGAATGAGCTCCAAGAATAAAATTGAGTATGTCAGTTCTGCACTATATGCTGACAAAATGAAAGAAGCTAAAATGGGTAGTTTATGGCATTCTAAGGTTATGATTATGGTGCTCAAAAGAAAGCAACCCAAGTAAAATTATTGAGAAAGGAGACCAATCAATAGCATATGTTGCTGAGGTTTTTATACTGAAAAAGCAAAGCTCCAGGGGCTCAATGCTGTCTGTATTAGGGCTGTAGATCGTCTGAAGCCTGGGGTTTTTCTAACTGGATCTGTGACTAATGGAGTGGGGGTAGGGCTGAGGCTCAGTAAGATGTTTAACCCTGGCTTGGGGAATTACCTTTGCGTGGGATTGGGCCTGTTTATAGGACTCCTCAAACCCTGGCTCTCCAAAAGCAGAAATAAAGACTACCAAGTCATTCAGGTCACTAGCTACCCATCCAGATATCTATCATCAACGTATTTTGTGTTTTGTGTTGTTTTTTTTTTTCTGGTTTTTTGGTGTTTGTTTGTTTGTTTGTTTTTATTCTACAGGGTTCCAGAAAGGACAGAAGTACATTTCATAAATACATATAATGATAAATTTTCTAATTTTAAGAGTTAGGTCTTCTCAAGAAACTTGAACATTATCTATCCAAAAAAAAAGTATGTATAGAAACAGTATTTCACTTTGAAGTACATGTTAAAGCTTTCCCCATGGCGTTCACACTTTGTCTTGCTTTCTGTGTATATGTATGTGTAAGGGGAGGGGTGTGCCCAAGCCCCACCCAAGTCTCACCAGTTAAGAATCTGGGAGGACACAGGGGTGGGCTTGTGTTTATTGAGAATGTGTATATTTAAACAAAATCTTCTAGATGACTCGGACATGTCCCTGTATTTTCTGAAGAAAGAAATCATACTTAAAGTGATGATCCTGAAAATTACTACTGAGGATATTGAATAACCAGATTACTTACCTCAAATCCAGAACCTAGTTTAAATTCCATTTCTTCTTGTGTCCCTCAAACTAGAATTAATCTCTATTCCTTATTCCCCAAACACTCCACACTTTTCATATTTACTGCAGTTTCTCTGGTGTTATGCTTATTTTATCTCCATCTGTCATGTGGACTCATGGATGTTTGGGCAGCAGGCGAGAAGAATGGAGAAGGTACATTTTCCCCCCATCTTTCTAATCCCTGTAATGCTTTGGCTAATCAATAGTATGTGTTCAAAACATGTTGATTGAATTAAATTAAATATGAAATGGTATTAAAATTATTGAATTATTGTATTATCCTATTAAAAGATGTTATTTCTACTTTCATAGTACTTAAAATCAGTGGTGTTTTAAAACTGAACAAAGCCAACTAAAATTGTAACAGAATATAATTCTTCAAAAAGCAGTAACATAGGCTTAATTCACAAGAACCACAACTGGGTCACATCCTTTAGGTAATTATTTGTTAATTTTCAAGCCAAATCTTATATTAAAACACAAACTCTGAATTTGACAAAATAATAGAAAATACAGAAAAGCTCCCATTTGCTATCTCTCTGTGTGTAAATTCATTCTCAAAAGGAATCAAAAATAAATAAATAAATAAATAAATAAATAGGTGATGGGCATTAAGGAGGGCACTATCCTGATGAGCACTGGGTGTTATATGTAAGTGACAAATCACTAAATTCTACTCCTGAAACTAATATTACACTATCTGTTAACACACTAGAATTTAGATAAAAACTTGAAACATTAAAAAAAAAAGAATCACATTAAGCTCTGTTTCAATTAAAAAAATCACCAATAAGACAATTATAATTAGATAAAAACACAATTATTATTATTTAAAGATTTATTTGAGAGAGAGAGAGAGAGCGTGCATGTGTGCAAGCAAGGGGGAGGGGCAGAAGGAGAGGGAGAGAGGTAGACTCCCCGTTGAGCAGGGAGCCAGACACGGGGCTTGATTCCACCACCCTGAGATCATGACCTGAACTTAAATCAAGAGTTGGATGCTCGACTGACTGAGCCACCAAGGTACCCCAAAACACAAACGATTATAAAACAAATCACAAAGACAGATGGGTTTTAAATGATATGAGCCATCAAGTTTTAAAAAATTAGGATAATTTATAAAAACTTAAGCCTTTGGTATAGTTTTGTCTGTGTCCCCTTAAAATTTCAGGAGCTTTTTGTGTTACTTAGAAGTCAAGGATGTCTGAATGACAAGATTGGACAGACTGCCTAAAGATATATTTATTAAGTCTTTAATCCCTTTATCAAAAAGACCCTCTCTTTCCAACCTAAGGTCTGGCATAGACAGGCTAGGAAAACTTAGAGATGGTGAGAGGCACAGGGCTTAGGGAAGAATAGCCAGATGACAGCAGACAGGGTAAAGAGTGATGAACACCAGCCTCCTCCCTGTGAGTCCACACTGGGTGCCTTGGCTGACACTCCTCAGCACGACTCTCATGAATTACATGATCTGATCTTCTGTACAGAAATTTCAGAGGCACAGTTGAGGGCGCCTGGGTGGCTCAGTTGGTTAAGCGACTGCCTTCAGCTCAGGTCATGATCCTGGAGTCCCGGGATCGAGTCCCGCATCAGGCTCCCTGCTCAGTGGGGGGTCTGTTTCTCCCTCTGACCCTCTTCCCTCTCATGCTCTCTGTCTCTCATTCTCTCTCTCTCAAATAAATAAATAAAATCTTTAAAAAAAAAAGAAGTTTCAGAGGCACAGTTGAGTGTGCTAAAATGGCAGTACTTTCTATTCAGAACATGATGCTTCCCTGTTCCCATTTATGCCCAACTTATTTCCAAATGTATTTGGGAAAAACAGGAAATAGGCTTCCTTGAGAAATTCCTAGAGAAAGATAGTAAAAATGCACCCAACCATTTTATACCCATATGTAGGTTCCTTTAGGAATGTTTGTTCAAGTCAGGCTCTTGAGGACCCATGTTTACATTTATTTGTTTACGTTCTCTTTGGTCATAGCTCATGACACATCATGCCCACCTCATGGGCCAGTCAGATTTGCTTCCTCCTGGGAATTTAGAATTGGAATCCAGAGGGCTGGGCTCTTGAACGAGGTACTTGAACTAGGAATCTACAATAAGGATGCCTTTTGGGGGGCTCTGTATACAAATAAATCAGCAGAGAATACTAATATACAGAGGAAAGCCATAGAATCAAGCAGATTTATGTAGAGAGGTAGAGAAAAGCAGTAATGGCCCACTCTGTCCCAGGGGTGGTAGCTTAGTGCCTGAGAGTTTTCCATGTTATGAGGAGATCCAATTGCGTATGTCGCCATTGACATGTGCCATGCTTCTCCCACTTCAACCTTATACTAAAGTTTACTTTAAGCTAACACCAGTTGATTTCTATTATTTACAACCAGAATATTCCTGACAAAGACAAGGTTATTCCATTAGGATGTGTTCCCTTAAACCTCTGTTAGGCTTACATTGGAAATGAATAGCATCCTGCTGTCAGTTTGTCACATTAGTTATATGTTATAGCCCAAGCATTGTTCAGAACCTATGATTATGACAATGACTTTTGGTGTTGTTGCCTGACGGTTAGTTAGAGGGTCCTGCTATATTCTCTGGAGGACATAACGTGTCCTTTCTGTAATGATGGAAATATTGTCTTTCATGTATGTTATTATTTGCATTAATAACAAATGCAATACAAAAGCTCCAGGCAATAGCCAAGTCATGCGTTGTGAGGCCTGGGATGCAGCTTATCTCACAGACCCAGGCATATGGGCCTCCGAGGGTGGATTGTCCAGGAGGGTTTGAGTGTTTCCTGCAGCCTTTCATATAGAAGGAGGTGTTTTGCTTCAACTTACCATTTTTGTTGTTATGTAAGTAATGTTCTTGTCCTCTGGAGAAACTAAAAATTAATATTAAATCATCTAGTTCCTCTGGAAGACAGCACCTAGCTTACCCAGAAAAGAGTCAGATTTTCTCCTGTGAACACAAGGAATTCTTTATTGTCCTATCTACAGTGAAGGGCATGCAGGGCTTCTGGATTGTAGCCTGTATCAGATTTGTAAATTTGCCATCATCTCTAAAATAGATTTATTTTAAAATTTTTAATCAATTTGGAAATGAAGCGCTTAGACCATACAATTCATCATCCAAGTTTGGACACTTTTGAGAGTAAAATGGGATGCTATTGATAGTAAAGTCACCAAGCATAAATTGGGTTCGCCAGAGGCAAACCAGATACAATTGTCACCCAACTCCACGCTTTATGTTCACTTTCTGAGTAACTTACGTATTGTGAAGTCCAAAGTTTCTTGGTATAATTTCTTTTAATTAAGAAACGTTTTAATTATGTGTTCATTCGAAACCAGATGAGAACTTATACAGTAGGTGAATAAATGGTGATTGTGATCAGAGAACTCTACTCAGCAAGTGGAGAATGTCATGTTATATGTCATTGTTGTACAGTGAGCACAAAGACCATGTGTGTGTGTGGGTATAAGATTGGCTAATTTAGTGGGCCATTAGATTCAATCCCCCAATTTTAATGTAGTCATGTTGGTACCAATGGTAATAATTTAGCTAACATTATGCTACACAGAGTGCTATTTGTTTTATTTATTTTATATTCACAATTGGCATGGTTTTTGGACAAATCTAATTTTAGCTGCCATTTTGGAGAATTGTTCATAGTCTCACCACTAGTCAGAGGTGGTATAACTGAGACTTCTCTGGGGGCATCCGTTTCCTCACCATTAAGATTAAGTGGGTTGTACTCCATAAACCCTAATGTTGCAGCTATTAACAGTCTATAATCAGTGATAGATCCTTCGAAGATTTTACTTTTTTGGAGAAGTTTTGATTATTTTGACTCCAGTCCTTAATACAAAATAGAGAATATGCATGTTGGTGAAAGAATATATTACAAATCTGTTTTGTACACGAATACTTAGTAGGAAAGCAATCTTAGTGTTGCATTTATAAAGTCACACTGGGAGCATATGGTGTAGCATCCAGCACCTGGACTAGAATTCAGCTACTCACGTTCTCTGTGGATTTGCAAAAGTTACCTAACTGTAAAATGAGAATAAGAATTGGTTTTTTTAGTGATCATATGAGGATTAAGCAGTATATAGTATATGAAGTATCTAAAGATACAACATATAAGTAGATGTATGCAATCAAGAAATAGTCTTTTTCCTATCATTTCCAGAATGTTAGCATCTTTACTGAATATTTATATCATAAATGTATGCTACATCTTCTTATAATTAAACTAAATATTTCCAATGGACGTCTCTCTTCCCAATATTGACTTTTACTGTTAGAGGCAGTAATTACACTAGATAAAAGCATATCTCTGATAATATATGCTATCAGAGTCAAACATACCTGGGCCCAGATGCTTCTCTCACCTTCCCCAAATGACCTTGGGAAGGTTACTTAGTCTCTGTTTCCTCCTTTTCAAACAATGAATGAGTAATGTATATTAATCACATGGCCCAAGTCATAGTTTACAGTCAATAATATACATGATCACTACTATTATTACAGTTAAGATTGGAGAATAGAAGTCAAGTTGTCCATTTGAAGTGGGGAACAGAAAGATGTTTCCCTAAGAAAAGCTTTGTATAGTACACACACACTACAAAAGTGTCTGTAAGTGAAGAATGGCAGTGGAGAGAACAAACCCATGGGCGTGTCATTAGAACTGTGTTGTTCCCACTGAGCAGACTCTCGTTCATGGTCATTCTTGAACCATTTGTCACGACGGGCCATGATACTGTGACTCCAAAAAATCCCAACAGCTTGAGATTTACAGGAGGGTTGCAGTTATGTTTCCCCACACAAGGTCCCTGACCATGAAATCAAAGGCTTTGATCAATGAACTCTGTAAACAGTGCTAAGTTGCTCTTAATCATTTTATTGATGAAGCAGAGCAGTCTGATTAATAATAAACCAATTTTGCCTGAGCCCTGCTTGCTTCTCTTCTAAGTGTTCTTTTGGGGGAATTCAGTTCTACAGTTTGTTAAGAAATCTGTGTGCAGTTTTGATGATCACATTTAGAGAATTATAACTGGGATATTAATTAGGACAGGCCATGTGGATGATGATGATGATGATTCATTAAATGTGCATAAGAAACAGAATTAGCAACTTGACTTTATCTGCACTGTCTCAGTTAATACCCGTCTTAAAAGAAAACATGACTTAGGCAATGGTCAAACGTATCATTGTTTAGTTAAGAGTCTGAATTTTCTGGCCTTTTCCCCAGGCCTTTTCAACTGAGTCTTAAGTTTACAATTCTTTTTAAGGGGAAAGATCTAGATTTAGTATATTTTTGGTTAACTTCTGGTCTCTACTTCATGAATTCAGCAGTTCCTCAGGTCCTTGGCTGAGGTGGAAACTATGGGAACCATGTGGATGCTAAAACCCCAACCTGCCTCTGTTCCCCGGGACCTGAACTTGTATCAGTTTGCCTGGTGGACAGCCTAAGCCTCTGTTCCTATTTTCCACTCTAGGCTTGAATTTCTTCTCTGTTTCTGTATCCAGTGATTTCCTATTCCATCTTTCAGTGTTGGCATTGATGTAATTATATTTGATGTATTTTATCCAACATATATATGTTTGGGATGGGACCAAGGGCCCATCTGTTTAGTCTTCAGATATTGGTATAAGTGAGGATTTGACTTCTCCTGATCTTCAAATCTCCCAGACTGCTGTGTCTGATATTCATCATGAACAGAATTGGCATGAAGAAACCAGAGCCAATATCTAAAATCACAGAGTCCATCACAATATGTTAGGTCATTTGGGAAAACAAAGCAGTTTTCTTTCTATCCTAAAATATTTAATATCTGGAATAAAAGCCATAAACTTTAACCTTTGATGGCAGTGAGACTGTAAATTTTAAACTTTGGGGAGTAACAGGGATTAGTTGCCTAACTAAGGATAAGTGCAAAAGGTCAGGTAGTATTTGTGGAATGTTCACTTTTGAGTAGGAGTGGTGGGTGGGGTGGTGGTCATCCCAGGAAGATATGCCAACATCAAACGATCTTGGCCCGTGGAGTGTAGTTAGGATAGAGATGTATGCTTACCTTTGTAGTATCAGTGTTCTTACCAGTATGTCACACTGTTCTTGATTTCTCAAGTTCTACAGTCTTTTTTTTTTTTTTGTAAAGACTTATTTATTTGAGGGAGTGAGAGACAGTGAGAGTGTGTGCAAGTGGGGGGAGGGGCAGATGGAGAGAATCTTCAAGCAGACTCCCTGCTGAGTGCGGAGCCTGATGCAGGGCTCGGTCTCACGACCCATGAGATCGTGGCCTGATGCGAAACCAAGAGTCTGACGCTTAACTGACTGAGCCACCCAGGAGCCCCTCAAGTTCTATAGTCTTTAAATATTTTTTATTTGTACCCTTAATTATACTACTTAGTACCTTAACTGTCTTCTGACAAAATGTGAACTTCTAAGCATCTTGTTTCCTTAAACACAAACATTCACATTCACACAGGGTTTTCCTGTTTCTGTTTTCCCTGCAGGTTGAGTTGGCTGGCTCTCCAGGGCTCGGTGACAGCACTGGGCAGTCTGAGTAGGGCTGAGCTCTGACAGGGACTGATGAGACCTGGAGCAGCAGGGATGTGCACAGACTAATAATATTCTTTTCTTTTTTCTTTTTTCTTTTTTCCGTCCTGGTGTTTAAAATGTGTCAGATTACATTGTGAATAAATCCATATTGGAAGGTTATTAAAATGAGTGAGCACTGCTCTGCCAACCCCATAAATTCACAGGCTTCCCAGAGTAAAAGCTAGCTGAGGATTGTTTCAGGATGATGGGACCAAGAGTCGGGCCTCCCTGTGTTCTAGAATGAGAGAAGGGAGTAAGGTACTTAAACCAAAGTGAAATGTTCACGTACTTCCACTGCCCCCTGCCCCTCCACCCTCAGCACTTCCTGTGAAAAAGGCAAGTGAGGAGACAACCCAAGTGTCCTTCAACAGATGACCAATATGGTCTAGCCATACAATGGAATATTACTCAGCCATGAAAAGGAATGCACTTCTGACATGTGCTACAATGTGGATGAACCTTGAAAACACTATGCTCAGTGAAATAAGCCAGTCACAGAAGGACAGAAATATGTTGTCATTCTACTTATATGAAATATGTAGAATTGGCAAATTCATAGACATAGAAAGTAGACCAGAGGTTACCAGGGGCTGGTAGGAGGGGCTGGGGAGTCATTGTTTAATAGGTACAGAGATTCTGTTTGGGGTCTGAAAACATTTTGGAGATGGATATTGACAATGATTGTACGACACTGTGAGTATCATTAATGCCCCTGAATTGTCATGTAGAAGTGATTAACTTGACAAGTGTTAGGCTATATTTTAACACACACACACACACACTCACACACACACACAGGGGAGTTAAGGAGGCTGTTACCTCTGGAAAGATGGAGTGGAATACTTTTTCTATTTCTCCCACCAAGTATAGCAAAAACTCTGGATATGACATATCAAACTTAAGAAGACTCTGGAAGGTGGAGAGAAGGCAAACCTACCAGGGGCCTTGAGACCCAATGGATGATCTGGTGGTGAGTTCCTTGGGTTTTCTTTCTGCCTCATGTACCCCAGACTGGCTTCTGGAAACACCAACAGTTGCAGGCAAAAAAATTTTTTAAAGCCTTAAGAAAAGTTGGCTTGGCTTTCATGGTGCTGGTGCCAAATTTGATGGGGGAGGGCTGGGACTGGGGCTGACAACAGGGCAACTCAGTCTCTAGGCCTCGAGAGCAGCCCCTGGGATTGGTGTGGCTGCAGAACCTGCTCAAAGAGTCTCAGAGACATCCGCCCACTCCCCACACCCCCTCTTACTCAGACAGTGCAAAGCCTTTGCTTTCATCTAAATCTTCACTCTTTTCCAATCTTTCCAGAAGATTTCCAAAGACGGGTTTGATACCATATGTAGTGAGGGACTTGGTTATTGTAGCTCAGTACAATGCTTGTAGAGACCCAGAGATCTCAGGTCACTATATCCAAAGTACATATGGTTACCGGGGAGAATTTATACCCAGAACCATCAGTATCACGGCACTTTTAAACCAGAACCCAGGAATTCCTAAAATTCAATCCATCATCTCTGGTAAAGATCAGTTAACTTTTAACCCTATGAGAAGAACAAAGTTTACAAGTTTAGCAACTACAAGGAAACTTTATACTTCTCCATAAAGAAATAGGTTAGAGGGGTGCCTGGGTGGCTCCGTCGTTGGGCGTCTGCCTTCGGCTCAGGTCACGGTCCCGGGGCCCTGGGATCGAGCCCCGCATCGGGCTCCCTGCTCCGCGGGGAGCCGGCTTCTCCCTCTGCCTCTCCCTGCCACTCTCCCTGCTTGTGCTCTCTGTCAGATAAATAAATAAGATCTTTGGGGAAAATAAAAAGAACTAGGATAGAGAGTGGGATAAAGTCCGGAGGTTGAGTTTCATTGCCCCTCACTATCTTTGCTGCATTGGACAAATCACTGAACTCTCTTCTCTGGGCTTTTGTTTTCTAATCTGTAAAATGGGAATGATAACAATACAGATTCTTCTAAAGATTCAAAAAAGTCAGGTTAGTTGCTTACAAGTCCGTTATAAACAACTCCTGTGAACTCTTGGAAGGTAGAGACTCTCCTCATTTTTAGAATATTCCAGAAAAACCTACTCTGCTGCCTTGTAGACACTCAGAGGGGACTTCACCAACCACAAAAGGGTCCCATGCTGAGCATTCAGCCCCCACTCAAGCACGCTCTGAGCTGCTGAGGCCAGGCTGGACTCATCTTTTCATCCCTGGGGCCTAGAGATCCACACTGCCTGGTCACGGAGCCTGTTCTTGATGGTTTAGTGGCCTAACCACTCTCTAGTTCCGGGCTGGAATGTCCCTGTGGCAGGGCCAATGGGCACAGTTCTTCACCAGAGGCCCCGAGAAACAATCACATCATCCCTTATGTATATATATCCCTGGGAGGATCTCAGGATTATCCTGGTTTCCTCAAATCTAATTGAACCATGAAACCACCCTATGGAGTGGACTTTTTATGCCTACCTTGCAAGTTATGGAAGCTGAAGGGTTAAGTGATTATGCTTACTAATTTAAGCCTGGGAAGGTATAAACAAAGTTCAACACCTACTCCATATTTTATTCACTGGGTTCTGCTCTCCTGGAACCGGAGGAGAAGAATTTAGTGCTTATATCCTTCATGCTTGTTTTTTTCCCCCTTCTCTAGTTATCTGAGGGACTTTAATTCCTGAAATCACAAGGTAGTAGATAGACTTTAGTGTAAAAAAAACTGTACTCACAGAGATTACTTTTTGAAGGGTCTAGATATTTAGAAAACCTCTAGATAAGGACAGATAACAGAATTTCCTTGGTCTGTACACCAGTTTCAGTTAGGTAATGGTTTGTTAAAATGTGTTTATAGGACATCCTAAGTCAAGAGTTAATGAAATTTGTCATTTATTTCATCTGCTGTAAAAGGATAACCACACAACTTCATTCTTGGGTGTCTTCTCTTGGTTATTTGCATGAATTATTTATCTTACATCTGGAAATTTAATACATGTCATAGAGCTGCAAATTACACAATCCATCTTAGGTTTTGTAGTTTGTTCTCTAAATGGGTAATCAATCTCAGCTATTTGTTTTATTTATTGAACCCAACTCAAGAAGTAGAGGTTTGACCCCATTTTACATTATGCTAAAAACATAGATATGGTTAGCTCAAGATGTTGGATGCAGTGAAGGTAAGAAGAAAAGCAATTTAAGTGAAAGGTGAATTAATACGTGCTATGCCAATCGTGCATGTCAGGATCGTGTGGGGAGATTAATGCATCGCCCGTGCCAGGGCAGAAATCAGAATATGCTGGCCGGCAGGTAAAAACATTGAATTAAATAATGGTTTCAAAAGTCATTCTGAGTCAGCAAAACACACTGGAAACGTTAAGAAATGTGCAAAACCCACCAGCTACCTGTTATCTGATATATATATATGTATATATATACATATATATATTAATAATGCTGTTTTCCACCATAGGATCCTCAAGCAAAATGTATCAGAATGCCTCATTAGCTGAGTTAGTAGGTCCAGTGACAGACAGCCCAGAAAAACGAGTAATGAAATCCTTTCTGAGTTGGCTTTTGCATGGCTGCCTTTCATTTGAAGGGAAGAGTGCAGAATAAAGGAAGGGAAGATTTTGACCCTGTGACCAGACATCTGAGTTCAGGGAGGGGAGGGTGGAGGAGGAGTTACAAAAACAGAAACTGAATTAAAAAAATTTCAGGACGCACTCATGTGTTCACATCTTTTTTTTTCCTCCCTTCCTCATATTATGACTTACATTTATCACCCACCTTCTTCTCCTTCTTCTTATTTTTTAAGATTTTATTTATTTACTTGAGAGAGAGTGAGAAAGAGCACAGAGGGAGAGGAAGAAGCAGACTCCGCACTGAGCAGGGAGCCCGATGCGGGGGCTCCATCCCAGGACCCCGGGATCATGACCTGAGCCGAAGGCAGACACTTAACCAACTGAGCCACCCGGGCGCCCCTATCACCCCACTTCTTAAAACAGTCTGCAATTGTAAGGTTTCTAAACTGCCAAATAATTAACTTTTATTATATAGAATAGTATGAAGAAGTCTGGGAACTTGGCCACTAAATATCTTGCAGATAGAGAGAGGAGAGGGTGCTGTGATCCAAAAGATCGGCTTTTAGAGCTGCTTTTTCCTCAGTGTTGATAAACATCTCTTCTCAGGCAGCAAAGCCTTTGTGTGCACTACTTCCCTCTGCCTGGAACATTCCCTTTCCTCATCCTCCCTGTAGCCTGCCCATTTAACTCTGACTCAACCTTCAAATGTCATGGGGCATGTCTTTTCTGGGAGAGCTTTCTAGTTCTCCAGACTAACTCAAATTCCTTTATCGTATAGAGTCTATATTTTCCACAAGACCTTCTTCCATAGCAGTTACATTTATGTTTATCGAGGAAATTATTTTTTTGGTATCTGTCTTTTCTAAGGGAAAGTCAACTCCAAGAGGTCAGGGGGCCATGCTTGATTTTTCTCATCATTTTGCCTCTAGCTCTTAGCACAGTGCTTGGAGCATAACAAGAACTCAACTAATATTTGTTAAATAAATGGCTGAAAAGCAAGAGCAAATTTGCTCTTGAATTTGGTGAGAAGAGGAATGCAAAACACAACTTTTGTGCCTTTCAAAAGCATGATGGAAGGAGTATGCTTGTAGCCAACACAAGGGGACCAGTTCTCTGTGGTATTTTAGCTCTGGGATGACCATGTAAATGAACAGCAACTTCACAAGAAGAGTGTCTCGCTGGTTTGGAAAGGACTGTGAAAGGTGTTTTCACGGGTGATTCATTATTGTGCAATGAATACATAACTGACTTTAAAATTGACAGCAATTTTCTGTCATTTGGTTGAAAGAAGGAGAGAGGAGAGAATTGAGATGGACCCATTGAGCACCTTGGTTATTTATAATTGCATCATTCCTGCTTTTTCCACCATTGTTGTATCTGCTGACCTTCCATGACATATTTCATTGCTCTCAAGCAAACAGAGAGATCAGCAACTGGACCATCTTGTGGAGATTAGGGCATGAGACTTCCTTTTGTTCCATGACCTCCCCTCCCTATCCTCATTGTGGCCTTTAGTTCCTTTTTCCTTTGTCAGGGAAGGTGTCACCTATGGGTTTCCTCTTCAAAACTGCAAAGGAAATTCATAATTTAGTTCCTTTTCAGCTTGCCACTTGGCTTAGTGACAAAACCCAGCTATTGTTTTCAAGATAAATATAACATTGAGTGGTAAAAATTGAGATGAATAAGAAGCTCTCTGTGGTTCCTTTTCACCTCATCTTCTATTAATTCAACACACGTTTGTTGCGTGTCTTTGGTACAGAAGTCTCTGTGGTATGTGTTGGCTAGCGATGGAGCCCAGCATTGGGCTCTGCACTCAGTGAGAGTCTGCTTGAGGATTCTTTCTCTCTCTTTCTCTGCCCCTCCCCCTGCTCTCTCTCTCTCTCTCAAATAAATCAATAAATCTTAAAAAAAAAAAAAGGAAGAGGGTCTTCTAGGCAGAAGGAATAAGGGACACCTAGACAAGAAGATAGGAGAACACAGAAAATGCTTTAGAAATATATAATAATATTGTGTAGCTAGAGTTCCCAATGTTTGCAGATAAAACAAGAGATAAGTTTATAAATGTACATTGAATCTACAGAATAGACCTTGAATGCTATGCAAGACAGTTGAGACTTGATTCCATAGATAGTATCTGTTCAGGAAAGGTTACCATTATCAGAATCTTAGTAAATTTGAGTATGTAAAAGCAGTATGGTTTAATAAGATAGGTGGAATCCTATTCTGATGAGTTAGTGAGAGATTAGCAGGGGGCTAGCCCAGTTTTTAGTGGCCATCTTATGTCTGTGTAGTTATTCGCTATGGTTTTTGGCATTACTCTGCTTGGGGCAGGTACATGGCTGTGTTGGGAAGGGGATAAATGATACTCAGATTGCTTCAATGTGTGTTATCTTCAAAAGTGGCTGGCTGCCCAGTGTCCTGGTTGGTAATGACTGGACCCTTGAGCCCCAGGAAAGCAATAGAAGAGTAACAATGCCTCTCTCTGTTGCCTTGCAAGTCTGCCTGTGCTTTTTTAAGACTTACAACATGACTCAACGTTGTCCATAGAGTTTGATGTTCCTTTCAGTTTTGTAGATTTTGCTAATGGAATTTCCTCCCATAGTCTGGCAATAGGACACCTGACAGTCTTTGTTTTCATTCTTTGTTTCTTTCTGAGTATCATTTATATTTCAGTATAAAGTTGAGGAAGGCTGAATCTTGGGCTGCTCTCCAGAAGTCATATTAGACCAGAAATGAGCACATTATTTTCAAGTTCCTTTTGGTGATTTCATTGTTCCACAATAATAGAAATAATAAGAAAATATCATGATATATTTCTTGTCTGTAATTATTTACAAAAATCAGAGAAGACCAAGGGGGTTGGAGGATCATCTGGGCCGCTGTTATAGCAGTCCAGAGGGGAAAGACTCAGGGCCAGAACCCAGGCCACCATCGTGGAAATGAGGCAGAGAGGATGGACAGGAGGGTTGCCAGATGGGTGGAACATGTAAGGGTTTATTGTTGATTGGATGTAGCTGCTGAGAGAAAGGGCAAGTTTACAATATTACCAGGTTTCAGGCTTCAATGCCTGAGCAGACAGATGAACATGCCACATCAAGAGGATGAATAAGTGTGAGAGTAAATAAAGCTTTCCATGAGACCAACCATGAGTTTGTTTTGGATGTGTTGGGACTGAAGTGCCTGTTAAGTTTTCAGGTGCATATATAAGCAGTGGATGGAAAATGTATGCAGTAGATCTTGGGAGACACATCTGGTTCAGGTTTGCTCGTCATTATTCTGTTACTCTTTTTTGTTTGTTTGTTTGTTTGTTTGACAAGTTATTCATTTATTTTGGGTGGGGAGGCACAGGGAGAGGCAGAGAGAGACTCTCAAGCAAACCCCTGGCTGAGCGTGCAGCCTGATGCAGGGCTCTGTCTCACGACTCCAAGATCACCACCTGAACCAAAACCAAGAGTCAGACACTTAACCAACTGCATCACCCAGGCGCCCCTAGTATGTTACTCTTTATGCCAAGGAATTGAATGTATTTCCCAGGGGTGAGCATGTAGATTATGCAGATAAGAGGGCCAAGGTCAAAAGCTTTAAGAGCATGATGTGTAGTATGAGCAGAAAAAGAGGAGAATACCAGGATGTGAGAGGGAAGGCCCATGAGCATGAGATGGAAGGACAACCTGGAGACTGGGAGAGCTGAGGAAGGAAGAAAGGAGAGTTCCCATTCAGGAATGGTTGAACGAGCTGGATTGGGAAATACCCACCCTCCACTTACACACGTGGAAATGGTGGCTAAAATACACAATTTGCCAACTAGTTGGCCAAACTCTAAGGGATATTCTCTGCTTACTGGGAGGGAACTCAGCTGAAGTAGTGAACAGAAATTGACACATTAGCTTTGCTATTTATCCCAAGGAAGTGAGTGAATTTCCCAAGGGTGAGCATGTAGACTATGAATATACGAGGTCAAGGATGCTACAATCGATTCAGTTTCCAGGGCAGGAAACATACCTTGGTAAATGGGTTTACAAAGCCCCCTGGGGGTGGGGGTCGTGTCTGTAATCTCCCTGTCTAGTGGGGAGCCAGGACCCAGAGAAGGGACTGTCTTGCCGTGGTCCTGAACAACTCCACCCACTGGCCTCATAAGGAAGCTGGAATTACTGAGTGCAGAACAGCACAGAGACTTCCCCCAGAAGACAGTGGTCCTGAGGACAGGCTCAGAAGAAAAGGTTTATAGCACTGAGGAGACTCAACAACATGGGAACACACTTTAACACTACATGATGCAATCTCTCAGACTTTGAAATAAATGTTCAGAATGTTCAAGGGGATAAAACAAAGAACCGGGTCTCTACTTCAGGAACTGGACATTGTTGGAAAAAGAGCATGGAGATTTGAAAAAAAGAAGCATGCAAACATTTTATTTTATTTTTAGGTTTATATTTTTTAACAATTTATTTATTTATTTTAGGAGTGGGAGGGGCAAAGGGAGAGGGAGAGAGAGTCTCAAGCAGATTCCATGCTGAGCTTGGAGCCTGACAGGGGGCTCGATTCCACAACCCTGAGATCGTGACCTAAGCAGAAACCAAATGTGAGGAGCTTAACTGACTGTGCCACCCAACTGCCCCAGCATGCGAACGTTTTAAACAGTGAAAGATGTTGTCATTAAAATAAGGATTGGTAGATAAACAGTAAAGTGGATGCAGATGAAAAGAAAATTAGTGAATTGTAAAATATACCTGATGAAACCCACAGAATGCAGACCAGAGAAATAAAAGAGCTGGCAAATATGAAGAAAGATGGAGGATAAGATGAGAAGCTTCAATACACAGCTAATAGAAGTTCAGAAGCAGGAAGTAAAGAGCATGGTGGAGAAACAATAGTAAAAAGAATTATCGGGAGTATTTTAGAGCTAAGTTTGAGAGGCACATAGGATCCCAAACAAGATAATACAACATCTAGAAACATTATATCAAAATTACAAAACTTCAAAGATAAAGTGGAAACAATATAAAGCTACAAGAGGTAAGGACAGATTATATATAAAGGAACAAATCAAATGGGCAGTTGACTTCTCACGTGTAATCTCTCAGTTCATAGAAACAGAAGACAATGAAATATTTTCAAAATGCTGGGGGACAATTAAGCTGTGTATCCACCTATAGGTCATGCGAGAAAAAAGCAAATAGTTTCATACATTTCTAAGGAACGTTATTCCTCACTGACTCTTCTAGAGGGAACTGCTAAGGGATTCACATCAAATAAAAAGAAACTGAACCCAGAAGGAAGGATTAGGAAGCCAGTACATACAGAAAATTGATGTCTGAGCGGGCACTGCAGGCCAGTGGGGAAAAGATAACATGAGTGAGTAAGTGGTGTGTAGCATTCCATTATTCTCAAGGGAAAAACAAAATGAAATTGGATCCCTGCTTCACTCTATATACAAAAATCAATGCTCAGTGGAGTAATTTGCAAGGCAAATTATTACAGATGAAAATTTAGGAAGATATCTTTATCACCTCAGAGTAAGGAAGAATTTATTAAACTGTAACGAGAAGTCTTGATAAATTCGACTGTTAAAAAATAAAAAAAAAATACTCCCCCCTCAAAAAAAAAAAAAAAAGGTTGGTATGCAGAATAATTTTCAGAAAACTCAAATGGCCAGGAACTTAGAGGTACTAGTAATGGTACTGGTAATGGGAGAAATCCAGATTAAGTCACAATGGGATAGCCAACTGGCAAAACATATAAATGGACAATATCAAAGGTTGGGGAGGATTTGGCATAAAAAACTGGAAACAACTAACGTCCACTCATCATAGTAAATGGATATTTACAATATTTACTGATCAGGACATAAGTTACAGTATATTCACACAGTGGAATGCTATACAGCAGTGAAAAAGAAGGACCATGGACTATGTACCTGTGCCTGGGTAATTCTCACACATAATGCTGAGTGAGTAAACCAGGTTGCAGGAGAATCTATATCATATGACATCATTTATATAAAGTTAAAAATTCAAAACAAGATTTCATGTGGTCTGAGGATACATACATGATAAAATTGTGAAGAGAGGCATGGCAATGGTGTAGTTCAAATTCAGGAGGGAGAGCTATGTGATCTAGAGGCATTCACAGGGGTCTCCCCCATGCTGTACATGTTATTTATTATGCTGGGAGGTAGGCAATGGACATTTGTTGTTTTATTCTGTATACCTTTCCAGGTCTCAACTAACGCATTCTGCTTTTCTGAAATGAAAAGAGTAAATCACAGCTGAGGGAATGGAGATGGCAAGTGAGGACTATTCTTTCCACCTTTTTTTTTTTTTCTTTTTTACGGGGAAGGAAGAAGAGAAGAGAACGTGTTCTGTTTCTTGACACGAAACAGAACGTGTTCTGTTTCTTGACACGAAACAATCTGGAGGAATTTGAAAAGTTTGCACAATTGGGTAGAGAAACTGACCCATGAAACTGCAAAATGATGAGCTCAAAGCCAACCTATTCAACTTTGTGAAGTACTTTTTATTATTTGGATGGTGCCAGGTACAAACTCTGAATCATGATATACACAACTTGGAATGATACTGAATTATTAGGAAACATAAAGCCCTACATGATTTTTTCCTTTATATTCTTTCTTCTTCTCTAACTAACCTAGCTTTTTGGGAAGAACTGAAAGGATACATACAGAAAGAAGATAAAAATTAAACATATTGAAAAAATTAAACATATGGAATCACTGAAGATATTTATAAAACATATTCTTCCAAAGAAGCTGAAATTTGATGATACAAAGGTCTGAAAACCTGTCATCCAAAGGTAGATTGTTTGTGGTTGAATTTTTTTGTTTATTGTTGTCAATTCCATGCACTAAGCTGGGTATCTTTATATATCTTATTTCAGATATTTGCCATAAAACTTGCCAAAATGAAAGAACTCACCAACAGCATCCATATCTCTTCAGTAGACTTGGGGTAGATATTTATAAATGTGTGTTAAAAATTGTATGCTTTAATTGTCTCCTCTTTAAAACGGAATCAGTCATCCTCTGAGTAGGGTACACTGTGTTCTGTACCAAACGAGAACCCCTGCCTGGAACAAAGGTATTGCTGAATAGCTCTGCCAGAGACCTTTATTTCAAAGGCAGAATTTGATTTCACAGGAAATGTGAATCTGAAAGTATTTTACTAGTAATTAGCTTTTAAAATAGCAGAGGCTTCATATTCTTCATTTATGCTTGGAAGCCACACATGGAATCTGTGGGGGTTTTTTCTGACTTGCATTAAATTGTTAGGAACACGCTATGTTCTCGCTGGGAAACAAAGATATACCAAACTTGGCCTTCACTTGAGACAGCAACTTCAGAGAAGTCTTGGGAAGGCGGCGAACCCAGAAGATAAGTAAACTCTCAATGTTCTCAGCAGGTGCTGTCCCAAGCTAGGCCATCCCAACCCCCTGATATTTTTATCCTCATTTCCAGTGAAATTTTAAAAGAATTAGTAACCATAATAGCATTTACTAAATGTTCAATCTTACTGTCCCCATTTAGAGACGGTAAAACTGAGGGACAGAGAGGCCAAGTGTCTTGCAAAGGCCCACAGCTAGTAAGTGGCCAGAGTCAAGTTTAAACTCAGGAAATATGATTTCCAAGACACTCACTTAACCACCACTATACCTCTTGCTGTATTTGAAGACATTAAACCAAGGCACTGGTGTGAGTTACTGATCTAAGTAGGTTCTATCAGTTTCTGTTATCACTCCTGGCTGCCATTATCACAGGTAAGTTGGGGCTTAGATCTTTACCCCCAGCTCCTGACCTGTGCAATATGCTACTAGGTAATAATGCTAAATAGTTTTCTAAAAAGATCATGCCCGTTTAAACTCCCAACAACACTGTAACACTGTATGAAAGCACGTCTTGTTCTGCATTTAAAGTGTTTGCTGATCTGATAGGTGTGCAATGGTATCTCCCTGTGGTTTTAAATTGCATTTCCTTGATTATTGATACAATGGAATATTTCTCACAGGTTTTTAGGCCATATGTTTTTCCTCTTCTATGAAATGTCTGATCATGCCTCTTGCCCGTTTTTATATTGGGTTGTTTTGTCTTTTTTCTTATTGATTTGTAAGAGCCTTTTACATATGCCAGATACTAATCTTTTATCTTGTACATATGTACCAAATACCTTCCTGTAGTTTGGGTCTTGTTGTCTTCCTTTAAATCCTCTTGATAAATAGAAGTTCTTAATCTTAAAGGAGTTAAATTTATCAATCTTTTCTCTTTATGATTTTGAGCTTAAAAAAAACCCAAACATTTAATGTATCTTACCCTACTCCTAAGAAGGTAAAGAAATTCTTATGTATTATCTTTTCAAAAACTTACGGTTTTGCCCTTCACATTTAAGCCTTTCATCTAATGGGCACTGATGATTTTCATGTATGGTGTGGGGTAGGTATCCAATTAAAAATACTTTTTTTTACCCACCAGGTAACCAAATGTCCCATTACCATTTATCATGTAGTTTCCCTGCTCCCACTGATCTCCCGTGTCCCTTTGTCTCTCCGTCATGAGTGAATCTTTCTGATAAGGGCGGACTGTTTTTGGCTTTTCCATTTTGTTCCTTTAGTCCGCCTGTCTAACACTATATCCGTTCCACATTCTTAGTTACTATAGTTTGATAATTAGTTCTTTGGTTCTGATGTGGGCTGGGGAATCCTTTACCATATTCTCCTGTGAGGTGTTTTGGCATGCTTAGTTTTTTGTTTGTTTGCATTTCCATATCCATTTTAGAATTAGTTTGTCAGGTACCATAAACACCTTTGTTAGTATTTTGATTTGATTGCATTAAAGCTATAGATTAATATGAGAAGAGGTGATATCTTAATAATATTTTTTTGTTTCTCATTTATAGTACATGGGATATCGCTCTGCTTATTAAGGTTTTTCAAAAATTTGAAAACCTTTCTCAAAAAGGTTTTATATACCTTTGGTTAGATCATATTCCTAGGTATTTTATAGGTTTGTTTTTTTTTTTTTGCTATTGTCCCTGATATCTTGTTTAAAAGCTAATTTTTAAACTGTTGTCGGGTACAGTTATGCAATTTGTATTTATTATGTGGCAGAGACAACCTTGCTTTACTCTGAAGAGTTTTCCCTTTCTTCCTGGACACACATTTTTCTTCCTGGCCGTCCTTCCAATTAGGTGTGGCCATATGACTGGTTGCTGACAAATGGGACGTGGGCAACTGTGATGTCTATCCAGTTGAGGTCTGACCCATAAAAACTTCCTCTTCAGCCCCCACTCCTTCTTGTATGTTGTTGGACGTTGATGCCAGCAAGGCTTGGGAAGCCACATACCGACTAGGGTGGCATCTCTATGAGCTAGATCCGCAAGTGACTGGGCAGAGCAGAACACCATTTCTCATCTGCTCCCATTGAATTAGCTTTACATGATGAGAAATGCATTTTTATTTTGTTAAGCTGCTGAGATATATCTATTACAACAAGTAAGATTATCCTAATTAATGCATATCAATTTTAATCCCAGCAATTCTATAAGCACATTTATTAATCTCACTATCTGTTGATTCTTTGGTGTTTTCTGCATAAAAAATTATACCATCTGTAAATAATGAGCTTTGTTTTCTTTCCGAGTTTTTACAGGCTTTGTGTCTTTCTTGCGCTGCAGTACTAACTAAGACCTCCTATACAATGTTGAATAAAAGCAACAATGATTTGCAAGTTACCTTGCTCCTGCTAGTAAAGGGCATCTTTGAACATTTTACCATTAACTCTTATTTCCTGTGTAATTTTGTATATGTCCTTTATCAGGACATTGAAATTCCCTTTTTATTACTAATTTGTCCACTGATTTTTTCATTACAAATGGATGTTATCTTATTTAATGATATAGTTGCACTTTGGAAGAATCATGCTTTTTTCTCCATTAAACTGATAATGTGCTGGGGCGCCTGGGTGGCTCAGTCGTTAAGCGTCTGCCTTCGGCTCAGGTCCTGATCCCAGGGTCCTGGGATCGAGCCCCGCATCGGGCTCCCTGCTCGGCGGGAGGCCTGCTTCTCCCTCTCCCACTCCCCCTGCTTGTGTTCCTTCTCTTGCTGTATCTCTCTCTGTCAAATAAATAAATAAAACCTTAAAGAAAAAAAAAAACAGATAATGTGCTGATAGATCTATTTTCATGAGTGACATTACCCATAATTCTAGCTTTCTTTTACTGTCCTTCACTGATTTTGTCAATACTTTGGTATTAACATGAGTTGGGGCAGGCTTCTTTTTCCCTATCATTTAGAAAAGCTTGTATAAAATTCAATTTTCTGTTTATTGAATGTTTGGTAAAAATGACCCATAAAGTTGGCCGTGCCTGCTGATGTGTGTGCATGCACATGTGTGTACAAGTGATTAATTTTTAACCACTGATTCAATTTGATTGATGAGTAGAGTGTAGAATCTACTTTTATTTTCTATTTCTTTTTGGAGTAGTTTTGGTAACTTATGCTCTCCAGGGATGATATTGCCATAAATTGTGCATATATTCTATTTCCTATCCTGTTAATCTGAGCTATGTCTTAAGTTATGTCATTGTAAAATATGTCAATCCAGTATATTCCTTATTGATGCTTTCTCCCTCTGTTTGCTTGACTGACCTTTTCAAAGGTTTGTCTGTTGATTTATGTTTCTCTGGTAACTACATACTTGATTTCTTGATTCTCTACATTATACCTTTATTTTCTGTTTTAGGAAAAATTTCTTTTACATTTATTATTCTCTTCTTTATACTTTTTTTGGGACTTAACACTGCTTTTTTATGACTTCTTAATTTGGATGTTGATTTATTAATTTGGGGCCTTTCTTTCCTGATGTAACTATCGGAGGCTATACATTTTCCATTATCATTTCATTTGTATCTTTAAAGTGTACATATATCTCATTATTGTTCCATTCAGTGTTTTCTAATTTCCACTATGCTTTCACTCAGAAGACTTTAAATTACTAAACAAAGGGAATTTCTAGTTATTTTATCATTAATTTCTAAGAGTTGCCTTTTTTGTCAGAAAAAAGTGTGATTGGATATGCGATATTTGTGATTTATTAATAGCCTGGCACAGAGTGAGTTTCTGTAAGTGGCCCCTATGTGCAAGATAATCATGCATATTACTTTATGTTTGAGTTTTGTGTTCATTAGAACAAACATGTTGATAATGTTCTTTAAATATTTAAAATATTTCCTCATGTACTTGATACTGTTTGATCAGTTCATTACTAAGCAGATATATTAAATTTCCTACTATGATGATCACTCATAGTTTTATCAATTATTGCTTATATATTTTGTATGTATGTTATTATGTGCATACCAGTATAGAATTGATTTTCCTGGTGAATTGATCATTTGATCATTAGGAAGTGGCCTTTTAAAATCTCTAGCATTGCTTTTGGACTTAAAATTTATTTTGTCTGACATTAATGTAGTTGTACCAGCTTTATTTTGGTTAGTTTTTCTTAGCTTCTCTTTCATTTTTTTGATTTTCCAGCTTTCTGTGTGTGTTTATGTTTTTGAGGTGCTTACTGTAGATATCACATACCTAGATTTAAAAATAATCCAAATCTGGCAATAATGTATTAGAGAGTTCAGTCTCCTTATAGTTATTGTCATTAATGACATTGATAATTATTTCTACTATCTTACTTTATGATTTCTATGTGTTTTCTTTTTTCAGTTTCTTTCTTTTTATTTCTCCTTTCTGACCTTCTTTCGGATTGGTTGATTCTATTTTTCTGAACTTTTTTTCCATTTGGAAGTTATACTTCCAAATGGAAAAGTAACTACTAAGAGTAACCCTAGAACAGTGTCTTTCAGACTGTGGGTGGTAAAATCAGTTCCCATGGGGGATTGATCAGGACTTAAATTTCTATTAGAAGAGAATAGTTAATAGAATAGTAAATGTATAAATTGGGAGAATCTTGTTTTCATGACAATGTTGTTTCTCTGTCTTAGAATAGGGCTTATTATTACTGCCTCCTAAGTCTATGGGTTTTATTGTCAATTATTCAAACATAGCCGGACTACAGGGCCCTAGAGAGCCGTATTGGAGCCTAAAGCAAAAGGAAAAATGTGTGCACTTCCCAAGATATCCTCTCCTATGCAAAATATATACACTTTTCAGAATATCCTCTCATAGTGTGGACCAAGGGAAAAAAGCGAATGGAACTTCAACAATTAAAAAAAATGACTATAACAGAGCCCCATGTGGCCCCATCTGACGTCAGGTCCCCGTCTACTCTCACAAACCCACTTTGGAGTGGGGCGGGGGTGGGGTGGGGGTGGGGGACGTGCGCCTGGATTAGAAGGGACGGTTTCCCCTACACAGTAACGCGGGTAGCAAGGTGAACAAACAGCAACATCCAGGCTTTGTTCACAAGTTTGAGATTTTGTTCACCATGGATTTTTCCGGTTGTTTGGATTTTTAAAGATATTACATTAACAATATCTTTTATCTTGGTTACTGGGTTTTTTGGCGCCTGAGGCCGGGGTGTGAACACTCCCCCAGCCCAGCTGACGGTCGGCCCACTCTCTGCCAGGCCAGGTCCAGCCTTGCTTTTGGCCTCCCGGGCCACGGGGAGACCCCAGGTTATTGCAGGTGGACACGTGCTACCAGGCAAAAGGTAGATTTGGTGCTAGCTCACATGAAAGTAGTTCCCCCCACTTGTTTTTAAATTGACCTTTAAGCATTTCTTACTTTCTTGATAGCTCCTCAGTGCCTTCAAAGAGATGTTTTTAATATTAGAATCAGCTGTCTTCATTGTTTTCCACCAGAGACTCATTCCTTGCATTTACCCTGTTGTGCCCCCAGAAATGGAAATCTGGAAGGTTCATTACCGTAAGATAGGAAAAGAGGAGCTCAGTCAGTGTCTGAGGACTGGCCACACTGGTTTACTTCACTCCGCTGTGAGACCACCAAGCCTTCCCAGTTCACTTTGCCTCCTAGGAGTAGCACAGAGGCTGTCCTGCCACAGAAGTGACAGAGAAACTCCTTTCACAGGACAAACTTGTTCAAGTTCGATGTGTTTTTTGAAGACAGCTCATGCTTTCATGTACCAGGCACAGTTCTAAGGGTTTTGTGTCTATTAACTCACTTAATTCTCGAAGTCCCCTTCTGTGGCAGATACGCTTATCATCAGCTCCTTTTCACAGAGAAGGAAAACAGGGTAGGGGTTGGTGTACTTGACAGAAGGTGGGGAGCCGGGATTCGATCACAGCTAGCTTGGCTACCAATGCCGTGCTCCTAACCACAATGCTCTGCTGCCTCGTAAGGTTACAGAATGCCGCGAGGTTGGTGTCAGCCTGCACAGTGCTCAGCAAAGGGCTTCCCGTCTGCCCCAGCGGCTCCTGTGGGTGGAATACATGAGTTATAGTCTCCACGTTTTTAGCCAGTGGGGCACTAAATATGTTATTTGATCTCTGTAAAGGTATTTGCCAGAGCAGAACCACCAAATATGTGGTTTTTATTCGAAACATATTGATGACTCTTGGAGGAATTGGGATAATTTCAGTATTGATTATGTGCATATGTTTCCTTAATTATTCCTTGCTGTCTTAATGGAGGCTTTTATCATGAAGAGTGCATATACCAACTGCATTAATTCCCAGGTGTGACCTGCTTCAGCTTGCAAACACTGTGAATGATATAGAATCACTTCAGATAGCTTGGACATGGCTGTGACAAGTCGAGCAGGCTACCTTCTGGAGTTTTATATTCCTTGTGTTCTGTAACTGAATCTGGCTCCAGGATTGTATTTACCAAGTGCAACCTTCGCTTTAACCTTATGTGAAGATACTCGGCTTTCATAAGAACCAATTTCATAATTTTTCTGGTTTCTTTTCAAATAAGAATTGACATAGGGCTCAGGAATATAAAAGACGGAGAGTAAAAATTTGGACCAAGTTAAACATGACTTTCACTAGTGTCTTTTTAAAATAAAAGCTGTATCTCCCCTTACAGTAGGTGGGATGTTGCCATATTTTGGGATATATAATAAAAAATACTTCAGTTTTGACTTCTTTCTTATCGTTCTCCATTTTCTTCTATGATTAATTTAGTGCTCGCTCAGGCAAGACGTTTTTATAAGCAAACAATTTTCTTTGTCAAAAAGAATCAAATTGTGGCTTTAAATATATTTCTTGCATCAATTTAAAAGGAAATCAAATGCTTGAACAATGGAACTAATCAATGGTAGACTTGCCTCTCTATCAAAATTCGGATTCCCTGAGTAGCAGAGTCTGAGGTAGAGATTCCAAGCCGTGTGGAGGGGAAGGAAGCAGGATTGGGCAGAGGGAGAAGTTGGGCTGTGAGTCTCAACAAAGGCCTCAGCCTACCCTATGGGGAGTGAGAGATGACCCTTCAGTGTTGCCTCCAGTTGGGCAAAGTTGGGTCTGTATACACCTCTCTCAATCAACCGGACAAAGGCCATGCTGGGGGAAGGAGGCGACATTGGACAAAGCAGCTCTTGTAGCCAGTGAAATTCCAGTTGGTTGATGATGCTGCCATGCCCAGAGGGAGAAGACGAACATTTCATGCAAAAGAACAGGAATTCATGAAGCAGAAAGGACTCTGGGTATTTGAGAAACAGAAAAGAGGTCTGAGAGATTGGACATTCATTAGCACAGTGGACTATGATATCAGATGAGGTTGGAGATATTGTTGGCCAGGGTAAAGGGTTTGGATTCTACCGTAAGAGCAGGGGAAAACCCTTGAATATTGGATCTTGTTTTGTTTTGGTTCCTATTTTTCCTTTTCCCCCACTTTTTAAAAATTGAAGCATAATTAACATATAATGTTATATTCGTTTCGGGTATGTGATAGAATGATTCAATAATTCTGTATATGCCCATTGCTCATCAAGGTAAATGTGCTCTTAATCCCCTTTATTTCACAGCCCCTACCACTTGCCGTCTGGCAACCACCGTTCTCTGTGTTTAAGAGTCACTTTTTTTGTTTGTCTTTCTTCTTTATTTGTTTGGTTTCTTAAGTTCCACATATGAGTGAAATCATACGATATTTGTCTTTCTCAGACTGATTTATTTCACTTGACATTATACCCTCTAGCTCCATCCATGTTGCTGTAAATGGCAAGATTTCATTTTTTTTTATGGTTGAGTAATATTCCAATGTATATGCCACATCTTCTGTAGCCATCTATGGATGGACATTTAGGTTGCTTCCATATATTAACTGTCGTTACTTAATGCTTCAGTAAATATATGGGTGCATATGTCTTTTCAAACTTGTGTTTTTGTTTTCTTTGGGTAAATACTCAGTAGTGGAATTACTGGATCACATGTTATTTTTATTTTTAATTTTTTGAGGAACCTCCATACTGTTTTCCACAGTGATGGCACTAATTTGCATTACTACCAACAGTGCATAAGGGTTCTTTTTTCTCCACATCCTCACTAACACTTATTTCTTGTGTTTTTGATTTTAGCCATTCTGACAGCTGTGAGGTGATATCTCATTGTGGTTTTCATTTGCATTCCCCTGATGGTTAGTGACGCTGAGCATCTTTTCATGTGTCTGTTGGCCATCTGTATGTCATCTTTGGATGATTCCATTCAGGTCCTCTGCCCATTTTTAATTGGATTATTTATTTCTTTGGTGTTGTGTTGTAGATGTTCTTTATATATTTTGGATATTAACCCCTTATTGGACATATCATTTGCAAATATCTTCTCCTATTCAGTTGGTTGCCTTTTTGTTTTGTTGATGGTTTCCTTTGGTGTGCAGAGCTTTTTATTTCAGTGTAGTCCCAATAGTTTAATTTTGTTTTTGTTTCTGTTACCTGAGGAGACATATCTAGAAAAATATTTCTGCAGCTAATGTCAAAGAAATTACTGCCTATGTTTTTTTCTAGGATTTTTATGGTTTCAGGTCTCACATTTAGGTCTTTAATCCATTTTGAGTTTATTTTTGTGTATGGTATAAGAAAGTGGTCCAGTTTCATTCTTTTGCATGTAGCTGTCCAGTTTTCCTAGCACCATTTGTTAACTAGACTGTCTTTTCTCCATTGTATATTCTTGCCTCCACTGTTGTAGATTAATTGACCATATAAGTATGACCATTAATGTGACCATATTTCTGGGATCTCTGTTCTTTTCCATTGGTCTATGTATCTATTTTTGTGCCAGTATCATCTTGTTTTGATTATTACATCTTTCTCATAAATCTGGGACTGTGATGCCTCTAGCTTTGTTCTTCTTTCTCAAGATTGCTTTGGCTCTCTGGGGTCTTTTGTGGTTCCATACAAATTTTAGTATTATTCTTTCTAGTTCTGTGAAAAATGTTGTTGGCACTTTTATAGGACTGCATTAAATCTGTAGATTGCTTTGGGTAGTATAGATATTTTAGATATTTAGATAATTTAGCAATACTGGTTCTTCCAATCCATGAGCATGGAATATCTTTCTATTAACTGTGTCATCTTTGATTTTTTTTCTTTTATCATAACAGCAGTGGAAAACCATTGAATATTGGAGCTTGTTTGTTTTTAAAGATTTTATTCATTTATTTGAGAAAGAGAGAGAGCAAGGGAACAAGCAGATGGAGGGGCAGAGAGAGAGAGAGAAGCAGACTCCCCACTGAGGAGGGAGCCCTATACCAGGCTCAATCCTAGGACTCTGAGATCTGACCTGAGCTGAAGGCACACGCTTAACCTACTGAGCCACCCAGGCGCCCCTTGTTTTGGTTTTTACGTAGAGGATAGAGGCAGATATACCATGAAACTAATGAAGCTTAAGCTTTAGGACCTCTTATTTGCATGAGTCCTTTCCAGAACCTGGAAGGATCCCTAGCAGTGGGCCTAGCATTACGTTTATATGGTCATAGTTCTAGTTGTTGAGGGCCACTGTCTTTTTCCAAATTAACTTCCCTTCTGTCACACTGCCTTTTGTGGGGTGGGTTTGGAGTGGCTGTCGTCATTTTTGGTATCTGGCTCTGAGGACTTTGAGCAGAGATACTTCTAGCTTGGGTTTTGTGAAATATAATTATATGGTCCATAGCATTTCTGTACGTGGTTATGTTGTTGCTAGCCCTTTTGGTATAAGTACCACCTGACCTGGTATAATGACATTAAGGTTCAGGGCCAGAGGTTCGCATTGCAGTGAGAGTGTATCCTATAGCACCCAGGTCTCAAAGTGATGGGTAGTGGAAGAGAAAAAAATGATTTGAAGTCTTGTATATGTGATGTATATGAAATCCTGAATATGTATACAGTTCACGGACAACTCTTCTAGACATCAGATGCATATGGTTCTAAGCAGGGGATTTGGTCTTTATTGATGCTTATCTGTCAGGATAACAAAATATAAGCAATTATAAATGCCCGATAATTTTTCTTTTTTTTAGATCAGAAATATGAAAAGTAGAACTTACTAAAATTTTTGTGTTGGTAGGGTACAAATCTGTAAGTGTCCAATAAGCTCTGTGTGTGTGTATGAACTTGAGTGTTAGATTATCAATACAAAAACTTTAATACTAAGAAAAAATGTAGCCAACCATGCTTGAAGATTGAATTACCTTTCTGTTCTCTATATAGAAAATGGTATTACAAAAGTGTTGTCCTAGGAGGATGTAATCAAAAAGAGATACATTAAAAATTTAAGTAAAATATTATAGAGGTGTGTCAAATGGTTAATTCATAAAAATGGCATGCTCTTTATGTTTTTCTGTATATTTATTTTCATATTTAATTCTATATTTTGGGGGGATTTTTAAAGACTCCTCTGCCCACAATTTTATAACCTTCAGACCCCACAAAACCTGGCATGGACCCACTTCTGATTCGGATGATGCTGAGATCTGATTTCTATTTTATGAAGTTACTAGGTGTTACATGAAGAAAAGACAGGAGTAAAATCAGAGAGACCACAGTTTGCATCCAATTAATCACAATTCTTTTGAATGTAGTTATTGAAGAGGGACATGAGAACAGTCAGGTGTTGGTATTGGTTTTCTATTGGGCTGCTTTGTAGAGTCCACAGAGCCTCTAGAGGGGGGTTGGCCCTGGTTAGCACAGTGCCACTTCTCAGATTTTAATGTGCATGTGAATCACCAAAGATGTGACTAAAATGCAGATTCAGCCTCAGTAGGTCTGGGGTGGGGCCTGGGATTCTGCATTTCTAGCAAGTGCCCAGGTTCTCCCGAGGCAGGTTCAAGGCCCACATTTAGGGTAGTGGGGTCGTAAAGCACTGTGGATCCAGAGCCAGACTGCCTGGTTTCAATGCCCATTTTCCTACAGACTTTGTGACTTTGGTTAAGTTATCTAATCTTTCCAGTCCTTAGTTTTCTCATCTGTAAATTGGGATGCTAACAATAGAATCAACCATAGAGGATTGTAAAGATTAAATGAGATGAGTCATACTAAGAGGTTGTCACAATATAAGGACACAGAAAATATTCGATATCATTGTTCTTGTTGCAGATAGAACACTTGGCCTTCCTAGCTAAGCCTGGCTGCGACTTCTTGTGCCAGGCTCCTGAAATTCCTCATGCATGTGGAAAGAAAGGAAGAGCCTGTCCCCACAGCGTGGGCTAAGAAAAACTAATCCAATCACCAAAAACTTACAGACAATGACATAGATTTGCAAATCAACATTACCAAGTAACATAAATATTGAGGTTAGTCAAGGACCTGCTAGGTTGCTGACTACCTCACAGAATATTGCATCTAGAAGTTAGAGATCTTGTAGTCCAAAGGCTTCATTCTGCAGACAATAACAAAACAAAGCAAACAAAGAAAAGAGGCCTGGGGGTCCTGACTGATCACGTTACATCATGTAGGTGGAATCTCTTTACTGAAAAGGCAACACACACACCCTTTTGTTGATACTTTGAGATCTATAGAAACCAATCTTAATTCAGCCTCCTATTAGTTGTTGGAGGTGGAATTGTGTCCCTCGGGATGATTTATTGACCTCCCAGCCCCTCACACCTGTGAATGTGACCTTATTTGGAAAAAAGGTCTTTGTAATTTACAATCAAGTTAAGATGAGGTCATGAGGGTGGGCCCTAATCCCATAGGACTGGTAACCTTATAAGAAGATAGCTTTAAGACAGAGACGCGCAGGGAGAGGGCCACGTGATGACAGAGGTAGACATTGGAGCAATCAATTGTGGGTCAAGGAACCTCAAGGACTGATGGCCACCAGTAGAGGCTAGGAAGAGACACAGAAGGATTCTATCCAGAGTCTCAGTGGGAGCGGGGTGCTGCGAGCACCTCAATTCCAGACTGCTAGCTTCCAGAACTGTGAGAGAATACATTTCTGTCGTAAGCTACCCTCTATGGGGCTTTGTCATCGGAGACTCATACAGCGGGCTTCATCCTTTCTCTGTTGCCCCGAGCTTTATTCTTCCTTTTCTGCCTCATGGAAAGCTTCGTGAGGGTAGGGATTGGACTTTGCTCATGTTCACATCCCTTGAGCAGCTTCGCAGTGCTCAGTCAGAGCTCAGTGAGCATTTGTTGAAGTAATTGTAGGCTTCCACAGCAATAATGCGGCTCATTATTTGTGATTATAAATTCCCTATAATTTGCCTGTCAGCTTTTGACATGAATTGTCATCGAGGAAATAGAAGAGGTGCCTCTAGGTGGCCAAGAGATGTTTGGTTAGAAAGAAGAAATAAATATTTACAGGGAAACACAAGAGCTTATTTTAATATTATTTTAAGAATGGTAACTCCTATTCACCGAGAGCGTGCCATGTGTCAGGCTCTGTTCTGTGGTCAGTGTATCTTCTTTTATTTAATCCTTATAACATCCTGGTGAGGTAGATCCTATTGTCAGCCCCAGCTTCCTGATGAAAAAACACCGAAGCTTAGAAGCTGCGGAAAGCAGAGTGGAGAGTCCAGCCTGACTGGAAACTTTGCTCTTGACCAAATGACTGTTGTGAAGCGCCAACCCTGATCTTCCCTTTCTGCAGAAGCGAAAGAGCCTCAATTCTGTTTATGGATGATAATGTGGTAGGCTGCTCTCCCTGTAACCGTGGGCCATGTGTGTGTCTGAGAGTTCTGAACAGATATTTAATCTGTAGTGTGTTTGTTATTTCTGTGTATATCCTATCAGTTTGCTGGGACCTATGTAGAGCAGAAGAAGGTCTTTCCTAAGCTGTCGTGCTACTTGGAGCATACTTTTCTCCCTGTCAAAAACCCCAGGTTTTAAGTAAATGGCTTCCCAGCTCTGCACTGCACAGCTTATTGGAAGCTGCAGCTCAGGAGCCGAGAGCCCCTAATAATTAGGGCACTTAGCTCCTGTTTCGCCAGGGTGCTTCTGTGGGGTAACCTCTATTTGAAGGAGGGCTTCTCTAGCAAAGGGAGAGTTAGTAAACTTCCCTAATTTAGACTATTTTAGTTTACACATGAAGACTGATAAGTAAACTTCTTCCTGTGTTTATATAAACCAAAGTCCTGGGAAAACCCTAGTCAAGTTATCAGAGAAAGGAACACCACTAAAACCTAACATGGCGGACTCTCTGGACACAGTTGGATTTTAGAGCTTATGTTGACCCATGTGTGATCTTTATCCAGAAATCCTTTCTTTCCAGGGGCTGCTTCATCATGACTTAATGGCATGTCCTTATTGAGAAAATCACAATGGCTTTCGTTATTTTTGATTTCAAGAGAACCATATGAAAGCTTGATGAAAAAAAACCCACAAAACCAAAAACGGTAACACTGGAGAGATGATAGAACGTAAGTTTCCTTCCAGTCCCCTCTGGTCCTAATATAAAGGATTGGGCTCCATCCTAAATCTAGAAGAGTACTTTGCAGCCATAGCTTCAAAACATTTCATAAATCATATTTTGGTGATAGGGAAGAAAACTTGTTTATATAACCTTGTAAAGGGTTCTTATAGCTTTACCTTAAACCTGGTTGGAGGCTTTACTCTGAATTCTTTTCTGAAATTTTGACACGGAGGCTGCTACAAATACAGTTCGGGTCAACCTGAATTAAGATGAACCAGGGTTTCAGAGTTCTGCCACTCTAAGTCATCTTGGAAGAGTTACTTAATTTTTATGAGTCTCGGTTTCTTGTCTGCTTGATGGGTGTAATAGCTCCCTCGTAATGCTAAGGATTATGTCAAGCGTATATGAACCAAACAAAGTTACTGTCTGGTCATACCCTATCATGAAAACATCTAGATGGGTTTTCACCCAATTTGGAGGGGCTATCTTAAGGGTTTGATTACAATACAGGCCAAGTAGCGCATAGGACATTTACACTGTGGGAGAGGGGGGTGGCTAAAGGGACGCCTCCAATGGTTGGGCAGTTGTTTTTCAAAATAGCTGAATGAGAGGGAGATGGTGAGGCCACGTGCAGTTGGAACGAGCCAGGCCGAGGTTTTTGGTCATCCCGTGGGCAGACCCTGAAAGGTAGTGTTGATCCAGAATGAGGCTACTTCTCACAGCAGAATCTCTGTACGCCTTGAGTAGGAATCTTTGTAGTAGTGAGAATTTACTTATCAGTTGTTAGTAATTCTCGTCAATGACACAGGATGGGCTTTTTGAAAGCCTCCATAGACCGTTTAGCTTAGGACTTGGCACATAAGTGGGTCCCCGGTGAATATTCTCAATTGCACCCCATCCTCATTCCTGCCATCCAATTCCCCCACCAAGAGCATGTAGGGAAATCATTATTATGTTTCATTTTGTATAAATCATACTTAGTCATCATGACTCAGTCATTTCTGTGGAGATGGAGCAGTCCAACAGCAATAAAAGCCTACTATTTTAGATACACTAGGGTGTTTTGGGGGGGAAGAAATCATTCTTTAGCAAGCCAGGATTTTATTCCTACAAATATTAGAATATTGAACTATATTTTGGTTTGCCTGGCTGCCCTAAAATCTTTAAACTGTTGCAAAAGAACTCGGATTAATAATGGAAGAGTATATTTCTGGGTTTGAAGCATTATTTTTAATTTGAGCCCCCCAAAATTGACATAGCCCTTCTCTATTGGCAGGTAATTGTAGAATAATTGATATTTTATATTTAACTATTTTCTATGCTGAAGAGGCGAACTAGTTTTACTCGCTCGGGTTTAAGTTTCACTTTCGATTCTGATGTGGTTCCATGACAAGTCAGTCTACTGATTGAAATGACACTTCATAAAACCAGATGTGAAAATTTTAAGTACAGTTTGTCTTAGATCTTTCCCTTAAGATAACTTGTTCCCCAAAGTTGATACCTTGAACTTAACTATTAACAGAGAATGTTTTCTTGTCATGAGCATCTGATGTGAAAGCAGCTTTTTTTCTGCATTACAGTAAAAACATTGCTCGTCCAGAGAGATAGCCAGTTTTTCAAACATCCACAAAGATGCGAATCCCGATGGCACAGTTTAATACAAGCGCCTTTATTTTGCATCTGCCTGATCTGTTGGATGTTTGTGTTTCCTACGCTCCCTTGTTAATGGGGTATCATAACCACTCAGAAGGCTGAGGCTTTAAACCTGCCCTGAAAAAAACCTTCCTGCCCCCACCTGCCCCGCCCCCAGCCCCGTTCCTACCTTGGCCTGTAGAGGAGGTGATTTCTGCCAACCTCTGCATGACAAGGACCGTTCCAAGCCAACAGCTAATACCACCCTCCTTGGGAAATACTGTGGGGCCCAACGGGCTGAGGAAGGAGAAAGAAGAGAAGGTGCGCACCACCTTGTGGGGGAGGTCTCTTTGCCGAACACCTGCCCTCAGGTGCCATGCTCAGCTCTTGTCTCCTTAGCCCACCTGGCCATGACTGTCTGCAGGGAACAGGACTCACCATTCTGCCTCTTTCTGCAGCCACAGCTGTAAGCCGTGTCGTGTCATCCGGTCAGGCTCTTGTCAGAAGCCTGCCAGTCCTGTGGGTTAGTTGGCGCTTTCTTGTCTTAATGAAACGGATATTTTGTTCCCATTTGGTTACTAATGTTCTCTTCATTATCAGGCAGAATCCTGAAGAGGAGGGCCGAGTGGTGGGATTTATCTTTATTTCTAATTTCAGAAGAACTTCTAAAATGATCCCTTTAAATTGCTTTTCTTACTGTTAAAAAGCCAAACCTAAAAGCAAAACCCATCAGTCTCCCATTTGAAGACCAGAGCTTGCTCTCCTTTGAAGTCACCAAAGGTTTTCTACGCGAATGTGAAGACTGTTTCGTTCGGCTAATTATCCATCCGTCTCCACACAAAAAGGAGGAAGACTAGAAATCCTTTTAAATGCTTCTTTTATTTCATTGGTTGTACATTGGGTGAGTGAACTGAATATTACAACCAAAACATAAGAGTTGATACAAATTAGACTCCTGTTTACACTGTAAGGTAATGAATGAGGGAATTCTTTAAGTGTTACAGAAAGATTTAGTAGAATGTTACCAGTGGTATGGCTGAAAGAATATTTCTGTGAAGTGCTGTTATATCCTGAAAACCAAGAGTGAAATGTAGTTCCCATACAAGTGGCGAGTTCATCTCTTAACTACAGTATTTGTTGAATTGCTATCTTCATGTCTTGGATATTGGTGATTTTATTTTTGTAATTAAACAAAGCATTTAAGATTTATTCATCATAGTCAGACTTCTGAATATAAACAAACTTTTGGCAAATAATATTTATACAGAAAAATAGTTTTAGATCCTCTCAAATCCCAGAATTATTCTATAAAATTACATTATAAATAAATAAAAAGCAAAATCTGTTGTACATATATTTGTACATCTATGCATTTGCCTTGCCTCCTCCTTATTGTAAATGGCATATTTATGACTCTTTGCATATTATAATCACAATTCTGGAAAATGGATATCATAGTAAAAATACAGTCTTCTATATTTGGGGATACAGGTGATGTTTTTGATGCTCCATTATTAAAGGGCTGAAAATAGCTGTGTGCTAATAATTTTAAAAATCAAAATCATGAAACGAAAGACAACGTGACAACAATTAGTCTACAAAAATATTTCAGTGATTCCTGTAATTTACCTCTTAGTAATGTATACTATGTTTTCAATGAGTTTAAGTGAAATAACAAAGAAAGAAAAAAGAAAAGAGGAAAACAAGTTTGAATGTTTTAGGTTAAGTTGTAGCATAACTACATTGTTATAGTTGAGAAAATTACAAATATCAATAATACATAAAGATGAAACTACCAAAGAAATACAAGTTAGATACAATACTTTCCCACAAATTAAAACAAATGCCACAATACAAGCACTACGTAAGATCACACTTAGAATGTGATTTTCTTTCGATGGGGTTATCAAATCTACAATATAAGATGGTCATTAGACGTCGACTGACATGAATTAAAATGGTGGATTTCTTTTTTTTCTCCAACAAAAATGATATGGTTGGTGCATCTAGTTTTCAGAACAGGCGGTGATGCCAAAATTTAAAATATTTTACATTCAATCTCAAAAGTCAAAATACTTCAATCACTAGTATGTTCACAAAGAAAATGGATGTTTTAAACAATTACACATAATATTCATTTATAACAGCTGTTTTGTTTTTTAAACAATAATTTAAAAACTATGTAGGTACTGTATAGGCTATGTGCAACATATAAAATGTGAAATATGAAATATTTGGTACGATAGTGCTTAAAATAAACTTTAAAACAAACTTTCTGAACAAAATTTAATTGTATCGCTATTACCTTGAAGATCAACCAAGTATTTAAAAAAGTAAACAACATTAAAATATGTTTCATCCATATATAGTATATATATGTATGTGTATATATAATATGTATGTACTTGTATTAAAGTTTTTTATACTTTTGAGACATAAAATATGCTTTAAGGTGAAAGAATTAAAAGAACTATTTTTTTCCATGCTGTAGTCAGTTACAACCCTTTAATCCAACTTTTGAAATGCAAAACAGTAATGGATTTTTTAAAAAGTGAAACTATCTACTTTTTGTTTACATAGTAATTTAGATTAAAGTCACAGTCAAATTTTCAGTGACTAAACTCAAACTTACTTAAATTAGAATATTATACAGATCTCCTCACCTACAGCTTTGTTGTTTGACTAGGTTTTTAGTTTAGAAGTTATTCTGTAACAGGCAACCGGATGGTGAGTTAGTTTTTCCAACTAATCCCTTAGATTAGACTGTTGGCATGGGCCTCATTCTTGTCAAGCTGGATGAAGTCTGGCAAAATCTAGGCACTTCTACAAAGTCTCTCTTATAAAACAACTTTAAAAATATACTTGTAAAATAATACCTTCAAGACTTTGTTTGGTGGGGTATGAAGCTCATACCGTGCAAAGTTTCTTTTTCAATCTAGTTAATGTTATTCTAGAATCACACGATTCAATGCGGCATCTCCGGGCAAACCAAATACCACACTGTGATGTGTCCCCCGTACTTGTGCTTGAATTTCCATTCAAATTTTAGGCCTGTAGGACAGGCGTGAGTTTTACTTCACTTCTCACCTTTGCTGCAGCATTCATGTCGTGAAGAAGCGAAACATACTCTTTGATCCAGTGGGTAAAGGAAATGACAGTAATTGGCGTTAGAATCGAACCTGCCCTCGGAATAGATTTCTTAACTAATGCTAATTGTTTATTGCTAACTTGGAAATATTCACAATCGAAATGAGTACATTGGTTGGGCTTTTCTGCATCAGCTATAGTTATGGAGATAAGACAATATTCCTAGGACAGAAACTATGTTTAGAAACCCTTGAAAAGTAAACTTTATCCTTTATGTCTTTAAACGTCACAGCTGGTCGCAGGTAGTTAACTATCTTAGGTTGGAATATACTAAGCATACCATATTTAATACTCATATATGATATAGCAGCACTAGCTTCTTACAGTTGTGGTCTGTCCGGAAGAACTAATTCTTTATTTAGCATGCAGTTTGTGGCAATTCTATTGAGGAGGAAACAGGATAGTATGTACAGTAACAATGTTTAGTTATTCTCAATGCAGATTCTTGGCATTCCATTCCGTGTCTGCTGATTATTTCAGAATTATCTGTTAAAGAAAAAGACAAGTGTGCTTTAGACACCCTTCTGTGGGGGAAAATAACGAGTTTAAGTTTTACTCTTTGCAAATAGGAATTTTCTTCAATTTCTCATTTTGATATATTTTCATCTTTTGAGGCAATCGTAATTTTGAGCAATCCCCACCCTTCGTGCCGAAAAATCTTACACATAAGTTCTCCTGCCATGTAGCTGCTGTAACAAATGGTGATTTGAATGCACACTATTGTATTTTCTGTGACACTCTGACAGCGTCTATGTGGGCATGCAGTGTGCTTAGGCCCTGATCTCCTTTTCTAGTTTCTGCTTCATGTCTCTTTCTGATATGTTCCCATTATCATCCAATTACTCTTTGCTAAGGTGATCAGGGAGTCTAATCAGAGAATTCGTTTGTACATGGAAAGTTGTGGGAAAAGTTTAAATATAAATATTTTTAAATGTATAACAAAGTGTTATTTATATTTGTTAACTTGCATATAAAATTCAGAGATGTGTTCCCATCAAAAGTAATTTTGTTCCCAAAGTATAATAACCACCAGTTTCAAATTCAGGGAACATCTGAATGTTCCATATTAAAGGGAAAAAGGGGCAACCTTCTAATAAAGCAGTTACAACATTCTAAATAAATCCAAAAGCACAAAGCTAAACTATCAAATGCAAATCGTGGTCCCAGGAGCCTGATTTCCAAGTTCATTTCCAACTCCATACCTTTGCAAAAGACAGGGAGGTTGCCCTGTGTGACCCAGTCCTCTAAATGACAAGCTTTTAAAAAGCCAACCTTTTAACAAGTTCTAACAAAAATATTTATTCTTTGTTCAATGCTTCAACCAAACTTTGTGCAATTAATGAAATATTTACTTGTTAAACTGCCGAGAGTCTACATTTAGGAAAAAAAAAACTGAAAATTCTTTATGATCAAGCTAATATTCCTGCACACTGGGATCCAATTCCTAATAAATGCCTCATTTCTATGTATAATTTCTTATCCTGTTATGTTAGAATTCACGTATGTAGATATTTTTCCTTTTAAGTGGGTGCTCCCGCAGTTTGCAAAGAACAGCTTTAGTATATACTCAAATGGTACCAACTCAAATAATTCCTCCCATGAAATAAACAGGAGTATCCTTTAATTTACTGGAATGTACGGATTTATATGGAAGTGATAAAAGTAGAGGAAGAACTCATTTATATTAAATATTTATTATACTAAATGGAAACTCAAAACTTCAAAGTTCCTGAGAATTTAAAATTAATTGGGAAAAAGCACATTGTCTCATATAATGATAGACAAATAAAAATGAGATGTAATGATTTGACATGTAAATTTTATCATAGTATCTTTGAATAGTCCCTGCAAATTTCCAATATCAAATTCTTCAGATGGTTGTATTACAACTTCACCTTTGGGTTTAGATATTTGATTATTAAATAGGAATTGTCCTATTTCATCCCGTAGCTTCAATACGATCTGTACCGTTTCCAAATTAAGAACACTCCCCGGGACATCGAATCGTGTCCTTTTCTTGCCTTTTACTTTAGCAAGCCTCTCTCTAAAATATTTATGGCACAAAATCTTGCAAATTCTTAAATAATATCTATTTTGGAATATATTCACATCCGTGCTTATTAAGTGACACTAAAGGGCCATAGAGAATGATATTCTTAAGCACCCGGAAAGAAAAGTATTCTACAGAAAGCCTAGCAATGGGCTATTATAGAACTTAGTTACAGCAGTGCTTTGGACTCGTCCCTAACAGATGTGTACAACCAGCTGGGTTTAAGTGAATTGTAAATTAACCTTGGAGTTCACTGGGAGCATTACCTGGACTCACCCAGCTGATCCTTCCCCTCTGCCCCCGCCTACATCGGATCCATCACATGGATAAAGACTAAATATAAATAGCAGATCCGTTATCAAGCTCTCCGCTATCACAGTGGCCTGGCGTCTAGGCCAGGAAACTCTGGCTCTGCCCTGGTCTCTATCCTCGGCTACCTTATGCACTATCTTCTGTGGTATTAAAAAAAAAAAAAAGAATGACTCTCCTGGCAGCTGCAAGCTTCAAGAGGTCCAAGAGATTTGATTTTAGAAGGTAAAAAAGCTGTGAGTGTTTCATTTTTGGGGTGGTAGCATTTTTCTGGAAAATATAATTTGATTATTAATTTTTTTTTTTCTGAGAAATAGAGCTCGCTGGTACAATCTGAATTAAGTGTTCTCTGCGGGGGGGGCGGGGGGGGCACAGTCTGGAAACACAGACAGGAGTCCAGATGAGAAGCAGCTACCCTATGAGTGTCTCTGAAACGACCTGCGGCCCATGTGCTTGCTGTTTCTGGTGTCAGGAGACGCGTGCGACGTGCGACACTACAGGTCGGAGGGCCCAGGGGGAGAGGGCAGTTTCCAGCTGGGGGATAGCCCTGGAGGGAAGAGAAGAGCCGTGTGGGGGGCGGGGGGTTAGGTGTACGGGGGGAAGGGTGTAGAAGAAGCCATTTTGAGGGAAAGAGGGCTCTTCTGTCTAGTTTTAAATATGGGTTTTCTTTAGTCAGATTATATTTGTAATTTGCACCAAAGACACATAATTTAAAGTCAGATGAATTAGGTCCATTTGTGTGCTTCCCTGTTGCCTCTCTAACTTTACATGGATATATGAAATATGTTCTATACATAAAAATGTCTTCAATCTCCATTGTAATTTTAGTGGGCAGCAGGATCAAAACCTTTAGAGGGTGTCTGAGTACTTCAATATAGGTACGAAACGTGCATTCTTAAAAGAGCAGGCTGGGGGCGCCTGGGTGGCTCAGTTGGCTCAGAGTCCCACTCGATTTTGGCTCAGGTCATGATCTCAGGGCTGTGAGATGGAGCCCTTCATCGGGCTCCGCGCCCGGCGTGGAGCCTGCTTAAGATTCTCTCTCTCTCTCTCCCTCTCCCCCTGCCCCTCCCTGCCTCTGCTGTCTTTATATGTGGCCCTGAAACATGGGCTATGAATCTGATATTGACAAGTCCTGATCCTGAGCCTGCCCATTTTAAAGTACAGTTAATTAAATCACAGTTGACCACAGTGACCTCGACAGACCGGCCGTCTGTGGCATCCTTCCTGCCCTGCGCTCACCAAAACTGAGACCAAAGTTCCTTCCTCAGCCTCCAGGCCCTGCAGCCTGTGTTTTCTTGGAAGGGGCAATGGAAAATTCTCCTGGGGTCTGCCAGAGCGAGTATAAGTCCGAGAGACTGCTACCACGTTGGGTCCCCCAGAAATCCCCTTCTCTGAAGCATCATTTTGGGTTTTGTTTTAATTTTGATAGATGCCCCCTTGATTTTCCAGGGGGCTCTGAGTGGTTTTTGCCAGAACCCTGAGAGCTAGGTTAGTATTGCCAGTCGTACTGTTGTAGACATAGAAAAGGCAGCGCAAGTTCGCACGATGTAAAAGCGCTTGTGCAAGCCAGCATGAGTTCGAGATGTGCGCTCACTCTTCCTGCTGGCGTGGGAGTCCCCTCCAGGGTGTAGTGACAGTCTGCACTGACCAGGGGAAACGGTGGTTCCAAAGGCCGTGTCTCTACCTCTCGTGGCGCCAGTGGAGATCAGTGCTCAGAAGAACCGCCGTGGGAGCCTGGGAACCAGGGAAAGGGGAGGCCATAGGGTGGGGTCTAGAGCAAACAGCGAGCAGCGACTGTGCGGGTGGGTAGAAACTGCCGAGGGACCGTGGGGCTGCTGGGCCCCTCCCCAGGAAGTCCTTGCCTGCATGGCCAACCACATCCTACCCCGGGGCCTCCCCCAAACGGATGCTGCACACACATCTGCTCAGGGCGGCAGAAGCCCCGCCCCAGGCACAGGTCCGCTGTTTCAGCTTGTGAGGACCCTGGCACCATATATGACAGGGCAGAAATCAAATGCATTGAACAGGATGTACGTCTGTTCGTCTTTCTGACAGACTCGCCTCTTAAATTTAAGGATCTTCTCATATAAGGAGAACCATGATGAACAGGGGGGATAAATGGCTAACATAAGATTTTAGTCAATCTGGTATGGTAAATCAAAATTCTGAACTTTGGAAGGGATTACTTTTCATTCCTTTTTCCACTAAAAGGAGAACACACAAAAAATGGGACTAGCTGATGCCGACGAAATCGGCAATTCTATTTTTAAAACAAAGACAGGCTTGAGCTCAAAGCACTAGTGCATGCGTGAATCTTCGGTGGACCCTCTGGTTGGAACAAAAGTATCTGTGATGCAGAAATATCAGGTGGCTGCAGTGGAATCTACTTACTAATTAGCATGTCCTTCAGGTGGTCGGATTTCAGAATCTGACGACTCTGCTTCATCCACATCCTTAAATTGTTCCCATACGAACCCAGTACACAAGTAGCCTGATATTTATTTACTGCAGAGCGTGAATGGCCCCAAGGAACATCAAATGGGTTGCTTTCCCATGTAATGTGTGGGTGGGCAGTCATTTAATAATCTCTGCATCCTTGGTGAAGTGCCTACCACTGACTCGTGGTGCAATGGCAGTCAAGTTTATTAAAAAGAAGACTGGGTCCCTGTATGGTAAACCTACTGACCGGGGGGCCCCAGCAGAAAGTGCACGTAAGTGAGTGGGGCAGGTAGGGAGTGTGACAGAGAGAAGGCCCCGTGCCTACAAGGAATGGAGGAGCAGCTAATCAGCTCCAGCCAGTTGTTACGTGCAGAAACCCGGGCTCTACACTGCTTGACCTTTCCATTTTCTAAAAGAAGCTGGAAATTCAGCAACTGGTTCTCATTACAGAAAATAACTGTGTGGTCCAAATATCTCTTTAGGCTGTGTCCTCTTTGAGCCTTACCTACTGGGGGTAGCTATCCACTAAGCCCGGATCGCTAGCTTCCTGAGCCCGGCAGAGTCCAGGGCTGTAGGCAACACGGAGGGAGCCAGCAGTCACCGCTGCTGGGCGGGATCGGGGGAGGGGGTCTAATGGGGAGTTAATTCTGCAACTTGCAGACATCTGACTTTCACCCAAATGAACAGGGTACTTGAACCAACAGGCTCCCTGTAAGAAAAAACTACTGTCCCTCCCTTTACTGATTTACCCAGATATGAAATACCCACATTGCCTTGTCTCTTCCAAGATGGTGATAGATTTTGGCTGAGCCATCTATATGCCCTGACCCTTGCTGGACGCTTGAAAAAGAACTGACTAGAGTGAGAAATGCCCTTGGTTGAAAGCCAAATAGTCTGTGCAGAGGCTGAAACACTGAACTTGGGTGCGTCGGCCCCATCAACTCAACCGCTGAATTGACTAGCCCTCATGCCAGACGGGGTCAAAGACGACAAGTCAACATAGCATTTCTCCTGGGCTTCAGAGGCACCAAGTATTACCACTTTCTGAGTTTTCTACCTTGTGATGGATATCCAGGAACTGAGCATATGAATAATTATGGAAATTGTGAGCTTCCAGATGACTTCTAGAAATATTCACACTTTTTATATAAATATGTTCATTACAAAGATTCAGGGACGTCCGATGTTAGCTCAATATTAAAGTATGCCAGAACACTTACTGCTTGGCTTAATTGATAGGAAAATCATTTCAGTGAAAAGACCCAACTGTTCCTATGGATCCAAACCACACAACAATTAGAAGAGAGGAATAAGATTTTACTTCAACCCTCCTGTGGAGAGCCATCCAATAGTGTCTTTGTAGTGTGGGGTTTGAAGACGTGGATAAAACATGCCTTATAAAATATTCGTGTGGTTTTGCTGAAATCTGAAGGCATCTGAATAGCACTCGCAAGGGATCTCAAGTGGACATTTCCAAGCAAGGCTGTTGAATTAACTGGGTCCATGGCAAAACTGAGTTTTGTAAGAATGAGGCACTGTTTCATTCATCTTTATATCCCTAATGTCTGCGATAGGGCTGGGCATGTAGGAGGCATTGATTAACTGCTGGGTGCACGGAGGGTTGAGTCAGTATCTACTGAGGACTCAAGACCACAATGCTGGCATCAGCAGAAGGCCAACAGACCACTCACAAGCGAGACAGTAATGGCGGCAAGGAGAGGCACCCTCTGGACAATATATATTATCTCTGCTGTCTTTCAGAGCGAGTTAAGGATTCGGAAATATCCAAAGAAAACACACAGGCCTCTCCTTCCCCTACTCCCTGTTATAGACAAATAAGAGGAAGAATCTTCCAGGCTGGGGGAAGAATCACTCACAAATACGGAAACATGGCAGATAAAAAAAATGCCACCTGAAGAAAACTTCTAGACTTGGTTGATTCCTTAGAAGTCTTCTTCCACAGTTACAAGGCCCTGTTTCCTTGGAAGGTAATTTTTAAGAGGATGTTTCACTATCTCCTTAAACAGAACTAGTTATTAATTTTAAAACTGAAAACCGAATGGAATTTCCTAAAACTATGGCCAAGCTAAGGAGGCTTGCCTGTTGCTCGCCATCCTAACACCCTTTGTTTTTCTCTTTATTCTGTCATGCATGTTTCTCTTCACTGCTATCTACTGGCATCCCCCCACGCCCCCCAATCTCTCCACTGCTTAATATTCTCTCCATCTTTTCCTAGTACTCCACACCGCTTCCCTATGACAGTTGTTACTGTCTGAAATTTCCTGACTTTGTCTGAGAGGCCAAACTTGTGAAGCATCTTGATTGACGTAAACGGTACAAAGGCGGAGGGACATTTGTACAGTTTTGGCTACAAAATAATCCTGGACTTCATCCCAGTATGGATTACCGAAGTCAAAAGCAAATGTCTTTGGTTTCGGTGAACATAACATTATCAGAGCAAGTCTCACGACACGTGTTAATAAATGAACACTTTTAAGCACTTTGGCCGATTTTAAGACTATGCGTAAACTTGAAGTGCATAAACAATTCAAAGGTAATGAGCAGTATATAAAAAGACACTTTGGAAAATAGTCCTATTCATTATCTGGGGGGGGGTATTGTTCTGAGAGAAGGCAGCATCATATGCCATATTTGACTTGTTTTCAAAATGGATTTTTATGAATATAGTAAGGGCACATTTTGGGGTGGTGGGAGAAAATTCTCACACATGACAATGGGTTTCACTCTTGAGAAGGGCAACTTGAGGCTGGTCCGAACGCCCCTAGTATTTAGCAGACCTTAAAGGGCAGTATAGTCAGGATTATTGTTTTTCCTCTCATTAATGGAAAGTTTACATTCAAAGTTCTAATTCCCTTGTTTTTAATGACATCATTTTGTTGAAGACTCACTTCTAATATTTTCCAATTAGGTGAACGAAAAGATTTTTCAGATATACCTTCCAATGTATGAAAAACTATCACTTAAAAATATTAATAATTGAGTTTCTGCACAAAAGGCGATAACGATGGCCTCATTGAAGATTACTGACCACGGTCTACACTGACAATTTATATCATTCTGGACAAAATAGGTGCAGGGAAATTTTTGATTTGAATAAGACTGCACTCCTTGCATGAGTCCATGTCACACGTGGAAAAATCTAGACTCTTGTGAGAATGGGGTGAGACTTCAGTCATGATTCCCTTCTCTACCCCACACCCAGCCTCAACCAGTCCAATTCCCCGGAGGGAATTCTGAGGAGCATTTCTGCTGCTTTTACAGTGAGACAGAAATCTAGCCCTTAAATTGTCTAAAAATCTGTGTATCACCCACAGGTGATACACAGGGTGATTCTTTCTCTTGTAGGATAATAAATGAGGAAGCAGGAAAAGGCATAGGGGAGACTTCTTGTTCCTCGTGCTTCCCCCAGTGCTCTAGAAGTGTTTAAAACAAAAACACATTTGGGAGTGTCGTGTGCTTGTTCAGGAAGAGAGGAGCTACGGAACCGTGTTTGCTCTGCAAGTGCCAGAGGAGGTCAGAACAACAGGAAAACGAAACCAAATCCTAGACTGGAAGGGCCCCACAACAGCCAGGAAAAAAGGAGGCAGATCAAACATGGCGTCCGTGGGAAATGGGCAGGAGGGTGGATGAAAGTCCCTGGTTGCCCGGCAGGGACAAGTCCCAGATCTTCTCTTCCTATTCCTGCCCAACGTTCCTGACTCCACACCGTACATCTCATCCCCACCCCACCAACCTTCCCCAGCAAACATCCAAGTCCTGGAATTCACGGGGGTGATGGTTCCTCTACTCTGGCAGGTGGAGAAGGTGAAGGACTTTTCCATCACATAGCTGTCTGGGGCTTTGAGTGAGGCATGTGCTTTTGGCCTCTGTCTTGAATCTCAAAGATGTAGAAACATCCATGCACGTGGTATGTGGCCTGTTCCGTGCTGTTAATAAAGTATTATCCTTGAGCGATGTCACTAGTGAAGTAAACTCTGATAGGCCAACCCGGAGACCTTACCATCAAGTTCATCACTGTCTCTATAGGAAAATTATTTGAGTCTTAAACCAAATGACAAAGGGAATTCTGAACAAACATTTTTAAAATTAGGGACTGTCTACATATTAAAGGAGGCTAAATTCCTCTACTGTATCAAGAAACAATAGGTAATATTTGGGCCACACTATTTAAGAAATACTCTAAACCATTATAAGAAAAATTATACAACATTTCTCTAAAAATATCACATTTAGAGTATTTTCCCTGAAATGCGTGGCATGGGAAGCTATCTGGGATTAAACAGGCCACCCATATCGGAGGCTCTTTCACTGAAGGTGACCTCTGGGCATGAAGGTGGAATCTAAGAAAACTTTTTTATACCTTTAAAAAACAGTTTATGCAGCAATGGAAATGAAATTTCAAGAGCAGTCATTTCTACCTGCTCTTTTCAATATGGGGTTTTACTCCCAGTAATAAATTGAGGATTTGGGCCCAGAAAAATCACAGAAACAAGATCCTGTTGGATTCAACATCAAGTCCTCAATCGGGCTCAATACCCTGCTTTTGTATCCACCACCATTATGTTGGACTTAGAATCCTGAGCACATTTTGGCTGTAGTACTCATTTTAACTGTGGAGCAGAATGTGTAATTCAGCCTGTTGACAACTGGCTTCTAGGACACTAAAGGCAGGAAAGGAAGTAAATGCGAAGATTCAGCAAAAGGAACGGTGAGATTAGTGTGACACATGAAGCATGTCTCTGTGTGTCGTAATCATCTTGTACATTTTGGGAACCGGTAGGATGACACTGCCATCTAACAAAATTTCCAGCAAAATCGGCGGTCTTTTTCTATTTTAGTTCTTGGCCTGTATGTTTGTGTATGTGTGTCAGAGAGAGAGAGAGAGGTTGGTTAAGAAAACTACTTAATTGTGGGTAAAATCACGGTGCAAAGGAAAAATCAGAGTCCCGGAGTGGAATTTCAGGAGGCTTGTCTGTGCCACCAACAAGCTTGGTGACCCTCTTGAGCCTTAGTTTCTTACTTTGCCTGTACCACACGGGCACCTCTGGTGGGGAGCTGCACCCGGTTACCATCTGTCTTCCCTAACAACTGCGAGGAGCCAAAATATCATGGTATAATAGATGGCAAAATGGAGACCCCCCCAAAAAAAGAAAAAATATAAAGAAAGCACCTATATTCTCTTTTATTTCCTTATTGCTGTCCTCTGTCAAAACTCAGCAGCTAAGACCATCCTTTTGGCATTTCTGCTTTTGGGGATGATCCTTATTAGTTGATAATCACTTTGACAGGAATTCTTTGCATGTTGGTTTACTGCCTGTCTCCCTTATTAGGTTAGACTCAGGAGAACAGGGACTGTTTTGTTCGATTCTGTATTCCCAGAATTCTGAATTACACATGGTAGGCACTTAATAAATGTCTGTTGAGAAAAGGTATGAAGGTGCGTTGCTACTGAGTCAACAGTGGGTTTTTGTTGTGGCCTGGCATCTCAGGAGAGACCCAGCGTCCACCAAGGATGGCTCACTGAGGAAGGATTTGCATTTGCACTCAGCTACCTGCCTAATGAAAACTCTTAGAGGAAAACACAGCAGCAAGAGAATTTTTAATGTAAAAAGAATAACTCTGTGCTATGGATTTAAGAGAAGTACAATCAGACATTTTCTTTCCAATCCTACTCCCTGCTTCTTTGGAGAAACGTCTACTCAGATCTCTTGTCCAATTTAAAAAATTGTGGTAAAACAGGCATAGCTTAATATTTGCCCTTTTAACCATTTCTAAATGTACCGTTCAGCGGCGTTAATACACTCGCCCATGAGCAACCACCACCACCAGCCATCTCCAGAACTCTGCAGCCTTCCAAAACAGACCTCCGTACCCAGTAAACAGTAACTCCCTATTCCCCCTTTGCCCCAGGGCTTATTTCCTTCTTCCCTCTCTCCTTCCCATGTTTGGCTTCCAAATGGGATCCCTGGCTCTCTGGGTCACACCTGGGTCATCAGCAACCTGCGAGGTTCGCGTTCTAATTCACTCCCTGACATGTGGTGGGCGAGACCGGTGTGCACAAGTGTCCGTAAATCATGGTTTGCTCTAAGCACAGTGATCTACAAGTATTTAGTAAATGCCACGTACACCTTGTCAAAATATTCATGTTTTGTGGCTTAGCCTAGGAAGTTAAAATAGGTGAAATACTACCAAATAAAACAGTGGTCTTATATGTAATTCACTTTGCTTACAACCAAACAACCTCGCAGCGGCTCCTCTGGGTTGCCTCCTCCAGGCCGTCCCAAACAACCATTCCCAAGTAGTGACGTTCAATCAGTCTGAGACTGGCATGAAGGTAAGGTTCTGTGGAGACCGTGGAGAAAAACAGTATCTCTCTTTCTAAATTAGCATTGTTTGAAAAAGTCCTGGTTGAGAGGACTCCTCTTGGTAGACTCTTTCCAGCCAGAAGTTATTTGCCACTTTAGCAACCTGGGAAAGGGTGAGATGGTGCCCTTGTCCATCTGCTTTCTAGCTCTTGTTTACCGGACTGAAATTTGAATTTCCTTGTGGTTTCATCAAGCAACGGTATTTTCAGACTATTTATGATATTGAACTTGGCTTTCAAAAAGGCGTGCTTCTATTAGAACTTTCTCCTTAAATGGTTAAAACTTTAGAAACTAATAGTGAAACTCAACAGTGAGAAGTTTTTAAGGGAACCATATAAAGAGGTTCAGCCGGATCCTACATTGACCACAAGCTCCAATCTCATTCAAATATGGTGGAGACACAGGAGAACGGGATTTAGAGGCAGGCAAACCTGAATTCTAAGACTGTCCAGTCACTTCCTGCCTGCTTGAATCTTAAATTATTCTTTAAGATTTGCTCTCCTCCGGAAGACGGACAAAACACTTCACAGGGTTCTGTTGAGTAGTAAATGAAATAATGTATAGCAAGTGTCTGGTATGTAACAGTGCTTATTGGTAAGCGTTGGTTCCTTTCCCTTAAAAGTGAAGGGGATAAATAAAATTTGGCTTCAGCTTCTATTTAAGTGGGTATTCAAATAGTAATACTGTGCACTTAAATATGATATGATCTGTATGGCACTCCATCTATGTTGGTAATTAACCTGATTTTGATGAGATTAAGATATGAAAAATGTCAAACACACTTGCTTTCCTTTCTATATTTTTGCATATCCTGGCCTGTCACTGACAACTAACTAAAGATAGGCCGAATTTCTCTATTCCTGAAAGTCTTGACTGTCGCTCATATTTGTCATTTTCCAAACTAAAATCCTTTATTACAAAAGCATCAGTAGCCATCAGCGTCTGATGATCAGTGTCCACTGCCTAGAAAGTTAACATCGTATGAGAGGCGGGACCTCCCACAATTTATTTTTTTAATTTTTATTTTTTTTTAAGATTTTATTTATTTATTTGAGAGAGAGAGAATGAGAGAGAGAGAGAGAGAGAGAGAGCACATGGAGGGGGAGGGTCCGAGGGAGAAGCAGACTCCCCGCGGAGCAGGGAGCCCGATGCGGGACTCGATCCCGGGACTCCCGGATCACGACCTGAGCCGAAAGCAGTCGCTTAAACCGACTGAGCCGCCCAGGCGCCCCGCGGACCTCCCACAATTTACAGTTAGATCCTGTGCAAGTCCAGTGTCTAGGCCCACTCCGCGTGTCACCGTGGCTTCGTCTCAGTAGTCCTCACCTCTACAGTGGGAATCAAACACTGTCCCTAACTCATGAGCTGAGAGGATTAGATCAGGTATTTAGTGAGTACCTGGGGGTAGGAAGCATATAAGACCACTGTTTTATTTGGTAATATTTCACCTATTTTAACTTCCTAGGCTAAGCCACAAAACATGAATATTTTGACAAGGTGTACGTGGCATTTACTAAATACTTGTAGATCACTGTGCTTAAAGCAAACCATGATTTATGGACACTTGTGCACACCGGTCTCGTCTACCACATGTCTACACTTCTAGCTTCAAGACCTTCACCTCTCCTCTCCTGGATCTCACATACACCACAGACAGAGCCAGGGAACTTATGTTATGAGCTTATGTTAAAAAAAAAAAAAAAAAAAAGGCAACTCTTAAATACCCTTTTCCAAGGCAAAGAAATATAATGGGGTTTTCTTTTCATTCTTGACACACTCCTTAGATTTCCCTTTTTTAACTTCTTATTCAAGGCCATCCTTCATGTTGCAGGGGTCAGAGAAGAGCAAAGAAAAGGTGAACAATAGGAATCGATTCAAATAATTCCTCTTCTCCCGAATTCTCATAACCACGGTGGTTCTCTGGCCTCTTCAAATATTTTGGTGTAACAATGACAAATATTGAAAGAATGACTGGTGGAAGAACTACGAAATTATTACTGGAAAAAATATTTGGAGAACAAGAAGGAATCAAGTTTAACATCCCTGGCTATCTTTTTGGTTCCTCAAAAACCTTTCTAAATTCTATGGCGGAAGCAAAGCTATTGATCATTCAAAAACAAATGTATAGTTAACATACTCTCGCTGCACTGTGGTTTGACAGAGGACTAAGTGTGGTGTTAGGAGACGAGTTTCTAACCCGTAAGTAACCTTGAGTGAGTCACTTAACCATTCTAGGTCCTTCTTACTGTGCAATGGAAGGTTAGGAGCTTGGGGATGTTCTGACTCTGGTTCTGCCGCTGGACTGAAGATCTTGGACAAGCTTCTCGGCTTCTCGAAACTGCAGTTTCCTCATCTGCATATTGGGGATAAGAACAGTCCCTCCCAGGGCCATTTTAGGTTTTAATAATTCCTGTGAAAGGCTTATTAGCACCACGCCTGGCTCTTGGAAAGCGCTCCATAAAGGAGAGCTATTGAGTTGTCTGGGTGTTGTCTATGGGCTCTCCACTTTGTGGCCCCTTGGATGACAATTTAAAGCACGTTCTCAGGAAGGCAGTGTGGTGAAAGAAAAAGCAGTACTCCAGGAAGGACGCAGATAACTGGGTTCTAGTCCTGCTGTCTTGATATCTGTGTGACTTGGATAAGCGGCCCTGCTGACCTGGGCCCTTCTTCCAATATGTAACTTGCATCATAGTTGCCTTTTGTGTATTACTGTGGCGGTGTGGCAGGACTGCGGTAAATTCGCTCCTACAACTTACTGCCTTTCAGGACTCGGATGAGTCGATGGCGGTCTTGGGTCAGCCCTGCCGTGCCTCATGTAGCCATGACTCTGGGAAAATGGGTGACATTTGCAATGACCAGCTTACTGATGCCGCTCCCAGAAGGGCATTGTGGTGACCAGTGAAGAGTATCTGTATTTGATCACGGGAAGCTCATTGACATAAGCTCTGAGGATCTCTGAAAACTCCTGAGCGAAGGGCATGATGATAAGAATAATACAATTAGGTCACTGAAAGTAAAACAGACCAAAAGCGCCAGCATATTATACCTGAAGCTGAGGCGTGACAGATTCTAAATGCTAGAACAGCTACAGTTTTCCCAATGTCAGAAAACACCAGTGAACAAATTGGTCCTTCATAGTACAAATCAAACGGAAGATGTGTCAACAAGAACCATTCTTTCTATGTTAGTCATTGGAGAGAGGTCTTGTAGAAGGCGGGTGTGGCAGGGACAAGGAAGTTGGTAAAGGTATTACAGAAGCTGGAGAAGACCCTTAGGGAGCCCTGAATTTCTCTGATTCTTAATTATCTAACCCTACTCATATTTTCTGTTTTCTCTCTGTCCCAATGTCATCTCTGCGGCGATGAAGTAGCTTCCTCCCCCGTGAACCTGACCTTGGCCTGTCTCAGCGAGTTTCTACCTGCTCACTTGCCATAGATCAGTGTTTCCAAGTCTCTCGTTTACCATGTCACTGTCTAGCTCTCATCCTGCCCTCCCGGGCCCTCGGCAACTAATCCCTCCTCGCCTGCACCACTGAGCTTTCCAGTCCTGCCCAAACGCACCCCCCCCCACTCCCACTCGCCACAGCATGGCCTCCAGCTGGGCGTTTGCCCCCCTGAGCTAGTGTCCACCCCCCTCCTATAGATCTGACAAAATCATAGCTGTTCTCTCTGCCTCTGCTGAGGGATAAAGTCCAGGACTGATTCTGAAACTCCCGTCAGAACCACACAGGCAATTGGAGAAGAGGCTGGGGTCAGGGGCAGGCATAGACAGACTTCAGGGTCAGCTAGACTTGAGGTCAAAGGCAGCTCTAGTACTGATTAGAGCCTAAGCCTTGATTCTGTCACAAGTAAAAGGGGGAGAAGAGGACGCACCCGAGAATGCACGTGAAGCAGGGTGGGGGTGCACTCGGGCCTGTGGGTTCCGTTTTCCCCTTACCCCACGCCCATCTCCAGCCCTTACACTTCACGCTGGTTCTTCTCTGTCAAATTCCCATGCATCCCTCAAGACCTACCTCCTCAGCCCCTTTAGGGATAAGGCCCTGCCATGGAGGGCCTTATCCTCCCACGTAGTATTGTTGGAGTCTTTGGCTATTTCGCTTTGTGACATTCCCCGATTGCTCCATGTTTCTCAGACGAGGCGGTAAACTCCAGGTAGCTACTAGCACCTCTGCACCCTGGCGGCCTCCAGAATGATCAGCAGGCTCAGCCAGGTCTAGCCTTGGAGCCGTGGCCTCAAGCAATGTGGCCCGGAGAAAATGCTAGCGGAGGCTGAGAGGCCAGACCTAATGCCAACCGTCTGTGACACACGGTGGTGTCATCTCCAGTCAGTGAAGGAACAGTCAGGGTAGCTGGCTATCCCTCCTCCTCATCAGGAAGCCGTGAGGATGTCTCCTCTCCATCTGCCCTCACAGAAAGCCTGGCAAGTCCCCAAACACGCAGGGAGCCGCGCGCGGGGGAGGGCAGCAGTGGCAGAACTTGGGGAGATAAATGCCCATAAATCAGAACTGTGCTCTGCTCCTAACGATTTTTATTAAGACTGAGACCCTGGGGCGCCTGGGTGGCTCAGATGGTTAAGCGTCTGCCTTCGGCTCAGGTCATGACATCCAGGTCCTGGGATCGAGCCCCAGGTCCGGATCCCAGCTCAGCAGGGCGGGGGGTCTGCTTCTCCCTCTCCCACCGCCTCTCCCCCTGCTTGCGCTCTCTCTGTCTCTCTCTGTCTCTCAAATGAATAAATAAAATCTTGAAAAAAAAATGGAAAAAGACTGAGACCCCATTCATCTTTCAACCCTTGAGAATGGATCCGAATTCCTGCCTTGTAGCTCAGCTCTCTTTCCTTACAGATCTAGAGCCGAAATAAACACACATACGGGATGAACTGTACATTCATTATGCTCAAAAGAGAAAAGCCCCAAATTAGGAAAGTTGGGCATGATTTTGTTACCATCCACAAAAGCCCAAATACTCCTGGGACTAGAACGTCTCCATCTAAAAAGACTGCCCCCCAAATTCCATCAAAATGCAAAAGAGGATGGGATTTGAGGCATAATAAGTAGGACAACCCACCAGGCAGTCAGCTCCGCATAAGGACCCTTGACATTTTCTCTTCAGCTGCACAAAATCGGAGCTGATATTATGTCTTTAGGTGCTATCTACAAAAGAATTCTACCCAACTTTCTCACCATGAGGTATAAATTATTCATGAACAATGAAAATGTACTAGATGACAACACTTACGTAACTTAGCCTTTCCTCAGAGAATCTGCAGATACATTTATTAATTAAACCTCATGGGAGTTAGTCCTGCAAAGCAGCTGCTTCCGAGGCAGAAAACTAAAAGGTCTACTGCCTTCTTCTTTTCTGATTTCTTCAAGAGAAAACATAATCTGCCTCTATGGCTCTCTGAGATCCAAGACCCACCTCTCTAAAAATGTTTTGACCACGCTTGATGCTAAGTCTGGTTCCCGATGCCCTAGCCACATTGCACATGGCACTTACACTCAAATTGCCAAGTAGCTGTAACCAACAGCGTTAACTGAATGCAAATACTGCAATTTCAAAAAATCAGTGGGTTTTTTTTTTTTTTTACTTGAAGAGATATGGCAGGCTCCAGTCTCCACCCCCCTACACACACACACACACACACACACACACACACACACACGCCCCTCTCTTACTGCTGCCATTCTCCACAAAATATTTGATGTGACAATTCTGCCTCATTTGAAGCAACCCGATCCATCACTGAAATGGAACCTCCTTCTATAGTTAGAACATCAGCAAAAAGTTTAAGGTGCTTAAGCCGCTTCCGCGGTCTGAAGTCTAATGCTGAGATAGATGTCTCCACCCAAGGACTAGACACCAGGGCTGGATTTTGACATTTGCCCTCTGGGCCTTTCTGGAGCACAGTACAGCTGGCCCCCAGCTGTTTTCCATAATCTGTTCCTGGGAACCAGCAAACTAGGAGGAAGGAGGAGTCTGAGTATCTGTACGTGGAGGCCAGTGACTACCCTGTGTTCCGCAGAGGACTCTCACAGAAGCCTCCTCCCCCCCTGCACCAAGGCTTTGCAGAACCAAGATTTTTCTTATGAAAATAACAGGCTCCCAATGGGTCAAGTGGTGAATAGTGGGGAATGTTTAATGCCTCCCACATTTATCCGAATATAGTCCTGACAGATGGCTTTGCATAATAGATGTTTTATAAAACTCTTTGAGATGAGAGTTTAAGTAAAACATGACCTTACCTTTCTAGATTTCTCGGTTAGTACAGGCTAACTTACATATGTGAAAATCTTTATACAAATAGTTTTGAAGCTGTGTTCACATTTATTTGTGAGAAGGAAGTAAAATCTGATGCTTTTAAGCTTTTTTCTTCCCTCTCAAGTAATCTGTAGCAGGCCAGATAAAGCATAATGTTGTGAAGCCGGTTGCATGTAATTATTTTTTTTTGATCCAACATTGCTGCTGTTGATTATCATATGCAATAAATTTATACGAGGCAGGTGTGGAAAATGAGATTTTCTGACTTATCAAATATTCTAATAAATAGAAGGTTATGTGTGTATATTATTAACTAATTTTCAATAAACTCTTCCTCAGTTCAACTTTCTGTTGAATGGATTCAATCTTTGGGGGAGTGTTCAGAAGATATGATAAGACCTAGAGGTCAGAATTCTAAACCTGAATCATCACTTTTTGTAGATGTGATTTTTTTTTTTTTTTTAACATCTTGCCAGAAATAGAATTTGTTTTCACCAGCTTTAAAGGTGCTGGTGGGGTGGGTGCTCCATAAAAAGTTTCCTAATATCCAAGGGTAAGAATTTCTCTTCCTGGGGCGCCTGGGTGGCTCAGTTGTTAAGCGTCTGCCTTCGGCTACGGTCATGATCCCAGGGTCCTGGGATCGAGCCCTGCATCGGGCTCCCTGCTCGGCAGGAAGCCTGCTTCTCCCTCTCCCACTCCCCCTGCTGTGTTCCCTCTCTTCGCTGTATCTCTCTCTCTGTGTCAAATAAATAAATAAAATCTTTTAATAAAAAAAGAATTTTTCTTCCATGCTTAGCACAGGCTCACTTCCCAGAATGAATTAGATGGATAATTGCCCTCACTGCTCCCATAGCCCTCGCTGTAAAAGCATGGGCAACGTGCATTCACGCCACACCTAGAGGGACTCTTTCTTTTGAGCAAAGGCTTGGGAGGTCTTTGAGCTTTTGTGGCTCTGAAATCTCATTTAGGTAGGAAGTGGGAAGCCACACATTAGGGGTAAGCACGCTGGACACATGTGACCGATGAGTGCATTCAACTGCTGTCCTTAAAGGGACTGAGTTCAGGTCCTTCGGGGGCGACTTCCTGTGGCTAACCCTTCATGTCAGCCCAAATTTCTCTTTCTGCCCTGGGACGTTTATTAGGATGGGTTTTGCCATAGTATGAAATAGTTTTTATGTTTCTGTTGGGTTAAAAGTAACTCTCCCCGTGTAAGGGGCAAAGGCAAGGCAAAGGAGGTCGTTGCTAGGGGCCACTGCCTCAGTTCGGGCTCTTGTTAAAACCTCACTGCTCTCCACACTCTCCTGCCTCAGATCCATCTGCTCATTCTCCCCAGAGTTCTGTTCTATCACTATCCTTCCTGAAGACCTTCATTGGCCCAATCAGGCAAAACCCTCCGCCTTGGCATTGAAGAATCAGACCCGGTTGCAGCCACCCCTGCACACGGAGGCTATGACCAGACTGTTGGCTCTCCACCTCCCTGCCCACCCGTGCGCGTGAGCTTGCCCTTCTGTCTTGTGGGCAAAGATGCTCGGAAGAGCACACAGGTGGAGTCCCTGTAGGACTCAGGGGCCAGAGAAAGCACGTCTAGCTACAGGGGTACAGGGAAAGACTCGCCACATAGACTGGGCCTTCAAGGATGTTATTAGGTAAACTGAAGAAACCCTGTATATAAATGAAGAAGCTAAAACTTAAAATGTATTTATTGGGGGATTATTTTCTCCCCTCTTGAAACAGATGTAGTTTTGAAATAAAAAACAATAAAGCAATGACTGGACAGACTAGTATAATAATTCAAGTTACAGGAATTTCAATCTGTACGCTTGTTAAATAAAATGTCTTACGATATGAAGAAACTAGGTAATCCCGTATACTGAGCTGTGTACCGGTACGTTTTTTAATGTATCTTCTGAGATGAAATGGGTCCCACTGTAGGCATCTATAGACTTACACATTCCGACTCTCTGTGAGGCTGAAACTGACTGATTTATATGGTATTCTCATTTTCATTTCCAATTTTCCTCGTGACCAAGTCATTTGTTGGCTGGTGGACAGAACTAAGACAGTGAGTCACACGGAACAGGCCCATGAGCCTGCTTCATTAGGACCGATGACGAATTCTCTTTTTACTTCTCTATTTCTTCCTTCTCATCTAATGTGTATAGATACTGCTCGTAATTTTCAACCTCCTCACTGGTTATGATATTACACAGACTATTCACAGATGGTTATATATTATAATTAATATATATCCGCTAGATGGTTCTAGATGTGAGCTGGTTATTACATCTCCGGCTTGAAGCCAGGCTCCAATTCAGTTCATCTCCCCGGCTTAGGAGTGACCTTGGTTTCACCTGAGACTCCTTCACTGTGTGTTGCTATTGGGTCTCACGTGCAAGATAGTTGCAAATGGGGAAAGAAGTGACTTTCCTGTATTTATGATGATGAGAAAGGTGGTATAGCATGGTGGTTAAGAACAGGGCTTCTGGAACCAAACTGCCCGGGGTTCAGTTCCAGCAAAACCACTTATTGGCTGTTATTTAACTTTGGCCAAGGTAGTTAACCTCTGTTTCGGTTTTACCACCTGTAAGATAGAGATGACCAAAGTTGTCCTCCTAAGACTGTGGTGAGGATTAAGTGAGTCTGTCTATACATACGCACCCTCTCTCATATAATATAAAACGTATGGTATGATATATAATGTAATATGTAGTGCATTACATGAGAGAGAAACCATTTATAATAGTACCTTGTACATAACAAGCCGTTTGTAAATAATATTAGGTAATAGTAAAATTATTAAATATAATTTGTATATTAAGGTCTAAAGGCCTTAGTTCAAACAGGAAGTCATTGCTAGTAATACTAGTGTGTTTATTTATTGTATTTTTGTTTCCGTATCTGTGCCCAGAGCCAAGCAATCAGAAAAAGTTGTTTTATATTTCCCCAAAGTTTTATGGATTTTGTCTTCACTGAATTTCAAGCTACAAGTCTAAGCTCAGTTGAAACTTTCATTGCCGGCACCTCGATGAAGCCCTGAGGATAGAATTTACAGATTTGTGGCTTGTTCATCTCGGCTCACCACGGACCAACATGTAAAGGAAACTGGACCAGAGGCTCTGTCATGGGATGTTCTGGTCTATCTTCTGTGTTCTATGAACGACTTGGATCTAATTACAAATACCTATGAGGTCTGAACTATTTGAACTGACAGTCTAAATTGATCCAATGAACTGAAAGACTGTCAAAACTGCAGCACATTTTGTGTTAAAGACAGATCACTCCATGAAGGAAAAAGAAGGCAGGATGCTTAGCACGCCCTGAGCTCTGAAATCCCTAGCTCTACTTGCCAAATCTGCTGGTGTCCAGCTTTCTATCATCCCAGATTCTGGGTCCAGCAGAGCAGCTGAACGACCACAGGTCTGCTGGATCTTGGGGCTGGAAGGGACTTCAGAGGTGATCTAATGCTAGGCTTCCTTTCACAGAGGAGGAAATTGAGACCTACTACGTTTAAATGACACCTCGTTCACGTGGATATGATTCCATCTGAGTTTAAAGGGTGAAATTAATAACGGGATAATGTGTCATGCCACAGCCATCAGCAGTCTCTGACTTCGGGGGCACTGGAAAGATTTCTAAGTTCTTTTGTAGCTGCTTCGCTCTTTGAAACTTGTTGAAAATATGTAAAAAATATCATGCCTGAATAATTTATATTTATGATTATTTCTTTTTCTGTGGTTTCCACCAAGAGCTGCTAAAGGATTTCTCCTCTTCATCACTGAAGTGCAATCCGGCAACTGTTACATCCGATTAACTGCACAACGCAGGGTCTAGGATACTCGAAGCTACTGTCAGATACTTCTTTAATAATATTTCTTTAAATGTAATTGAAGTTAAACGTGTTGGTTCCTTTACCAATTGCAGTCTGCTGTAAAATGATATATTTTAGCCTCTGCATATCTCATGCTTCCTACCCCTGCCTCCCTACACACAAACCTGTGCGTATATATGCATGCAATCTCTCAAAGTTTTGGGGAGCCCAAAGGGAGCCCAAAAAATCACCAGGCTGGAAAAAATATTTATGATACGTGATTAAGTGTTTATTATAATAATGGAGTTTATCCTCAAACTCCAAAGTATTTCTTTATCTTGACTTCCTTTCTATTCTTAGGAAAGATCTCTCAGTATGAGAAGTACTTAACTGGCTGGGCGCCTGGGTGGCGCAGTCGGTCAAGCATCCGACTCTTGGTTTCAGCTCAGGTCCTGATCTCAGGATCCTGAGATCGAGCCCCATGCCGGGCTTCACGCTCAGCACGGAGTCTGCTAAAATTTCTCTCTCCCTTTCCCTCTGCCCCTCCCTGCTTTGTGCTTGCTCCTGCATTCGATAGCTCTCTCTCTCTTCCTCTCTAAAATAAATAAATAAAAGAAGAAGTGCTTAACTTGCCATCCTAATGAGTAGTACTATACTATACTTGCCTTCTTGCAAAAGGACTTTGTCACAAAAATTCTGTCAAAAATCACAAAAACATGGTTCAAGAAGAAGGCAGGACTTTGACATAAATATCCAGATATCTAGCTTCCTCATAACGAAACGAGCAAACGAAAGGAGTGCTTTGAACCTAGTAATGGAAGAATGCAAACTTTCTCTCCCTCTTCCATCCCATCATTTCTTTTGAGTCTTCCCAGCTAAGAAACTTATTTGCTATTCTTTGTTATATCTGTTTGGAGGCTGAGTTGGCTTTCCTTAGAGGTAAGCTGGCATCTTTGAGGTGATAAATGAAGAGCTAAAGCATTAGCAACAGTTTATATCTGCCTCTGAGAGCACATGTGGGCTCGCCTTCCCCCCTCCGCCTTCTTTCCTCCTTCGTCACAATTCAGAGGACGCAGTCAGAAACTATCGGGATTTCACTTGTATTCCTTCATTCAAGTGCACTCACACTTGTCTTTTCAGTGACGAAGCCTACGGCCCTGGAATCACTTATTCACCTGAACGTAGAAAGTGTGAATCAGCCCTTCCCACCTGCAGAATGCAGTCTGGAATCCGCCACTGATGCCCTGACATGATTTCTCCAAATTTCTCCCATCAGCTCCAACCTTCCCTCCAGCTCACTCCTATGTCTCTTTTTATCTTTTATCAGTAAAGCTGATTAAAAAATTTTAAGCTAAAAACAAAGCCAAAACCACTTCTCTTGTACGAAGGGAGGGCGTGCGCAAAAACATGTTTCCCTAGGCGAGGTTGAGGGTTGATGCTCACCCATCCTCATGTGCATCTCCTGTGCCAGGAGCACAAATCTGCGAGCTGGTTGGCTGGGGTTAGGGGTACAGTCAGCCCGTGATTACAGAGTGGGAAATGGCCAACTGGTTCTCACTGAGAATAGAACATCCATGGTCATACTGGCACATGCATTAAACCAACCGAGTTAAACATCCCTACTTGGTTATATCCAGCCTTTGTGAACTCAGCGCCCAGCATTCTTCTTCCAGTACACCCTGGCTCTTAGGCCAGTATCTAGACAAACTGTGAAGTGGGGACCAGTGACTTTGGGAGCACAAGCGACCAAGGCGAGATGTTGACAAGCATCATTCAGACCTCAAATTTGACACGAAGGCAAAAGGGGGAGACTTTTCTAAGAGGAGAATTTTTTTTTCTTCCCTCCCCAACAGAGGTGATAGGGTCTGAATGAACTGAATCGAAATAGAGCCAGTTTTCAAGCACCCGTGGGCGAGCTTTTACGATTTTTCTGCGGCAATTCACAAACCACTGGATAGGTAATGCTGTACTAAGAGGAACTGAAGCCTGTCAGGTTAATTACACAATATTAGGTACGAAAACAAACAGTGCAACACAAAACATAGCTACATCATTATTTGCAGTAAATGTTAACTCTAAATAAGTGCAACCTGTCCATAAATGCTTGCTATAAACTAATTAAAAAAATAAAATTTGATGGATAAACATGAAAAAAAAATTCTCACTGAGAATTTTTTTTTTAAATATCAGCACTCATTTAGAGTTTGGGATTTGTGAAAGAAAGCTTTAAAAGGAGCAAACCTGATTGGCTGCGGCTGTTGCTGCGAAGGGGACACTTGTTGCAGGAGTTGTTGCTGCAGAGACAGTGGCTGACGTAGCGCTGTGCATCATGGGTACTTTCAGGAGGGGAACCATGGGAGCAATGAACAGGAGGGTGTAGCATTATGGTAATAGAAGTGGTATTTTGGCATGGTGAATATCAGAGCAGCAAGCCATCATGGGTTAAACCAGCAGATGGCATGCAATCACAATGCAAAGCAAGGAAGCATGGGAGAGAAATAAAAAAGGGAAAATAGCTTATTACAAGTACAATTAAAGGAAGTTTTAAAACATAATCAGTGATTCCCAGAAAGGCCAAAGCAGATTACTTTGGTTGATGTATTTATCAACATTTTTACTTCCGGCAATGTATCATTCCCAATGTGGAGCCTATGGTTGTAGGTACGGTTAGGTTTCCTCCAAAAATGCGAAATGGAACGTCCAATGAAGTAAGAGGATGTGATACTCATTTTTGTCATTCTAGAACATCCAAGGCTCGACATGTCGGCCTAATTTGGGGTAGGATATTTTTTGGAATCAATTATGGTTAAATTGAATATTTTTGTCGATCTGGAGCTGCTGTTTTGGGGCTGAACTTGTTGGAGGTTGGGGCTTATTCTGGGTTCATAAATGGCAGAGCAAACATCGTGGCCTTGCTGTCAATTCTAACGTAGTTACTGCGAAACAGCAGGCAAATTTGGCCAACGGTTACTTCTCTTTATTCTACACGGAACTCATCCATACGTCCTAAAGACAGACTTTTGCACCAAGGCACTGGATGTGTAGACATAATGATATAGTATTAAAATTTAACATCTAAGGGAGTGCTACAGTCCGAATAATCACCCCAAAGAAACTGACACTTAAAATTAAAAAGGATACTAAAGCAAGGCAGTTCAGACATTTGTTTTCAAAATACATCCATTTACAGTTTTTAAAAATAAATACTTCTGGGAAACTCTGATAACTCTAACACACAGCAAAAAGGAGATAAAGGCACACCACTATGAAACTTTAAAACATTGATGAAATTAGCCTGCCTTTCTGATAAAGTCAGCTTTTTTTTCCTCTTATGCTAAACCATATAAACTATAAAGAGAAACAAAATACAGATCATTAAAAAGCAGTACTTGTGGTTTTATGTCTTGCAGTGGTTGTTCTAGCACAGTGGTTATGCTGGTCACATTAAAACGATCATTTTCTTAAATAATACAAGTACATCTTTAAAAACCTATCCATTAACTCTAAAGCCAAATAAAGCCTTCAGATCTACCATTTCCTAAAGCATTTCTACCATCTCTGAAATAAATTTCAAGCAAGTGAAGGTACTGTACATAATAGAAAAAGACAAATAAAAAAAGGTTGAAACCTACCAATACTGGTAGCGGGAGTCATGCACAAAACTGACCCTGCATGTCATGCAATGGCAGGTGGAAAAAGTGAATAAAGGGAAAGAAACAGGTTAGCGGTTTAGAGTTAACATTCAAAGTGAGATTGAAGCACAACCAGAAATCAGTAGGGTTAGTTAACACAGTCTTTTAGAGTTATTTACGTTTTTAGGACTGACACAAATATCTCTGACTTGTTGGAAGCCAATATTACTCAAAGCTCACTCCTTCGATGCTTTTCACACTTTTTACTCGGCTCCATCGACATGATTCTTCTAAAGAATGACATGTGACAATGTCGAGAGTGTCCCTCCTCTAAGACCTTTACAGACATCATCGAGGTTAATCCTCCAAGGTAGGAAGTGGGTATTTTACAGATGAAAAATCTGAGGCATAGTAACTACTCCAAGGTCATGCTCAGTGGGAATCGAGGGTAAGGCTAGAAATAGAATTCTACTCCTAAATCCAGGTCAGGGCTTGTATTCGCTGGATTACACTGACCTTATTGCATTAAACGTCTGTTTGCTTGTTTGTTTGTTTCGTGTCAAAAACAACGGGAAAATCAAAACGGTAACTAAGATTCCGTATCCTCCAAATCAAAGGCTCGCAGGTCAGGTGAATTTTAGATGATTGCCTAGAAGCCCTACAGCACAGGAAGACTGAAGTTCTTGTGACGGAATGACCTGGATGTGTACGTGACCTGTTTTCTGCTATGAGATTCATCATGATAAAGGAGCGGTGCCTAGCCATAAAGCCTAAAGGGAGTAGAGGCGAAACAGTGCCAAATTGGGGCTGACTTAGGACCAGGCCTAGCGACTGTGTCATGGCTGCTTTTAGGTGATCCCTGAGGGAGATCTTTGGCAAAACTCCTAGGATACCTCAGGTTGGTGCCCAAGTGGAAGGATGGGGGAGAGGGAGGAAAGGGAGGGAAGATTTCAATCCCTCCAGGGGAATAGCTACCTTCCCTGCAGGGGGCCGTATTAATATGCTTGAATCTGAAAACTTTGACCCTGAAGAGAAATGTATGTGGTAGAGTACTGAAAAAATTGAATTATCTACTTCTGGTTCAGTTCCTTAGACTAAAAATCAAGGTAATATAAGGATTATATACCTGAAGATGGTGTGTCATGGAGGTGACAGAGCATGCATTTTTAATGAATGAATGAAACGTCTCTTTAACAAATGGGTGTACCTGCTTAGGGTTTTAGAACTGCGTTCTGAGACGCCAGGTGAAGAATCTGAGATGCGTAGACCTTTGTTCTCTCTCTGCCGAACTGTCCACACCTGAGGGATACTTTCTGCCTGATCTACATTTTGGTCAGGCTGACATTAACCGGTCAGGAACAGAGGCTGTTTAACTGATTACTGGATTCTTCAGCAAACGCATGTTAATGAATCTGACTTCATACACACACACACACACACACACAGACACACACACACACACACACACACACACACACACACCTCAAAATCCTTCTCTTTCTCTGGCCCTATCTTTCTAATCTTCATAAACAAACTTCTGGACAGTTGCCTGCTCATAAATTTTCACTTCCTTTACCCCACTTGCTCTTCGATCTTCTCCAAGTTGACTTCCATATTCAGGTCTCTCCTCCAACTGCTAATGTCCTCAAGAACTCCCTATTTCTGCAGTCATTAGGAACTCTTCCCTCTTCATCTAATGTGAGTCTTGGTAACATTTAACACTTGGCCACTCCCTCCATAATAAACCACTCTTTTCCCTTGGATTTTCTAATACCCCTGTTCCCCCCCCCCCCCACGCATAGACACACACATACTCTATAGCTTATACGCTGGAGTTTTTTCAGGACTCCGTTCTGGTTCCTCTTCATCTACGCTGTACTTTTTCTGGGCGTATCATTCGATCCAGGATTTAAATACTATCTGTAAGCTCAAGGCTTCCAAATCTATGCATCTACCTGCCCTCTTGAAATTCCCTGCTGCAACTCACCAATAAGCCAAAGCAATCCTGTTTCTAAAACGCATCTTGTGTTGGTCTGTCTGCCACTCTGCCGCCACTCCGCCGGTCCCGATCGCCATCATCTCTAGGCTGGGCCATGGCGTGACGTCCTAACTTGTCATCCTGTTTGCCTTCCTGTCCCCCGCCTAATCCGCTCCACTCTTCGCCTTTCTAAATACAGGTCTCTTCGCTTCTCTGCTGGAATGATTCACTGTCTTTTCATTGCTTTTAGAATAAAGGCCCCCTCTGGTCCACTCTCTGACTCTCTTCCCAGCTCCATTCCATACCCTCCTCCGGGGGCGGGCACCGTGACCTCGGCAGATTAGCCTCTCATTTCTTTGAACTGAACACAGCACACTTTTGTCCTACCTTTGAGCTTCCCACAAGCCCTCCCCTCTGCCTGGAATAATCTTCGCCCCACTCTTTTCATCTTCCCGGTCTCAAGGTTATGTGTCACTTCTTTAGAAAACTGTTCAGTTGTTCTTTGACCTATCTCCATCTGCCATTTAAATCGGTTTATTATTTTCAAGTTTATTGAACTCTACTTTTTCATTCATCGGCCTTACAAAGCATTTAAGTTATATATTTATGTGGGCATTTATTTATTTTTTTAAAAGATTTTATTTATTTATTTGAGAGAGAGAGAATGAGAGATAGAGAGCACGAGAAGGAAGAGGGTCAGAGGGAGAAGCAGACTTCCCGCCGAGCAGGGAGCCCGACGTGGGACTCGATCCCGGGACTCCGGGATCATGACCTGAGCCGAAGGCAGTCGCTTAACCAACTGAGCCACCCAGGCGCCCTATGTGGGCATTTATTGGAATATCCATCTCTCCTCCTCTCCTGTCAACTCTGGGAGGGCAGGATTCACGTCTGTCTAGGTCTCTGGGGCACAGAGTAGGTGGTCCATCGGTTGAATGAGGGTTTTCAGTCATTAGTGAGTGTATTGGGAGCAGCTGGTTCCTAAAATTTATTAAAGTACCCACTTTGTCAATGACTTTATTTTAAAGCGAACGTGGCTGGATTGAAAGTTATTCCAAACAAATTCTGCTATTCTCTTGCATTCCAGTGTGTGTGTGTGTGTGTGTGTGTGTGTGTGTGTGTGTGTGTGTGTGTGTGTGTGTGTGTTGGGGGGGTGTTTCTTTCCTGTGTCGTGGCCGCGAGAATGTCCCTGGGTTGCAAGCCACCACCCCCACCACCACCTCCTGCAGCCACACTGAGCGGGGACTAAACATCAGTTTAGCGTCAGTTCAGGATGTGGCTGAAATGCTCGACCAAATTCATCTGATGAGCTTCTCTCTCTCTCTTTGTGGTCTAAAAGTGATATGACTATTGGAAATGCATAGCTTTGGCTGTGCGTGGCCGTCTGACTCAGTGCCAGATTCCGCTCGTCTTTTCTGCCTCTGTACCCTCTGCCTACCCCTTCAAGTACTTGACATTGCAGCTAAAATGAACAACTTGTAATCCCTCAACTATGCTCTCCCCAACCTCTGCTCTCCCTAACTATGCTCTCCCCAGCTACGTCCCCTCCCCCCCCCCCCCCCCCCCCCCCGCCTGAGATGCTCTGCGGCCACTGGTAAAATCTTCCTTTCAAAGTCCTAAGCAATTTTCTTTTCCTTCGGACAGTCGCTTCTTTCTCAGTTTCCTTTGCCCCCACCCCCCCAGCACATGCTGACGGCCCTGGCACCCTACGGCTTTCTGCACTCTCAGAGCTTTGCCCGCGCCCCAGTGGGCCCTTAGCGCTCGGCACTGTATTGGCTTCTCCCTAGTTCCGAACTCCTTCATAGTCTCATTCCTGGATCTGGAACCCAGAACTTACTCTGCGTTCAAGAATTGTTTGCCCAATTAAGGGGGGGCAAATATGTTTGGCTGTGGTTGTACAGGTCGAGTTTCCACTAAACGCTGACGAATCTTTCACCAAGGTGTGTGACAGATAACCTTACCTAACCTTATGGTTTCGGATCAGTAGGCAACGTTTACACCAGTGCTTTTCCTTGTTCTACTTATTCTGTACATCCAACATAATGAGATTAAATCAGAGAGGGACTCGGTGGGTCCTTCTGTTCTGACTGGCTGAAGAATTCCACTAAGACACTAATTCTATCAACAGGGACTTCTCAGCTGTTCTCTGCTGCGTTTGCCACAAATATTTCAACGCTAGAATCTGTGAGTCAGGATTCTCTGGATAATTCCACGAGTTATATATTCCACTCTGCAGCATAGACACACAGCCTCAGTTTTCCCATCTGCAAAATGCAAGTAATCATGCCGGCCACTGGCAGAACTCTCTCGAAGAGTAATGAGACAATGCCTGTAAGAACACTTACAGCAACACAATAAACCGGTCAGAGAAATGCCGAGAATTACGACCCTGCTGTTTTTGAGAGTGTGTGTGGTTTCTGCCACTGGCCTAACGTAGTGAAGAACAAGTATGAACTCCTAGATTAAAATAATCCCTATCAAAAAAGGAGAAAAGGAAAAGTCTCACCCGCTCCAAACGTGCTAGGGCATCAGCCAAGGTGATATTTCTATGAGCATGGTTTGGGAGAAGAATCCCATATTTTGCACAATGTTTTATATTCCTATCTCCACACCCTGGAGGCAGAATTCCTAAAATCCAAATTCACATGGTGTCAATGGGGGAGTTTTCGTAAGATATCAAAAACTTCACTGTGGAGAACAGATGGCAAGTGGATTGATTGTAATGCTCATGTCACAGTGTCTGCAAATATTGACCCGTTATGTCATACGCCTACAACTAATACAATGTGATATGCCAATTATACCTCAGTGAAAAAACAAGAAAGAAAAATTAGGGATCTTAAAAAAAACAACCCCCAGAATTTCACTATGAATGGCCTTTCAGTAAAGGGTAACCTCCGGGAGCACATGAGATGCTCTGTGTTTCATATATACGATCATTGTTGATAGAAAGTACTTACAGAAAAATGAAAACCTGTCAGTTTAAAAATCAGGGGCCCACCATCTACCAAGTCACAAAAATGATTTTTGAACGTCGTCACTTAATTTGCAGAGATTTCAGACAACGGTGATTGACCATGAATGATTATCATCATTACTGTTTTAAATTTGAGTTGAAAATGTGGTTTATGAGAAAGAAAGCCTGAAATAAGAACTAGAGCCAAAACAAACACTGAGATTTCTGTTAGGGATTTAAGTGGGGGAACGATTACGCTAACTTGCTTTTGATTAAATTATTTCCTCTTTCATCATTTAAGAAAAACATGTGAAAACTTCCTCGAAGCTGAAATACCATTTCAGAGCATGAGAGCCACATAGCTGTTCACTATGATATTGATATCATGTTACAGATGGAAACATTTGTAATTCACAGAATGAAGTGGGCTAGGACCCACTTTCGGGCTCCCAAAGTCTCACAACTGAGGGTTGCCGGACACTCTGGGACAGTTTTTAAAGAATCCAGCAGGGGGCGGAAGTGCACAACCACGGCAGCCCGTACAGCCTCCCGGTCCTCCATGCAGTCATTTCATCAACTGGATCGGGTCATTGCATAAGGGATGTTATCCATTCCTGCTTTGGAAGTCTTTAAATGGTTTCCAGGTGAAATATTTTAAAATAAGGATTCTTGCAGTGATTTAACAGAGCTGTCATGATTGGACTGAGGTGTTAAATACGAGTTAGCGGCCTTCAGACTTTCACACGGCTTAGGTCCAAGGTTTCAAAGGCATTGCCAGGAAATGGTAGTGAAATTGTTACCCAGTCTCCAGAAACAGACTTGTCCTTTTATGTTCTAGCCCTCGGTACGTTCCTCCCTAATTTTTTCTCTTAAGGTATCTAGTGACGAGGTCTATGAGACTCTTTTAAGGAAGTCATTTAAGACCTCGAGGTAAGTTTACCTACTAGAAATTATTTTATAAACATGTTATATCCAGGGGATTACAAATACGAGTCCTGCTATGCTAGCTACCCGCCCTGAGATGTCACTGGCTGAGGTTGTAACGGAACAGGAGGGAAACCCCCAGTAAGTAGTGATGTAGAGACTCACTCTACAGGTCTGTAAGTCTCCTTAAGAGAAGAGCAGAAGTGAAATATGAAAACTAAACACTAAGAACCGTTTTGCTGACATAATTTATATGTTTACTATAATAAATATCATTAACAGGTTGATCATTGTTTTTAAAGTGGAGCTTTTATACAAAGAATACCACAGAAAAACTCTACTCCCTCCCACGTTAATTCCTGATAGGCTACACGATTTAAAGAGATGGATAAGAGACCCGAAAAGTCCAACCACGTGGATTAGGACCAACAAGCTCTTTGTGATAAAATTGTTGTTCATCTGTATTTACCTTCGAGTCACGCTCATGGGATGAAAATTTGGACTTCAAAACTAAGAACTGAATGGACAGTCTCCTCATGGAAGCCTAAGTCACTCTCTGGTTCTTTTTTTTTTTTTTTTTTGAATACTAGGAAATTTTATTTATTTTGAGGCTATCATCCCTGCTTCTAAGGCAGACCAAGGAAGTCAAAACCATGATCCATTTAAGGTGACTCTGTGTGCGTACATGGTGTACATAGGTCTGTGGTCAGGGAAGTGGGTAAAAAATGGGGGAGGGTTGCCATGCATTACGCTTTTGTTTCTTCACTTCTATCTGATGTTTTATGTCTGCCAAGCTCTACGGGAGAACTCTGTGACTCCACGTGTGGAAGCTGGGTGGTGTCATGTCATGGGACTTTGGACTGGTCACAGGGACACTAGGGGCCGGCTCTCTGTGCCACCTTGGGAAGTCACCTCCCATTTAGGGGGCCTCAGTTTTGTCATCTGTAAAACAATCGCCTGCATGAGGAGATCACGAAGAATCCTCTAAGCTTCAGGATTCTGTGATTAACAGAATTCATCTCTTAGTGGAATGGTACAGTTAATGGACCTTCGCAGCTACTATTATCAGGCATTGGCTTAGAAACCGAGGGTAAGAGCTCTATTTGTGCACTTGGTGAAGTTGAGAAGGATGGCGAAAGAGAAGAGAATGAATGTAAAATATGAGTAGAGGACTGCTTTAATTTGAATAGCCTTTTTTTTTTTTTTTTTTTTTTTTTTTTTTTTTAGTGCTCTGAATAGGAATAGAAAAAAAAAAGGTTAGTACTTACTGGAATTGCTATTTTTAGGTCATTCAGGGTTAAAGACAAATTTCAATTGTCACACATAAAAGGTCTCGTTGACATGAACAATTTTACACAGCGTGTGTAAGCACAAGAAACCGAAAGGCCTCACCGCTCTCTGCTTCTCACGGGTTCAGCCTGTCCCTCGACTCTACAGAATATTTGGCTTTAGAATCCTAGCAGCCTCTAGCTATCGTTCCAGGCAGAGGAGATACCGCTCGATAGCTGGGCCAAGGATGAGTCTCAGGCTCTACTGACTACACCTTTACAAGCAAACTAGATGCCACCGAACAGCTTAGAGGAAATGCGAAGAAAGCACATGACCGAAGGGCACGCGGACAAAGGACTCGGAACCGCCAGGGCACGCACCTGTTGGGATAAAGGCCGCATGCTGCTGCAGCTGCGCACTGGTGAGAGCCTGCTGGTAGTGCAAGACGCTGGGACTGAAGACCGTGTTGGCACCGTTGCTTTTTTCAAGGGCTTGTCTCTTTGGTAAAGGATGGAGAGCACCAGGGGGAAAGGCCTGTAAGTAAAGAATTGGATAGGACGTGTATAACTCAAAGTCACCACACCTCCAGGGTCCACAGAGATCATCAACTACAACATTCTTTTTCAAAATGACAGCTAAGGAGATGCCTCTGCCATGCACCTTAATTTAAACAGCGGCAATGTCGAATGAGTGAGAATTTGTTATTGAGAGCGAAAGCATGATTTCTGTAACCCAAAACGGTAGCATCTCAACTAAGGAAAAGAAAAACTATCAAGCAACACCAAAAAAAAAAAAAAAAAAAAAAGTAAAGAAAAAAAATGGCTTCAGCTTTTAAAATGAGTTAAACTATTCTAAGGGGGGAAAGAAGCACGTGTGTTATTAATACCTATTCTCTTCGTTAACTAAACGGCAATTGCTTGGATTTTAAAGGTTAATAAGAATTATAAGGAGCATTTTCCGAGGCAAGTAATTTAAATTTGCTTCACTCTTTTGGAAAAGGTATTAAAATCTGTTAGGATTAATTTATTTCACATATTACATATGACAATGAGATGGCTAAACACCTTATTGAATTTTCTCCATTAATTAATAATAATGATTGTTTGCAACCGATTTTACAAGTAATACAAATCTCAGATGGTTCTCTGAAAAGCTACATGCAAAGCGAAAGGTGAAAGGTCAAAGTACCAGGTCTACAGATGCTTCGAGAGGTCGCTTCATTGCTTTGGCAGTCGACTGAGTCTTTTAATAACAGGCAGCGAGCACATGATGGCAGTGGGCCAATGGGATTCAAGCGAATTAACATACAGGTAAACAGCAAGCAGAGGTGCATCATGGGAACGGCATTGCATTGTGGATAGGTGAGAAGGAAAAAAATATTCTGAATGCAATATACAACGTACAAAACACTAGGCATGCACAACAACAAAAATGTTCTCTAAAGAAATGAATATTACACCTTAAATTAGTATCGAAGCAAAAATGCATCTACTATACCTTAGTTAAAAGCATATAAGAGAGTAAAATATAGATGTTTGAAATTCAGGAAAGTTAATTAAAACAGCAGCTTGCATACACACCATAAGCATTTTTTATATTGCTTCAGAAAAAAATGCAAAATTTTCAAGGGCCATAGGACTGAAGAACTTCTGATAAGTTAGTTTTCAAATGTAAAATAACAAATGCGCTAAGTATAAGATCCGAGTCAAAAAAAAAAAATGAGATTCTCTTCAACTTTCATAAAAGTCATTTTTAATAAAGATCTAGCCTAACAAAATGAAGTGGCAAACTGAGACAAGAAATTCAGGCAAAAAAATATTCAAACACAAGATTATTGAGGCAAAACTGTTTGGGTTTGGATCTTAATTTTTTTGTCTGAATCGTGTGGATAATTGTCTCAATTCTTCTCTTCAGTCTGTTAGCGTGAATCTGGCAATGCGGGAGCAGGTTCCAAACTTAACAAGTTTTGAGTATGAATAGTAAGTTTCTCAAATTTCCCACTCTCGATCCGTTGTACTGCTTCTACCGACTAACTTATCATCCGTTCTGTTTTCCACTACATTTGAAATTATAATCCAATTTATCTCAGTCAACTTACCGGATTACGCTAAGAAAATACCCTTGGAAAACAGGTATTTCGTGTTCCCGGCTATCAGAATCATTTATACTTAATAATTCTGTGTGTACTTTTAGTTATAATCAGTGACCAACCCAATTAATGAGAAGTGGAACTCTCAGAACAACAGCTAAAAATAGCAAACAGCTAAAAAAAAAAAATAGCAAAAGACTGCTTGAAATATTAGACGTAAAATAATATTTTTAACTTATAACCATACTTTGGGGCAGATAGTCTCATTTAAACAGCTGAAATAATAAAGATTGGCTGAATCTTCACCACAATGAAAAAATTTTCCTATTCCTTGATAATTGCTGTAAAAGATGGGAAAATTCTATGATGGAATTCTGTGAAAAAAAAAATCAAAGGAATAGCTCCAATGCAAATAAAAAATGAAATACCCCCTTTCTATGTGTAGCACAATAGGTAAATCCCTAAGGTTTGTGCAATCAACACAAAATGTGGTATTCTAAAGTTCTGAGTTGGAACTACGGCATTTGAAATAAGATGGGACAGTACTAAACTCTCAAAGTGGGGAACAATTAATGACATTTTCCTTTGCAAATCAAGGGCTTTTCGTCATCATCTAATGATTCAGGATCAAAAGTATAGAGAAGACAGGAGGTAAGGTAAAGAAAGTGGGGTAGGTAGAAATAAAGAGGGAGAAAGGATTGAAGGCAGAGAAGAGATTTAGAACAGCCAACAGAGAAATGTTTTGTAGGGCAGTCTTGAGAGAGGCCATCATATAATATGAAATCAATGTCCTGAGAGTAGGACTGCAACATTTTTAAAACCCAGAGAGCCCCACAGTAAGAAAGCTTCTTTGTACTGGATAGTCTTTCTGCAGATGTAAGTTCCCCATTGTGCAACTCCCATGACTCCATGTTCATTTAAAATCTTTGGTTGCTGTAGAGTTTCTAGATTGCTAAATAATGCATTTCTTTAAGCTTAAATGAATCTGTGCTAACTACATAAGGCTGCGTAGCCTGTTCTCCCAGAGTGCACTGAGAACACCAACCCGGAATCATTTGGCCTCAACCTTCTGGAACTCCGTTCTCTTCACTTTTCCAGCCCTTGGGAGTTCCAGAGCAAATCTACTGTTGGGTTGATTTTTGTCTGCTGTGCTAACTAGAAGAGTGACTATGTCTCCGAAGGCTGGTAGTTACGAACAAAATTTCGATTTAACAAAGCATCATTTAATGAAGTCTCCGAGTAGGAAAAGAAATATTAAATATTTCTCCCTGGGATAATCACCTGGAAGGTTAATATTCTTTTTTTCTGATCTTTGATTGATGAAACTTAATGTCCATAGAAATCAGAATAATCCAAGAATGTGAAGAGACAAAGCTCTCAACTGAGCTGGACAGCAACAGCATCTCCTTTTCTCCCACTGCAGGCTGTGGGTTATCTTTCCTAGACACATATGTTGGGTCTTTTCAAGGAAACGCTAAGGTTTTGGAGGGTTGAACATACCCATCAGTATCTTGCACACCTCATGCTCTGAAGCACATGTGTAGAGTGTATTTAAAAAAAATCTGTGTGGATTAATAATCATGTTACAATATGGTTTTGTGGTGCACAGATATTCTGATTGAGAGGATACATTTGGCATATGTTTAGCTACACTGAAAGGTCTTCAGGCTTAGACTAGACCCGAGAGATCACTGAGCCTGGTGGGTCTTGGGAGCTTCCTTAGGCACCTAAGCAGAGAAAGAGGTTCTCTTTAGTTGAGCCTCTACTCTGTGTCGGTCACTTGGCATCCATTCTCACTGGCCTCATCGACATTTTGGGTCCCCTGCCCTCTCTGGGCCACCTGCAGGTTTGTGTACATCCAGCGGGTTTTCCTTTCCCTGGGTCAAAGAACAATCCAACCGCGAGTCAAGGCGTGCAAACCATGGGCCCATGGCGGGCATTCCGGGCAAAGACCAAATCTGAGAAGTCAGGACACCCTGACAACAATCATCAGAGCTGCCATTTTGAGGCAGAAGAAAGGGATGTGGACAAAAGGGTGGAATTCAAAATTCCTTTACATGTTTTCTTGGACAATTGAAACTTCTCTAGCTGAGGGCAGCTGGTCCTGTTTCCTTTTACAAAAAATAGGAATCTCTGTAGCCCCATTTTGAAGTGTGTGAAGAAAGACTGCTTGCTTAAAGATCAGATACCCTTTGTGTGAAAATTACCAAAGAGCAGTTCTGTCTGGCTTATTTTTGCATTAAAAAAAAAAAATCTGGTGAGGACGATGCTCACGTTCTAAGACGTATTGTGAAAGAATCAGGCTCGAAAGGAAATAAATGTCTCCTTTTCTGGAATCAAAGCTTTAAGTGCGTTTTCAGGGTCTAATTAATCAAAAGAAAGGGAAATCCCTGGACAATAATACAAACTGCATTACCGAAATTCTTTGTGTTGGGATATGGAGCCCAGGTGAATGGAATACTAACATCTTCTGACTGCAGTCATCACTCCCATTTGTTCTTTTAAATAAGGAAATAAAATAAGAGGTTTTTTTCAGTGTATTGAGTAATCTTGCCGCTAGAGTAAGAATACTTTGACTTTATCCAACTGCATTGAGGCTGGTTCAAATGAGCCTCTCACTTCAACTGAAAAGACATGACAGATTCAATAATTTTCATGTCATTGTCAGAAAGAAGCTGGCTTTTGTTCTGAACCTATATTCCTTTGGGTTGTCTTTGACGATGTTGCAAGATCCCCTGAAATATCAGAACTCCAAATTTGGGCACAGTATGACAATCCTGGGAACTATGGTAACTAAATATACTGACATCCACTGCAATAACCTCCACGCACCTTGATGAGTATGATGTGCAAATTTGAGGAAGGGCACATGGCAGGCACGCAGAGGGGTACAGGCTTGGGCTTAAAATATCAGGTTGAGGAATGACGTGCTTGTGCCAATGGCCATTTCTCCTCTTCTCCCCATCACCCACCACTGACCTACACGGGCCGCGCTGTTCCTTCAGTGATTGAAGGATATACTGATTGTGGATGTTAGAACGGGTACTTCTCATAAACAAGCAGATACAATCAAGACTCAGAGAAATTCGGGGCTCAGCTCTCCGGTCACGATTAGTACCAGTGGTCTGTTGTATCAACAGGTATTTGAGGTATAGGGACTAATTTTTTTCATACCCCCAGAACCTCTTCTCCTACCCCAGTGGCCAGAGATGGCTATTGTGACCCAGGCTGAGCCAATCACGGCCTGCTATTACTCTAACCATGAGGACAACCCCCAGAATGACCTTTAACTGTTTTTTAGGGTTTTTTTCCCTAACCAGAACTGCTGTAGAAGACGCTGTTTTCTCTCTTGTCAAAAGACATAAGAATGTGTCCCCACAGGTGTCTAGACTCGTGGTCAGTGTTGCATTGGAGAACCTGGTCTTAGTAGAGCTGATATGGCGAGAGAAGCAGGAAACAGAGAGGAAAAAAGCGAGAGAGAGATCTACTGGTTTTCCAAGTTTCTGGATCTGGGCACCCCTAGTCTCTGTGTGACCTCTCCTCCCTTTGGAGGGCACCACATGAAGTCCAACTTTTTAATTTAAGCTACTTCAGTTGGGTTTTTGTCTCTTGCAGCCAGAGTCCTGACTAGCCTTGGGGATAACCTTGGTACCCAGTTACGATTTATAATGTCAGTGCAGTGGGAAAATGTGTGCTTTGTGCCTAACAATCAGCGTACCAGTTAGGATACATTGGGGCTGGCCTAAAATAATGATTACAGTGAAAACAGTTTTACTCCTTATAGGATGAGATGTTCACTACGAGGATGGTTAAGACAGATTCCACTTTGGAGAAATGTATAAAAGACTTCCTTGCTCGCTAAAAGAGTTCCTTTTTCATCAGCATTAAGTAACCGATTTACTCCTTTGTATTCTCATTACTGAACGTGGAACCCAGAACTTGCTATGTGTTCAAGACCTGCCCCTGCTCCGTTCCCAGTTACAATGTTTTGCAAACTGCTCTTTTACTAGAACAAAAAAGGGAGAATTTCTCTATATTGTAGTTAGAAGGTTGTGTTTTAAAGTGTATCTTTCATCTCTGAAGCCCTGTCTCTTCTAAGGAAGGACAGCGCACTGAGTCTTTCAGGCCCCACGGGACCCCATCATGAATTTCCATCAGCATTGAGGAGCACTGTTGCCCTCACTTACTCAACTCTAAGCTCTTCGAGGGCAAGAAAACCTGCTTAATTTCTGGATGCTCCCCAGCGAGTGTCTGATGCATGGCCACTCTCATTACGTGTTCTGGATGAATCAGTGAATGAATGAATGAGTGAATGCAGAGTGTCTATCATATATTATAATAGGCTTCTGATAGGCTGGCGATCTCACCTTAAAACAAATTAATTAGCAATTTCTACAACCTAGTGCGATGGTTCTCAAGCTGTGCTGCAGTAGGAATCCCAGGGAGTTTTCACAAAAGGCCACCGCCCAGGCCACACCCAGACCAATAAAATAAAAAAAACTCTGGGGGAAGGGGCTGATGTTGGAACCTTTCAAGACCCTTCAGGTAATTCCAAAATATTGCGGAGTTTGAGAACCAGGGTTCCAGGCAGGGGCTTGTCAACTGTTAATGCGCATACAAAACACCTGAGGATATTTTAAAATTAGAATTCCGATCCCAAAGGTCTGGGGTGGGGCCTGAGACTCCGGAGCTGTAACAGACCCCCCAGCGATGAGGAGGAAGAAGAAGGGGGGGCAGGAGGAGGAAGAGGGGGAAAGGGGGGAGGAGAGGAGAAGAATGGGAAGAAGAGAAGGAGGGAGAGGCGGCGGCGGCAGCGGCGGCCGCTCTCTAAGGGACGTTACAGTGACTCAGGGACTCCGGGCTGGGTTACAGCCACCCCCCCCCCCACCCTTTTTTAAAGCACCAGTCAGTACAGCTCCATTTTCATCTGTTTCAGGACACAGTTTCATTCAGGGGGAGGAACTCTGAAGGCAAAGGGGGAAACGGGGGGGGGGAAGCCCGTCCCTGAAGGTCACCTGTTGCGGGCCTCTGGGCTCCGGGGCTGCGCTGCGAAGCGCCGCTGCCCGGGGCCCCGCGGCCTTTCCGTCGCCGGAGCCGCGGGCGCCCCCCACCCCCGACCGGTGGCCCCAGGCCGCGGAGCCCACCCGGAGGAGGAGGAGGAGGAGGTCGGGCCGGGCTGGCCGCAGGGGCGGGGGCGCTGGCGGCTCGCCGGGGGTTCCCTGCGCCTGAGGGATTTACTTATTGTGCTGAAGAAGGGAAGGAGGGGGAAACCAAACCAAAACAAAACGGGGAAAACAACAACAGAACTTAGGCAGCGGAGCAGCAGGGATGGCAGCCTTCCCTAGTTCCCGCCTTGGGGGAGCGCGGCGGGGGGGAGCGTCGGGATCCCGCGGGACGCCCCGCGGCTCCCCGGCGCGGGCGGAGGAAGGTGCGCGGCGGGCGCGCCCCACTTACCATGACTGTGGCCGCGGCCGCGGCTGCCTGGGCGGCCACCGCCGCTTGGTTGGCTTGGTGCTGCGCAGCTTTGATTTTGGCCTGCAAGTGTGCAGGAGGGTGAAAATATTTGCATTTCTCCCTCATGCAACGCCCCTTTATGTAATCCATACAAACGGTTACGGTGTTGTCGTTTGTGTCGATCATGGTGCTGTCTGCGGGGTGTGCAAAGCGGCAGTCGGTCTCCCCCCGAGCACAGTTTCCTCGCTGGAACTCCCTGCATACCTAGGACACAGGGGGCAAGAGCGGACGATGCAGAAGGAAGCCTGATGGCCGCCGGCGACCACCTCCGCCAGCGCAGCCATTTATGTCCAAAAAAAAAAAAAAAATTATTAAAGGAATACATGCTTTTTCCTCTATTTTAATGGTGGCTTTTGTGACATTCCGATAAAAATTTGATTGTCCAGAACTCAACCAGGGTCCCTGACAAACTAATCTGAGTTCTGCTTCGCCCTCTTTTCTGGAGTGAGACTCTGTATTGAGAAAATAAGGCAAAAGTCTGCAGTTGGGCTAACATCACGAAAATCAACAAAGCCTCCCTTTATCTCTGGGTAGTGTGCTTATCTTGGTCTCTACTTTATATGTAATAATTAGGACACAATATATGTGTATATGTAGTATAGAATTTGGACATCTATATCCATATCCAAATCTTCTCCTGCCCTGACCACTCTGGGATGCCCTAGGTTTTCTGCATGGAGGGACAGTTGCATCACAGACCAAGCCCCCAGGGCATAGCGGTAACAATTCCAGAAAGAATTGGGGGAAACAGATTTGTTCCTCCTCTGAGGATGGGAAGTGGGTGGGGTGAATCTGAATACTCCTGTTTCCCCCTAGGTCTCCCCTGCTCTACAAAGATAACTTAACACTTATAATCCTAAGTCAGAACTACTGTATCTAAGATGTTGAAACTTGCACTTAAGGTCACTCTGTAATTATTTTTGACAGCACAGACAGAAAGAAAAGGTAAAAAGGAGAGAAATAAGTGGAGGGAAGTAGGAATAGAGTTTGAAGTGCTGATGTGTTACCGTTGTTTTTTTAGTCCTTAATCCTTAGTTATCCTGAAGTCTCAAGTAACTAGAATGCTCCATCCTCTAAGAATTCTGGTGGATCAAAAGTTTACCATGTAAAGAGAGTTTTCTTTAGAATTTAAGAGTATTCTTAATTCTGCTCTGAAGACTAGTTCTTAAAATAAGATGACATAAATAATAAATGGACATAATACTTATAAAATATCATTAGCAGGGTAGAATTAATAGTAAAATTGTAAATTATTTTCCTTTTAGGCTCTAGTTCCAAAGTCAGTACAACTGAAGTGGTGGTTGGCATCTCGACCATCAGTGACGTCACATGAAGGGTCACTGACGTGACAGTCAAGCCCTGTGAAAGTCAAAGGGGCTTGCAAAATACAGTTTCACTGACCAGTGGCCAAGAGGGCTTGAAGGACAAATAGGTAAGTCACAAAATTGCTCATTCTTTCCTCCTGTTTTGGATATAAGCCAATATTCCATCTTTAGTTCATAAAATGTACAAAATAAAAATTTCTCAGGTGTTCCCATCAATGCTGAGTCAGCCTTCATTTCTAAATGCAATCCTCGGGTCTGAGCCTGCGTCCCAGGTGCATACCGGCCACCGAGTGTTTACCAAGGGTCTCTCTGTGTGGCCGACTTCATTCCTGATTTGAAATGAACTGCAAGCTGCCCTGCTAAAGTCACTGTAAATTATTTTTCAATGTCTTTGTCTAACTAGTCCTGTTGGGGAGGACGATTTTTTTCCCAAGTCAGCTGATTTAATTTGTTTTCTAAACCACACTCACCAACTGAACACTAAAGCTCCATCGGTCCAGCAGGTGGAGCCCCAAACGCTTTTGCAGACCATGAAAGGTCTGTTCTGTATTCACAGGGGCAGGCTAGATCAAAACAGTAGTGTTAGGAACTATATGTAGTTTTTTCATTTTGGGATCCATAAACTCCAGATTGAAGCTGATATTAGGCAGCCACACTTTACCGCCCTCAAGATTTATCTGGTAAATATTTTTTTTTAATTTTTATTGGGTAAATATTTAAACAAATGCACATTGAAAGAACTTTCTCCAATCATCCAACATAAAGCACAGTGTACATCCTAACCATACATACGTCACCTAACAACTTTAATGGGTACTGGAATTAAAGGAGCTTATTGAAAAATCTATCAGAATCTTTACCTACCTGTATAAAATGCTCTATTAAATATCACAGGATATAGTAGTTAAGATAAATCCTCTAACTCTGATTAAAGAAAATACTGGCTTGACTCATGACTTAAGAATTATGTTCTATAAATATATGAACTTGTTTTCTTGACTTTTATAGAACACTTGAATTTAAGTTAAAGAAAATATCTCAATCGATAACTAAATTTGCCCAGCTTCCAGTTCCCCTATTTACCAATAATACAACCAGGGCTGATATTCGGGAACATACCAATATAACCATATTAGTTCTTAAAATATTGAAATATGATCATACCAAGTGGTCAACAGTCATAGTTCTACTTACTCCTACCCCTGTGCCCAAGTGTCCCCCATTGCCCTGACTGCTGGGCCTCTGACTTGCCCATTCTCAGACCTTTCCAGGATCCATCAGAGGTTAATGCCTAGCATCTGGAGGCCTTCTGGAGCCATTCGATGGCCTGCACAGTGACTGATTCATAGTTCTACTGGTTGTTAAATATTTTGCCCCTGAACACACATTCCCCACGGGTGAATTTTGTTTGTACTAAGCTAATTCTTTTCCTACAGACTAATTTCCTTTATACTCTGCCTTAAATTGAAACCATAGAATTACGAATACATGGTGCTTAGATGAATGTGTGTGTGTGCACGTGGCTGTTTTGCAAGACTGAATGAATATCTTCCAAGCGTTCACTTACATAGAAGTACCCTTCTACCACAAATGCATCTCGAATCACAGATATAATTGAAGTACCTCCAGTTTGTCAGTCCTGAGAAGTTTCTGAGTTGCAGTTGAGCCCGGGACAGTGACGGGCGGACTTCCGGGAACAATAACAGGTGTGGTGGGTAGAATTTCCGTTGGGACTAACCCAACTCCAGGGGTTACAGGTGCTAAGTAAGGAGCAAAGCTAATCGCCGTATTTGTCCCTATGGCGGGACCTACAGGAAAAGTGGGCTGTTAAAAGGAAGACAACACAGGACAAAGATTTCTTTAGAATAAAACTTTAAAAAAAAATCACCAGCAAGTGTCATTTGAGCAAAACTCACTCATCATAGATAAGACTCTTTGTGTCAGTTGCATAAATCAATATCTGAGAAAGTAAGTTCATTAAACTTCCCTGTTTTGTTTTGCTTAATAAAAATGAAATCCATATAGATCCTCTCTTCCTAAAACCAAACAAAAAACCACGGGAGAACATCGTAGAAACCTAATTACAGTGGACAGGTTAAACTTTTATTTCTATGAAGGCGTTCACAAGAAAAGAAAATAATAATTCTCACTACAATTGCTCATCATTCCAAACACTGTATGTTGGTAAGGGAGTAAAACCTGTGGAATGCTGACTCAAATTTCTCATTTCTCCTCCGTGGATCTCAAAAAGGAAATGAATAAAGAAAAACCTTGAATAGCGCCTGATTTTCCAGTTGATCAAGTTTGTACATTCACAAAAAGCGGGGATTATTTGGGGCTGTATTTGCTCAGACTCACCAGCATGTTCCCGCAGCCCATCACTAGCATGCAAGTACCCAGTGTTTGTAGGCAATGTTCACAGAGACCTGCTATTTCATGGTCCAGCTCAACCATGTTTAGATCTAACCTTCCCTTGAATGGAAGAGCATGAACTTTTCAGTTAGCCAATTTTTCAACCGGCCATTAAAATCTAGTTTGGTTTCCTAGGTCAAAATCAGAACAGCAGTGATAAAGGCATTCCGTACCTTATTTAAACTTCTCTATTACTGCACTCCTTGTCCACAGACAGGAAGAAATATACTAAGGGGTTGAGGGGATGATTATTTTTAAACGCCCCGCCTAAAAATAACGCCTCTCAGAAAGGAAATAGTAGAAGAGAACAAGAAACTTTGCCTCACTCTTCTAGAACCAATGTTAACAATTGAAGATGCTAAAATTCTTCTTAGAATAAATTTTACCCCGAATTGTACCCGAACGCTTTTTGTTGGTTGCTTGCTTTTTTAGTGATTGGATGACTTTTACCTTCTTTATTTTTAGGACCAGTTTGCAGATATTTGCAATCACGTGTTAATGTAATTTTCTAGTACCGAACCATGCCATTGGCCCTGTCACGCTATTTCGCTATTTATACATTGTTAGTAACATTCTTGTTTTCTATTTATGGCTCTGAAGGAGTTGTTGAACATATGGGAAAAATAACAATCTATGTTTATGAAACAAATTTTTTGTTGACAGCAATAACGGAAAATCTCTCTTATGAATGCTCATGTTAGAAAACAGTGAAATATTGATAGTATGTGCAGGGAGTTCTCAGAGAGTCTGGAAGTCTTTACTGGAGTGGCTGGGGGCCACGAGAGGTGATTCTAATGGTCTGTGAATGCTGCTGTAGCCCCTCCCACGAGGGGCCCTTAGGTCTTTATGCCTCAGACATAAAATTCACTTTGGGACAGAGTTGCAACATGAGGTTTCAACATGGGAAATAGATGGCAGTTAGGAATTTTTTTCTCCAAAATTTTATATGTGTATGTTTTCCATTTTCAACCCATTTAAGCCATAATTACAGAAAGTTGTGGTTTTCAGGAACTATAGCTTTTATAAGTTAGCGCTCTTGAAAGAAAGCCAAGTGATTTGAATGGTATGACTTATGTAATGTTAGAATTAAAAAAAAAAAATCCACCCTGAAATGTCACAAATCACAACAGATCAGTGATTCAAAAAACTAGCTATATCATAAATGCCTGTGGGGAATTTCTTAAATAGAGATGTGGCCAGACTCAATAGGTCTATGCAGGGGCTCTGAAATTTGCATTTAAAAAAATTTACATGATCTGATGTGTGGCCCAGTTTGTGAAAATAAGTATTAAAACACTTGTACTAAATGTGTAATTTAACCCAGAGACCAATTATCAAAGTAAACACTGAAAGAAAAGAGCTCTCCCCTACACCCCCAGCCCTCCCTCCCATGGATCATTTGAAGTCAGGGTCAGTGTAGTGACATACAGACAGCTTGTACCTTGACTATCAATAGGATGTCAGAACCTCAAAACTCATTTCCTGAAACCTTTTCGCCTATCAGCAAATCTATTACAATTAGGAAGATCATGCTTTCCAAAATGTACGTTACTTGTTCATCTAATTTAATGATCTAAAATGGATGTTGCAGTTTGTTTTACTAATGAGAGCTCTAACAGGGCTCGGGGAGAGTATTACTTACAAATAAAAGCACAGGTTTTAGACCGAGAGCGATCTGAATTCAAATCCAGAGCTTTGCCGTTAACTTTTATCCTGGGCAGTGAGTTAACCTCGCCAGGGTTTAGTTTTCTCAGCAGCAGACGGGACATAAAACCTTAAGCTTAGCTTCAAGAGTTGGGCCAAATCAGGTATTATTTCTCCCCCCTTCCCATGGTCAGAACTCAGTAAATAACAGCTCTCATTGGTAGTGTAAAACCTGCAGTAATAAAATTTTCCCCCCAAATGGCCCATTGTGTCTAGAACAGGAATATAATCAGCATAGAAATGTGATTACAAAGGTATAAACTCTATTAATGATTATTAAATGATAGCAAATGTCTTCTCTTTTTTGAAATGTGGGCTGGGAAAATACATTCTTCCATGTGTAGCTGAAAGTTAAAAGTGTATAGGTCTTAGGAAGATAGATTCAATGAGATATTTTCTCTCTAATAGAGTGTTTTTCATTGAAGGTAATGAATAAAAAGTTAAGTTACGCTCATCTTCAGAGATGGGCACTCTTATTATTACTGTTGACAGTAATACCTTATGCCTCTGAAGGGTTCCCAGTGTTCAAACCGCTCTCCCACACCTTGTCTTCTTTAACCTTCTCAATATCCGTGAAGGACAAGGGTGGCCGTGAAAACTTACGGGTGAAAGCAATTTAGAGTATGGACCAAATGGATCATGCAAGGTCAATGCTGCTGAGACAGAGTCAGGGCAAAGCACCCGGGACTCCTGACTTCCCAGTCTGGGGCTATTTCCATTTCTCTGCACCCCCTAGATTTTGTTGGTAATTTCTTAAAACAGAAGAGGGCAAACCCCCCCGCTGTGCCGATGTCTTTGAGTGTAAGGCCAGAGTGCTGGTGAAGAGCTGTGTCCCACCATCAGCCAAGGCCTCCTCCAGATGGGAGAGGCGAGGCTGCTCCAAACAGCGCTCTGGAGAGCCACTGCCCCGGCACAGTGGGTCCCAGATCCCGACTGAAATTAAGCTCCACAGGTAGAGTCCAGGCTGACACCATGTCCTCGCGTCTGAATTCAGTTCTTAGCTGCAGCTAAGAAAAGAGAAGAGCAGCACCTGCGAATGATTCTGGTCCCCGGGGCCACACCAGCTCGCTCCTGGGAGCCTCGGCCCCGTGGTTTCTGTACAAGGCCTGCTGCCAGGCTGTCTGAGATGGGATCCACTGGGTCCTTGATCATCTCTCAGAACCAGCTGCAGCTAGAGAGGCCGGAGGACAAAGCTGTGGCGTCTTCTGGATGAAAATGGCCTCTGAAATGCTGGCCTTGCTATTTCTCATCTCTGGACTTCATTCCACATTCTTGTGTTTCTCTCTTCAGCTTCTCACAGGCTAGTCTTCTTTCTCAGTACATTATACCAGTAGATCCAGGTTCAAAGACCTCTCTGTCTCCCCCCACCCACCCCCCACACATTCAGCACAGGTTCTTTGATATTTTGTAGTGGCAAGGAAGGATCAGCGCTGAGCTGTAATGACTAAGTGGCCTGAGGTATTTTATGGCTCTAAAATTTAGTCAGTTGACTTTTTAAAACAGGAGCGTGAGAGTTCATACATTTAGAAAGCTTTGACTTCAAAGGGTAGGTATTCGGCATTCAAACTGAAAGGCTTAAAACATGGCATCCCTTAAGCCTCCTCTCTTTACTTCCAGAAGCATCTCTGGAAGGCAGAATACTCAATGCAAGACCTTGTCCCTGAGGACTGGGTTGTATAGGCTCTTAAATCTCTATCCTACTAAAGGCTACCCACCCCCACTTCTTTTTCTTTCTTTTTTTTTTTTAAATTGAGGTATAACTGACATGCAACATTATATTAGTTTCAGGTGTAGGATGTAATGATCGATATTTGTACATATTGTGAAATGATAGCCACAGTATAAGTCATTACCATCCATCACCATATGAAGGTACAGAATTTGCCTTCTCGTGATGAGAACATCTACGATTTACTCTCTTAGCAACTTTCAACTATGCAATACAGTATTCTTAACTGTAGTCTCCATGCTGAATATTACCTCCTCATGAATTACTTTTTTTTAATAACTGGAAGATTGTACCTTATGACCCCCATACCCATTTTGCCAGCCCCCTTGCCCTGCCTCTGGCAACCACCAATTTTTCTGTCTCTATGAGTTTGTTTGTTTGTTTGTTTGTTTGTTTTCCCAGATTCTATGTATAAGTGAGATCATAGAGTACTTGTTTTTTTCTATCTGACTTATTTCACTTAATATAATGCCCTCATGGTCCATTCACGTTGTTGCAGATGACAAGATTTCCTTTTTCAAAATGGCTGAATGATATTTCATTGTATATATACACCACAACTTCTTTATCCATTCATCCATTGACAGACACTCGGGTTGTTTCCGTATCTTGGCTACTGTAAATAATGCTGCAACAAACATAGGGGTGCAGATATTTTTTCAAGTTAGTGTTTTCATTTTCTTTGGATAAATACCCAGAAGTGGAATTGATGGATCATATGGTAGTTCTATTTTTAATTCTTGAGAAACCTCTATGCTGTTTTCCCCAGTGACTACACCAATTTACATTCCCAATGCAATGGATTTCCTTTTCTCCACCTCCTGGCCATACCTGTTACCTCTTATCTTTTTGATAACACCATTCTAACAGATGTAAGGGGATATCTTTTTTTTTTTTTTTTAAAGGCTTATTTATCTGAGAGAGAGCGAGCATGTGTGTTCGTATGCACGAGTCAGGGGAGGAGTAGAGGGAGAGAATCTTCAAGCAGACTCCCCACCGAGCACAGAGCCCAACACAGGGCTCCATGTCACGACCCTGACATCATGACCTGAGCCGAAAACCAAGAGTCTGATGCTTAACTGACTGAGCTACCCGGGTGCCCCGATGTGAGCTGATATCTTACAGTGATCTTTATTTGCATTTCCCTGACGATGAGTACCGTTGAGCAGCTTTTCATGTACCTGTTGGCCATCTGTATGTCTTCTTTGGAAAAATGTCTATTCAGATCTTGGCAGAGGATTTTGTTTGTTTGCTATTCTATTGTATGAATTCTTACTGTATTTTTGGATGTTAACTCCTTATCAGATATATGATTTGCAAGTATTTTCTCCCATTCCATACACTGCCTTTTCATTTTGCTGATGGTTTCTTTTGCTGGGCAGAAACTTTTTAGTTTGAAGCAGTCCCACTTGTTGATTTTTGCTTTTGTTGACTTTGCTTTTGTTATCAAACCCCGAAAATCATCACCAAGACTGATGTCAACACCTATGTTTTTGTTTTTGTTTTTGTTTTTAGGAAAGGAGTTTAATGGTTTCAGATCTTACACTCAAGTCTTTAATCCATTTTGAGTTAATTTTTGTGCATGGCGTAAGATAGTGGTCCAGTTTTTCTTCTTTTGCGTGTAGCTGCTCAGTTTTCCTTGCACTATTCACTGAAGAGGCTTTTCCCATTATATATTCTTGGCTCCTTTATTGTAAATCAATTGACTATATGTGAGTGAGTTTGTTTCTGGGCTCTCTATTCTGTTATATTGATCTACGTGTCTGTTTTTATGCCAATATTATACAGTTTTGATTACTACAGCTTTGTAATATAGTTTGAAATCAGACAGCATGATGCCTCCAGCTTTGTTCTTCTTTCCCAAGATTTCTTTGGCTATTCAGGGTCTTTTTGATTCCATACAAATTTTATGATTATTTGTTCTAGTTCTGTGAAAAAACCCATTGGAATTTTGATAGGGATTATGTGAATCTGTAAATCACTTAGGGTAGTATGGCTATTTTGACAACATTAATCCTTCTAATCCATAAGCATGGAATATCTTTCCACTTAGTTCTGTCTTCTTCAATTTTTGTCATCAATATCTTATAATTTTCAGTGTATGAGGCCTTTTACCTCCTTGGTTCAATCTATTCCTAGGTATTTTATTCTTTTTGATGAAGTTGTGAATGGGATTTTTTTTCTTAATTTTTCTGACAGTTCATTATTAGTGTATAGAAACATGACAGATTTCTGTGTATTGATTTTGTACCCTGCAATATTACTAAACCCGTTTATTAGTTTTAACCACCCACTTCTTTATCTTGAGTGTACACACAAAGGCTGTGCGTTGGATGGGGGGTGCAGTGTGTGAGGAAGGAAAGGAAAAAAAGAATTACTGTTATATCCTATTAGGAATTAGGGAGAAAAAAACTGCCAGGAGGAAAAACTGAAGGGGACTTTTAAAAATACGGTGAATTTGAGACAGAAGCATTATAAGAGGAAAGAATGGTGTTTTGTGTTTTCATTCACTGAGTAAGTATTTTTTGGTACGGACATTGTACCGGGCCACTGTGTGCATACTTATTGAACTTAAACCCTAATGGGAAAGAACAAACAAAATTACAGTTTATTTTTATGGATAAGCAGAAATGAGGAGGCCTCATTGGTAGTGATGGAGATTGGTGGTGGGTCACAGGGGATGGTTAGAGAGTCCTTCTGGATAAGATGAGGTGAACATGTGAAGAGCAGCAGGATACTTCCAGCAAGAGCAAAGGCCATGGGGCAAGCAAGAGTTTTGTGTGTTCACAGAACTAAAAGTTCGGTTTGGTTCCAGTGAATACAGAAATAGTGGCCCCTGATGAGTTGGTGAGCTGGTGGGGACCAGACCACGGATGACATTCTAGAGTACAGTCATGGTTAATGTTTAGGTTTTGTCTCTAATGAAATGGGAGAGCGCTGATGGGTTTTAAGTAAGGGAGTGATATGATGCCTTTATGTGTTACAAATATTCCTCTGGTTGCTGCACGCAGAATATACTGGAATAAAGCAAGAGTGGAAACTGACAGATTAGAAAGGAAATATTTGAATAAAAGATTGATGGAGGCTCAGATGCGGGTTTAGGGAGGTAGAGAAGGAAACAGACTGGAAAGCAGATATGATAGCACTTGCTGATGAACTGGATGTGAGAGAATCTGCTTAATTTTGGTTTTGAAACTGCTGGTTGCGTTTACTGAAATGGGAACATTCGGGCTGGAACATGTCAGGTTCCTGTGAGCAATTTAAAGATGAGTACAGTAGGAAGTTAGATATGCAAACTCGGGGCTCCGAGGAGAGGACTGGAAACATATACTGGGGAGTTCTCAGCTTACAGATGATTTACAGCCATGGGAATGGATGAGATCATGAAGGAAATGTCCAGTGCCAGGAATCTCCATGTACAGCAGTCTCCACATTTAGTAGAGGAACACAATGGGCAACATCTCCAGCCTTTTCCCTGGGAGGAAGACAGATTAGAGAGGAAAGGAGCATTCCGCAAAGGAGAGGTTGATTACGTGGGTTGAATATGGCTAAGAGCTCAGACGAACACAGTGAAGGCAAAAGAGACCACTGGTTTAGCAATACAGAGGTCACTGGTGAGATAATCAAGGGACCAGGTTTAGGGTGGGTGGAAGTTAGGAGGGAGTGGAGAAATATCCGTAGTACTTTAGAGAAGGGTAGCCTAGCAGGAAACCTAAAAATGGAGTGGTACCTGCTACTCTGTGTTTATCAGTGCGTTTGTCTTAAGCAACTCCCACGTGTTATTATTTCTTGTGGCCAGTCTGACAAACTGCCATAAGCTTGGCAATTTTATCCTTGCATTTTTCTGAAGGCCAGAAGCCTGGAATCCGTTTCACTGGGACCAAATCAAGGTATTGGCATTTCATGCTCCCTCCGGAGGCTCCAGGGAAGAATCTGTTCCTCTTCTCTTCTGTCTTCTGGTGGCTGTTGGCATTCTCTGGTTTCTGGCCCCGCCGCCTGTCTCTGCCTCTACGGGCACATTGTCCTTCTCCTCTTCCATATGTGCCCACTCTCCCCCTACCTCTCTCTCATAAGGCTCCTTGTGACTGCATTTAATCCAGGAGCACTGTCCCATCTCAAGGTGCCCAACTTCCCATAGCTGCCAAGACCTGGTTTCCTTATAAGGTGACATTGACACGTTCCCTGTGCCTTTCAGGGCTGTTATTTGGCCCGCTATACTGTACTAGGTCACTAATTCATTCCTGAGACTCTGAAGTCATTTGTTTGTAGAGTTGATGATTTTTAAGTCCATCACACTTCTTATTCTGGGATTTCTTGGGATTTAAAACATCTATTGAAATATTTAGAGGTACAATTCCTTTTTCATAGATGAACTGTGGTTATTAACTTCTAATTAATATTTGAGACACTACATAAATATAACTTCCAAAAAGAAGTTCAACTAATACTTAACAACGGGAATGGACTTTTCTTATTAACACTGCCATTATTAAGTACGAGGGTCAATCCTTATGGATTCTAAATAAATAAGTGAATGATTAAAATGAGTGAGACAGACACATAATGCCGTGTTACTATGTTGACCTTGGTGGTTCTAAATTTATTCCTACAGACATTATTTAATACGAATAACTAAATTACTTCAGCTGTAGGTATTTTAACAAAATAATTTATACGCGTACATCAGTCGAGAACCATAAATTATACATGTGTGTGGTTTTAAACAGATCTACTTAAATGCCTATATATGGTGTGAAACATATTCAGATCTCTGTCTATGCTCTCCTTACATCTAGGCTCCCCCCTACGCATCCTTTGGGATATACTTATTTGGGACCTCCTCCAAGCAGCATTTCCTGCCTCATTCAAAATCATAATTCCCTGTGCCTGAACCTTGCTTTGCCTGTCTCATGACTCTCTCTACTCCCAAAAGACTGTATCTCATTTACGTCGGAGCCTCCTGCACTTGGTACTTGTTTTTTCCTTTTTTTTTAAACTCTAGGCAGAGCTGGGTCCTGGCTACCTTGTGCCACCGTCCCTGAGCAGAAACCTGGAGACAAGCAGAACTGCTAACCATCTGCCCGGATTCTCTCCTTCTTCCGGCCGTTCCCACCCTCCCCATCTCATCACAAGTACATCTCAGGGGTAGCTATCCTTTTTAATTTAGCAGCTTTCAGTAACATAGACTTTTCACACAATAAAGACTAATTTTTAAACAATAGTCTTTTGTATATGTACTTCTTTATAAAAGCAAATTTTGCTCACTTTACTGGCTTTGTTCCTTTCAAAAAATTAGCTTGTTTTTGACAAATAATTCACCAATGTAAATGAAATCCCCTCAAGCCAAATGCATTCCTTTTCCCCAGGCCTTGTTCCTAAAACAATTCCCAGACCTTTAAGGAAGTACTTTCAAACACTGAAATCAGGGAGAAAATATGACACAATACGTATTCAAAGACTGAACTCCCTTGAGCATTTAATCTTGTGGCCCTGGTCACAGCCGCCACACCTTTGGCGGGCCTCAGAGAGAGGGTGGGCGTGGGTGGCTCAGGCAGCCTTCTCTGGGGATGCTGTGGGGCTCCCGGGGGAGCTGACTGCGGAGAGCGCCCCGCTCAAGATGTCTTGAGCTCCAGTGTCAGCCCCACTTGCTTATTAGCTGCATGACATTGGGTAAATCACTTAACTTCTCTGGTCTCTCACTTCGCTCACCCTATAAAACGATGCCAGTGAACGAAACTGTCTATCTGCTAGGTTGCTAACAATATGATAGGCATCGACGCCTCCTCTTTACATGGATCATCACTTCACACTCTACATGAAAATGTTGAACTCTTTCCATTCTAAGATGGTTCCAATGCGGAGTTTACCGGTGAGCAAGAGTTGGAGGGACACAGATTTCCCAGATACCGCTTACTGCGCCTACTGCGTCCACACACATTTTTTCTATTTAAATAATTTCAAAAACCCTATTTTCAGCACCCATTTAGCTTCAAAGCTATTCGCTTTAATTGTAGCCAGAGACAAAGTAGGGGGGAGGCCATTTTAGGTCAATGTGGCACTGCCTGTACCAACACTTTAATCATCAAGCCCATTATTAGACGCGATGTACTCACCACTGGATGAAGTGGGGTTCCTGGAAACATAAATTGCATCTGCTGGGCAAGCATCGCGGCAGCAGTTTTTTGCTGGATCAAATTGTTCCTCCCATTAATTTCTAGCTGAGTTTTTAAATGTGTTGGAGGATGAAGATACTTGCAGTTCTCTCTTGAACAACGGCCCTGTAAAACGAATGTTTGGTTTTAGGACTGTTAGGAGTAGCTGTCATCTACTGTCAACCATTTCACAGTTGCTCCGTGTATACAAACGTAAGGATCCCGTGCGTGCGTGCGTGCAAGTGCGCGCGTGCAAGTGCGCCCTCATGCTGGAACGTACAACAGACTTGAATCAGGCATTAGATGATTATCAACCTTGCTCAAACCTGTTCAGCAGAGAAGCTTCCTGAGATTTTTTTGCGGTTGTTCTTTCTAATGGATTTCAACTCTGACAACAGACTCTAAAGAAACCTGAGTGCTAGGAGTAAAGGCAGACCCTTCTAGCCCGTGTGGAAGGCAACCAGAGGAGCATTTTTTATGGGGACTTATCAAAAGGGCTCTTTGAACTTGCTCTGTGTTGGTTTGTGCATGCTGGGGTGATGACCAAATATGAATGATGACGTGCCGAATTTGTGCAGGGGGGACACTAATAAGAACTTCTTGAAATGCATGTTCCAGATTGGCTAAAGATACCCCTGGTCCAAATCATTGAAGAAGAGGCAATGGTCCTGTAGGAGTGGATATTTCTTAGTAATAGATGCATTAGTGAAAATTCCAGGCATAAACTCAGATAATTACCTGCAGCTAATTAGTCTGGTACACAAAAGCTGTTATTCCATGTCCCTGCCCCACTCCCATGACAGTTGTATCAAATTTAATGTCACGATATGACACAGTGAAGAGTGTTTATGGCTAAAGTAATATTTTGACGTTAAAGTCGGCACAGTGAAAAAAAATTAATTAGGTGACAGGTGTGCATAAACCCAGTCTCGAAGAATAGTTGCAAATGGAGTGCTCATACCGAATTCCCAAGTTTTCAAAATTACCAATTGAGAGAATCATGTCGATGTGTGAATTATGCAATTCCTGGAGAAAGAAGAGCAGACTGTGCTAACCAGTGTTAGTATTATCATTCCCTGAAGAATTAGTCTATTTGCAACCAAGAAAAGAGAATATGGGGTTGTTTACCAGATATAAAAATAATTTTAAATGGCAAGCATAGTGGATCTGGGGAGACAAATTTGTTTATAGTCATCCTAATTCTAAACATCTGGAGTTCTCCCTCTGTTTCCCGCTAATTTCAGCTGCACTTTTGACAGTGTAGGCCCCTCTCCAGCGTGAACCTTCCGCCGCCGCGGTGGAGGAGGGCAGATGTCAGTGGCAGGCTTGGTCCTTGTGGTCTGCGCTCATCAACTGATGCTGTCCTGAGGCTCTACCGTTAGCATTAGAGGTCGTGTCACCCTCCGCAGGTAGGACACAGGCAGGTACTGGGAACATCAAAAGGAATTGGTCCCATTTCTGTTAATAAAATTCTGTAACAATGGTTACAGGTCAGTATGTCTTCTTAGTCTCAAGCTCATAGTTTGAATGTGTCCTGCAGCTTCCTAAGTGTGAAACAGCCATCCCGGGGCAACCACTGGAAGGTCTGTTATAAAGACACAGGTAAACTGGAACCACAGTGAAAAATAATCTAAATCCAAAAGGCCTAGGAATCTCTCTCTTCCTCTCTCCATCTACTTGTCTCTGCAGTTTTGGGGAGATAGTTTTTATCCTAACTTTCCTTTGCTCTTTGTTTTGTGACGTTCTCCCTTGACAACTGCTGAGTTTGCCAAAATCAAATCTCCAAGAAGCATGCGTATTGGGTCAGCTCCTACAACACAGGTGTGTGACCAGTCTCTGGATTGGGTGTGTGTAGGCCAAGTGCCCAAATATACTCTTATCATCTATGATGGGAGGTGGTTCATGGGATACAAGACGTAGCTATGGACCATCAGCCGGGGTGGGAGAGGATTAAACAGAATGACATTTCTCGTACAGAAAATATGCACCCCAGACTTCACTCTGACAACCTCAACCCACCCCCTCTTTAGGAACCATCACTTCACCTGGAGGCTGACACCCAGAAAGGCTCAGGTGTACAAGATAACCGTATAGGCCTGTGTGCACAAACATACAGCTGGTCCTAATGAGGGGATTGGGGAAGGAGAGTTCCATACAATGGTGATGGAATCTGTGAAATGTCCACACTTCTACCAGTTTGGTTCTTCATTTTTGCTCATTCATATAACCATCCCTTTGATTCACTAGTCTTCTAATGTAATCCTTTGTAGCTACATGTAAAAATTTCGATTAGGCTAGAAAAATATGGTTTTCTTGTAAATGCTATTATCTTTTGATACAATTGGGACACTTAAGGAACTGTATAAACTATTTTCAGCCAAGAGAACATGATTTACAGCATTGAATTAGTAATTTATTGATGGAACCTTCTTTTTCATGAGAATTAATGCAATTTCCTAGTGTCCTTACTTACACACTTGGAATAAGGCATATTATTGATCACCCACGTGCCAGACAATCTATACATGGCTATCTCATTTTCCCCTTACAACAGCTATAAGGGTACCATCTTACAAAACAGCAAATGGGCTCAGAGATATTAAGGAACTTTTCCAAGGTCATATAATCGGTAAGTGGTAGAGCTAGATTCTAAATTCATGTCGACCTGACTCAATTACATTACTACACCAAGCTATTTATTAGCAATAATTAAAATCTAGGAAAGATAAAAATCTAGTGCTATCCTTGATAAGATAATATGGGTGCATATATATTATATAATAATAGGGATGCGTAACACAATTTAAAATATAGTAAAATATATATGAGAAATAGGGAATGGAAAAAGATTATTTGCCTGGGTCTATCCCTCTGTAGGGGAATGGAGAAATGGTTAAGCTCACAGGCTCTGGAGGCAGACTCCTGGGCACATAACTTGGTTCTGCTCTTTCCTACCTGTGTAACTTTGAGCAAACTACTTGAATTTCTTGTGCATCAGGTTTTTTTTTTTTTTTTTTTATCTGTACAACAGAAACCATGAATTGTGTTTTCTCTAAGGGCTGTTGTGGGATTCCGTGAATTAATACATGAACAAAGTTTAGAGGTACATACGCCTGGTACATAGTAAGCACTGAGTAAATGTTGTTAATATTACCAAAGAAGGAGAAAATATTTGTACATGATATTTTGTTTACAGGATGTGCAGATCACAGATTTAGTTGCATTTTATGGCTTTTTGGTTCTTCCGTAGGCAGAGTTTTACTTTAAAACATGATGGAAGCTACTTAATTATGCTTAGTCAAGTATCTTATGTTTAAAATTATTTTCAGGTCTCTGGAGTATTTCTGCAAGTATGCATATTTAAAGAAACAGACCTGGGGCGCCTGAGTGGCTCAGGTCATGATCTCAGGGTCCTGGGATCGAGCCCCGTGTCGGGCTCCCTGCTCAGCGGGGAGTCTGCTTGATCCTCTCCCTCGGCCCCTGCCCCCCAGCTCGTGCTCTTGCTCTCTCACTCTCTCTCTCAAATAAAAAAAATAAAATCTTAAAAAATAATGAAAAATAAATAAACAGCCCTGCACCATAGTTCAATCTAGTATTAATATTGTGAAGTATATTGCACCATGGATGTCTGAGGCATACTAATTCAAGAACTGGGAAAATCTAGGCAGAGTTTTAGTAAAGGATCCTCCAGGATTCTAAAATCCTAAAGGAAAAGCAACTGTCAAAATATAACGAGCTATTTGACACAGTAAATAATTTGTAAGGAAGTTTTTGTGAAGGCGTAAGATTTGTCAGGATATGCATCATCACACAAAAACTGCTGATTATCACAGCAAGTTGTCATAACCAAAAGGGAGAGGGCAGTGTGCAGAAATGTACAACGTCTCTGTGTATCATCGTAAAACACAACAGCAGTGTCAAAAGTAGCGTCTCCCGATTTTAGTCCAAGAAATAAAGATAAAAATGTCTTGGAAAAGTCTTCCTGTGGCCTCTAGGATTGTTTTTTGTTTTATTTCAACTCTCCCTCCCTTTTAGTTCTTGGTTAAACGCTGTGTCTGAGGAAGTGAGAGAAGTAGGGTCTGGCCTCTAGAGAAGAGCACTGCATGGTTTCTGTGGGATGGGGATGGGAGGGTGCCATGTCCGAGTACATGTGGAGAGTCTTCTGGAAATGAAACACAGGAGCCCAGGCGAAGGCAGGCAGATGGGCCCATCCAAGGGGCCAATGTGGGACATCAGGCCTTCAGGTGCTTTGCTCACCCCTGGGGGTATGGAGACCACAAGTGGTCTGGACCACACTCACCATTGTCCTCGGTGTACTTTCAGGCTAGGAGATCTTACCACGTGTGTGTGCCAGGCATGGCACCATTTATCCAAATGACGACACAGATAAATGTATAGTTATAAATTGTGATATGTGTTCTGAGGAGAATGCTGAGAGAGGGTGGTGGGAGATGCTCAAAATTGAGACTGGTGGGTCAGGGAAGGACGCCGAAGAAGTGACATTTAAACTGGGACCCCAAAGGATAAGAAGGGACATGGCAAGGGAGTGAGTGGTGCGTGTGCGTGTGCGTGTGCGTGTTGAGGGAAGAGAACACAAAATGCGAACGAGAGGAACAGAATGTGCGAGGAGAATGTGCTAGGTGAATGTAACATCTGGGGACGTGCATGAAGTTTCCCGAGGCTGGAGTACAGAGGGAGTGCACGTCGGAGCAGGGGTGAGGAGACAGCAAACAGGAGCAGACTGGAGCCAGGGTAAGGGGTTTGAACTTCATTGCCACGGAGTTTTTAAGCAGGAGCAGAGCATCGTTTTATGCTAACTACATGCAAAATTGTACCCTGGCTATTCGATTTCGTACTACTCTTATTTACTACTCTCTCTACTTTTATTATAGTTTGCGTTGTTTGGAGACCACTTATTTAAAAACAAAAGCAGAATTCTGTCAGCGTCTACATAGAATTTGTGCAGTTTATTCTACCATCAAAAATAATCTCTATTCCAGGAATTTTAGATTAGGGAGTATTGGTTAGAAGTAAAAATGGTAAGCCAAATTAAGTTTATTAAAGTAAGCGACCATGGAAGATTCAAATACAGAGGACCCAGGTCGATTCTCACCGGAATGTGGAAAGATGCTAAACTAGAATCTGTACTTGGCAGGACAACAGATCGGAGTCATCAGAATTACGCGGCCATTACATTCCATGGCGCGGGATCGAATAAATGCAGCCGTGGCTAAGAAAAGATTTCAGAATCAGGTCAGTGTGTGTGTGTGTGTGTGTGTGTGTGGAACATAATTGGAAAATGAGATTTTCTAAATGCTTATTTTAAAACAAGTAATTTTTAGAATCTTTTTCTAGTATGCTCCTAATTGAAAAAGTCAATTAAAACATGGACACCAAAAAGAAAACAGATTAATCAGGAGATTGCTAAAGTGATTCACAACAGGAGTTTTTGCCCACAGGAATTGCCGACAGAATATATCCCACTCGTCTTCCATGGGAAAAGCTATGCATTTTATAGGATGTACAATTCAAACAGTTCCTAAGCCCCTGCTGAATGTATCACTTGGGGGTAATTTGAATTGGGTCTTGGTGTGGGCTGAGTCATTGATCAGCAGGCTCTAAAAAAGGTCCTTCTGGGGGAGAATAATCCCAGTTGAGGTTCGGGGTCACCGTCCGACCTACTGAATGTCGCCTCTTGCAGTTGGGTCTTGGACACTCCCCATTTTCAGTACACGACAGTGTTTCAGAGTGAGCAGGCCAGGCTCTGCAAGGACAAGTGCCGACTCTGGTGACTGGTGGCAGATGTACGTGCTCTGAGAGTGGCCTGCAGGGGCCCTTTGAGTCCAGGAGTCTGCGGACCCCAAAGCTGGCCATGGAAGAGGCTCTCAGCTTCCTCTGCATCCCATACACGCGAGACCATCTTAACGAGCTCCCAATGGGACGACAGATTCTCGTCCTGGAGTTACCTTCCTGAGACCTGGTTTGTCTTGGAACCTCTCTTGGAGAAGCGGTTTGCACTCGTGGTAAAGGGAATAGACTCTTTCCCCAGACCGCTCTGGCTCCGAATCCAGCTTTGCTGCTCTTGCCATGGGGCCCTGTGGCCCTCCAGCTGTCCCCAAGATGGGGACAGCAGGAGTTCCTCCCTCTAGACTTTTGGTAAAGATGAAGAGTTCATGCCCGTGAAGTGTTTGAACAGTTTCTGGCACACAGCGGGGCCTCCGTAAGGTTTTGATATCATTACTCTTAACCATTCTCATCATCATCACTCTTACTAATAACACCTTTGCTGCATAGTAGAGAAAAAGAAATGGTATTAAAAATCACCTCTCTAATCCTCGTTCGGTTTCTCTAACCCCATGCTTCCAGGAGCTATGAAGCTCTTTAACTCTCTGTTAACTCTTGTTCTCACAATCAGTGCCAACACGGGCCATTTCTCTCTTCAGAAGAACCTCAGATCTGGTTCTCTTTGATATTTTTCCTGCTCAAGCCTGCCCGCGCTGATGGGCATGGCATGACTCATCTAGAAGTTAAAGCAAGTAAGCATTCCAGTGGGAAAATCCTGGAATTCTGGTTGTGGCTTCATCCCCAAATGGTTATGCGAACTTTTACAAATCCTTATAATGGTCTGTGTCTCAGTTTTCTCATCTGTCGAATGGGTGTGTTCATATTCCCATATCTCGGCTCCTTCTGCTGGCTGTCACAGCTCGAGAGACAGCAGAAGTTGCTCGGGAAACATTGCTCTACATTGTCAATTCCACATCTCTTTCCTCTTGAATGTTCCTAATCTAGTGAATGGGGAAGGCTACCAACAGTTACAGTAAGGCGTGACACCAGAGACTTAGCTGGCAACAGCCCCGGCATGTTCGGAGAATAGTTGAGAAGTTACGTGACAGACGAGGCATGAGGCACACCAGCAGAAGTGGCGAATTAAGTCAAAATTGATTAAGTCTAGGAGAATTTATTAAGTACCTACAGTGTACGCAGCTTGAAAGTGAGAAATTCAATCAAACAGACCACCGTTTTGGCCCTCGTGACATACAAGTTGTCCAGCAGACATTTCTAAGGGACTGAACTGGCTGGGTGACTTTCAGAAACTCAGTTTTTTTTTTCAGAGTGGAGGGGGGGGGGTGGGGAAGAAAGGCCTTGATTTGACCAGGGGAGCAGATTTATATTGGTCTATCATTTTTATGGGTTTCAGTCAGGTGGCAAAAGGCTGCGTTGAACATTTGGCCTGAACCTTCTCTTCCTTCTGCAGCACATTTCCGGAAGGATATGGGCAAGTAAAAGTGTAGGGGAATAAAATGGTTATTCACATCAGGGCCTAATTTATAACATTAACTCTGCAGTTGATATAGCTGTATTCCAAGGCAAGTGACAGATTAGGCTTTTAAGCTTCTTTTGAATTTAAATAAACTAATTGAACCACATGAGGCTCCTTGTATTATTAGTTCCAACTACATAAGAGAGCAAATAAAATACAACCACATAAGGACTTTGGAATTAGAGGAAACTGAATTCAGGGAATCGCTACAAGCAAATGATAACCAGAACGTCCATCAAAATGAACAGTTCATCAATATTATGTATGAATTTAAAATAAGCTCTTTCTGTTTATTAGTAATTTAGTTCAACTTATTGTACGACTCATCTTTTATAGTCTATATATGCAATACTCTTTTGGTCAAGAGCATAAAACACTGTACTTATTAAAGACAGATTAAAAAGGGCATATTTATGATCTGATCTTCCCTTTTCTGAGGAATGTTCCTTTAATTCCTGCTCCCACGGGATGGAGGAAACATGTAGGAAGATCTAAGAAAGATTGGAGAAGTGGCCAGATGGGGAAACTAGGGAAAAATCACAAATGCTGAGAGGCAGTAACCAACACGTCCAATTTTCCCCACTGCCAACGAGTGCACAGCTATGGGGGTGGGGGGAGAGGAGGAAGTCTGAAGCACATTGAGTACATGACTGGTCCAAGTGATAGTGGGAACTGTAGTTTAATTTGCTTTTTCTTCTCTTTTTATTTATTTTTTAAAGATTTTATTTCTTTATTTGACAGAGAGAGACACAGCGAGAGAGGGAACACAAGCAGGGGGAGTGGGAGAGGGAGAAGCAGGCTTCCCGCCGAGCAGGGAGCCCGATGTGGGGCTCGATCCCAGGACCCTGGGATCATGACCTGAGCTGAAGGTAGACAGCCGCTTAACGACTGAGCCACCCAGAAAACCACCTGAACCGGCATTACCGGTCATTCCACTGCTGCACCTGGACTGTGGGGTGACGCCCAGAGCCCTCCCCCAGTGCTAATGCTTTTACCTTCCTTAGAGGGTGCTTCTGGGTTTTCCCATCTCTAGATAATGCATTTAGGGCCATTTGTTATCAATAGAGGGCTGGGGGCACCTTAGGGCCATCACCAGCGCTTTGTGACTAGATTTGGGACTCATACAACTGCCCCCCCTTCCTTGTTTGTTTGTTTTTTTTAACTTCTAGTTTTTAATTTTTAAATTGAAAAATAATTAATATACAGTGTTAATATTAGTTTCAGGAGTACAATATAGTGATTCAACACTTCTGTACATACTCAGTGCTCATCATGGTAAGGGTGCTCTTAATCCCCTGTTTCGCCCATTCCCCACCCCCCACTGACAAATCACATTTTTTTCTCTGTATTTAAGAATCTGTTTTTCTTGTTTCTCTTTCTTTTTCTTTCTTTCTTTCTTTCTTTCTTTCTTTCTTTCTTTCTTTCTTTCTTTCTTTCTTTCTTTCTTTCTCTCTCTTTCTTTCACTTCTTGAATTCCACATATTGGTGAAATGGTATGGTATTTCCCTGTCTCTGACTGAATTACTTTACTTGGCACGATACCCTCTAGGTCCATCCATATTGTTGCAAATGACAAAATTCCATTCTTTTTTTTATGGCTGAGTAATACTCCATTGTATGTCTACACCACATCTTCTTTATCCATGCACACATCAATTGACACTTGGGTTGTTTCCATAACTTGGCTATTGTAAATAATGCTGGAGCAAACATAGGGGTGCATATATCTTTTTGAATTTGTGTTTTTGTTTTCTTTGGGTAAAAACCCAGTAGTAGAATTATTGGATCATATGGTAATTCTATTTTTAGTTTTTTAAGGAACCTCCATACTGTTTTCCACAGTGGCTGCACCAGTTTGCATTCCCACCAACAGCGTCAGAGGGTTCCTTTTCTCCACATCCTAACCAATACTTGTTGTTTTTCGCGCTTTTGATTTTAGCCATTCTGACAGGTGTAAGGTGATATCTCATCGTGGTTTTAATTTGCACTTCCCTGATGATGACTGATGTTGAGTGTCTTTTCATGTGTCTGCTGGCCATCTGTATGTCTTCTATAGAAAAAATATCTACTCAGGTCCTCTGCCCATTTCTTAAATTGGATTATTATTATTATTATTTTGGGTATTGAGTTGTGTAGGTTTCCTATATATTTTGGATAGTTCATTTGCAAATATCGTCTCCCATACAGTAGGTTGCTTTTTTTGTCTTGTTGATGGTTTCCTTCATTGTGACAACTTCCTTATTCCTTCAAGCACTAGTGGTGAGTGCAATTAAGACCTAATTTTATAACCATTTTAGGTAGGCAAAACATAAAAACTGATAAACGAGGAAGAGAGACAAAGAGGGTTGATTGGAGTTTGCCGTTTCAAAGCATATTTAAATCTTTATTTTTTAATGGATTTTGGTTCCCTACGCAGTTTTAGTTTCTTGTACCATTTTTGTCCTGTGATTGGAAAGAGCTGTTTGTCATATTTAATTCAGGAGCCACACCCTGTTTTTGCTGGTCTTTTCAGTTCAGATGTTAACTGAAAATGTGCCAATTAAGATAAATCAGTGACACTAAAAATTGCCCCTGCATTCTTGAGAGATTTAAGGAAACTAATTTCTGGGCATCAGATGCTTCATTTGAAAATCATTGTATCTGACTGGAAGGTGAATGTCTTTTGTCACAGAGGTACTTTGGTGAGTGTGGACTGTGAGAAAATACCAACATAACACAAAACCAGTTTAGTGGTTGTTTGACTTCAGGGTCTAGATTTCCTAACATCACGTTCATAAATGTGTGCATTGCCATGGCCATGGGTGAAACAGAAGCTCTATGATATATTAATATCACAGCCCGTAGGAATTTTCCTGTGGGGAAGGGCACAAGTTTCTAGTCTATTTATTATACCTTCTCCTCAAAGCCCAGAAGTACGGGGACCCTTACACAGAGGGCACCAAATGATTGTCCTTTCTTCTCGTTGACAAATCTTATTGATCCCCTTCTATGTGCCAAGCCGTATCCATATATATATATATATATATATATATATATATATATACTAGAAAGAGAGCCAACAGAGGAAGGGGCAGAGGGAGAGGGAGAGAGAACCTTAAGCAGGCTCCATGCCCAGTGTGGAGCCCCACAAGGGGCTCAATCTCATGACTCTGAGATCATGACCTGAGCTGAAATCAAGAGTTGGATGCTTTACTGACTTCAGATTATCCAGTTGGATGTATGTGGAGGGGGAGATGGGTAGGGAGGAAGACTTGGCCATTTGGAAAATTAAAACAAGCCAGACTCATTCACAATCACTCTGCGAGAGTTAAATTCCTGAAGCCTTAGAAAGGCCTCACACAGCACCTGGAACAAAGTAAATGCTCAGTAAATGCTGGCTGCCATTTTTATTCTCACTGGTTGTTAGTGCTTCCAGAAGCTGGCCACTTTTTAAATAAGTGACATTTTTTCCAAAGACACAAAATGTCATTATACATCTTCTGTTATCATGCGGTCTTTTTCAGTCTGATCTGTAAACCGAGCAGTGAATCATCCACCGCCACCGAGGTCTTCCTGGAACTGGACACGGCTAGACCATCAGCCTCAATGGCTGGTGTTTAGGGGAGACCCTCCTGTACAGCTGTGCCATTTCTCAAAAGACAGGAAGTACTTGTGTCCAGGTTAGAAAGCAGCCGCTGTCCCAAGCTTGCGCGTTGCCAGGTGTTTTTCCCACTTCTCTGGTCACTCTAGCTACTCCCCAGAGTCCTAGCACCGCCTCCCCCCCCACCCCCCCCACACACATACACTCCCTGGAATCAAACTGTTAAATCCCGCACAGCAGGGGGCCTCCCTGCCCCAGCTCTGGTGTTGTCTGACTGCTCCCTGCGCATCCGGGACGTATTTATTTTAAAATATTTTGCACATCACACCTGATTATAAATATACTTGTGACAAAGCCAGAGTGCCCTGGTTCCTGGTGTTGGAGCTGGGAAGGCTTCTCGGAGGAGGTGGGAGAAGGGTGGGTGAGGAGTGCATGGGGCGCATGGGGGAGGAGTGGGCAGCAAGGGGAGGAAGATGAGGAAAGACATCAGGGAGAAGAGGAAGATTGGCTAAGAAGCTCAGGAAGGAGATGGAAAGATAGAGTGTCCTTTCAGGAGCGCGCTCATTTTTAGCCCCACAAGAAGGGAACACTTCTCTCAGGCTGGTTTGCAATTCTTGCTGGCGCGGGCCTGGCCAGCCCACCAGACCACAACAGAAGGAAGCTGCACTTTGTTCGGGAAGACACCGCCTGGGGAGGCGTAAGCATAGCTGCTCGCTTGCCACGCTGCTTGCCGGACTAGGAGCTGAGCAGCTGCACAGCTGAGGTGCGGGCCTTCTCCTGTGGTCTCCTGAGGGCAGAGCCACAGGCCTCCCTTCCTTTATTCATTCGACAAACATTTTGGGAGCATCTGCTCTATGCCAGGACCTGGGATGGAATCACGCACCGGGTACTAAGACGTGGTCCCACCCTCAACAAAAATAGCTAAGGCTTATGTAACAGTGTGCGTATCATGTACCAGGCAGCCTCAGAGTGCTTTCTGTAGATTATACTCTAATCTTCAATACGAGATCTTAACAGCGGTACTGCTAATGTTCTCATTTGATGGGATGAAAGGGGGGCACACAGGGGTAAATAACCTCCCAGGGTCATACAGGTAGAAATGGCAGAGCCCGGCCTCCAAGGCTGCTGACTAGAAATCCAAGAGAACATTTGTATCACACCTTGAAAAGCATTCTGGAAACACAGTATCTTATTACAGGTTTGGTAATTTAAAGCTATTTAAAGGTAAGGAAAATGAGGCTCAGAGGGCTTTGAAGGTACTTTCGAAGGCCACGTCAGAGTCAGCCAGGACTCAATTCTGGTCCCAAGTGACTAAAAAGTGTGCCCCTCTCCACTGCCCCTCGCGGTCAGTGGAAGAGCTATGGGTAACAATTTTTTGGCCCAACTTATGAAAGAGGTGTTTAGAACAGAATGAACAGCCTTGTGTGAAAATGGACATTAGGGAGGTGGTACCGGAGGCTCAATTTTATGGGGCTGCATTGTGTCATCCCAGAAGGATAAGCCCCGGTACCTAGAATGTGACTTTATTTGGGGATAGAGTGTTTACAGAGGTAATTAGGTTCAGATGAGGTCATTAGGGTGGGCCTTAACCCAGTAAGACTGGCGTCCTTATAAAAAGGAAATATTTAGGGCGCCTGGGTGGCTCAGTTGGTTAAGCGACTGCCTTCGGCTCAGGTCATGATCCCAGGGTCCTGGGAGGGAGCCGCGCATCAGGCTCCTGACTCAGCGGGGAGCCTGCTTCTCCCTCTGACCCTCTCCCCTCTCATGGTGTTTTTCTCTCTCTCTCTCAAATAAATAAATAAATAAAATCTTTAAAAAAAAATAAAAAGGAAATATTTAGGCACAGGGAGAAACATGCACAGGGGGAGGAGGATGTGAACAGACACAGGGAGAAGCTGCCCATCTCTAAGCCAAGGAATGTCTGAAGTGACCAGAAGCTGGGAGAGAGGCCTGGAATAGATCCTTCTTTGGAGGGAGCATGGTGGTGCAGATGCTCTTTAATTTCAGACTTCCAGCCTCCAAAACAGTGACAGAATAAGTTTCTGTAGTCCTCAGCCACCTAGTTTGTGCTACTTGTTATAGCAGCCTGAGGAACTAATACAGAGACCCACAAGAAATGCTAGATAATGTTGTGCCTCACAAGACAGGAGGCTCTACCAGCAAAACACCCTGCTGTCTCCTAACACAAAGATTTGGTTCTGCGAATGTGTATTCCAACTTTTTTCACCAACTCAGATGTTGATCCCCTTGCCTGATCAAAAACAAACTGTAATGACTCCAAAATCCTTCACAAGCACGATGGTTTTCCACAAATGAAACTTAGCCAGCTTCAATGCTATCAGATTTTTCATATGGAAGATTTAATAGGAGAGATTTATTTTAGTAAAAGACAAAATGTTTCACTAAAGAACTCATTAGTAATGCGTAAAGGCCTACTGAGTCTCTGAAGATCCATTTTCAAAGAGAAATGTTGGGATAATTTTTATGTCCTGATTACAGAGAAAGACTTGATAAAAATTGTCCTTGATATTAAAATTGCATGGGGGGGGGAATCATTCAGTGAAGCAGGAGGGAAGTCAAAGAAAATGTGTAAATTTGGCCAGCATTTTGAAGTTGCTTTGACAAAGGTCGATATGCATTTCTGTGGTCTCCCTCATGAAGCGAGGTCACCTTCACAGGGACTTTGATTCACCGAGGGAACGTGGTAGAGAAGAGTGTACAGAGAAGGGGCCTGCTGTGTTCAGCTCAGGTTTCCTGTTATCCACCCTCCTGAGCTCCTTTCCTGGGTTCCTAAGACAAATCCTGAACTGAGACTGGGTCTTTGCTCTGGCTGATAATGACTCAGTATCCCCAGTTTTGAAGGCTACATGGCTGTTCTGACCCAAGCTCCAACTTTCTGCCTTCCTCTTGGCCTTGTTCACTCACTGGATGGATGTCCCAGTTCTTACATTCGAGGGTACCCTGGGGCTTCTCTCTTTACCTCCAAGTTCAGGGTCTGGGAACCTTCCTCCGTTCAGGCTCCTTCCCCGACAGGAGCGCTACTTGCACTCTGCATCCGGAAAACCCTGCCCCCAGGCTGGGGCCTGCGGCCCACTAGGGACATCTACTCCTCATCCACACACCCACCAAGGATCATCTTCCTGGGTTTGCCCCCACTGTCACCCACCTTCAGGGCACAGACGCCCTGCAAATTTTTCTTAAGACTTCCTGCGGCTGAATGTTTCTCCAAAATGTACCCAGGAGGGTGGAGTCTAGAACTCTTGGGCTCAGGGGCAGCATCTCTTTGGTCCAGTGGGCAGAGCTATCTTCAGAGTCTGGGGTCCCTTCTGGTCAGAAATGGCCAAACACTGAGATACGGCATTTCTCCGTCTTCCTCGTAGGACCTCCCCCTAACCTGTTTATGGAAGAAGTCTTTTCTCTCCGCGAATGCCAAATATTCCCCATCTGTTGCTACTGGTTGGATCACTTAAGCTTCCGATAGTCCAGAAACTGCTGGTCAAATTTATGTATAAAGTGAATCCATCCATTATTTAAAGAACCTAATGTTTTTTAAAAAAGATAATTACTTATATGATAATAATACTTGGTAACATTTATTGAATGTGGATATTATTATTATTATTATTGACTGCTTATTATTATATACATGCCAGGCACTGTGCTAAGTATCTCAAGGGCACTGTCTCAGACAGACCTGTGGGTCAGAGCGACACCAGTAATACCTCCGTATAATTAGTTGGGAGAACTGACCCCTGGGGAGATTGAAATCTTGTCCTAGGTCAAACATGTAGCACGAGGTAGAACCCGGAGTTCATCCCAGGCAGTGTGACCCCTGAGCCACTGCTGTTTATCACTGTGCTTCTTTCACTTGTTCATATAATCATAAAAATTATATGTTTATTGAATGCTTACGATATGCCAAGCATGGTGTTAAGTGCTTTCCGTGAATGATCTTTTTGGTGTTCATAATAAACCTCTGCAGTAGGTCTTATTTTTATCTCCCTTTTGCAAATGTGGAAACTAAGGCTCAGGAAGGTTAAGTAGCTTGCCCAAGGTCACACAGCTTAGTAAGGGGAAAATCGAAGATTTGAACCTACGTAGCCTGCCATACTCTAAGAATATAAATTATGGATTTCTACCATATGTGTGGTATGATGCTGGGCTCCAGTGAATACAAAGATGAAAAACAAATTGTTCCTATCTTTGAGTAACCCTAGATACACAGATTTGCAACGCATACACACATGATTAGGAGAAAGGGAAGAAACCGGAGTAATAAGTAAGAGTTAAGTCTAGTATTAGCTGGAAGGATCTATGTAACGTTTCATAAATCATACAGTCTCACAAATCCACTTAAAGTGATTGAGTACTTTTTATAAATATGGTTGAATTTTCATACATCAAACTAATAGTTGAAGGGAACAACCAAAGTAGACTACTCTCAGCACATCTCCATGTATTAGAGGAGCAGGATGACCACCAACAGCCCCAAGGACTACCCTGTGCTGAGGAGATTCCAAGCTTTCCAAATCAGGAGGTGAGGCCCTTGGATTTCAGGGAGATAAATGGATTATGTGTATATCAAACTATAGCTTAAGAATTACGTATGCATGTTTGAGGCATATATCTATTCTTTGCTTATCAGAAAGGCCTAAAGCCCCAGTGGAGGGCAGTTTCCCCAGGAAGAGTAGGGCAGGGAGCTCTCCACATCCTCTGGATGACTCCAGCATGAAGCTTCTGCTTGTCCAGGGCACAGGGTCTGACACTTTATGGGGTCCCTTGGGAGGTTTTGAGCTGTTTTTACAGGACCAGGATTTTGTTCATTTTTATCTATTCCGTGTCACCTGGTTGCTTCTGTGATCAGTAAGGACAGTCCCTGGGTCTGGAGAACAGTGAATTTCACAGGACCACATGGGCTGGACCCTATGACTGGTGCCTCATCTACCACAAAGCCCCTCGTCCCCCACGTGGGGTGGTCTGGCCCTGGATATACGGCCACTAGGTCCCTTGCACCGTCGCTAGCTTTTCATCCGCACTGCCAGTGCAAGCCACTGGGTGTGGCCCCATGCGGACAACAGACCCTCCTCCCCCGCCCTGCCAGTAGCACTCTGCCCTTCATCCAAAACTCACCAGTGCCCCTGTCTTCATGGCACTTAGCTTCTAATTAGGACAGACAGGCAACAAGCAATGAGTATTAGAAATAAGTAAGTTATACAGTAGAATGTGCCCAGTTCTGAGGGGGAAAAGGTGAGGTGAGTGGGATGGGAGTGCTGTGGGGGGGTGGGCAGCCCTTTACAATTCAGTAGGCAGGGCCAGCCTTATGGAGCAGGTAATTTTGGAGCAAAGACTCAAAGAGAGTGGAGAGCGGGGCATGGCCTGTGTCCAGGAGAAGCACGTTCTAGGTGGAGAGGACAGACTCTACCAATGCCCCAAGGAGGACGCATGTCTGGCATGTCTAAGACCAGTGAACCAGGAGGTGTGCCAGGAGCCCAGGCCCCTGGGTGCCCTGAGCCAGGGCAGAGCTGAAAAGGAGGCCAGAGAAATAACAGAAGTTCGGTCGTGTAGGGCCTTGTAGGCCATCGGAAAGCCTTGGCTTACTGTGAAGGGATGGAGATTCTGAGCAGAGGAGTGACATGATCTAACTGACATTTTTAGGACTAGACAGATGGGGCACAGTAGTCACAGGGAGACCAGGTATGTTGTGGCAGTCATCTCGGGGAGGAACCATGATGCTTACACCAGGCTGATGGCAGTGGAGGTGAGAAGTGGTGGGTTCTGGCGATATCTTGAAGGAAGACCCAACAGGACTCCCCAGCGCACTGGATATGGATCGTGAAAGAGATCCGTAAGGAGCAGAGCAAGGGTTTGGGCCTGAGCCGCTGGAAGGGGAGGACTGACATCAACCGAGAGGCAGAAGGCACTGTTCAACGCAGGTTTGGGGAAACTGTAGGAATTGTGTTTTGGACGTATTGAGCTTGACATGCCCATTGCCCATCAAAGTAGGGGTTTCAAGTAAGCAACTGGATGCTGGAATCTCAGTTTCAGGAGAGAGGTGCAGTCTGGTGATGCTTGTCTGGTAGGCCTGGGCATGTGAAAGGTATTGACGGCCATGAACGAACCTCCTCGGTTAGAGCCCTGGGTGTATTACTCCTCCCTCTCAGGACCCCACAGAAACTCCCTTCCTTCCTGAGTCATGTCCAGATGTCCTTATCTGTGAGCAAGGACCCCCATGTTGTCAGAGAGCTTCCTTTCCAAGCTCACCTCCGAGAGATCCATGCAGCCTAGATACAACACCAGTTGAAGCTGGGAAACCTAAGACCCGATGACTTCCTGCCTCCTCTCTGGCTATGTTCAAGCCGTTTCCATTCCTCTCTCCTCTTCCTTATTTCAAATTGTCCAAATTCCACTTCCCCGCCCAGGCCTCGTTTCACTGACCTTCCTCCATGTGAACCATGTTTCAACCCGTCCCCAGCCACCCTCGAGGAAGTATTTTTGCCTTCCCTGTACTTCTGGGGCAGCACCTAGCCCCCAATGGCTGCTCTTATCATTAGGACTCAGTCTCAGGGCTTTCTTATAAGCTGCTCCTGAGGGGAGGCTCTCCCACATGCTCAGAAAAATCAGTCGTGGAGAGAACATGTATGCCATCCATGTTTGCTTAACAAGTGAATCTTCGGAAGACACAGATTTTGCAAGGCCAGACCCTTGTAAACCTTGTGGGAAGAGATCTGGCTGGGGGGAGGGGGGTAGATAGAAGATGATTTCCACTGCTTCAGAGGTCATTTCTTCCCATTTAAGGATCCTTAAATAATACCAATCCACACTGGAACCTAATAGAAGTGTATGTAGTAGGCTTTTTTTTTTTCTATAAGGACAAAAATACTATTGCAAGGAGTTTTAAAATAGACTCAGTGTGTTCTCTAAAACGAAAATGCCAACAAGCATGTGAATTTCCACTTTTACCCATAAGGCAAACAGCTACAAATTAATACAAATGATTAACATATATGAAAATCGCTTTCATTTTCACGGAGGCTTCCTATATGCCAGATGTTTTATGTACACTGACCCTGATTCTCACAACAACCCTGGAGTTCTGTATAATGAGCTTTCCTTCACAGATTAAGTGAAGTGAGAGAAGCAACTCACCTACGTTGAACAGCTTGTCGGGGGTCACAGAGCTCACAGGTGGTAGAGTTAGGATTCTAACAACTCTCTTGAGAGCCCAGGGCAAAGCTCCTTGCACCTTGTTGCCCGGCTTCCTCCCCTCCCCTGGGAAGCCCCCAGCCCTAGAGTTGTTTTTTTTTTTTAAAGATTTTTTTAGAGTCTTTTTTTTTTTAAAAGATTTTATTTATTTATTCATGAGAGACAGAGGGAGAGAGAGAGGGAGAGAGAGAGAGAGAGAAGCAGAGGGAGAAGCAGGCTCCCAAGGAGCAGGGAGCCTGATGACGGACTCGATCCCAGGACCCTGGGATCATGACCTGAGCCAAAGGCAGACGCTTAACCATCTGAGCCACCCAGGTTCCCTAGAGTTGTTGGCCTCAGTGTCTAAGTTGCTGATTTTCTCGGTAGAGGAGAGATGTTATGGCAGATGCTGCCAATCCTCATGTCCCCGGACGGAATTCACTACTATTTTATATCGGTCATTCACTCAATGCGTATTTAATACTTCTCTCGTGGCAGGCGCTGCTCTCAGCACCGGAGAACAAGTCATGAGCAAAAAACAAGCACAAGTCCCTACACTCAGGGAGCTTCCATTTGAATGGGGCAGGACAGACACTCAACAAAGTCAGTAAGTAAAATGCAGAGTGCCAGGGGAAAAATATATCTAAAGGGGAGAAGAAGTGGGTGGATGGATAACTTTGCAATTTTTGTTAGGGTGTCTGAAGAAGGTCTCAAGGAGAACTTTCCAGGCGGGAACAAGCCTGGTAAGAGGGGTAAGGTAAAAGCGGGCAGGAAGTGCAATGATCCTGAGGCAGGAGTGTGCCTAGCATATTCTAGAATAGTGTGGCTGGGGCAGAGCAAAGCCAAGAGTGGTAGCTGAGTGGAGACGTGAGGGGAGGGAGGTGACCAGAGGGTGGAGAACCTCACGGGTCATCAGAAGGACTTTTACTCTGAATGAGATGCAAAATCAATGGAGGGTTAATGCACTGGACGATATTACCCAGAGGTTTCCATGTTCTTCACAGATTTTTCAAATGTATTAGCAACTTTAATAAATTATGAGAAAGTGCATTATGTCAGACTCCCAATCACTAAATATTGCTGATCTCATACAGATCCCCATTTAGCACTGCTCTTGTGATCAGGCAGCAGGCTTGAGGCTGGGACGGCCTGAAGGGCTTAAATAGCAGAGCCCCAGGAGTGGGGGCCGCCATGCCCCCAGCATCCCAGCCCCCAGACCTTTCCCGCTCTTCTCCTTGAAAGGAAATGGGTGGCTCTCCTGCAGCCTCCACCTCAGCCTCAAAATCCAAACATCTGGGAATGGACCAGGCCGTCCGCACTGGGGGGATAAAGCCGTCCAGCCAAGTCTGTTCAAGCAACAGGCCGCAGATGCTCCTCTCAGAAGAACAGCAAGAGGAGAAGAGGTCTTTTGGACAGAGCTCTGGAAGAGTCCTTGTCACCCTCTGCCAGCCTGATTTACACCTTACAATATAAAATCATCCTCAAATCTCACTGCCTCCAGTTTTGCCGTTCTGTTTAATAAGATCTTTTATTTCCCCCCTTAATTTGATGAGTAGCCCACAGAGAGAACATCGACTCTTTAGAACATGGGTTTCTCCCTCTGGGAAGGGACCTGAGTGTGCGTGGCGAGAGGGCAGGCGTGCAGCCGGATGTGTGTGGAAAAGAGGAAAAGCAGAGAAAACCACTGAAAATTGGCCTCAGGATAATCACATGCACGGCTCAGTTTCTATTTTCAGGATTTAAAGTGAACACATTGGAGCCACCTTTAGCCTGGCAAATGCTAGGATGCTGAGACATCAGACCTTTAGAAGTCAGGACGCACCACTGCGAGCCTCCATCTTCAAGTTCATAGTCCTGAGACAGAGGGTTGTTTGTTCTTTCTAACATACATACATGCAATTCCTTCTAAGAGTTTTCTGGAACTCACTTTACTCTGAAATGATCAGCGTTTCCCTTTAGCCAGGGGAACATGGATGTATGTGCCACCCAACACCGCCTGACAGTGAATAAACAGCCTCCAAGGTCATAAAATGCTGTTGTCGGGAACAAAATGCAGATTCAAACACAGGATAGCTAATTGAATTCACAGTAACCTTTGTAAGGTGTGTTCTCAACAGACAGATAAGAAAAACATAACTGGTAGCATAGAGGCTCAGAAAAAAATGTTCAATGCTCAAAAAGGAATTTTGATTCTTCAAAAACCTGTAAGTAGTGAGTGATAAATAATAAATGAATGTAAATTGCAGGCTATTGACATTTCAATTCGAAACTCAATGGCCCTTGCTGGAGTGAACTAGGAGTCAGTCAGACAATGGAAAGAAGGGCATCCAGCTCTCCTGGGTCTGACCTCACCATGAGAGACTCATTCTGGGGGGATATTTGCTACTTTTTTCTGGTCCAGGCCTTTGGCAATGAAGATAACCCCGAAATGATGAAAACTTCAGTGTGAAGTAATTTCTTAATCACTTTGCGCAGGTAAAAGAAAATAGTCGACAAAACAAAAAATGTGAAATTAGGAGAAGAACCTAGAATAGAGAGGTGAGGAGGGAAACGGGCTACTAGCAGAAAAGGAACTTACCTCTTCTTATCACGAGAGGGTGCTGAATTTTATCAAACTGTTTTTCTGCATCAATTGAAATAATGTGCTTCCTCCCCCCGACCCCTCATTCTGTTAATGTAGTTTTCATTACATGGATTGTATTTCGTGTTGTTTGGAAGTGCTTTGCCAGAGGCTGGACCAGTTTGTGACATGTGTACCTATACGTTTCTTCTAGCCAATTTTCTCAAGTTGTGTCCTGGGCTGGCTCATTTCTAGACTGTTCTCCCATGCCGTGGGAATTTGAAAATGAAAACATTTTCAAATGTTTCCACTCAATGTTAAGAGCTAGTTCTTGGTCATAATTAGTCGGTTTCGTTCAAGTGAACACCAGGGGTCCAAGCTCTTTTCCTTTCTTGAAAGAAAGAGCAAGATGGAGAGTGACGCAGAGAATTCGTTATCAGCAGTGAGCAACGGAGCAGATGATCGGAGGAGCAATACTGTGGCTGGGTCACTAGAAAGGATTAACCAAGGTGGGGAGGCCCGTGAGGGCACCGTGGACAGAGGACCGATGCACCTACCCATCCCTAGCCCCTTACCGGTAGGTTAGCGCGTGCTTCATGCAGCCTGCTGCAGCGACCTCAGAAGCAAGCGCGGAGGGTTTCTGCGTGACCATCAACATCCACGCATGTTTACAAAAATCACTTCTGAAAACCAAAAGCTGTTTCAAGAAATTAACAGCCTTTTCCAAATAGTGTAATTTCACTTTGCTGTTTTTGAATTTCTGAAATCTTTTCCCTTCCTTTCAGCTAAAAAATGAGATCCCATAAGGCACAGCCAATGAGTAAAATTTGAATATGTGAGCTGGCTTGTTCTTTTTCTTTTTTTTTAGATTTTATTTATTTATTTGACAGAGAGAGAGACAGCGAGAGCAGGAACACAAGCAGGGGGAGTGGGAGAGGGAGAAGCAGGCTTCCCGCTGAGCGGGGAGCCCGATGCGGGGCTCGATCCCAGGACCCCAGGATCATGACCCGAGCCGAAGGCAGACGCTTAACCATCTGAGCCACCCAGGCGCCCCTGGCTTGTTCTTTTAAATTTAATTGTAAACATTATTAAAAATTAGGGATATATGGGGAGTGATCACGCTTCAGAGTTATTATTATTATTCCGATGTTTGAGGACTCCCTTTGATGTTTTCCAGAATCTTGGTGAAGTTATAATCTTGGCGAAGAAATAATTTTATCTCTTGATTATTCTCATGGGGGCTATCATCAACTTGTTCCCCTCACCAGCTGGGGAGTCTTGTTTATGATGCGTACATTATACTCCCTGCATAGATGCATCACAATTAACTATTCCTCCCATTTTGGTTCTTTATAGTTTTACACGTTCATAAATAGTTTTGTGACAAGTGTTTTCTCCCGTACAGCCCCTCCCCCCACCATTTTTATTTCCTCGGTGTAAGTGGAATTATTGGATTAAAAAGTATGGATTTTTGCATGGCGCTTAATGTATCTTGAATCGGAGCATTCTTAAATGTAATCTTATCTGAGCACTCAGCATATCTAGATGTTTTTCTCAAGAACTAATCATATTACACTGATTTTTATCAGACAATGAGCACAGGTTTTTCTTTTTGCCTTAACTGCCAGGAAACTCAGAGTTAAAGTTCAAATCCAATGCTGTAGTGAGTTCACCTCAGGTGACTGTAATATGTTTCTCATTTCCTTCACGTTGATTTTCTACTTTGCTGTCCCTTTTAAAAACAATGATGCTGAACTCTGCAAGTTCCCTCAGATTCCTTTTAGAAACAGGTGGGGTTATAAAGCTTACTTGCACACACACAAGCACGCACACAAATGTGTACTCGTTGTCTCAAACATCAAATTTCATGTAATTAGCATCACAAAATCCAAAATGGTCTTGGACGCAGAATCTGCAAGGACGTGGTGCCCACCCTCCCTCCACGACGGGCACACCGGGCTAAAGAGGGGGCAAGACTTGCCTGGGGCCACTAGCTGGAATCAGAGCCAGGACCAACTAGGACCTTTTCATGCCTGATCCGAACCCTGAACAAAGCACCAGGAGCGCATTATTTGCTATACAGGACACCTTGACATTTCTGCCAGGGGCTCAGTCAGGAAGTGCCTCTCTCTACGACACTGTTGTTGCTCTCTCTCCTCATCTGATTTCCCATCATCACCGTCCTGCGAGGCCGCCTTCTTACGTTCCCAGAGCACGCGTTCTGTAGCCCATCTCACACACGGCTGCTACTGAGTCCACCGGGGCTGCCAGAACACAGGACCACAGCCTGGGCAGCCTGAACCACAGAAATGAGTCGTCTTGCGGTTCTGGAGGCTAGAAGTCCAAGGTCAAGGTGTTGGCATGGCCACCCTCCCTCTGAAGGCTCTGGGGAAGGATCTGTTCCAGGCCTCTCCTGGCTTGTACATGACCATCTTCTTCCTGTGTCTCTTTGCATTGTCTCCTGTCCATTTGTATCTCTTTGTCCAAGTCCCCACCCCCTTTTTTTTAATGTAGGCTTCATGCTCAGCGTGGAGCCCAACACAGGGCTTGAACTCACGGCCCTGAGATCAAGACCTGAGCTGAGATCAAGAGTCAGACGCTTAACCGACTGAGCCACCCAGGTGCTCCCCAATTTCCCCTTTGGATAAGAGCACCCGTCACACTGGATCAGGGCGCACCCTAATGACCTTTGCCTTAACTTCATCAGTTCTGTGAGGACCTATCTCCAAACAAGGCCATATTCTGAGATATTGAGGGTTTGGACTTCAACATAAGAGCGGGGGGATGCAATTCAACCTCTAACAGTCACAAAGGTCATTTTGCTAAGTTTTCATCTCCCTGCTCAAAATCTTTCAGGGTCCTGTCGTACAGACTTAAGTCCAAATTCCTCACTTCTGTTCAGGCCCTCCCACAATCCTGTTTCAACGTATCATTATTATTTTCTCTCCCTCCATGCCCTATAGTCCTCTACATGGCAGTCCACCTGTATTTCTTCTTCTCAAATTCCAAACATCCCACACTTTCCTGCTTGCACGCCCACGCTCGTGAGGCTCCTTCTGCCTCAAATGCCCTCTTCCTCCATGTCCACTGGCCCATCTCAGGCACCCTCTCCTCCACGACGCCTTCCTAGTTCCACTCAGGCATATCTCCTCCTCCCACAGGGCTTCGTGTTGTGTGCCTGGCTGACAGGGAAGGATCTGATCGTTGTATTACAACTATTCTGTGTACCTTGCTGCTAGCCTGTACCATCTCGTGGAGTCAGGACTTAGCCACCATCTCCTAGCACCTTTTCTTTTCTAACTTCCCCCAACATAGTTGCAGGTACCTTTTATGAACACGTAGGAGGAAAAAAGAGATATTCTGCTATAGATATCAATAAGAACACCTAAGGGTCATGGGAGGCAACTCTTGTCATAAGAGTATGCCCCTGAAGCATGGATACACATGAATAGTGGAATAAATAAGGACTGGATGTATCATCTAAGATTGGTGGTTTGTGGGCAAGGTGAACAGGCGACAGTTATTTTTATTAAGAAATTCCCTTTGTCCTCATCATTTTTCCCTCCTGACAGAAAAATTCCATGAAGTTCATTTCTAAAGAAAAGTAAATATCCAGATGGCCAGAGGAATGACCTTTCTCTAATGGAGGGGATGAATTTGTTATCCAGCCAAATGTTTGAAATTCTTCTACCAGCATGCATAATTGAGAGAGATGTGTTAATTACCCTTAAGTGACAGCTGGTAGGACTTCCTAGACAACTCTGTGAGGAGTATTGATCTAGGATCATTGTAAGTGGCTGTACTATGGGGCTATAAAGGTAAGTCCCTCGCAACAATTTTTGAATGGGCAGGTCTGCGCAGTTCTCTATGAACTGGGACCTGCAGGCGTTATGGTAGCTGGCCAATGCTTATCAGGCAACAAAAAAACCAGTGTAGCTCTTTGCATGACATTTTGATGAGTGACACAGGGAAAATCCCAAAGACATAATCCCTATTATTATAACAGCTCTGTGGGTCAAAATGGGCTGTTACCAAAGAGAAAGACAATTCCAGAAAGTGAAGTTGACGTCTTCCTTTTACCCCCTATGGCTGTGAATCTATAGCAATAATCCACATCACGGACTGTTATTTAAGGGAGATGAATGCACATCTCTTGACTCAGCACTGCGGACATTTTGAAGAGGAAGTAAAAAATACAATCCTTGCCCTAAAGGAGTCACCGTCTTGGCATTGATGGAAAATAATTTAATTCTCTAAAGTCTTTTCCAGAGTCAAGATTTTATGATTCTATGATCATGAAAGGAGAACCGTTTTGTCTTTAAACAGCAAAAAATGTCATGAATATTCTTTTATCTTAAAAGCAACAGATTCCCTGACTAATATAATTTGCCATATTGCTTCTACATTAAATTGCTCAGTTTTTATATCACAAATCTGAGCAAGAGAGCTTTTGGGTTTACTTTTCCTTTTCCTGTTGCTGACTAAATATTTTTTTCTTTCACCTGGAGTCACATGAAATATGGAATTACCTGACCTCTCTGAAATCCAATATAATGGCATGTCAGCTTCTAAAGTAACCACTTGGTTGTTTATTCATACATTTCTGGAAAAACTATCTGGTTTTGGTTTAGTCTAGGGAAAACACATTCAAGTTTTTTCCCCCCTTAGAATGTGTAGAAGAAAAATAGACATCTCTTTTAAACAACTGGAATCATTTAAGGCTTTGGCACACACAATGGAAAAATCAGTGGAAGTAAAAAGTTGAAAGGTAAAGCTTGCCTCCACAAGTGTCAATAAATTTAGGTCCACCAAGAAAAATAAAAGGAAGATCTTTGACAACAAACTAGCGTGGCAGCTCAAATAATCCATCAATCAATTAATATGGTTTTATTGAAGATACGCTGTATGTTGAATGCTGGGAGGTAGGATCCTTAAGATTTAGGCATCCTCTCCAGCCCTCAAAAGAGTTTTCGATTTAACTAGGAAGATAACAGGAACATGCACAAAACAAATACTGAATAAGATGCTATGTTGACAACAAGAATCAAGATTCCAAAGGGCTAGGCGTGCTGGAGGACTCATGACCATTGAGTGATCTAACCAAGGTTGAGCCTTCCTATAAATTCCAGAAGTCTTGTTTGAGAACCCATCCAGATATGCTTCCCAGCTAGAGGAGAAAGTCCTTGAGCCTTGTTCTTGTTGCTTGGCAACCAATATCAGTCTCTACGGAGCCCCAGGAGACCAATGTCCAAAGGCTTTCTACTTACCATGCATGTTTTTTCCACATGGAAAATAAGCTAATAAGTAGGACACCTATTTTTCTCCCTCCCTTCCTGTTGTTGGGAATCCCTTCAGGTTTTTCTGAAAGCATTTGCTACTTTGTTCCTTGCTCAGAGGGAGCAAAAGTTAAATGAGGATCACCAAAGAGTCGGCTTCCCATTTATGTCCCAGGCATTTACACTGGTGGTCCAAGGCCAGACTCCCTATAGTGCCCACAAATCGCTGCAATATCATGTGATATGAATCACTTAAGTTACAGCGGTGGCAGGAAGAGGCCATCACCATTTAGTCTCAGATGGTAATTAGAGGGTCTACAAATATAGGTCTTGAAGGAAAGGCAAGGCACGGGAAGGTATGGCTTGGACAAAGTGGTATCGGGTGAGAAAGAGAAAGTGCCCAACATTGTCAAATACTGCTGAAAGGTCAAGGAAAATTAAAAGTTGCAAAAATGATCAATGAATATGGCATTTAAATAGTTACTGGTGATCCGTTCAAGGTTCATTTTGGTGGAGTACTGGGAACCACAGTCAGGTCGCAAGGCAGAGAACAAGGGTTGGGAAGTGGTTATAGAAATGTTCTCTATGATTCCCCCTTCCTCTGTGTAAAGAGACAAATGGAATATGTGCAGACCAGCAGCGGAACTTGCTCAGTCAGCACGCCTCCATGCTTGAGGCAGAGAAAGCCCCACTGGAATTCTGTTCTGTTGTTTTCCCTTAAGCAGTGCATGCGTGCACACAGGCATGAGCGTGCATGCACGCACCCATGCGCGTGTGTGTGTGCGTGCCCCCGCACGTCTGTGTGCATGCAGGCATGTGGGAAGGGATGCGTTCCTTCTATTCCTTTCCTGTGCCTTCTTCACCTCTTCCTCTGCCTAGTCCCTCTTAGAAATGTAAATGATGATGGAGGAACTTTCTGTCAAATGTCTTGAACTCTTTGGGAGAAACCTACTATAAGAATCTACAAAAACTATAGATAGCCTGCAGTTGCATGATTTGAAATTTTGAAGTAATGATTTAGGCTTTTAAATAGTTAACTTAAAACCATATCAACCCAATATTAGCTGAACACTGGGTACTGATCAGTTTTCCATTTGCTCATTTTGTCTGATACATGGCTAAGTCTAAGATTTCACTCTTATTTCCAAGTAATGTAATAGATTATAATTAGCTACAAGGGAATTCTCTTATTATAGTAATTTCTTAATTATGCATAGGGATAAAAAGAAAATTAAAGAATAATAGTAATCATCTAAAAACACACCTTAACCATTAGTTTTAAGTTCAACCCAGGAACTTAACTGGAATTCCTGATAAGAAGTCAAGGAAGGAACCTAACTGGAATTTTACCTTTTTAGAATTTCTGTAAAGGTGAATATGAGCAGTTACTTGCTTAAGGGTGGGCTGGCAGTTAAAGAAGGAAGAATATGGGCAAAAAGCCCAAGAGGACACAGAAGAGTGATTTTCAACCTTTTTTTTTTCAGCAGCAGATTTCCAAAGAAGGCTTATGCAGAAAACTAATATATAAATCAAATAGAAGGTAGACAAGTCAAACAGAGTTTCTCCACATTAAGCAGGGTTAGAATCCCTCTCACTTTCCTCCCCTTAGGGACTGTCCTGGAGGTAACAACATAGAATGTATTATTTTAGTTCTATATGGCAATGTATTTATTTGTAAGCATTTAGTAGTTTTCAAAGCACTGTCGTTTTTGTCACATCATTTGATGCTTATGAAAATTCGATGAGCTAACAAGCAGACTAGATATTAGCAGTGTTACCATTTCATTGCAAATCACTTGCTTAAGGTCACCTAGCTTATCAATGGTATAGACCTGGAATCCAAAGCCAGGTCTTCAGAGTTCTTATAGTTGATATACCATAAAATCCTTCATTTGTCAGATCATTACACTCCTGGCTCAGGTCGGGTATATTGAAGAATTTGGACGACATACAAGAGGACAATAGCAAATATCCTTAAATTAAAATTAAAAGTAAATAAATTTGTTTTCATATGTTTGAGCTATGTAAAAAGGTACAAAAAATTTTAATATAAATTTTTAAATTACAGTTGGTATAAGCAATGATCAAATAAAAACCTCTCTACTTCGCCCAACGAGGTCAATCCCTACAAAGTTGAGGTAGATAAGATACATGACAAAGCTTTCTTCTCTGAATAACATAGAACTGTGTTTTCTAAATATGACCTTCCAACAGAATTAATCAGAGAACTTTTTTAATAATGCAAATCCTTGCTCCCTCAGTGGAAAATATAAACCAATAGGTCTAGACTGGAGCCATTTTCCAGATGTGGGGTTAGGTTTGTAAAACACATATAAAATCATAGAAGAGACCCAACTTCCCCAGTTACTGCCAGAGAGCGAGCTAGAAGTTTTGGGAGAGAGCTTTTCAGGCCACAACAGTATCATTTATTCAATTATAGCATTAAATTTATCCCAGTGACCCGAAAGAATCGGTGCATATCCAATTATGCCTAATTTATACCCTGGGATGTGCTGGTTCTGGCTCAATGTAAAATCCTGGTAGAATCGCAATTTAACAAGCCTGACAGGACATCAAAATTGCTATTTTGTTTCCAAACCTCATTAAGTGGAAGCCTACACTTTCCTATAATGTTCAGAGGGAATATACACTATTATTATTTTTCTATTTGTTTATGTAAGGCAAATGTTCAGCAAATACTTTATTGGAAAACAAGAACCAGTTCGAGAGAGTTGCTGTGAAAACAGGGCATTTACCACCCAAAGCAGTGGGTGCCCAAGAGAGTAAAGCCTTCATTGTCCTTTGTGGTTACAGCATTTAACAGAATGTAATATATTCTTTATGAATGTGACATGATTCAAAACATCATGGTAGCAGCCTGGGCAGGCTGCAGTGAACAGACAGCCGGCTGGCTGAGACACGCTTGGATTCAGAACCTTCCTTACACGTCCTCTGTCTGGAAAGTGTCGGATCATGACGCCCTCTTATTTTCCCCTCGGGTGCCACGACTTCTCCAACTCTTTTGCTGTCACCTGTCGTTTCTCCTGGCCTCTATTTGTGGGCAGCCCTGCTCCCCGGACTCCAGTGCCCTCCTCTTCTGACTCCACTTGTTTTTCCTTGAGGGGTTGGCATCAGCCTCTTGACTTCTGCCCCTCAAATGGGCATGGTGGCTCCAGTCCCCAGATACTCAAGAAATTTCTTCCTGAACATACACCTGCCACCTCACCCCACAAAAAACTTATTGTGCCCAATGCCTACCCACACATTGTTCTCCCTGACGATTCCCCCACTTCTGGGAATGGCATTGTGATTCCTCCCCATGCCCAGGGCTCAAGCTTGAAGCTACGTTTAAAGCAATGCAATGAGGCACGAAAGGCAGCAGATTGGGGGACGCTCGGGGCACGGTTTGAATCCCTGCGCCGCTACTCAGGTGCCATAGAATCACTGGAAATCTCTAAACCCATCTCCTCAACCACAAAATAGGAAAAATAAGGTCTTTCCCACAAATTTATTGTGGAGAGGGGCGCTTGGGTGGCTCAGTCGGCTAAGTGTCCGATTCTTAATTTCGGCTCAGGTCATGATCTCAGAGTCGTGAGATCGAGCCCTGCATCAGGCTCCACGCTCAGCCTGGAGTCTGCTGGAGATTCTTTCCCTCTGCCCCTCCCCCCCCCTCATTTTCTCTCTCTCAAATAAATAAATCTTAAACAAAAGTTATTGTGGAGTTTGATGATATGACCACTGACATGTGCCTGGACTAAGTGTCCTCTCTCTCTTTTCCTTGACTTCCTTTTTGCTCTCAGTCCGTAAGCCCTTCCTGTGAATGCTCTCTTCTTCCTTTCTGTTCTATTATTCCTGGAGCCAACAGACGCCGGAGCCTCATAGAGTATGGACTCCACACCAGCCTCCCGGGAGTTTCTCTGGCTTCACTCTACCGACCTGTTTGTGCCTGCTGTATTAGGGTTGAAATCCTTGGCATGGGACTCAGCTCTGCCACCTACCAGCCATCAGACACATGGAAATTCTCTGTAGGGTTCAGTTGCTGCATCCACAAAATGGGCACGAGCTCAGAGGGTTGGTAGTGAGGATTAAGTGAAATAATGCTTTTCAAGAGCCTGGCATGGTGCTGGCCATATATTAATAGTCCAGAATTGTGAGACACAGTCTTTTTTTCACTTGCAATTAGTCCTACATGCTGTTACCAGACTACAGGTTGTAAACCTCAATTGTATCCTTTCATTCTCCTGCTCAAGGAACTCCAAGGCTTTCCCCAGGGCATCGCGCCTCCAACCAAAATAGCTTTAGGAGAAAGTATGAAGTATGCCATTTGGCATTCGGGTTCTCCGTAATACAGGGTCCTCCTGACATATCTTTCTAATTGATTGGGATTCTCTTCTCCCATTTGATCAGAATAATGAGGCCCTTCTAGAGGAAAGCTCTTCAAACAGCATTTGGGACTTGTCTACGGCGTGGGTCCGAGAATGAAAGAAGGGGACCTACTATAGGAAGAGAGCTTTTGCTGAGGCTCTCCAGCTGAGTGGGGCCTCACGAGGAAGAGGCAAATGACGACGTCTGCAGTACCAGGGAGAGACAGCTGAGCAATCTCCAAGGCCAAGGATGTGCTAGACAATCTCTGCAGAAACCCTGAGGTATTTCAAAGGGCGCAACCTCCCAGAAAACATGGCAATACTGTCACCTCGTGAAGAACTGAGAAAGGGTCTAACCAGAAGAAATGTGACAGAAGTAGCAGAGCTTCCTTTAGAGCCCCCATACGTCAGGGACACGAAGACCCTGCCTGTTCTCGCTCTTAGTGACCACAAGTAGCTTGGAGCAATGCAGGGTTCTCAGCACCATTTGCTTATAGGCCGCGGGTGTTTTCTGCCAATGAAACCCCTTTTCTAAACTGGTTAAATTGTTAAATTGGGCCAGTGGAGCTGGACTGACTCATAGAGCTTCTTTCTCTCTCCCGGGGCTGGGGGAGAACTCAATGCCAAGCAAAGCATGATACAGCATTTCCTACCAGGAACTCAATCTTCCTGTACCTGAGCGCTCAGACACCAGGGTGACCTCAGCCCCAAATCATATGGAATGACATCCTGCGACTCAACCCGCTCGCTTCCCTTCCCTCAGCAGACCAGACTCAGCTCCATCCCATTACATTGCCCCTGCTTTTTCTCCTGTCTGAAAGCTCTCAGACACAGTGAGGTAATGAGAAACCAGACAAATCTAGATCTATCCCGAAAATATATAGGTCTGGACACCAATTGCTCCTGTTCCACTTACTACCTCTGAGACCCTGAATTACTATTATAAGAGCTCTTTGTCTCAGTTTCCTTGTCTGTAAAATTAGGCTCTCTACCTTAATGATGTGTTGTAAGGATAAGTGGAATAATGCATGCAACATTACCTGGCAAAGTACACAGCGTATAGTAGGTGAACAATAAAGGACCCCTCCATCCCTCGAATACTTGTGAATGGTTTTATGTCTTGACAACTACCACATATGCCTGGGGGCCCAATTCCAGTCTCATCTCACTGAGAGGTCTTTTCTTAAACTTCCTGCCCCCGTCCCCATTCACCATTCTGAAGTCCTTCTTACCTTAATGGCTGTTCCACTAACTTGGGCATATCCACTGCCACTGGTACTCATCATTCAGACACCGATGTGCTGTTTGGCCAGTTAGACAGACCTTCTGAAGGGGAAGGTTAGTGTCAACCAAAATTTTCTCTCATCACTTCTATTTCCTACTGTAGCTCACATTGTTATAAGTGCTCAATATATTTGCATGAGTTACAGAGTCAATGGGCAAATCTCAGTGCAGGGACAAAGGCCAGGGGCAACCTATCTTTTTAATACAATTACAGTCCCGTAGGTGTTGAGCTTCCAAAACTTAGGGCATTTCAATGGTGGCTAGCATGGATGGATAGTGGAGTAAAGATATCGGAGGTAAGGAGTAAGATGAAGAGAAAGGCAATATTGCACGAGTTATGAGAGGTCAGGTGGAGGTCAAGCGGGCTGCAGGGAGCTATCACCCAGAGTTGGACAGATTAGGCAACTGACCTCCCTGCCTGTCAAGCTGTCTTAATCTCTCCTACTCATGTTAGACAATTCCAAGAACACTGAGAAAGCAAAGATTTCCTTTGACATGCTGCCTCATCCTTACCTGAGAGTAGAACTTCATGTTCCCTCTGTTTTCTATTTGTGTTAAGTTCTCTATATGGTGGAGGAGACAGCTAGCTGTCCGCCAACATTATTCCCTTTCACTTTCACCCTAATACTCTGTGGTTGGATATGTGGTCATCTAGCGGGGGCCTGCATTGCTGACCCCCCTTGCTATAAGGGGTGGATGTTTAGCTAAGTTTTCACCAAAAGATTGGGAGTGGAAAGGATGTGTGCTATCTCCAATTTGGGACCCTTGAGATAGCAAGTGGGCTTCTTCCATATTTTCTCCTTTCCTTTATGGTCAGGACTTGGATATAGCAGTGACCCAGCCTTGGCCACGCAGATTCTGAGACTCTAAGATTTAAAGAATTGCAGAGCCATGATATGGGAGGAGCCCCAGCCCTGAATGACTGTGGAGCACCCACCACATCCTGTATGAGAGTGACATGAACTTCTTGTTCATTGGTCTATGTCATGTGGTTAAAAGTCGTAGGATGACCATAGGATGGTCGTGTCTCTGGTTACAGCTTAGCTGTTGCAACTCAATTGTAGCGTATATATGACATTAGATACAATCATATTATCTATTATATAACATAACATGTGCTATAACGTACAATGTGATATATAATACATATATAATGTATACATTATATATGTATCTATAGAAATATATCTTTTGGAATGCATTTTAAGTACAGATTATAGTGTACAGAATATTGCAACTGGCTTTTTTTTCCTACTAAATAATGTGTTTTGGAGATTTTTTCCAAGTTAGATGTGTATGTGTTTGATACAGCAGACAAACAGAGTGGTTCCCCACCTCATTTTTTTATGGGTCACGTGTACTTTGTAGTATCAGGGGCGCATAGTTTATTTAACCCTCCCTGGATGACCTTATTGATTAGTTTGGTGATTGTTTTTACTCTTCACTGTTACTAATACTACTGACATGAACACCCTAGTCCATGCCTTTTTATTCACACATATAGGTATTTCTTTAGTAGAAATATCTAGAAGTGGAATTGCTGACTTGAATACTATCAGCATTTACGAATATAATTTATATTTCCAAATTGTCCCCCAACAAGTCTAAGACCAATTTATATTTCTATAGCATATGGGAGTGCATTATTCTCTGTAACACTTTCAATATTAGGAATCTTTAATTTTGCCCCCCAATGGGGAAAAATGGAGAGAGAAGACTATTAGAGAAAGAACCAGAAAAATCTAGAGCTGCAATTTCGTGTGATAAACCACCCAATGCCTCGATGATCACACTTCGTGAAACTGAGACACGTGGACTGTTCTGATGATCACAACAGATTGCTGCCTTTCTTCCAAACCTGCCAGGTTTGCGACGAGTTAGGCACTTCACTACGCTCTTGTACTCAGGATTACAGTCTGCCCACACATGCCTGCTTACCATAATGACCTTCCTTATGAGGATGAGTCGTAACACACCAGTGAGTTTGTCTTTACATGTTAATAATGTAAATAAATTCTGTTGAGGAGACTAAGCCGCGATGTCCCAGTAGCTGAAGCCCCACTGCAGATGCAGGGGGCAGGCAACCCCTTCTTTTCACTTTTTTATTTTAAAGCTCTTTATTTATTTACTTGAGAGAGAGAGAGAGAGAGAGAGAGAGAGAGAGGGAAAGGGAGAGCATGGAGGGAGAGGGAGAAGCAGACCTCCGCTTGAGCAGGGAGCCCAATGCGAGACTCGATCCCAGAACCCTGAGATCATGACCCGAGCTGAAGGCAGATGCTCAACTGACTGATCCACCCAGGTGCCCCCAGGCAATCCTTTCTTGGCTGTGCATTCCCCTCTGGTTTTCCCAGCACAAGCAGGAGGAATAAAGTTTTCCATTTCTGTTCCCCCCCCCCCCAATTATTTTTTAGGAAAGTTGATAATTTACATTATTAATAGGTTTGGGCTAAATATTCACCAGTATAAGCTAATTGTGCTAAGTCCTTGAAACAAAACCATATTGGTGAACGATAGACGGAAAAGTATCTCCGGAGCGGGCCTGAGATAATTAGAGAATGACTGTATAGAAGGAAAGGCTTGACTGGTGTGATGTAAAGGGAAGAATAACATGGGTTGACATGGGGTCAAGTCCTAAATGGTCCCAGTTATGTGTGATTTTGCATAAAATCCGGAATTGTGCTAAGTCTCTGTTTTCATGTCTTTCAGAGGTGGCATATCTAATGAGTGCCTACCATGTGCCAGCCTCCATTCTAGGTGCTTGGCATATGGAAGAAAGCAAAACGAGGTTCTTGCCCTCAAGGAATTTATATTCTGGAGGTGAGGGAGGGGGAGAGACAGACACCAAGCGATCAGAAGCACTGATGTCTTCACTGATTCAGGAGTTACTGAGCTCAAACTTTGTGCCGAAGACCCTTCCAGGACTTGTTTTGAGAATCCTGCCTTCCAGGATTGTTTGAAGAATTACATGTAATACCCAGACAATGGCTGGTACAGTTGACAATGTGTAGATATGCTCAGAAAATGGAAGCCATGCTGCTGCTGCTGCTGATTTTCTTTCATTTGTCTCTTCTCCTTTCAAGAAACATTTTATTTATCTATCCATTTTTTAAAAATTCTTGAAGGTGTGTATGTGTTTATTGCCGTTCTTTTTACAGATTAGCATTTTGTCTTAATTCTTGTTTTAAAAGTTACTTCTTTGAGGGGGTGCCTGCGTGGCTCAGTCGTTAAGCGTCTGCCTTCGGCTCAGGTCACGATCCCAGGGTCCTGGGATCGAGCCCCGCATCGGGCTCCCTGCTCGGCGGGAAGCCTGCTTCTCCCTCTCCCACTCCCCCTGCTGTGTTCCCTCTCTTGCTGTATCTCCCTCTGTCAAATAAATAAATAAAATCTTTAAAAAAAATAAAAAATAAAAGTTACTTCTTTGGGATGCCTGGGTGGCTCAGTTGTTAAGCATCTGCCTTCGGCTCAGGTCATGATCCCAGGGTCGTGGGATCCAGTCCTGCATTGGGCTCCTTGTTAGGCGGGGAGCCTGCTTCTCCCTCTTCCTTGCTCGTGCTCTCTCTCTCTCAAATAAATAAAAAAAAAATCTTTAAAATAGGAAATAAATAAAATAATAGTTACTTCTTTTTTGAAATGGTGAGCAGAACCACCGTTATAACTTCACCTACAACTGCATACAGACCTCTGGGTATCCCTGTGGGAGAATGAACAGCCGGACTCCTCCTTTGATCTGCAGCAGGGGCTTTAAGCAGAGCATATTCTTTATTGTCCTATAATGGCTTGATGGATGGTCCTCACAGGGCTTGCTCTTTAAGCAAATGACAATCCAATAGGGAGACATGGAAGATGGAAACGAATGGAACCAGGCAAAAGGACAGAGATGGGCTGAATAAGAATACAGGTGGCCTCATGGAGTCAGAGAAGGAAGACTCAGAGATGGCATGTTCTACCCTCTGAGCCACAACTACCACCTGCATTTTCCTAGTCAAGTCTGATTAAGTTTCCCTGACCTCCCCCAATGCCCAGTCTGAATTGGCCAGCTCCCAGGATGCTTCCAGCGCACATACCCTGGAACTTTCCATGCTCCAGGACACACAGACACTGTTCCCAGTACTTATCAACACCAGATGATGGTTACCTCATACTCATTTCTGAATCTACCCCGCCCCCACCCCCACCCGTCAAACTATCACCAACATGACGTCTTCACTGCTGGATTCTCTATGCCAAAGACAGTACCTGGGACATATCAGGCTTCAGTACATTTGTTTCATGAATGAATTAGGCAGAGACAGAGAGAGAAAGTAGAAAAGGTAACAAGTCAAAGGCCTAGAGGGAAGGCCAAGGACAAAATGAATCTCCACCAAGAGTGAAAAGCAACATAGACCTTCAAACGGTGACTGTTATTCAACAGTGCTGATAGACAGAAAAGCCCAAGAGAAATTTGGGAAAAGGCAGGGCCACAGAGAAGACCTCCAGAGTGGGATGACCTCTCCCATCAGAGGAGGTGAAACTGGACTCTTGCCTTCCGAAATCCACTTGTCTCTTCACCTAGTCTATGTTCAACCATTTAAATGGACCTACTGTCTAAACGGCGATGAGCCAGGTTCACATCATGCTTTATCTATCAATCAAGCCTTTCTTAGTTACATGGAGTCAGACTTGATATTTGGGGCCAAAGATCTAGAGATCTTCTGTGGGTCTAGGCTTCTTCATTTTCTAATATATACAGTGAAATACTCAAATAGAACATCTCAACTAATATATTTTTCTCTTTACAGCACCATTTGCAACTACCTGCAAATTTAAATGATAAAGAAAATTGATGGCATCATCTTTATTATCTTATTAAGCCATACTTCTGTTGGTGATGATTCACTAGAGTGCCAAGAATAGGTACACTGAAAATTTCTATAGCATATTAACGTGTTAAGCATCACACCACACTTACTTAGTTCCTGATATAATTTTGAGTTTCCTCTGGGGGAAAAAACAGTTCTGGATTCCTTTTATAAAGAAACCACCTTGAAAAAGCTTTCAGATACTCAAAGACGTGAATCTTGCTCCATTCCCTTGTGTATATCTGATTTAAAGGTTAATAAGTAATTAGGAAGAACACTCATCCAAAAATTACCAATTAATATACCATCATTTTCATTAAAATGCTATTAATTATATTGTTGTACAAATGTCCTAGACTGGCTAATAAAAAGTTACCTAAAGCAATTCTAAATCTTTTGGGGAGAGAGAGAAATTAACCAAAATCAATCACTTTTGAAAATTATGATTTGGGTTTGAGAGGTCAAACAAAAGAGGGTGTTAAAATCAAAAAAACAATCAAAGACCAGCCTTGAAAATTTCCTGAGCAGACAAAACCAGGTTAGTCATACAAACAAAGTTTAATTTATCTTATTTTGCAAGGTTAACTTGACCTGGATCACTTCTTGCTTATGTCTCTGAACATCATAAGCAAAATGTGAACTGTTTCCCAAGGTTGAAGGGGGGTAACCACTGACGAGTTCTTTATCATTCAAGAAACTTCTAGTATTGTAACCAGTCACTGTGAAGAATAATCTGCTTTCTCACACTAGAAGCTACTTTACAACGCACCCCTGAGCCTCACTGTTTTGGTCTGGTTTGCAAACTGTCTTTTTGGTTGTGTGCACAATAAACTTACACTAATGACTACTTCAGCAATTCGCTGGTTTTACTTCTGTTATTTATGAACTTTTGACAAGGGGAAATGAATGCCTCCATTATTTAGTGTGGATAGAATCTGACATTGACAGGGTTGCATGTTTTATTTTATGCACCCAGTCATTATCACTAAGAAAACCTACCTAGTAAGATATCTTGGCAGATATTTAATGTGGAAATTTGACAAATAGCAGTTCTTTGTTCTTATAATGTAAAGCAGCCCTTTATAAATGAGATCAAACTTTGAAACTATCCACATATATTTTGTCACTTTCTAGGAGACTGTGATTGGAAAGTTATGATTAAATTCTTATATATTATGTTCTTTACCTTAAATGCTGGTGTTAGTCACATGGTAGAAATCCACAGAATTCCGAAGTTGGAGAGCTCATGATTAAAGTTGTACCATCACTCTAAGGACTCCACTAGATTTCATTTTACTTAACAGTTTTACGGATCTCCAAATTATTCTGCTCTCACCCTCTTACCCTGTTGCCTTCTGTATGGACCAAACATCTATTTCTACTGTGTGCATTTGGGCTAGGCTAGGCAGTTGGCGGGTGTTCGGTAATGATTAGAACTGGGTAAAGCTGCAGCTCAGCACCATTTTGATACGTAACAAGCTATAACAGGAATACTTATCATCAATGAAATGAACCAAGTGTGGTATTAGGAACTACACAATCAACCCAGACACAAACTAATGATTTTCCATTGCATCACAGATATTTGCTGGTTGCCAGGCAACCAAATATTCCAGCACTGATACCAGGGAAAATTTCTCTTGCTAAGCTTGGATTGGCCATTTAAATAATTAGTTCTGCCCGAGACTGCCTCTCAATATCCCGGACATAGAACTTTTTAAAGGACAGAATACAAATCCCAAGCTTGCATTATTTGCACAGCTCCTGAGATGGGAACTCTTACCCTCCAGGCATGTTCATCTATCTCTTACTCATGTTGAACGAATACCTGTCTTCACTCTTTCCATAGAGCCAGTCTACCTCTTCTTCATCATTCCCACTCTGAATATTTGGAGAGGGCTATCATGTTTTCTCTGAATCTTTCTTTCTTCAGAGTAAACATACCCAGGCCATTTACTTACTCATTCCCATTGCTTCACGTCCCAATTGCAGAGCACTCTCCCTTCCCAGTGGCGCCAGGAGCAACAATTGGGATGGGCTGCTATTGTTTTATAGTTTACAGTTATGGTTAATCACTTGGGGGCTGTTGTGTTGTTGGATATTCCCATTAAAATGGGCACAGGAATAAGAAGTCAAAGGGTATGGGACAGGGGCCTGATCTTTTTTATCCTGACTTGGGCAATGCCACCTGTGAGACACCATACTTTTGTGCCTTTATTGGAACCTTGGAAGACAAATGGAAACTTTCAGTAAGACCTTCAGGGATGCTTCCTAGGTTTATGCAGCGTGAGAACAAACAGCTTCAGGGTGTGATGAGATCATTTGGAGTAATATTTTCTAAATTTGGCCCTGCATATGAAACACTGGAGAGCTTCTAAAAATACAGATTCCTGGTATCTATACTCAGACTTACTGAGTAGATGCTTCCAGAAGTCCCCAAGGGGGGGAAAAAAAAAACATGTGGAAGCCACAGATATGGGGTATCCAACGTGAAGGTCAGTCATTCCTTTGAGCTGATCTCTACCTAGCCTGGAAAGCTCTTTTCCATGACAGATTTTGGCTGCCTTTTGCAGCCCATACTTCTTTTTTCTGAAAAAGGCTCTTTGAAATAATTAGTGCCAAATAGTTTAGTATTCAGTTGTTAATTTTGTGTGGCTCTTAGTCTCCCCTGTTATTTTATAAAACCCATGAGAGCTGGAATTACATCTTATGCATCCATGTCTCTCGAGGAATATGGCACAAGATTGGACAGCCATGGATGGGTTGGTGAGAGGTTTGCGGGGCAGTGGAAGAAGAAGTTCAGAGTCAAAAGGGAGAGAGATGAGAGAGGCCAGCTAGAGAAGTTTAAGATGAAGGAGATTAAAGAAGCCTTTCTTTTGAAAAGAGTTTCTTCTGCATTGCACTTGTGGCCTGCTACCAGATGTAAGTGCTAGAGTTCATGGAGGACGTTGGTCTCTCCCCTCACATCACACTTGATCTTTGGAGATACCAGGCAGTCATCCACAAGACGATGTTATATAAACATGGCCATAGGAGGCCTAGGATTTCCCGCGTTTCTAGCCCACCTGGAGCACCAGAGGTAAATGAATTCTCTCTTCTGGTGCAATTCTACCATCTGACAAAGTATACAGTGAGGATACCTTAGGCCCCTGATAAAAGTTCCAAAATAAGCATGAAGGGGTTCCTTGGACAGTTACGTAGGCTTGTTAAAAAATATGAAAGACACGTGAGATTCTAAAATTAATTCAATCTGGATGATACAGACTCTTGAATGATCTTGGGGCCTGACCTCCACCCACAACTCCTTCTCCAGGCAGAGTGGCCTTCTCACCAGGCAAATGGGAACATTTCATCCTCTCGTGTAAATCTTCGGACTCAGACTCCTCCATGGTTTCTCTCCTGGTCACTGTCTCAGGCCCCTCTCCCCCTGACAGACTGATCGAGCTCTGGTCACCCTGCCTCCTGTTTCCAGAAAGAGGGAAGTACTTTTATTTCCAGGCTTCAGGGCTCCCTTTCCCCTCTGCCTGGCGAAGCTTTTCTCTCTCCACCTGGCTGCCGCCTCCTGGTCCTTCGGGTCTCTGCTCAGAGAGCAGCTCCTTGAAGAACACATCCCAGGCCACCTTTCCTGCTGAAATTTTTCCCCGATCACATTGGGTTCTATCCAAGTTTATTTCCTGCTTAGCACTTCTCACGACTTGAACATAATTGAATTTTTCTTCTGGGGGCGGGGGGTGGGGTGGGTACTGTTTCTGGCCATTTGTTTTCTGTCACTCTCACTAGAACAAAAACCCTGTGAGGTCCAAAAACTGTGCTGAATTTATAACCAGCTGTATTGCCAGGGCCTGGCCCAATGCCTGCCACTCTGTGGGCACTCAGGATTTCCTGAATTCACAGCAGTCTGGATAAGTTGTGATTCTTTGATTAGTTTGTTTACTTTCCTTTTGTTTCCTCTACTCAACTGTGAGTTTCCCGGGAACAAGGTGCCTGCGTCTTGTTTAAAACACACAGTGTTTAGCACTCGCACTCAGCGGCGGGCCAGTGAGGGCTCTAGAATAAATAAATGAACAAAGATAGTGAAGTTCTTGAGGAAATGAAACTTCTTTCTCTGTGGCTTTATATACCACTCCGAACATCTGGATCTACTGGAATTCTTCATTAAGAATTCTGCCATCCCAATATTTTCCCGCGATCACCATGCCTGTTAACAACCAAGTGCCCAACTGGAGCAGAAGAGAAGCGATATGAATTAAATTTCTCAAATGAGGCTGCTGATGATTAATTTTACATTCCGAGCATCTGGGTCAGTGCTTCGTTTCATGGCAGGTGTGGAAATAATATCTTTGGTGTCATTATTAACGATTCTACAGAGAGGGCTGGAAGCACTTGAAACGTTCTTCTGAATGAGATTTGAGATGTGGACAAGACAGGTATTTTTAAAAAGCCTAGATATGCTGTATTCTCTTTTTTAACAAAGATGCTTTTATATTAAGATGGCTCCTGAATGTACCTTGGTATCGGTATCCCCCATTCAGTCGAAAACCAAAAGCGATATTTTTTTAAGAATACAAAATGTCACTTAAATAAGATGACAGTAGACTAAGTGAAGCATAAACGTGACTCAAGCTGAAACCAGTCATTGTGTCTTGCTTCAACTGCATTAAAACCTCTGAGTCAGTGTCCCTTCCTCCTTCTCCTGTAACATCTCATCTTCAAAGGGGCTCACCACCCGTTATCCATTCCATGACCACCACCTCAGTCATAAGAAAACAGTCTCATCAGACAGAGCCCCAAGAGGCCGGTGGGTCGGGAAGGATGGCCAGGTATGGCTGATCACAAATAACTATGTCAACATCCACCCCCTGAATCCCAAAGGTAGGTGCTTGGGGCGGGGGGCAGGATCTGTCCTCTATCAGTTTCATTCTTCTTGGTCATGACGGTGCTGAGAAAGAGTAATAGAGACTAGACTATAAGCTTTGAGCCAAAGGAAATGGAACCCAACCAAGTGGAAAGACTATGCTACTTAGTATTAGCAGGTCAGTTCACGAGGAAATTGTAAATCAGGTGCAATCTGTCATTGGGGAAGGTCCCCAAGAGGAGCACTGGCCTCCCCAGCTCGAGAGCGAGTCCCTCTGTGATTTAGACCTTAGCACTGGATATCTGCTGCCTTTGGATCCTTGGTGACTTGCTCCCGTACACTGAAACAGACATGTTGTAGGTCTGTTCCAGGTTTTAAAGTCTCTGGTCAGGCTCATTCCCCATCGCCCTCCAGCCACTCCCGCCCCCATGAAAATTTGCTTATTTGATAGATCTCAAGCTGTCCTCCTTTACCAACACAAAAAGGCCTGAGGAACTTCTGGGTTCCTCTCAGGTAACATGTGGACCTACCAGTGACTTTCTAATGACAAAGCTTTTCCTGTGTGCATGACTCAAACGAGTGAGTCTGATGGTGGTGAGTCAGAGTGGATGAGTAGGTCCCTACATTTGAATTTTATGGAGTAGTAATAATTCCTAAGAAGAATGGGAAACTGACACAGAGCTTCTCACTTTTTCTTCTGCTGAGTAAGGGTATTAAGGGAAAAAGAGCAATAAAACTCATCTATTAAGAAAACCTCTTTAGAAACAAAGGAATGGCTCAGATGGTTAAGCGTCTGCCTTCGGCTCAGGTCGTGATCCCAGGGTCCTGGGATCGAGCCCCACATCGGGCTCCTGGCTCAGTGGGGAGCCTGCTTCTCCCTCTCCCTCTGCCTCTCTCCCTGCTCATGCTTTCTCTTCTCTCTCTGTATCTCTGTGTCTCAAATGAATAAATAAAATCCTTAAAAAAAAAGAAAAAAAGAAGAAATAATCTCTGAATTAAAAAAAAAAAAAGCTTTGCATTGAAAGAATTTCCCTTCATGAAATACAGTTATATAGTTTCCGTCGTTCAAGATGAATAAATTCTAGAGCGGTGCAGGACAACAGGGTGTCTGTAGTTAACAACACTGTGTCATGCCTTTAAACATTTGTTAAGAGGGTGATCTGGTGTCACATGTTCTTACCCCAATAAAAATGAAACAAAACTGAAACAAAAGTATTTCAGTATCCTTATTTTATAGCAGAGTAGTGGAAATGTTGCCCAGTACCACCATAAGTCTCTAACCAGGTTTTTGGGAACTGCTGAGTTGCCCACAGTGGCACAATGAGCCAATCCGTGAATTTTAATAACTCGTAGCTGCCACTTGTGAGCAAGTCTCCATGTGATCTATCTATCAGGGCAGCCAGAAACGTGAGCATGACCCAGAAACACCTTTCAGGTTGTAAAGCAAAGAGCTTATTTGTACAAAGCCTTTAGCTTTGAGGTTTTATCTGTCTGTAGACTGACGGAAAATATTAAGCAGTAGGTAGCCAAGAAAGTGACTTGAATTTTGTCAGAGCAGTGGCATTTAAAAGTGTAAGACTTAAGGATACATTTATGCACTTGCAAATATGATGGGGCACCCCACAAGCGCTGGATACAAGGATACAGCAATGAGATCCCCACCTTACAGCCTCACCTGGTCATGGTGGAGACAGACCCAGAGGAGACACAGAGCTAGATCACATTCCTGAAGGATAATTTCTGAGCTGGCTTTTGTGGATAGATGTGTGACATTTGAGCCAAGTCCAGACCCAAGTCAAGACCTGAGGCTTGCAGCTACATGGGGGAAGAGCATTCCAAGTAGAGAGAGCAGCCAATGCACAGTGCCCTGAGGGACAAAGAGTCCATCCAGTGTGCTAGGAGCTCAGGGGTGAGGAGAAGCGTGGTCGACTTACGGGGCCAGAGTGCAGCAGGGAACAAGGGCACACTGGGCCTGAAGGGCTGTGATGTAGGAAATGGAATGGACAGCAACTGGAAGGTTTGGGGAAGAGAGTGACGTGACCTACAGGTCACTCAGCTCAAGGAGGGAGTGGTGAAAGCCAGAGGTATTATATAGGCTGTTACAAAAGTCCATTCGAGACGTGGTGGTTTGGGCCAGCTCGGTCATGACAAGGGTGCTGGAAAGTGCTCGAATTTAGGATATCTTCTGAAGGCAGAGAACACTGGGCTTATGATGGACTGGATATGGTGGTAATAGGAAGAGAAGACTGAAGCTGGGTTTCAAGATGTTTTATTTGATCAGGTGAATAAACAGCACCATCTGAGAATAGGGACAATGGGAACAGTAGGTTGAAGGGGAAACCAAAAACTTATTAGTAGACACACTGAGTGGGAGAGGTCACTTAAATATCCAGGTAAAAATGTCGGGGAGGGGGCGATCAAATACATGGGTCTAGCGCTTAGGGGAGAAATCAGGGCCAGAGATAGAAATTAAGAAATATTCAGCATACAAAAGACGTGTATCACCATTGGGTTGGAGGAGGTCATCTAGGGAGTCCAGTTCTGTGGAATATGGGCCAGAAAGTACAAAGGCTCTGAGGCAAGATCACACTTGGTGAGTTACAAGGGTAAGGGGGTCACTGTGGATGGGAGGAAACACAGAACTGTTCAAAGACCAAGCCTGGAATGACTCCAGCATCTAGCGGTCAGAAGGAGGAGAACTCAGGAAGGAAGACAGCAGGAGCCGCCAGCGAGGTAAGGGGAAACCAGAGTGATTCACCAACACGATGCGCATGAAGTCTTCCAGGGATGATTCAGAGCAGGTGATAAATTCGGTCTGCCCTCTGTGATCGCTACCGATGGAAGAAGGGGTGTATGCTGTTCCCACGATCAATACTTGTTTCTTGGTTTTGAACAGAGGTTAAACGTGGCAGCCTATAGACGGAATCCAGCCTGTACGTGTGTTTTGTTTGAACTTCAGGGTTTACAAATATTTTAATTGGTTGCCAAAGTTTAGAAATTGGGAAACTTCACACCAAAATACTGCATCTCTGGTTCTTTTTTTTAAAAAAATCCCCAGGATTTGGGGCGCCTGGGTGGCTCAGTCAGTTAAGCGTCTGCCTTTGGCTCAGGTCAACCATCCCAGGGTCCCAGGACTGAGCCCTGCATGGGGCTCCCTGTTCAGCAGGGAGTCTGCTTCTCCCTCTTCCTCCGCCCCTCCTTCCTGCTTGTGCTCCCTCTCACACAAATAAATAAATAAAATCTTAAAAAAAAAAATCCCCAGGATTCTCAGAAGGCAGCTGTGTGTGTGGCTGATTGGCAGTTGCTATCTTCAGTGGGGTCATGAGCTCTTCATTTTCCCCTCTGCAGCCTGCACTGGTCCCCGGGTTTCCCCAGCAGTGAGTGCGGAGTGCCTCACTCTTATTTCCTGCTGAGTCCTGCATATCTTGGTTTGCACATCTTGTTTACTGAAAGAAGGAATGAATGAATGAATGAATAAATGAATGAATGAATTTGATTGACAGGGCACCTGGAGCGTGCTCAGAGAGGGGAAATACACGATGAGCCGCGGGAAAGCCAGGGCTCAGATACAGACTCCCAGGTCAGGGCTTTGACTTTAAAATCTTTGCTTCCTATACTGTATTAAAAACGTCCTAAAATAAAACCGAAAGTCTGAATGAAAGGAGGAGGGGTCCTGAAAACAGGCTATTTTGAGAAAAAAAAATAGAATATTAAACAAATCACGGTAAATGTGTCTTTCTCCTTAAGCTTTGGTGAAAAAAATGGTTTCATGAGAAACTGCTACACAGACTAACAAAAGTTAGCATCACTGCCCAAGGCAAAGTGAATAATAAACAAATGTAATTATTAAAGAATATAATTAAAGTGAAAAGTGATATTTTACTCCATTTGGTTTTTGGAGAAAGTAAGTTTTGCCATTTTTCTCTGTGAATTATTTTTATCTATTTTTACGTGTTTTAAACGCAGATTACTGTAATTATAGAATGTCAGCTGATCATCTCTCTTCCTTCCACTCAGTACCAAAGACTGGAGTTTTTCAAGCCTCCTCTCTCTTGCCAACTCCGATGATGGCACGTGGCTATCCAGGGCAGGGTGTAGAGATGGATTCTGAAACCAATCTGGGCTTGTGAATTAGACTACAGTGTTTGATTTCTGACGTTTTCTAGGTTTAGATATTCTTCTTATGGTTGAACTATGTCTCCCCTCCACCCAAAAGATGAATTGAAGGATTAATCCCTGTCCCCCAGAAGGTGACTTGATTTGGAAGTAGGGTCGTTGCAGGTATTTGTCACTAGTTAAGATGAGGTCCTACCAGAAAAGGTGAGCCCTAAACTAATATAACTGGTGTCCTTATAAGAAGGGGAAATTCAGACACAGACTCAGAGGGAAGACCATGGAAAGAGAGACACACGAAGACAGACGTCTGAAGCTGGAGGCAGAGATTGGAGGTATGTTGCCATAAGCCAGAGAACAGACTGAGTTGCCAGAAACTAGAAGAGGCAAGGAAGCGGTCTCCCACAGAAGTGTCAGGGGGAGCATAGTCCCGCCAACACTTGATCGGACTTGCAGCCCCCAGAACTGACAGGTGAGACATTTCTGTTATGTTTAGCTGCCCTGTCTTTGGTAATTTGTTATGGCAGCCCTGGGAAATGAATACAGAGATTATTTTGTCTAACTCTTAATTTTAGACAGGTTTGAATGTAGGTTTCTCGATGGTAGACCTTGCGTCCCCAGGAAGGTGGCATCACTCACACATGCCACATGTGTGCTATCCCTAAGTAGGACACTGAGGCAGGTGCTTGAGAATCCTCCTTCCTTTGCTCACTAAAGGCACCGAAATGGATTCCACTTGCCCTTCACAGGAGCAATGGCCCTCCTTTTGTCCCAGAAGCTAGAGGTAAACTCTTTCTCTGCATAGACATATCTTGAGCATCAGTGCTAATCTTGGCCCCAGAGAAATAACCACAAAGTATCTTTAATGACCCTCTGGTCTTCTTGTGCCCACTTTCATGTGTGAGACTTCTCTGTAGATGAGAGTTTAACTTGCAGTCCATAGAGAGTTTCTAGAGGCCAACATGAAACCCTCGAGATCTTGAGATTTGTTGCAATAGGTCTGTATTTGGGGAAAAATTCCATAGTTTTTATTAATTCTTAAAGATGTTACACTTCCCTACAATCAGAACAAGAACGAAAAAGAAAGACTAAGGATCCTCAGCATGGTGGTCAGTATCAAGCTAAGGTTTTGTGCCTGGGGAACAAGGCATGGGGATGGAGTGAGCTGATGACCTGGGGCAGGGACGGGACGAAGAGTTTGGATTTAGATGTGTGGAACTACAGGCGAGTATGGACCACGCATATGGGGTGTTTGGTGGGCATTTGGAACCAGAGAGTTGGCAGGGAAAGGGCACACACCCAGAATGGCTATGGATGGGCACAGAAGTGGGAACTGAATGCTGAGTTGCAGACACCCTTTCAGAACTGATCACCGACCCAACCTAGGAGGGGCCACCACTGAGTCTTGGCGACTATCCACACAGGGGAGCGAGGAGAAGAAGAGGTGGTATTAGAGGTGAAACAGGAAGGAAGGTTGCAGTGGTAGAAGAACGAGGAGTGTACTGGTGGGGGGTGGGGGAGAGCAGGAGAGAATTGCAAAGGAGGGGCTGACCAGGCTTGCAGAACGAAACAGAGAAATTAAAGACAATGATGAACAGCCATGCAGAGAAGTTTGGGGTCTGAAGTTCAAGTTGTGGGGACTCCTTTGTTAATTTATGCACTCTGTGAATGGTTATTCTTGCCTTTCTGCTACGTGCCAGCTACCATGCTAGGTGCTTGGACACAGAGATGAGTAAGACGCAATCCTACCTTTAGGAAGCTTATGGGCTCATACAGGGACACACACTTATAGGGATAAACTGTTATATGGAGGTCTGAATAATGCCAGGAAGGGCCAAATGGCTGATTTGCCCTGGAGGGCAGAAGTCAGATGACAGGGAAATGGACCTCTTATGCAGGAAGTAGAGTTGGTGGGTCCAAGAATCCTTAAAGCAGTACCTGTCCTGCACTTTATCATAACATCCGAAATCAGAATCACATGGGCGCACACACATACCAATACCTTGGACGAACGCCACTTTTGTTACTGAGACCTAGTAAGTGATGGTATAATGTTTGTAAATAAATACAAACAAAAATAAATATACGTGCCTTGCTTTCTCTCTTTTTCAAATATTTAATTTTAGTACCTAAATTGGTTTATTCCTGGGGGCTTCTTTTTAGAATGTTTTTGACACTTCAATACGCTAAACTTGTTAAACATGAATATTATTAAGATATTAGGAGATTTAGAATTCATTAGACCAGTGATTTATTCTGTAAAAGGAGTTAGGAGGAGGGAAGGGGCGGGGGTAGCTTTGGAGTCACACTTACCTCTGAGTAGGTCCTTTCCCCACAATTTACAAGTTACATGTGAGTTACGTGTGAGTCGCTTACAGTTTTGAACCTGCATCCACAGCTACAGTGGTTGGCTGAATAATATTTGCCTTACAGAGTTGTCGGAAGGAACTGATAATGCCTGGCAGATAGTGGGCTCTATGTGACTACAGAGATTTCTATTGGTAAGGACATAATTGTCTGAGATTATATTTTCAAATCAGGCCAGAATTGAGCATATAACTTAAAAAAATACTCAAGCAATTTCTACAAAGAATTTCCCGCTATTTGAAAGCAATTCAAGAACATGAAGTTAAGGTCAAGGCCAATGACATACATTTTTTAGTATGTTTTTAAGAACCGTCCAAAATGGTCACCTATCTACCATTTTCGATTTTGAAATTTTCACCCATACATACGAAGACTAAAATTTTATTTGCCATCAGCCCACTTAGAGCCAGCATCCTGTAAATAAGTGAGCCAAATCTACTTTTGTTTACATTTTTGAAACTTAGCACCAAAGAGAGAGTAATAAAAAGTAGTTTCTGCATCATGTGTAGCTTCAGAGAAAGTGAAAGAATTTACTTGTCAATTCTCCAATGTTGTATTACACTTCCGGAGTCACACTCGTGTCTCTAATTCCTGCACAGAGCTCCCTCATTTTGAAATCTACTGAGATTTTGAGAATGGGGCCAGAGCACATGGCTGCACAGGTTGTGCACTGCACAACTCCAGGGGGTGCTGGTCACATAGACTGTTGAGAAATGCACCCCTACTGTACAGCCATATTGTGGCAGCCCTATCTGAGAGGCTTGAATATGTTCCTGATGAACATGCTGTACCATTCAACAAATACTTATTGAGCATCTAATGTGTATGAGACACTGTTCTAGGCTCTGGGGATACAACAGTGGTCAAAAAAGATACAATCGTCATCTATATGGAGCTTACATTCTAGCAGAAAGGATGGTGGGCAGATAATGAACAAAAACTAAGTATGGATATAGTTTATCAGAAGGCGATAATTGTTAGGGAGAAGAGTAAAACAAGATGATGAGGAAATGGAATCACAGCAATGGGGAAATAACTATTTGATATAAGGTCGGCAGAAAGGCTTCACCATCGGCATTTTTGATCAGAAGCCTGAAGGGAATGAGGGACAAGCTGCTCATACAACTGAGGCAAGAATACTCCAGGCAGAGCAAAGAGCAAGTGCAAACAGCGTCAGGTGGAAACCTAGTTGGTACATCCAGGGGACAGCAACGAGGCAGGGTGGATGAGGGGACAGGGGTAGGACTGACATCAGGTGACTGGAGGTGAGAAGCAGGTCTCCTAGGGCCTAAACAGCTTTCCTAAGGACTGGTCTTTACTCGGGTGAGATCGGAAGCCACTGGAAGGCCTTGAACGGGGGAGTGACATCATCTCATTCAGGTGTTAAAAGAATCACGGGGTCTTTGAACAAATTTTTACTATGTAAAGTCTAAACAATTTCCCCCAAATACTCTAGGAGTGCTTTTTGTTTCTGTTTTGTCAAAACTAGCAACATGATTTAAAAAATTGTTTCCTTTTTAAAGTTCAGTCTGAATTAACATGTTGAAGCAAATATATTAAATACTTCATCAAGTGGTAAATGCCAAAACCTTTCGTCTCAATAAGCATTACAGCTAATTCATTTATTCCTTTCTGGAAGTTTCAATTTGCAAAACAAGCCAGATTAGTTCCTCACTCAGTTACAGGGAAAAGAACCTGAAAAGAAAAATCTCAAACATCTCAACTGTGAGGGAGACGGTTTCATGGATTATAAAGGGACAGAGATGGGGTTGGTCAAGGCTGCAGGGAAGTTAGTTGCTCACGAAGCAATTTGCATTTTGTCAAGTTAACCTAGCTTGTAAAGCACAATGTTCCAGAATGTTCTGGCCTTCCGGAAAAAATGTAAGCAAATTCACTGTTAAAAAAATATCACAAATGCCATGCATGCTCCGTGGTTTCACTTGAACTGCAACAAGGTAACAGTTGTGAAAAAAGTACAGTTGTCATCAGTAAGAACTCTGCTCTGTTTTCTGAAATATCTTTTATAAAAGTATTTATATATGTACAATTCTCTTTCCAGAGACCTCAGCAAATCTCTTTTCTAACCACCCACAAATTTGTTTAGTAAGTGTTTATGGACGTTTGCTCATGGATGCAAATAACTCATAACAAAAAAACAAACCAAAACAAAACAAGGAATAGCTCAGGCTTATAGTAGACTGGTCTCTATACTGATATGCCAACACAGTTTCCTCTTACCTATTGTTTTTTAAAGATTTTATTTATTTATTTGAGAGAGAGAGAGAATGAGAGTTAGAAAGCACGAGAGGGAAGAGGGTCAGAGGGAGAAGCAGACTCCCCGCCGAGCAGGAAGCCCGATGCGGGACTCGATCCCGGGACTCCAGGATCACGACCCGAGCTGAAGGCAGTCGCCCAACCAACTGAGCCACCCAGGCGCCCCTCCTCTTACCTATTTTTATGCTTAAAAATATTCCACAGTGTTTGAGAAAATACCTTGTAACAAATAATAACAACAACAACAAAATGCTTGCCTCAAACTCGATTTCTTGTAATGTCATGACTAATTTGTATCACTGAGCTATTATCACTCACACCATAGATTCTTAAGAGTTTGGACACATGAAGAGTTGGACGCTTTATGGGTTGGACATGTCTTGCCTATAAAGCCAGTCATCAAAATCAATGTCTACCATGACCAGTCCCTACCATGTCTTGCCCTATGCTAGGCATCTGGTATATCTTAGGCCAGTTAGTCTTTTTAGTAACCTTATGAAGTTGGAACTATTATATCAATTTTAAATAAAAGGAAACTGAAATCAAGGAGGTAAAGTAATTTGTCTCAAATGAGAGCTCACCTGTAACCAGCCAGAGTTCATTCAAAGCCCTTGCACTTCTGTCTTAGGCTGGTTCCATTTGGCGACATGGTCTTATTTAAAATATTAAATGAAATAAGATTAAAAAGCTTAAGTATGTTGTCATCGTATTTTTTCTTTTTAGCTACCACTTTTGAGTGCCTTTTTTTATTTGCCTGTCCTAATTGTAGAACTCGTAATTCCTACATGCACCTTGCAAGGTGAATAGACCAGCATGGTGCTGGGCACTGTGCATGCTTGAGCCACTTTCACTGGTGAATATCCTCATTTTACCCATGAGACAGAAGCTAAGAGGTGATAAGTGACCCACCCAAAGCGGGGAAGTGGTCAGGTCTTATTCTTGGGTCTGTCTTATTCTTCTGGCTGTGGGCTCCTTTCACATTCTTTAGAGTTTGACAACTTTAAAAATAAATAACATCACGCTCAAATTGAATAATCTGAAAATTTATAATTCTCAAAGGGAACAGATAACTTAAGGCAATATGTAACTGTGCTTCAACACTTGAAAATGATTCTACTAGATCCTTCTGAAAATGATCTTTAAAGCTTCATATTCTCATGGCTTGGTTCATGTTTTTATGCTAACGATAACCATTATGGATCCTTTCTCCGTGGGCTGAAATCCTCAAACAATTGTGGTCTTGGTGAATCCACAGTGAGGTAATAAATTCTAAGGATCTGGGAGTTGTTGTTTTCTTGATAGTCAAGAAATACTTAGCCTTGATACACTGGACATATCTCCCTCATACTTCCTTAACTAATTTAAAGAATTAAAAGTTTTAAGAAACTTCCTAAAATGTTGGTTTCATAGTAAGTAGGCAATCAGAGAAGGCTTGGATTAATAAAATGAAGGAAGTGGGATGACCTGGAAAATGAATTTCTCATTTCTGACCTGTTCCCATATCTTGAAGTTCTTATGATCTAGTTTTTAATCTACACTGCTTTTTATAGTGAATGTGTCCATTGGTGACAACCATAGAAGCAAATACATACTTAGTTTACTTGTTTGACTAAAAGCAAAATAAATATTAATATAAAAATGTGCTTATACTGTTATGCTTTATATAATTGTGATTTATCCATCTGTTTATTTCTGTGTAGACAAAATAATTCACACTTTTAAAGTCTAATCTCATAAACTTTTTATGAGAAAAGGAATGAAATAGGGATAGTTATTGAGATAAATAACATACCTAATTTTTCAAATTTTAACACTTGAAAGACTTCTCTTGGGCTATAAATGTATCCTTCTGCCTTTAGTGTATAAACAAATTTTCCCTTTAAGATGTACTTAAACATATGAAGTCTTGTATTTCAGTTTTGACTTACAAATATCATAAGACATAACTTTTTAGTTTAAGATAAAAATCATCCCCCAAAACATACCCAAACCTTCAATATCCAAGAATAGGCTAACATCACTATTCTGTAAACTCACAGCACTAAGATTTCCCAAAAGCATGGATCAACTTTTCTTTTTTTTTTAAATTCTTTGGTAAGCTTATTTATATGAAGTTTTGCAGATATATAAATGTTAAGCTCTTTTTAAGCCATGTATCTTATATCCAGTGGAAACAGTATCATGATCATGTTAGGACTGTCTCAGGCAATCTGGGATTCATAGAATCCATATTTTAGGGCAAAATAAACCTCAAAGAATTATGGGCTAAGTCACCCCTATTTCCTTCAATTAGATATTTAATTATAATTCCCCTATTTCTGCAGGTCCAAACCCCACCGGACTCAGTGTATACCTCAGGTTGTTTTCCTAAAAAATTTCTTGAAATGGCCAGCTGAAAGCCACTTCTCCCTTCTATGGATCCCCACAGAGGTCTATTTCTCCCTTAAGGCACGTGTCCCTTCCTGTCTAGTATTACAGTTATTTGGTGATGCGCTGTATTTCCCCTCCCAGATAGCGAGCTCAAGGATGCCATCTTGAATCACATTCATTTCTTCTGTGATCGGTTAACTTACACACAGTGGGCTCTCAGGAGTATTGAGTGTGTACTCAATAATTTCTGTTAGCCATGACAAATTGTCAGAGAGAATGAAAAACCTCTTAAGAAGTATTTTAGGAAACCCTTGGTCAAGAAAGAAACCCACAAGAGTAGAAAATTCTTCGAGAGGAGAAGCAGAGTAACTGGCACATAAAAGTGACACATTCAATTTCTTCACCTTTATATAACCTCCAGAAGATCAAACACTAATAAAATATTTATCTTCAGTTGTCACAAGCCAGACTTTGATTTAAAACTCTTGGGTACATGAATGTCATGCCAGACCCAAAATACATCGTCATGTATTTTTAATTTAAACATGGATCTGTGAAAAATTTATGTATGCCTGATATAAAAAAAAAAGGGGGGGGTGAAAATATCCCAATAGTCACCACAAACAAGAAAACAGGACCTAGAAACGACTGGAACTCCTCTACGAGTACCACAGAAAACCTTCCATTGGGAAACCCAGCGTGCCATCGACGTGCCACGGGAAACGCATCCCCTTACCTTGAGGGAATCAAAGCAGGCAATGACTCTTCCATTCTCCACCTGGCAGCTCTTGGGGGGGTGAGCAAATTTGCACTCCTCGTCGGAGCGGGAGCAGGTACCCCTCTGGAACTGCCTGCAGACCTCTAACGTCAGCCATTTTGTGTCTCTGACGGGGGCCACGTTCAAGGCCATGGTGCTCAGGCGCCGGGGATTCTGTTCGTTTCTGTCAAATGATGAAATCAATCCAGGTCCCAGTGATTCTGAAACTACTGTTGTGAAAAACCCCACATGTGCGTGTGAAGGTTAAGTGATAAATTGCCTAGTGAAGTCCAATCCAGGAAGTGGTGAGGAGAGGATTTATCGGCAGGCAGTCACTCATCAATCAATATGCCCCCCTTGAAGACTGCAGGCCACAGCAGAAGCACGCTCAGTGTCATCTCTGGCTGTAAACGTCCGAGTCTCCTGACCGATCTGCAGACACAACCGTTTTTAATAAAGTGACTTCACGATCATGGCACTCCTTGGGAGAATATTCAGTTGATGCTCACAGCTATTGATGGTGCTGGAAAATAAGTCACCTAGATGATCAGATCTTGGCAGGATTTCTCTTTCCTCCCAACCTTCCTAAATTCTGAAATCGAGCAATTGGCAAAGTCAGACAATTGAGGTATCTTCATCCACTGTAAGGTCAGGGTAACATGTATTTGACAGAAGAATGATGTGAACACCACAAGAGCTCAGGTTGCAGTTTCCAGCAAAAGTGACTTCGCACAGGCACTTTTAAATCATGAACCTGCAGAACACAAAGAAAACATCAACTTACACCCAAACTCGGTGGAATCAACACTCTGACACACTGTTTCAGCTCTTATCTAGAATTTGCGAAAGTGCAGTTTCGAGCTTTGAGCTTAGAGGCTAGTGAGGAAAGTTATGCATTAGAGAGAGAGAGAGAATACACAACTGCACCCGTATTGCAGAAATGATCTAGGCAGCAGTCCAAAAGTTAGGAATGACTCAAACACATGAGTGTGGCAGACACAATAATTAGGCATTCCGAAACAATCCCATCTAATGTGCCTCATCGCCAAAACAGTGTATTAGAACCGTGGCTTCCAATTAATTTCACATTGAGGCCATTGATTTTACTGTTGGAAATGCTATCAACAATCATTCGGGTTGTGTCTCTCCTATATAATAAGGGTATTGGCATTTTGGATGAAGCATGAGCCTCTTATTCTTTGCAACCTTTCCAGTTCAGAGAGATGTGAACTTAGAAATGGATAGGTAGAAGCTTCCTAATATTTATTTTTAGGTCTCTTAGGCTTCCTCTCTACTGTTACTATTTGCTTCACGTTAGAGTTCCCCTCTACGCTGTAAGCACTCGGAGGGTAAGGACTATTTGTATTTGTCATTTCTGTGTCCCTGGTGCCTTAGTTCATGGCCATTAGGTCCTCAAAAAATATTTACTGACCGATTTCACTGATGACCGCCTCACTGACTCAAGGGATGAATGCAAGTTAGTTTTAGTTTAGTTCGGTTTAGGTTTTAATGGAGTCACAGTCTGCTCCATTCTGGGTAATGCCGGAGTTAAATCACATACCTACAACAAAAATATAATTAGTAAATTCAGATTTCTAAAGTCTTCGTATTTAGTTGCTTTTAATGTTTTCAAGGATTATGGAGTCATTAAAATATTAGAAATTTCACATTACTGGGTCCAGGATGAATAAAGGACTGAATATCAGATGCTGATCATTTTCATAGATTGTATGGGCTACAAGCCACGTTCACCACACGCCTAGCCTTGACGTCCTTCTAAAAAAATTTTAAATAAGAACTTAATGGAAACTGGAAGTCGATTATTTAAAATCAGCATGTACAAATAAGTTCAGACACTAATAATTTTTGCACGGCTCACAAATGTTCCCTGAAAAAGTAGGTCTCATGGTGATTAAGTTTCATTAACTCCAGGTAAACCGGGCGGAACAGGCTTCCTTGCCATAGGGTTTGGTTTGGTTTGGTTTGGTTTTTGTCTGCTCTTGAGTGAGTCTCTAATAGGGGAAGAGAAACAATGGTGTCTCTCAAGCTTATCTGATCATGGAACATTTATTCAGCGGGACATCTCTTGGGACTAGTAGGAAATGCTACTTCATCCCAGTACTTCTTTTACTTGTTAGTAGAAGCGTTTGAATGAGTAATAATTGTATGTGCATTTAAGGAATCTGGCCACCTCGAGAGAACATACCTAACTCCGACTGTAAAGTATTTGAGGGGACAGGCAGGCTCCTGCTTGTCTGTTTGGCAGCACTGTGTTCCCAGCTGCTAACATCAACTCGCTTAACTAGGCAGTTCAAGAAGATGAGTTTAATAACCAAATTTACTCTGGGTCCGGTTTCACAGACCAGCCTGGACCTGCATCCTCATTACCTCAACCCCCATCTCTAACCCCAGTGGAGAACAAAGGCTGAGGGAAGCGAGGGACAAGAAAACATTCCTGCCTGTGTATCCAGTGGAGCCAAGACAGTAATAATGAGGTTTCAAATGATAGGTTGGCCTCGTCCAGTTTAGATTTACACAATATTTCATAGAGTCCCTGAGTCCTAGGGAACAGGGTCCGATGGGATTACAGGACAAAAAAGACACAGGAGAAGCTCATCCTCAAAGGCAGCACAACCTTGGCCATGGCTTCACGTGCAGGAAAAGAAACAGGCAAACATGTATTTATGCGCAGACGGTAAATGAGTAATTAATTACTCAAGTATTCCTAAAACCCATGCAGGAACAATGCTCTCAACCCAGTCCAGTGAATGGGGTACGCATTTGCTTATACTTTTGGGCAAGAAATCATCATTTTCCTGGGAGAAACAGATTGCCATTTCTAGTTACTATGAAAATGCAACCAGAATCTAGCTGGTCAGACTTTAGGGAGATGAACTTGCTTTTAAAAGGAGATGAGCCAAGCTTTGAGATGGCCAGAGTCCTGTGTAAGTCAACGATGTTCCAGAAGGAAGCAAGCGGAAGTACATCATATTGTACCTCAATATATTGCTATCTTCTCATGAGTCCCCTCTTTCTTCCAGCTTGTTCTGTTTCTATCCTAAAAGTTACAGAGCTACTGTTATCAAAGACACTGCCCCCCTCAGGCCATCACAACCCCCACCTTCTGGAATGGGTACAAGCGGGCACTTGTGGGAATAAGGAAGAGAGAGCAGATTTGAAGGAGGTTAAGGAAGGCCACCAAAGGAGATGGCCAATGATGGGTAAGGATGGAGGAAACCAACTTTTGACACAGTTATCAAAGGACAAGACTAAACTCTGCTAACACATAGACCAAAATACATACTGGATCTACCAGACTGTAGATTCCCGGGAGAAGGGGTGACATGTTAGGGCTTTGCTCTCCAGTAAGGAGGCCACCAGCTACATGTGGCTTCTGAGCACTTGAAATGGGGCTGGTGTCACTGAGGAACTAAATTTTAAATTTTTATTTAATCTTAATTAATGTAACTTTAACTTAAACATGGATCCTCAATTTAGTTACTGGAAAACTTTCAAGTGTGCTTGGACTGACTCAAGTACATAAATCCACGTTTTAGTTGTACATTTTATGAGCCCTAAATCCAGATCAAGAATTTCCAATTAATTCAGCTCCTGAGTTGTGCTTTACGTGTGAAATTCACACTGATTTCAAATACTTCATACAGAAAATAATGTGAAAATCTCGTTAATATTGTCTCATATTTACTACACGGTGAGTTGCTAATATTTTAACTAACTGGATTAAATATTACTATGAAAATTAAACTCACTTGCTTCTCTTTAGCCCCTCCAAAATTCAGAGCTGTATGAAGCTGCCATTAGATTTCTATTGATGGCAATGTCTCCGGAGGTTTGCATTTTTTTTCTCTCAGCCAACACAGAATGTCATGGAATGGTGGAAAAGTACCCTGTCCAATGGCCAGCTTCTAGCCCTCATTTGGCCAAGGTTCTTTCATGTGACCTTGAGTAAGTTGATTTCTCTGAGATCCAATTTCTTTATCTGTAAAATATGGATAACGGTTCCTACCTACATGTCACAGTTGCTGCCATGAAGGACAGAGGATGGAGGAAACAGAAAATACTTTGTACACAGTGACATGCTGTCCCAATGCCAGGCAATGAAAGGAGAAGCTACTCTATAAATACTTATTGAATAAATCCTCTTTCAGGATTCTGCATCAACGGCCTCTTGCAGATCCACAGACGCCGAAAGCAGGGCAGGGCCTTCGAGATCAAAGGGGCCAACAGAACGAACGGGGTCCTAGGGGCCACTTATCTGCAGCATCCCTCAGTTCTCAGACTGATCGATTTTGTACCCGAAGGGAACCCACAGAGAAGTTTCCCCAAGTACGAATCCCACCGTGTTCTCACAAAAGCCTGACTGACACCTGCTTTCTTCCTTCAGTTGCTACTAACCCAGAAGTGAATCGGACACTCTGGGGCCCCCAGCAGTCACCCCGGGTGTGATGCGTAGCCCAAGTATTCGGGAAGCATTGCTCGGGAGCCTCCTTGGTTTGAGGGCTTGTTGGAAACACAGAGGTGGAGGCCATTCCCCAGTGCTCTGGGTGAGTGGGGAGGAAAGAGCAGCACTTTCTAGTTCACCTGCCCAGAGGGGCCCCTGGGAAGATGTGTCTGAGTGGAGAGGACACCTTTTTCTCGTTCTCAGCAAAGTCCCACGTACGCTGCCATCGGTCCCGCTTATACGCCATCGGTCCTCCCTTTTACCTTTCCCAGATGTTTCTGGGCTGTACTGGGAGCCAGGGTCTCCTGCTTACGTGATTTTCCAGTTCCTTCTGTTTTACATTTCTCCCAAAGCTCTCTCGTGCAGCCATTTTTCTCAGTTCTTTTGGACTCGTGCTTCAGTTTTATTTCCAACCTTCCAATCAATGCTATCCCAATTAGCTCCTTCCGGTGCAGAACCCAGGCAGAACTCAGAAGTAGTTCTTCCCAGTGATTTCTCCGGCTGGGTTTCTTCATTGATGTTCCTTTCCTTGTCCTCTTTGGGCATTCGGCAGTCTCGTGTTCTCTCCCCCTCCTGGCTTTCTGAACCCCTCGGGGAGGAAGAGATGCCCGTGGCCTTGGGGGCTGAGCACTGATGTGGCCAGCCCTCAGCGTCCCTGCATCTTGAAACCCTGCTCCCTAGGACCCCCATGGCCCCCTCCGATGACCTGTCTCTAGCCCACTTTCTGACAGTACCTGGTGATCGTTTTTAAGTATGACCCCCTAATTCTCAACAACTTAACTACTGACTTATCCAGCCACCTGCTCCCAGTGTAAGTTCCTCCAGGTTTTGCCCTGTGTACGTAATAGACCTTCCCCATTCGTTTCAAGTCCTCAGAACTCAGTTCAGTGCCTGGTGTGAAAAATATGCTCGACAAATGTTTGTCAAACAAACTCCTGATCTCCCTCCAATGAACATCTGCACTGTAATACGGACCAAAGTCTAAACGAAGGGAATAAAGCTCTGAATAGGGAATGTCAGTACTATCCTGGAAGGGAAATGTGAGCATGTGTCGTTGGCTTACCCTGTTTCTTGCCAAGAAGGTCAGGGGTGAGCGTGAGGATCTGCCCCAGGGCTAAATTATTTGATCTTCAAAACCCAGCATGGTCAGCCCTGCGATTTGCAAAGGGTAATACCTGGGTAAGCACAGCAGTGGCTCCTGGGAGCTGGTTAGGATGCAGATTCTCAGGCCCCGCCCAGAAGCACTGACTCAGAAAATCCAGGGGCGGGGCCCAGCAAGCTGTGTTTTAACAAGCCTTCCTGGGGTGACTCTGAAGCCTGCTCCAGTTTGAGAACTGCTGTAGTAGGCATTTCTCGCTGGTCCCCCTGTTTGTACCAAGGGACTAAGGATGTCAGCCCTGAGTTGATCACAGGGTCTCGGGGTCACGGATTCCCACAGAGATAATTGCAGGAGGGCTGGCTGGGTGGCTCAGTTAGTTAAGCGTCTGCCTTCAGCTCTGGTCATGATCTCAGGGTCCTGGGATCGAGTCCTCCATCGGGCTCCCTGCTTAGAGGGGAGTCTGCTTCTCTCTCTCCCTCTGCCCCTCCTGCTTGTGCTCTCTTTCTCTCAAATAAATAAAATCTTAAAAAAAAAAAAAAGAAAAAAGAGAAAAAGAAATAATTGCAGGAGGGCTGCCTGGGGGCTTCTCCCAGTGGCTGTGTTTCTGATGGATCAAAACACAACTCAACTAAACAAAAGACACCTGAGAGATCTATCCCAGACAAGACGTCATTCTATGAAAATTACAAGAATAAATTAACTTCGAGCCTGTAGGTTTTGTTCAGGATGAAGCAGACCTTCAGGAGCTCAGCCCTCAGCGCCTTCCTGCTGGAGCTCTTTACAGAGGGGCTGCTTTGTAGCGCCCCGATACAATGAACATCGAGGTTCACCGCGGGACCCATCTTCAAAGGAAAAGCAAGATTGAAGTTCAAGGATAAAGAAACGAAGTTCTGTAGTATTGCCCGAAATACCAAAGGACTTGCTGCTCAACTCTACAAAATAATCACAAGCTATTTTTACGGTCTTTACTTACATGACACTTCGTTTTTCAAAATACATTTAAAACTCTTCTAGGTGTTCGATTTGTAGAAAGTTGTGGCTTTGGACTGCATGAAAGAATGGGCTGCTCACGTCCGTTTACAGCTGCAGGAGGGTGCAGCAGGCCCGTTTGGAAAGCATGGCCCGCGCTCCTCAAGCGAGGCGACCTCCCTTCATTCCACATCCCTCAGCTCCCAGACAAGCCCAGGCCGGGGACCCCAGGTGTCCTCACCTTGCTGACACTTTAGAGCTAGTTTGTACATTTTTGAAGGGAAAAACATCAATCATGCCCGATCTTGAGGCTGAGATTGATCAAAATTTAAGACTGCCTTAAGGAAAATAGTTCAATTTCGGTCACCTATGGCATTTAGCTCTCTGCCAGACATCGGCCTCCTAGAGAGTTCATCAAAGGGTCCTTGCAAAACAAACCAATTTCTGAGTCAGACAGTCAAGGACTCATTAGCCATTAAGTAATTTATGGGATGTCTTTAATTTTATTTTCCATAAATCTCATTACCATAAAGAAACTAGGTCTCCTTGAATTTCCTAATCTCTAATTTTGGGCATCTTTGGGTTTCCTCTTTTTAATGTTTAAAATTCTCCGAATATATGTTTAAAGCATGATTTTTCCTTCCTGTGAGCGGCTTGACGTTTGAGCATCCCCACTTCTATTTCTGGAGCTTGATTTAAAATAGCTCTCAGTGGGCTCTCTTCCCTGATCAACGACTGGCCGCTTCCCGCACCTATCAGATGCAGACGCCTGGGTGGGGGACGGACGGACGGGAGAAGCTGCCGGCTGGAGTGCTGGGCTGAGAGCCACTTGACCTCCAGGAGAGGGTGTAATCCTGCCCTGTAATCACAGCCACCACCAAGAAAAGGTCCCTCACTGGGGCCTTCCCACAGGAAGCCCAATGGACCAATAAAAATACGGGAACTTGAGAGGCCCCACTGCAGAAGCAGAAAAGGACCTCATTGACTTTTTGAAGAAGAGGAGACTGTCCTTAAAAAGATGTTTCTTTATAGAACCTTGAAATGGGCTTCTTTTTAATTTACTGAAAATATACATGAAATGGCATTCTGAGACTTCTGCATGGTTTAGGGGTAAGAATCAACTTTTCTACGTGGGGTTCTAGCTGCTGCTATAGCCTGATTAGCTGTGTGATGTCACCTGAGCTCTCCAAGTTCCAGCTTCCTGTTTGGAATCAAGGGGTCAAAAACACCAAAGCCGTAAATATATGTACTGCAACCAGTATAGATTAAATAGTATATTGTTAAGTACTCTCTACACGGTGTCTACCCCTTATCAACATTCGCTGTGGCACCCATATGCCTAACATCTATGTGCATGTACACACAATCACACACATACACACAACCCCCATAACATGCATACACAGTCACACACACACAACCACACACATACACACACATGTGACAGATGGAAATAACTTCCACTCACTAAAAGTTATAAATTTCTATAAAGTAAATGAGTCTAAATAACAGGAAGTAGAAAGGTCCTTTCTATGAAGTTGGTACACTCTAGGAAGTCCTTCCCAGAATATTAGTTAGACAAACTTTTGATGGATGCTCTTCTAAGACTAATTCCAAACACATATTCATTCTAAGCAGAGAAAGAACCAAGGCTAACAATGATGCCTTCATCTTACATGGTACTTTTCCTTTGGAACACAGTTTCAAATGCATTTCCTTGAGGAAATCAAGACACTGGCCACCCAAGGTCACAATGGCGGGTCTGATAAGCCAACGTTCAAGACAACGGTAATAAAAGGAGAAATTCCCATCTAAAAATTTTCTCTTGTATCTTAAAATGCAAGTAAAAGGTTCATAAAAGCCAGGTCTCATTTTAACACACGAAAATTTCCAGTCCATTTTCATTGCAGTTTCCAGGAATGGGCAGAGAAAGAAATCCCATCTCTAATTAGAAGAGGAGAAATTTCTAAATATACTCCTGAAATGACAGCCAGATATAATATATTCAACACGTATTTGTATTCAAATTATGTTTTTTCACTGTGTCTGTGTTTTCTATCTAAACATTTATAATTCAGTTAGGAGATGCTCTTATGAGAATAAAAGCAATTGTATTAGATACCATTTAAGACTGACCGCACTTACCGGTTTCCTGGATGTCCAGGACCCAGTGGCTGCAGTCAGAAAAAAATGATTATTGAGCTGCAGGCTGCATTCTAGCCCCTGAATTCCCAGAGAAGTCTTTGTCAGAACTTCCATTTCCTTCCCCGGCCACAGCCCCCGTGGACAGGACTGCTTTTCAGCTGACCTTTTTCCTTTTCTCTCTCCACTATCACCAGCCGAACGGCTGTCTTATCTGTCTATACGTCTTACAAATGCCAATCCTCCCTTTCTGGACAAAAGTTTTATAACATAACTACAATGATCACCAAATGAAAATAATAAATCATAGAGCCAACAAGCTCACATGTTGTAAAAAGCAATATATTACCACATGGAAATGTAACTAAGATGTCAAAGGAAGTTAATGTTTAATAAAACAAATAACTCGTATTTTGAAATTTCAGTGCTTAGGTACACGTATGACAAGTGATGTGGCTGTTCAAAATGTCAAACAATCCCTGTTAACAGTTCCTAAAAAGATAAAGAACAATCTTGTCTCAACTTACACGGTTGTTGCCTTCTTTAAAAATTCAGTTATATTAAAACTGTCTAAAAAATAAAAAATTAAATTAAAAAAATACTTTGCGCAAAAAAGCACAGTTAAGCTCTTGACCTAGATCACTATGAACAGGATTTTTATCTCTGTGAATGTGTCCAACAGGACACTCACAAGTCGTGAGCTACAGGCCGGTTCTTCGCTCTGAGGGAGTCACCCACCCTGTAAGATGCCAACATGCTTTACTCCCGCCCATTACATTTTAGAGATGCTCCCTAGTCATGTGGACAATAGGGGAAAACTGTTCCCTTTGATTTCTGAAGAAATGTTTCCTTAAATTTACAGGGAGAATAGTGTCGTAAGGTCATAGCCTGCATAAGTCTGACTAAGTAGACTCAGGTATAAACTATCAGGATCATTAGTATGGTAGATACTGGGGAGCATCAGAGGGATCTAGACAAGACCTCAGCTGAAGGAAGCTCTCTCTCTAGATTCACCCAGGATGCATCAGAATGAGAAGGTCTCACAGGCGGTCAGCCTTGGTTAGAGATTATAGCAATGGTCCAGAGAAAAGGCATAATCGAGGCGGAAAATTATATTGCAGTAGTGAGAAGGAAAAGGAAGACGGTGTGGTTGGGGTAAATTCATTAGAAACCGATCGTCTTCAGGAATGAAGAGAGCAGGGAAGAAATTAGCCAAAGAGGACTTCAAAATTTGGATCCTGTGTGGACACTGATGCTCTGCCCAGGAGGAAGGATGTCAGGAAGTGGAAGCTAATTGGAAATAGGGGCACTGAGGTTGAAGAGAGAGGGAGAGAGATTTATGTCTGTATCAACATCTGTGTATCTATCCAGGGAAGACACGAGAAAGGCTTGAGCGAGTCAAGGACAGTCCGTCCGTTCAGTTACTTAGAGGTGACAGAAAGGAGAGGAGCAAGCGAAACCATAGAAAAAGAATAATGAGAGACAAAAGATCCTCTGAATATTGCAGTGTCAAGGGCGCTGGAGTTTCAGAGCTCCAAGATGAAGGTTGTAGCCAGAAGGGTCCACTGCCACGAGGAGACCACTGGCACGTGGACAGACGCATAACGAGGATGTCACGGCTGGCTCTCCAGGTGGCAGCTTCCCTACTTTGCAGCTGTGGGGGGAGAGGGGAGGACCGCTGGGAAATGGACGCTCAGTGCCCGGAGCTCTTTGGAGCATTTGGTGCTGCAAGAACACCATTAGCAACGGGAAGTTTGGAACTCTCTTTGCTTTGCAGTCTGATGGGCACTGATTACCTGTGCGCTCCCGGGGAGGTGACCCTTTGTGAACCTGGGCTTTGCTCACAGAATGCGCTAAGTGCAGCCCCCGGGAGAGTGGGAGAGAGCTTGCTTCTCCCATCTCGCTGCCAACCAGCCTCCTCTTTCTTTCCTGAGTGGAAGCAGGGAAACACGACAGGAGCATGGGGAAATGGCAGGATGGAGCTGTGCGCCAAAGAGCAGGAGTTGGCCCAGAAGACGAGGAGGGAAGAGGCCACCAGCTCTAGCGGAGGGCCCTCGAGAAAGAAGATGCTCATTTCTCAGACGCGGGGCTGAAAGAAGGTGGGAGGTGAAGGAGACAGCCTGGTTTTCAGCTGCAGAGCAGGAAAATGAAATGGGGCAGCTTTTGTCTCACGGCCCCCGCCCTCTGAGTCTGGCAGATGTTCTACCTGCCCGGACAGGCAGGTGTGGGGCTGGGGCTTACAGAGAGCTCTTGAAGCTTTGGATGGCCCTCGCGGGCAGCAGCAGAAGACACGAGATCAAGCCAGAGAATGTCAAGTGGCTCAGGAGGCAAGACCCCGGTGTGAGAGCATGCGCTTGTTCTGAAAATGAAAAGTATGGTTTCGTCCCTTTCTCCATCTGCCCTTGGCATTTGAGAGCTGGGGCAGAGAAGGGACGCTGTCAATTTCAAAAGTCAAGGCCGTGGAGACAGGACAATTTAAAGCAACAAGAAGGCTTGAGTTCTAGCAAGAGTATCTGTGAAGGTGACTGGAGTTGAGGACCTGGGGGACAGGGCTGCTCTTCTCTCCTTGTGGAAGCTGTACCTGCTCTCTGAGTGTGCATCATAAAGCATCTAGGTGTGTAAAGTGTCTTGGGGGTGGGTGTGAGTGACATCTGAAGCGGGCACGGCGAGTATCCCCTACCAAGAGGGACTGGATCAGTTCACACGAGCTCTGCAAATGAGAGCAGAGCTAGCAGCTTCCCTGAGCCTGAGCAGCCGCCGAGAAGGAGCTGTGAGAAGTGCTCACATCTCAATGGGCAGAAAAAGGCAGGTGCTTAGAAAGGACCATAGATTCCTGGGACATCTTTGGTGGTGAGATAAGACCCAGGTACTGGCTTCAAACAAACTTGTGTTGAGGACCTTTTGCCAGCATGTTTTTGAGATAAAAGGTACTAAAGCCGAGAGATCAAAGAGTTTATGCCTGGTGGGCAGTGTTAGCTGGAGGAGGCGGAGGCTAGCAGAGGGAGCGGGGAACAGGTTTGAGCACTGGCAGTTTGGTTGCAAAATCCACACGGCTCTGTTTTGCCACTCTCCCCCAGTTTATGGTTCTAAGCCCACCAGACAGTGACAACTCCCCAGAGCTGTGCCCTTTTATCGTCTCTTGTCTGTTTCCTCTTCCTTCCCCATCCTGCCTCTCTCTGACAAGCCCACATCTGATCCATTAGGAAGTTCCTCCGGCTCTGCCTTTCCAAGAGATCGCGAATCTAGCCCCTTCTCACCACCCACACGGTGGCCTCCTTCCTCTAAACCACCATCATCTGGGTTAACGTGACAGGCTCCTAACCAGTCTCCTCCGTTTCTCCCCAGGCCCCGCTGCAGTCCCATCTCAACACATTATTCTGGGAGATCCTCTGCCAAGGTGATGAGATCATGTCATCTCTCTGCTCGGGGATTCCCAATAGCTCCCCACCTCCTGGGTGTGAAAGCCAAGAGCCAAGAGCCCATACTGACCTTCATGAGCAGCCCACCTTCCCTGACCTCCTGCTTCCTTGTCCACTCCCCCTAAGCCACTCTTTCTTGCCTGGGGCTGGTCCGTGAGCAGCAAACATTGGCCTGCCCCAGGGCTCTGACTTCGCTGTTCCCTCTGCTGAGAATGTGCCTCTCCCAGATAGTCATATGGCTCAGATGTCAGCCTGTGGGTGGGGGGGGGGGGGGACACTTCCCTGATGTAATATGGTTTCAGTCCTACCTCCTCACTCCAGCTCACCCTGCTTTATTTCCCTCCAAAGTCCTTATCATTATTAGATACTCACATATGTACTTACTTATCTTTTCAATTTCTCCCCTAACCAGAATGTAACATCTGTGAGGGTAGGTCTGTGAGTATCCCCGACAGCTAGCTCAACACAAAAACTTTAAGACATAGTAAGCACTCAGTAAATATTTGCTGAATGAGAGTGCGGACGAAGGGACATATAAATGAATGAATACACGACACAGCTCATAGTTTGTGTCTGTCTTTATGGTATGTTTTATTCCATCCTCACGATGTGATTTGAAATATTCCTCAACCATTGTTGTTCTTGTTATTATGTCAGCTCTCTGGGACTCCAATTTCTTAGCTTTAAACTGGAGGGGGGTGCAACAAATTTTAAGGCCTTAAAGGTCTGTGATTGTACAGTGATTGGCAAGGCTGACTTAAGGAGAGATGTATTTTTAGGCACTCTTCTGGAAATCTTATCAGCTCTGCTGGGTTTGGCCTAGATTTGTTAGCAAGCTGTTTGAACTGTGAGATCTAACAGGAGCAGGTGTATGGGGGAGGATTTGGAGAGCCCATTGTGTTCCTGCTCCAGAGTCCAGATCCGAGGGGGCACTCGGGTAGGGTGGAGAAGTGACAGGATTTTGCACTCAGCACCAGGATGGAGCAGGTGTTGAATACTTGAGCGCTAGCCTGCAAAAAAGGACAGAGATCTAGGGTCTTAGCACTCCAGAGGTTTAATACTTCTTAACATTTTCTTTTCTACTAGAACAGCATATAGTATGCCACTGTGCACCAAGAACTCACCAACACCCCCAGCCCAGACTTCATGGGTGTGGTAGTGGGAGCTGCTATAGTCTCAGACCTAAAGGAGGGGCTCAAACTTTCTCAATGGGAGCAATACTGGCTCCTGAAGGCTGTCAGCAGAAAAGTTTGCTGAAAGTGCATGTGAACATGTGCCTTGATGAGACTGGGCTCCAAGTGGTGCCATCCCTGGCCGTGGAGTTCTGTAGCAAGTGAAGGCCCAGTTTTTGAGCCACATGGACCCTCAACACAGTGTACTCTGGGGGTTTAACATATCTCTGAAGGCAGACCAAAGAGCAAATCTTCATCTGCCCTCGTCCCCTGAGACAGTGGCCATAGCCTGGTCCCCTTCTCCCTGAGATGTGTAATCCAGCAATTGAATACATCCCAGAGAGGTTCTGATGGGAAGAACCTTCTAGTTCTGCAACCTCTTTTCACATCCAACCCCACCCCACTAATTCTGCTGAGCGTGGTTATTCTGGCATGGAACCAGATATGGGGTATGTGGATTGGACATTCCAAAGATTCAGAAGACCCCAGAAGGAAGCAGAATGCTACTGGTTTGTTTGAACACTATGAAAAAGATCACCACCAGGGTCAGACATGTCAAGGCCATGGTATTTCATTAATATTTAACAAAATAAAAATTTCTCTATAAAACACCGCCGGACTTAAGCAGAAAAGTAGAACCCAGAAAATCAGGATGAGGGAGCGGTCCATCTATTAAAAAAGGTTTTTTATTTTAATGTCATTTCACTCACCCTAGAAGTTAAAAAAAAAAACAAAAACCAATTTCCTGCCATAGTTTTTAAAATCGCTGTGGACAAGGAATGACTCAAGCCCCAAGGATAAAGGAGGCTACAGAAATGAGTCTGAGTCAATGATTCCTCTTATCTTTCAAGAAATTGAACTAACTGCTAGAATTGAAATCAACAACAAATATTTACTGCACTTAAAACCCGGAGCTCTGAGTAATAAATAAATAAATAGATAGATAGATAGGACAACCCTGGCAACAAAGTGCATATTCTATAAAAACGTAAGGCACTCTGATGTAACCCAGGCGAGCGTTCTTAGGTACAGGATGCCAGTCCCTGGAGGCAGGTAGCACGGTGTGCGATCTGTCAGATCCAGCTCCGGCCCCTTCCTTCCTCCGCACCTCTCCCTTGGCCCCCTCCCCAGCAGATGGGGCACTCCTCCCAGGCTGATCACCACCCCGGCTCTGCCTCCCCACTGCCACCAGTTGACGTTATTTCTAAGCAACGGCACCCGGTGCTGTGTCACCATGGCAACAGCGGGCCACCACTCTGAGGAGTGCAACAGGGAAACTGGGGGGAAAGGGAAAAATAAGTCATGGGCTGTGCTGCTCCTGGTCACGAGCAACTTCTGAGGGGGCCAATGTGCTTCCCATTTTCTGGAAGGGGAAACTGAGGGGCCGGCGCTTTCCCGAATTCCTGTGAAAGGAGGAGCAAAGAGCAAGCCTGATGGTCACCGCCTACACCTGGGGTTCTGCTCCCTTGTGACGTGGTCATTTCTCTAAGAGGCCGGTGTGAGGGAAACAAACAACAAACAACAAACAGAGGGGGGGTGCTTTGGTATTCTGTAGATGAACCACGAAATCTTTAGATGTCTATTTTAATATACGAAAGGCTGCTCTCTCAACTACATATTTTGCATATTTTCCCAAGGATGCAATTCTTATTTAAATGTACATACTTTTGCTTTCTGGGGTCTAATGACCTGTGGACTTCCCTGGGTTCCTTAATCTCCTCTACCAACTGCATTTCTCTCAAAAACGTATCCATTTTCCTTTAAGTGTTTTTTAAGAGGCATACTGCTGAGTTGGAAAATTAATAACCTGGCATAACCTGTGATACCACCCTCACGACAAGCTCTCAAGTTACTTGTTCATTATTTTCCAAAATGATTTTATCACCTGTGTTCCCATGTGCCTACTTCAATTGCTCTTCTAAAGCTGCTTATTCCTCAAACTGGTCTGACCTCCTTCTCTAAGAGAACCAATAGCTTTGAGTCAAACCAAATCTGACAAGATAAAATGAAAGGAAAAAAGAGAGTCTGAACAATACCTTTTCTGGTATGCAAATGATCACACGGCTACCTACTTATACTCTGTATATCCCAGTAACCCCCCCCCCAATTTTTTGTCATTAACAGTGTGCATGGAAAAGCAACTTGTCCATATAACAATGCTTTTACATGTAAAGCGTTATTTTGCTAATGAAGTCTCTTTTTAACTGGGGGTGAAATACGAAATAATTTTTATGACCATAATAGAATTCTATGTGTAGACGTAAATGATGTTTTGCTTATTGAAACATAATCAACATGACTTTCTTAGGATTTAACAAAAGCTTGTATAAATGAGAAATACATGGCTCACTTAAATCCACAGCTAAGAGTCAAGAGATGCAGTTTGCCCTTGAGCAAACCGCTGAACTTGAAACTTCCATTGCCCCATCTATACTCTGTTGTTGCCGAGACCCAAGAGATACACCATCTATGAAGGAATCTGAAGGACCTGAAGCAGAGCCCCAGTAGAAGGCATCTCATCCCTAGGTTCTTCATTGACCCAGGGCAGGAAATTGCAACATTGATGGTGGAAACTTTGGTTGAGGCCACGTTGATAACCTCTGCAAGCACTTGGCAGAGATGATCCTGTCTGCACTACTTTTTCCAGTAAGAATGACTCAGCAGCAGAAAATATCTATTAAGCTTGGCTACAACTTCTTCACGGTGCTGGTTGCAGTTGCTTTAACTAACTCCCCATCAACTCTGTTGCTAACAGGCGTTCTGAGATTCATCCAGCTTCTCAAATGGTAGTTGCTCTATTTTCAGAGAACCACTGAAGATGAAGATCTTGTCCCCAAGCCAGCAGTTTTAAGGGTTCACTCATATGTCTTGGCCAATGCTTTAGGCTTTTCCAAAGGTCTTCTTCAGAGGGAGAAGCATTTTGGTTACCAAGAGTCAGGGAGACGATGGAGTGCTTGAATACACAAGTCCCCAGGTAGGCTGCAGACACTTCATAGGTAACTAGATCACTCACCTCATCCCCCGCCGAAAACACACTTAGCTCACTAGATCACAGGCAGTTTCTAGAAGGAAAGGGCCATCAGCACTTCTTTTTCCAAAGTGGAAAAGTATAAGAAGTAAAGGCTCTCTGAAAGACACTTGACTACCCTGGGGAGTAGCTTAATTGCCTAATTGTCAGCAAATGGGTAGAACTGGCAGTTAGAAGCGCTTAGTTCCTTCACAGTCACGGGGCGGGGGGGGGGGGAGGGGGCAGGAGATTTGGGGTGAGTCACAGTCCCTCTCTAGGATTCGGCTTACCCAGCCATGAAAAGGAGACACTGGACCAAGCAATGGTTGTCAGACTCAGGTGTGAGTAGCCACACAGCTGAAGGCAAACATATAGTGTAGCTTATGAAAGCATCAATTTTACTAAAAAGGGTTGGGATGAAAGGGAAAGTCAAGTAACTTCAGGGGTAAGTATTTTGAATTTTTTATATTAGAGAAGACATATACAGTGGAGTAGAAGGTACCATTTAGAGTCTTCAGATAAATAAGAAACCTTCTTCTGTTAGTCGTTCTCAGCCTCAGGAGACCAATTCCTCTCTCCCTCTGCTCTAAGGATGCCTCAGTGGAAACACTCGAGAAATACTGAACAACAGGGTCTCTAGGGCCACCTCTGCCTTGGACATGCTAGGAGTCATGTTTCTTGCCTAGTAGTGACAAAGATCTTTGGGGAGACATCTGTGACCCTGTGGGGTTTGCTTTGTTACCCTGCAGCAGAAACACAAAGTTAAAACTAAAGATTTCATCTGAATCGCTAACCCTCCTTGGAGAAGAAAACAGTGCTTCTTCAGATCATTCCCGTGCCTAAAATGATCATGAGGGCATACTCTGGATTTAGTGTCACAACCCTGGGGCTGGGAAATCTAATGTACTCACTTACTTACTACAATATCAGAGCCAGCCAAGGGCACCTGGGCTGTTCATGTCACTGAAAAGTTGTATCCGTTTGGTTTCAATTGTGTTTGCTCTCACTTGACAAGATCAATCTTGCTTTAGGAAATCCATCAAATTAACTGTTTTTCTTAGGAGTCCACACTATGACTGAGGATAATATGTATTTTGAATTGTAGATCATCTTATATCCCTACAAGTATAAGAATTAAATATTAAAGAGGGGACTAGATTTAGGGTCAAAAGAAGTCAAAAAGGCAAGTTCAAATCAAATGGTTAGACTGAAAAAAATATTTTCAAAATAGAGGCAAACGCTTTGCAGAAGGCATTTTAGCGATAAGCTAGAGTAAATGCGTTAGAGTAAGATGATAACATTAGTTTTTGTTTTAATTTAAACTTTTGCAACCAAAGTTTTCATGAGCCACTCCTAGAATATTACTAAATGCCTTCCTTTTTATCATAATGTAACAAAATCTTCCACCATGCTAAGAAAATTAGAATACATTATGTTTTATTTTATTTTTAGGTGTGGATCATGGTTTATTTTTCAAAGAGAAATCATAAATATTAACACATTTGGAGATGGTTCAGTGTTATAATATTTTAATCTAAATATTTAAAATGTTTCTTACTCAGCAACATTTGTCAGTCAAAATTTTATATGCTTGAAAAATTTTTGTTGGAAAACTCCTAAGAAAAATCTAGTACATTTTCGAGCGTGTAAGCTTCCAAATAACACTATATGATAACTTCTGTAATAAGTATTAAAAATAAATATGGTGTTACTATAAAAAGAGAATTTTTGGGCATCACCATTTTACAAAGGGAGGATTCCTAAAGGATTTTTTTTTTTTTGATGAGTGTGAAAACCCGTAAACTTGAAACATGTTTACTTTTCCTGCATTCACCTGTACAGCTGCAGACTTTCTTCAACTCAGGGGAAAAAAGAACTGGACAGGCAGAAAGGGAAGCCCTCTAGTAATGAATGAACAGGATCCACAAGTGATACTTGGTTTTACTCACATGTCATACGGTTTGTTTTTCAGAGGATCAAGTTTTAGCTCATAAGCATATAATTAGTGTAATAAGAACTTAATAAGTATGTAAGTACTGAGTTGATATCATTTAACCAAGCCATGAACATTTTGGGGTGCAGTTATGTGAGCAGAACTATGCATCCGTAGTAAGTGTAAGCTGAGATTCTATAGGGTTGGGACTAGACTTCTTCATTCTTTTCGCTTTAAGCACAGGGTTCAAGAAATATTTGTTGAGTAGATGGAGGGATGGATGGATGGATAGAGGAATGTATGGATGGATGAGGCAAAGCAAAAAAAGTAGTTGGCTCTCTTTAAATTTATATTTCAAACTTATATTTCCTATGAAGCAGGAAACTTATGTGCCATCAGTCTAAATGTACCACCCTGCATTTTTTAATATCATAAAACTAATATTTATGAGATACTTAAGTGTCTTGGATTTCAGTCAGTAAGATGAAATATCTACTTCTGGTTGCTATAATTAGTTTAAAATTCCCTAGGGAAACTTGCATTCATGGCAGGATATAAAATACAGAGAAACCTCTGTCACTAAGCATTCATTTTTGAGAATTTTCAGAAGATTAGCTGTTCAAATTTTTTTAAAAGTCAAGAAATAGTACAGCCAATACATTAATATGTAAGAGAAATATCTGGTGTAACTGTTGAGAAAGAGGAGAAAATGTTGTCATTATCTTGATTTGATATGATTATATACCCAGAAAATTCAAGAGAATTAAATTTAAATCTCACAAGGAAAAAAGTGAGTTCCGTTAAACTGCTAGAAATGAGATAACGAAATAAAGTTAAATGGAAACCACTAGTTTTCTTGTTGTCTAGCCATAATCAGGTAGAATATATAATAGAAAATATATCACTCATAATGGCTATATAAAACATAAAACAATTGGGAATAATGTTAACTGAAAATGTTTTGGACAAAAAATTAACGAACTTTACCTGAGATACAAAGTATCATTAAAAAAATTGAGAGATATTTCTAACATTCCTATCATTTAAAAGTATTAGTTCTTGCCAAATTAATTTATGGATTCAACACAGTTTTTAAAAAGTCTCAAAAGGAGATTTTGTTCTTGTTAGAGAGGTTGCTTTGAGTATGGGAACGAACTTAATGATTTTGAGATTTTTCTGGAGGAAGAAATAGATGAGGACAGAACATAAATTTCATAGAAAGAATCATAATATATGGGATCGACCTTAGTAAATGGATTCATGTACTATCAATCAAAAACAATTAAAACTGTTTGTTTCTGCTGAAGAGTACACAGACAAATCAATGCAATTGACTAAAAGCATCTTGAAAGGGATGTCAGTATACCCAAGAACTCAGGATCCAAGATAATAAGTACTACACATGGAGAAAGGATGCCTTGTTCGGTAAGCATTGTTTAGGAAAATTGGGGGGGAAATGGAGAATAAATTGATTGAATTGATTGAATTTATTAACTCAACTTGTACTAGTCACCAAAATAAATTACATGTTGATTTGCTTAAAAAGATATTCCACAAAAGGGCAAAAGAATATACTTTGATAACAGGCATGGAAGTCTTCCTGAGAATAAAAAACAATGCAAAGAACAAAAAGGTCAATCCAGTTTTAATGACTTCGATACCTTTTTAATGGAAAACTTCTGACTTCTTGGTACAATGTCAACTTGAGCAGGAGGAGCTACCTAACTCCCCCGCCCAAGTCCCCAGTGAAATAGCTACAGTTTGATAAAAATATGGAAAGAGAAAACTTGGAGTGCTAGAAATAGAGAAACTGTGTCAGTTACATGTTTTGAAGTCTCTGTTGCTACCAGTTGTACTGAAAAATCCAACATTTTGCTGAGCAGCTACATGAACCTGAACACCAGCATTTTAGTGGTTTGTCTCCCTTGCACAGTGGGAAAGGCCACAGCAAGGAGGCTTGGCTGAGTTGAATGCTTGGCATGAAGGCTAAGCAGAGGAAACGCTGGTGGAGAGCAGTAATCCCTAGGGCAAGAAACTGAAGCAGAGAGGACACATGGCGCTGGGTACCCCCTGGCTGGAATTCCCTCCTGGCTACGCTGAGCATGCTACACCACTGAATGCAATCAAACTCACCCCAAGGAATCCTCTGCTGCCTATCTGGGAAGATGATTCTATTGATAGTCAGGTGGCAAGTGGGGAGCTATAAAAAGATTTCTGTGCCCTGTCTTGAATAAAAAGAACCAAGCCTAGACAGGCCTCTTTCCAATAAAAAGACAAAAAAACAACGAAAAACAAAAACTTAGATATGCCATAAAGATCCAGTATGACACCAGTGGATTCTGCAAATTAAAAAAAAAAAAAAAAAAAAAAAGGTCAAGATGGAGAGCTCAAGGCTTATCATAAAAGAAAATGAAGAAATTTTAAGACAGCATCTTGCTTTGTGTTTTCGATAAAATTCAGGAACACCCATCCTTTCTTCCTAAGCTTTGAAACAGGAAAGTTAGGATGGTACGAAGAGACCACAGACCAAACTAAAAAGGGACTGAAAGAACCAGGTGCCTGGATGGCATCAGAAAGGAAAGTGAGGAAATCACCATTTCAGTAGCAGAATTAAAACCTTAATTTTATGCGATAAAGTGCACTGACAGTGTACAAAATGGAGTCACTGAGGTGCAGAATACACTTGAGATATATTTATATAACATACAGAAAAAGGAAGAAGAGGTTGAAATGATCCAAGAGCTGCTCGCAGACACAGAGGTCAGAAAACAAAAATCTAAACAAAGAATGACTCATGTCCCGGGAGAGATAAAAATAAAAGAACAGATGAAATAGCAGAATTAAAAGATACAGACCAGAAAATTGGGGGAAGTAAGTGCAGAGGGAGCCAAGAAAGAAGAGACTTCCATGTCCTAGGCAAAGTCAACGAAAAGCTCTGAGAACCTAGAACATTCTAGTAATCACTAAGACAAGGGAAAGTTTCTAAAATGATTCAGGCCCTCTGCCCAAAAAAGAATTAACTACAAACAAATTGATTGGCTTCTCTCTTGCAGTACAAAACATTAAAAGCCAATAGAAAAATGTCTATAGAGGGCGCCTGGGTGGCTCAGTTGGTTGAGCAACTGACTCTTGATTTCGGCTTAAAGTCACGATCTCGGGGTCCTGGGATCAAGCCCAGTGCTGGGCTCCACACTCAGCTTGAAATTCTCTACCTCTGCCCACACCCCCCTCTTGCTCACATACACACACACACATATAAACAGATAAAATCTTAAAAAAAAAAACCACGCAAATTTATTGGCTTCTCTTTTGCAGTATAAAACACTAAAAGCCAATAGAAAAATATCCATAGAATGTTGAGGGAAATTATTACTCCAAATAACATACTCTGTCATATATTTCCTACATGAAAATGAAAAGAATTTTCCAATATTCAAAGGGTCAAAAAATATACAGTTCCTAGGAATCTCACTTTGAGGGATATATCCTACAGGAAAAAAAAAAAATCAGGTATGGGATTAAATACTTATGTACCAGTATATTAATCACAGCATAATTTATGAAAATTAAAAATTAGAACCAATGTCAATGTTAAGTGACAGGAAATGCTAAAATAAATTCTTGTATGTTCATATCATTAGATAGTAAGCATCTCTTAAATTCTAATAATGTAGAATGTCAGATCCAACTGCTTACCATGTGATAGAAAATATTTTGTATTTTTCTTCAGGAAGCAAATATTTTATCATCAGAAAATAAAATAAAACAAAAAACATTCAGAAAATTCTAAAAAATGACCCCTGGGCTTTTATGCTTGCAACCATGTCATTTCCTCATTTAAAACTGAACAATAGGTCAAATGTCACGAAGATCTAGGGACGATCATTTATAAAATGTGAATATACTTTCCTGACTGAACAACCTAAAATGCAAGGAAAGTAGTGACCTAGGGAAATCACATTATTTTGTTAAGTTTGGACACATTTTCGTTGATGTGAACTTTGCCCACTTAGTTGATACAATAAGCACATTGCATATCATAGTCTGTTGTCCAAGTTGCTCAGCAGAAATTATAATAATAAGTGTGACTGAAAAATAAGTCACAAGTAAAATACAGTTTAATATTTAAACAACTTGATGTTAATTTGAATAATTCAAACTCACAGTGAGTAGGTTGTGGTAGGGGGCTGGCCAACTTTTAAGAAAAGAGATTAAATAAAAGAATGAACAGAGTGACAATGGCTTGCAAATTGTAGCTTCCTAATATAGTAAAATTTGCATAACACTTTTCATAGAACTTGGCATAAAAATGTTACATTATAACTCCTTATTATTACTTCTAATAATAAAACATAATTAATGTAAAATTAACCACTAAGGCACCAAATGAGACAGTTTTAACATTACATTTAGGATACAACTCCACCTTCTCTTCACCTCTTTTCATTTTATAGGATTTCAGAATAAAAGGGGGGATTCTAAGAAAAAAAAACATTATCTGGATTTTATTATTCCTAACAGTGATAGTGAACATAGAGTTTCTTTTTGTATTTTACATGGTTAAAAATATTATGCTACGGCTTCATCCTTTTGGGGACTCAGAGCACATATTTTTAGAAGGGTTGGCTAAGGCTTGGGATGAAGCACGAGTCCATGGTATCAGTGACCCGTAATCATTGTCTTTTGCTTTAATCAACTAAGCTATTCAACCATGTACAAGGAGCCTCAAACACGTCTATGAAATATTATGAAAAGTAAATTGTTATGCAATGAGTAAATAATTACATGTTAAATCCAGGACTACTAATAAATACGGAAAGAAACATTTATCAAGAAACACTGTTTCTAGTGCAACATAAAAACATTGAACTAAAAATGAGATTGTCTGATGACAAATTATTTTAGGTTTAAAAAGTAAAATGAAGGTATTTGCCCTCTCGGCTCTGACGCAGACTAAATGTTTTCAAGATTTGCGTACAGCAATGTTTTGGGGTAAAAATCACAGGTAAAGTAATTGGTCTGCAGATTCAAATATTAACTTCTTATAAACTGTTTAAGATACAAATAATAACCACCCAATCAAAATGTGATTAAAATGTAGAGCAGGTAACATTGTTAATCTTCCAACCACTCTTCTTTTCTTTCTTTTAGCTGTCTGAGTAATGAATGAACTAAAAACATCTAAACAGTACTGTTTATATGAAAACAGTACCACTGCTTCAATCACCACGACACTTTACGTTTGAATCCACACATTAGTGTCCCAGATCATATCATTAAGTTCAGCCAACAAGCAAGAGAAACAGGAGAGAAATGATGCCTTCCCTAAGCGCTCCGAGAAGGACTATAGTAACGTTCTTCTAGAATTAAAAGCTGTCCTAGATCTTAGGAAATATCCCTTCTCCTGTCCCTCTTTCAAAGGGAATCAAAAGACAATTCAGAATTTTAAAATTTTTATGCTAATGGTATGCTACCATAAGGGTAGCATACCATTTTAAAGAAAAAAAAAATCTCAGCCTGTTCTCTGATGGCTTTTATGGGATTCACATATAGCCAGGATTTAGATGCCTATTCCTCCAAATATTCTTGAACATACAGAAACAAACAAAGCATACTGCAGTTTTTAATGAGTATCTTTTTAAAGAAACATGGTGGACAATCTTGGGGCTCTCTTCATGTCTTAATTAAAAATTTTAATACAATTATGATCATTAATATTATCACCTGTATTTATGGAGAATTTTATACAGTATTCTGAATAAAGTGCTTCCAGGATGCAGTATCTCAATAAATTTCAGAGGTAGACAGTGAGTACTCAACAGATTGGTGTGGGGACTATCATCAGCCTGCTCAACAAGAAAGAATTCCAATTACTAGTTTCAATACTTTCTCCCCAAGATTACCAGTATCAGTCTCATTTTCACCCTGCAAGTGATTCAGATTCATGATTGCCCCCGTGCTATTTACAGAACAGCAATAAGTATATTAAGAAAATCTACTGGCTTTGCGATAAAGCTGACTGTAACCAGCTCATAAAGCTGATATCCTGTGTCCTTCAGCAGGAAGGAAAAATCCCTTCTGGGGGAGCCTGTCCTGTTGTGTGGTTTGGTACAATAGCTCTCTTTTTCTTTACAGGGTCAAAAATTCAGCAAAAGAAATTAATAAAAAGCCTTCTCAGAGAAAAAAGAAAGAAGAAAAAAAAAAGAAGTTTCTCTCTACCGCCAACATACTGCCCCCCTCCCACCAAAAGAGAGAGGGAGAATTTTAGAAACAGGAGTTTATTCACAGCGCTTAACTAAAAGCAGACTTCCTCTGGATTAGAACTGTAATTTACATACTGTATAAAATGTCAGGATGATATTCTGGTTTCTTACACACACTGCTGATTTTATTGTATACTTTACAGTCTTTATCCTCCTATAAAAATTTACCCTTTCTAGGTTTAGATAATTTTCTAACATAAAAAGCAGGCATTCACGTTTTTTCTTAAAATAAAAAGGCAAAGTGGTTTGCAATAAACATTTGAAGTTCAATAGGCATTTGCTCTATATAGACACACACACCTATATACATAGATATGCACACGAGAGAGAAAAGAGAGAAGGAGAGAGAGTGAGAGAGGAGAGAGAGAGAAAGGGGGAGGGGAAGAGGGAGGGAGAGGGAAAGAGAGAAACAGTAGTAGCCAAAATTTATTGCGGACTCTTAAAATGCTAAAGTTCTAGAATTATTAGTCAATACACAAAATGTCCCTGCAAAAGTCCTGTTTAAAAGTTGGCACAAGTGGCTTATGTTTAAATTCTGAACTCCACACAGAAAATGCAGGCTGCTTTAGAAGCTGGTTCCAATTTAAGCTCCACATTGACCTAGCAGTCTAACCTTCTTAAACCTCATTCTTCTTATCTATAAAATGGGACAATATTCCCTATCTCTCAGGGAAGTTGGGAGCGTTAAGTTAGAAAAAAATTTCTTTTAACATTTTGGAAGCAATTGTCAAGGTGCCTAGAACATTTTAAAGTGGGTGCTTCAAAAAGAGTTAGTTGCCTTCCTCTGTCCTGTGTGTTATTTGTTATTTACCTTAGAAAGAAAAGAAAGCCGTGGTGCTCTGTGGACCTGGCCCTGAGTTTCAGATTTGTTTTAGTGAAGAGAAACAAGCACTTGTTTACTTCCTTTCCAAAAAATGTAATGACTACACATGAAATTAAAACAAAATATCAAAATACCATTTCAAAGGGCTTGTTCCGTGTAACAGCACCCTGCACTCCATCCCCAAATATCATATTCAGTAGAAAGAAGGGTCACAAAAATAATTCTGATCTTCAAACTTAGGACAAATAAAAATGCATTCACATAGCTACATTTAGTAAATTCAACGTACTTTTTCTCACTTAGGGTTTAAGTGAATTAAGGGAGCTCAATGGCTACCATTCAGGTAGAAAGAACCTTTAACTGCTGGATTTTGGAGCTACCTAGAAAATGGTACCACCATCACTGAATTTACTATCAGTTTGCAGTCTATTCTGGAGATGATTTTGTGACAACACCAACTGCGCATCACTCTTGAACCACCCCAGCCAAGGGTAGCAAGCGGATGTCACTCAGTTTCCCTGTTCCCACCTTGCCCGTCCACAGCAGGCATGACTAACCAATCCCGCTACTTTCTCCCCTGTGAATCTAGACTTGGCACTGGAAAATTTCTCAAAACAAGTTTCCAGGCAGGCAGCCACCACCAACCGATCAGAGTTCCCTTGTGAGTTGAAACCACCCCCAGACTAGGCTAAAGGTTACCTTTGAATTGCATATGAAAAAAGGGGGCAGAGGGGGGTGTGCCTGCTGAATAAATTAACAGTCTTAACATCATTCTAATGGGATTATTTACCCTACTTATGAGACCAAACTTCTTAGGCATTTCATTACCATTCATTTAGATATAAATACCTGTAACACTACTTATAAATCATTCCTATCTCTTCATTAATAAGAACTTCTTAAGAGCCATTATGAGAAATACTCTTGGCCAGTTCAAATTGCTGTATGTTGTTATAATTAATAAAAGTGTACATCTTCATGAACAGTCTACAATTCAGGCTCTTTAGCAATTGGATTGAAATGGAGTTTTATTATATTTCATTTTCATTATCTATAGTAGTGAAACCATGGACACCTACCCCAGTGCAGACCTGGGTTATCTTTCACCCAGATAAGCCTCTGTTTTTATGGGCAGTGTAAAGATGTACCCAGAACTGATTTCTTCAAAACAAGCACTATGAAACAAATGTCTGATTCTTTGGCCAGTGTGCACCAGCAGCAAAACAAACAGGCCATTATATCTGTGGCAAAGAATGAGATTGCAAAGTCAATGAGGAACAAGGCGCATTATCAGCTGGTCTACATTGTAAAACAATGACACAAAAGGTCCGTTAATACATGAAAAAGCCAAAGTTTCATGGTTCTTGGTGAACATCAATAGTTTGTGGGACCATTCTGAACGTAAGTTGACTTGTCTCTATTAGTTTCCAGATTTTTCTTAGCTTTCCTGATCCTGATCTATTCAGCAGTGTTACTGGGCACTGGCCTCCTTCCCCCGCCCCCCCCCCCCCCCCCGCCCCATCCCTCAATTTGTTGCTTTCAAAATTACAGCCCGTTTTTATTCAAGACAGCTAAAAAAAAAGCCGTGCAAGCAAACAAATTCATTTCAAAGATCTTCACAAGTGGGGTTTTTCTCGGGGCATGTGGTAATATTTGCAACAAACTACACATAACTAAATAATCACATTGGAATTTTACAGGCATTTCTATGACCTAATCCTGTAAATCAGTCTTTAAACTATGAGGAATTTTGAAACCACCATCATCCAATGTCATGTGAGATGAATTGTGTTTTTATTTCGTCATTTTTAGCCAGCAGGGAGGGCAAAATACTATCCAGGCTGCGGCCAAGACAAGGGTGTGGTTCCCGCTTCTGCCTTTTTGATGCTTTAGGAGCCAGAGATGTGAGAACAAGGAGGAATCTTCGGACAAGTTTTTACTCTACTTTTTTTTTTTTTTTAATCTTGCAGCTTCTGATGAATGATAACAAAACAAGATCTATGCTGGAGGACAGAAATCTCCCTAAATCTCCAGCCTTATCCATGCTGAATAAAATAGTTTTGTTTCTGTGCATTCACGTTATGCTGTTTGCTGGCAAATTAAATCTTAATTCGTGTGTTTTTCCCTTGAAGGGTCGGGAGGAAAAAAGCAAAAACAAAAAACAACACAACAACAAAAAAACCCAAAAAAGAAAATAAAACAAAAAAACCCACCTAACTGCCTATTAGTTTTAGTTTATAGATGAGGCTTGATAAGCCTCAGAAGCCCCTAATTAGAAGGAACATGCTAATTAGAAGGAGACTGTAACACCCTTCTCGCCTTTCTCTGCTTGCTGCCCTTTGGTGTGTCTCCATGGCCCTGGAGAGCCCCTCTCTCTATTCCTCATGTCCTCGGAGCTGACCTTGCTGCTGTTGTGTCCGGCTAGAACATGATTTAAGGACCCTAATTTTTCATCCCCCTGAGCAAACGGAAAATCCATCTACCTAAACCGCAGTGGAACTTGATGTGTTCGGGGAGCACAGTCTTGTGATCAACTTGGTCTCCTCCATCCGCTGCGCATGCCGGCTGCAGACAATCACCCGGAGAAGGACGGACAGAGGACGCCTGAGACATGCCCTAGCTCTGGGGGTGCGTGCAGAGGCAGAGGGAGGGCGAGAGCACGAGGGAGGCTCCGTCACGGGGAGCACACTGCTGGGCCCCACTACCGGCGTGGAGCCCTCCTTGGTCCTGCGTTTTGCCTTCCGCCGGCACCACTTCCAGAGGATGACGTCAGTGGAAAGGCCTCCATGATACGTGCCACTTATAGTAGCATCCCCACTGATCCAAGCTTAACTGTACTCAAACTGTCAATCAGGCAACACAAAAGAGAGAGAGGAAAAACAAAACCCCAAAACCCCACGACTCCTGCCCATTCCAGGCTTTTTAACAACTCCCAGGTGCCCCCCACACACACCAGGGGCTCTGGGGGCGGGGGCAGCGAAATTCCTATTTCTTACGATGTTTACTGAAATGAACGCTCCTCTTCTAGTCCCTAAGATCCCTGGGGACTGGCAATGTCATGCCTGTTTCTGAGTTCCCCATGGGACACCAGGCAGCACCAGGCTGTACCCTAGAGAATCAAAAGCTCATGGTCAGGATTGTACTTTGGATAGAGGATGGCAGGTAGCAAAGCTGTGGATGCCACTGTTGTCTGGCTGAGGGGCCTGCATGGAACATGGCTCTGAGCCCATCAGGGAGCCTCCTCCCAGTTGGCCTGGCCCACCCCAGGAAGCGGAGAAAGGGTCCTCAAGAGACGTGGCTCTTGCCAGGCGCGCGCACAGGCCGTGCCTCAGCTGGCTGATGGAGCCTGAAGAATGAGTGAGCTTTACCCACAGAGACGAGAAACTCTGAGCCCAGTGCTTGCTCCTCACTTTTTCCTAGACCCAAATACTGTAAAGCACAAGGAAGAGCACAAGGAATCGCCTTGTGGGTTCCCAAGGCCACATCTTGTAATCGAAGTTTCTGGAACTCTAAGAACGTAGGGAGTTTTGCTAAAATCCGACCCGTTTCACTACAGCCAGCCCTGGGTTGAGGAAGGCACTTTCTCCAGGTTGTGGGAACACAGGCCCAGCCTTTCCTTGTTGCTAGCTTCAGGAGGCATCGGAAGTGTCCTGAATCAGGCAATTTCCTTTCCGTGGAACCCCATGTGTGCACACAATACGAGCTCATTTCCTCCTATTGGCTTTTGTTTGAACAGTTTCCTTTGATACGGGATGTCTTCCGCTCTCCTTGGCAGTTGTCTAAATCCAGGCATCCTTCTCAATTCAAGACCCACTCCAACGGGAGTCAGGCCCAACTGGCTGCACTCCGAAGGCCTCTCCCTCTCTCCCACCTTCCATTAAGTATTAAGTGTCTGGGGTTCTTCCCAGGGGTCCCCACTGGCTTTCGAAGTGTGCACCTGTGTGCATGCCCACGTGTGTCCTCACCCCTCACTGGGACTGCTGGCTACCAATCATCTTTGTTGTGCTTGCTTTACGTAGCATCAGCGTCCTATGCATGCAGTTGGGATTTTAATCAGTGCTTTCTGAATGGAGGGAATGAGCATTTGGAAAACGATTCACAATGGATTTGCAGATTTGCAGATATACTTTGATTTGGAAACATTTAGAAATCTTTCTCAACTGAAAGCTGAAACTGAGACGTTTCTAGCCCAGAGTAACATAAATTTCTCTTTGTACTCCCTCCTCTATTTTTGTATTTCTTTTTTCACTTTTCTGTCCTTATTTTTCCCTGGGTGCTGATCAAATAAATGGATTCCATACCACACTTCTTTTCTGTGTGTGTGTGTGTGTGTGTGTGTGTGTGCGCGCGCGCGTGACCTAAATCTCAGGACCCGGAACACCAGCAAGCACCTAACTTGTGAATATATCTCTGAGGTCGACGGGAAGGGAAGAAAAGGCCATGCCATATTGAGTCTCCCAACACAGGCAACTAGGTCACTACATCCAGGAAGGAAGGAACGCATGGTTGCAGGAAACACCTTGGAGCAATCCTTGCTTATTTATTCTCTAAGCCACAAAGGGCCAACCTTTCCCCCCAGGGACCAGAAGGTCAGAACGGACTGGCAGATGTCAGGAGTGTTTCTTGGCCCCAGAGGAAATTCATTCATTTATTCATTCATTTCCAAAAGTTTAAGTTTAGGAGTTTGGTCCCAATGTGAGCCAGTTACCATCTGCTTGAATGACCTAAAAACGGCCCGAGTGGGGACAGAATCGATTTTATCTGTGCCGAAATAGCTCAAGGCATGGGCTGTCATGGAGCTGGGTCAAGTGCTCCATTTTCACACATGCATTGTGTGCAGCTTTCCAAATGTGGCCCAGTCCTCCTGTTTTCAAAAGCAACTGCATTCCTCTGGGTAATGTGCTCCACTGGTTTACCATCCCTACCAAATATAAGTGTTCCCAAAAGTCTGGCATAAGATTATTTTGTAGAATATCCTTCTTGCGTTTGTGTGGCAAAACCAATGACGTCTTTGTGAGTGATAACAAGACTTTAGGAAATTGCAGAAATAGTCATGTTGGAGTCCCTACTCTTTGTGGAATTGAAAGGGTCTGCAGCATCAATTGGGTATTATTCCCCAGTAGCTTCATGTTCACCCAAAGAAATACATCCAAACATGATATATTGAGTGTTTATTCTGTGCAGGATAGAGAGTTCTTGGCATAGGGGCTCTCATTTAATCCTAATAATCACCCAGAGAAGTGGGCATTGTTAAGTACATTTTTTTTTAAAAAATGAGATGCAAGTACATGTTAAAATTTGCCTGAAATGGCTCATCTAGTCTGTGGCGCAGCCAGAATTTCAATGCAGGGTTTAAATTGTCTCTTAACCTCTGTGCCCAGAGGTTAATCATTTGTGTTCCAAACCATCTGTTTCTGCAATAAATGTAGATTCCTGGGCCCTGGGCCCCACACATCCCAAGTGAGAACCTCAGGGGCCATGGCCTAAGAATCTGTCGCCTGCTTTTTTAAGAAGCTTCCTGAGAGTTTGTGTGCAGCCAACAAAACCAGCATTTGGAGTAACTGGTAAGGGCTTTGAAATGGGTTGGGAAGCAAAACACAACTTCTTTCTTCTCCAAGGGTTGGAGTTGGGTGGGGCAGAGAACGGAGTAGAGCAACATGACCTTGTCCCAGTGGTTGTAAAAGCTCATTCTGGTCTTGACTGTAGGCATACTTGTCTTTTACTTAGTTTTCAAGTGGCCCTCAAGGGTAAATAAATAGGTCAATCCATTCTATGAGATGTGCTGTACACGTCGTGCAGCTGATCGTAACCAGAAGCATGTGTCCTTCAGCAATTAAGCAACTAAAACTTCCCGTAAAAGTCAGCATGCTCCAGATCACTCCCCAGTTGATGAGTTTTGCTCTTAAGTCTCCGACTGCCCATTGCCTTCATCAGCCAACTTCTCTGAAGTTTAAATGCAAAAAAGCACCCTGGCTGAAGGGGCTAAGGCTTAGCTGGCCTCTCCTCAGCCCTACAGTACAGCTCCACAGCCATGTCTGCAATCTCTGGGGAAAGTGCATCTTCTCTTCATCTGTGATAGAAACTTCTGGATGCCTTTGGGTGGATGATGGACTGTGAGCGCCTGTGAGTATGAACCGTAGCTAATAATCGTCTATACAAAAGCCTGTCTTAGTAATAAGACACTTCAATCGTTCCTTTGCATTCCACGAACATTTACCGAGCATCTACTACCTGCCAGGTTCAAGTTTAAAATGCATGGGGGATTGCAACAATAAGGAAGCTTTATTTGTCGCATCTGTATCGGCAGATTATTATTTAGGGGAAGAGTGCTAGGCCCATGATTATCCTTTTGCTGACCCCAGTGAAGTGAGGGCAAAAGTTAAGGAAAATGACGAAAAAGACAGAAGAACAGCAAACATCACTGGTATTGCACCACAGGAAGAAGCGGCAGACGCCGTATTATGGGAAGCCTGCAATGATGCAAAGCCGATCTCTAATTAATAACTGAGGATCGATGCAGTACGTTGGCCTCCCCACTACAGCTATTTTGAATAGAGCAGGATTCATGTCAAGGCAAAGGCTTCTGGGAGTCTCTCTGGAGAAGCATTTAGTCCTCAGCTTACACCTTCCTTCCAATTTATCGGATGCTTTTCACCTTTCCTGTTATAGCAAATCACACCTGTTCCTACAAATCTTCAAAAAACCTGGTGGTTTCACCCCATCCACCCCAGCAGCCTCCTCGGGCTCAAAGCTAAACCAGGTGCTCTCCGCCAGCCTAGCCAACCCTTCCTCAATCCCACACAGTCTCATCTTAGCCCTGATTCCTCTCCTCTTCCCTCCATCATCCCTTCGATTGCCCCGAATATCCCATGCCTTCTGAATGTTTTCCCTTCCACTTTCTGGCACCTTGCCCTTCAGCCTCCCAGCCACCACTCTCCAGGTGTCACCCAAGGGTCATGGCACTGTCTTCACTTCGAGGCACGTCAAGGTACCAGGCTCAGTCCTCATCTTCACTGAACTTTCTTTCTTTCCCATTATCACTTCATTTTAGGAAAACCGAATACTCATCCATATTCCCTCGCCGACCCATGTCATTTCTAGGACCTAGTGAATAGCATGATCGCTTCTCACAGATCCAGAGGCGTTGAGAGAGATGCCCCGAGACCCACACACCTGTCCCAAGGCCATCTCCGCAAGACTCTTCGCTCTGGGCTTCCCTGCCATTGGGATGTGCCTAGGAAATCCCCTAAAATGTCAGCATTCCCCAAGGCTGGGCCATCGACCATTTTCTAGATCACACTTGCTTCCTTAGCTATCTCAAACTCCTCTCTGATTTCAAATCCCACTCTTTTGTGGCTGAGTCCCGAATGTACGTCTAGCTCTGTATTCATTCTATAGAAGCCCAGACCTATGCTTCCAGGAGAACATTCCAACTTCAAACTTCCAACAACCAGAGCCAATCACCTGTCTTCCCCCATCCTCCCATGTGTTTCTGTCCCCGGTGTCACGAATGTTTCTGTCACCCAAGCTCATGGTCTCCAGGTCTTCCCGGACTCCCTCCCTTTCCCTCGTTTTCCACGAGTCCTGCCCCAGCCTTTGGGAGGCTGCTCCTGCCGAATCCTTGTCACCACTATCGGCTCTCTCATGACTTCCTGGGGGCCTGCAGGCCTCAGCTCTAAACTGTGCCCACGGAATTATCCCCACAAGCAGTGTCTGATCCTCTCGCTCACCAGGTCACGAACATTTGGTGGCTCTCTGCTGCACTTGGAATAAAGGTCAAAATTCAAAGTCTGGCATTCAGGGTCATCCATCATCGAGGTACAGTCGTGCCAAGCATTTCCGCTGTGCCCCCCACAAGTACACTCTAGACTCTGCCCCACACTCCAGGGAAACCTGCATGGGTGCTCTCCAAGTGCAGGCACTATGGTCTTGCTTTCCTTCACAGGCCATGTCAGAGGCTGCCTCCTCCAGGAAGACTTCCCTGCCTCACCTGGACAGCAGGAATCTACCTACTGACAGAGAACCTTATACCTCCCTTGTGGCATGGATTACCTTCACCGTGGTGGTTTATTTATACACCTTATCTGTCCTACCAGTGCATAAATTCCATGAGAGGTAAGGAAGTGAGGAAAACTTAGGATATACTTCCTCAACCTTTCACATGGTACTCTTTTTGTTGTTGTTGTTGTTTTCCTGCAAATGTTTCTGTTCCCAAGAAAACGTCACTAAGTAGAATGCATCTGCCCTGGCCAAACAGGTAAAGATGAAACAAAAACAGTGATCAGCCCCTTCCCATTGACAAAGGGCTTTCACTGTGTGCAGGGCACTTCCAATATCTTGTTGCCCCCAATCTTCCCCCAAATCCTGAAACATGGCACCATCCCCTTGACTTGTGCCAACCAGGAGATCAAAGTTCCAAGTGACTTGGTGACTTTTGTTCATCCGAAGTTGGAAAATCCAGAATTCGAATCCCTGTTGAGTACCTGCGAGCTTCACACTCTTGCCATCCTTATCAGCCTTATTGATTTGTTGAGACCTACATTCCCTTGACTTACATGGACTCCCACGAATCCTAGGGTTGCAGGGCAAGAAAGGGCAAAGGGTACGGTCATCTGCAGTCCCCATGTGGTCCCTTCCCTCCGTGAGTCTTGTTTGCCCAATAGGATAAAAAAGAACCCCCCCAAAACACTTAAGGCAAAACTTGCAGGTGTTTATAAAACATAAAACATAAGCACAAGGAGAGAAAAGGACATGCTTTGTACCCCAGGACAAAGTGGCATTATTATTATCATTCTTATTTAACATTGATGATCTTTTCAAGTCTGGGTTTGAAGCATTAACTTCCCACTGCTCCTGGGGTAGGAGCCTCACAGAGCTCATCATTAGGGGGGAATGGAGCCCCACTGCTCCCTGCTGGAGCCCAGAAAGTAGGGGAGACACAGATAAGGAGGGGAGGCTGCAGGGGGAAAGGATACGGGGACCCCTTCCGACTCGCTTTCCCTTTATCTGACGAGAGACGGTGCCAGGTAGCCAGTACATTTTAAAGATTTTATTAGAAACAGAAAGGTCACACATCCGAAGTGTCCAGCTGACTGGATTTTCACAGAGGGAACACAACTGTGTGACCCACACCCAGATGGAGAAACGCCCTATTAGCAGGACCCTGGAAGCCCCCCTCCCCAAAAGGGCGACCCCTCCCTTGAACCAGCCACTACATTGCACTAGATGGCTACATGCTAAATGAACCCTTTGACTGTTCAGGCAGCTACTTCCATTTCAAAGCAGGGGGAAAAAAGTATGTGTGTGTGCGTGTGTGTGTGTGTGTATGTGTGTGTGTGTGAGAGTAATTTTGTGTGTAGGAGAAAAGTGTTTCTAATTTTCAATCCTGAAAATGTGAGGAGAAGAAGGAAGACAGGAAGAAGGGAAATAAGTTAGTAAATGCAGCCTCTTTCTGAGTCCCCCATTAAAGCTGAAAGAGCTCCAGCGACATGCCATTTTGAGAAAGGAATGGAACGGAATTGTCCTTCTCTACCTGTCTCGGCTGGGGCCGGAGCAGGTCGGCTCCTATTCCTGTAGCCTTCAAATATGTGGATAGGTTGATGGTGATTATTTAATAGCACGGTGTTCTCTAGAAGCCTGATATTGTATGGAACATATGGTTTTGATTTGGGTAGGGTTTTTTTTTTTTTCTTTCTGTTTTTAGCCAGTGAGCAAGATGGAGAGTGTCACAAAGCTAACTCCAGAATTTGCTGGGTTCTGCCAAACTACAGGGAAGCCAACTCCAATGCCGATGGCCCTCCCACTTTGGCAGCTTCGGGGGCTGGGGGGGAAAGCCGTGGGTGAGCCACAGAGGGCCACAGGCTCACAAAGAACTGCACTGACCAGACCTAAGACAGGGACTCCGTACTGTTGACAAAGCACACAGCCCCATGTTGCTGCTTCCCGTGCCTGAGCTGCACTAATCGTTCAGGCTGGAAGGAAGAGATCAGAACATCAAATAAAAACACAGGCACAGAACCATTAACTCAAGACCCGACATGTATCTGGCCAAGGAGACTGATATTCACTCTTGTTTCCACAATGTTTTAAACAGCAACATTCTCCAACTTCCCATCCCGGGTTCCTGGCTGTCAATGTTTCCAAAAATAACCCCTCCTCTCAATTATTTTTTCTGATCAATTATTTAGCATGGTCTGGGTTATACAACATAAATTTTACCCTGCGGGGGGGAATTTATGCTCCCTCGTGGTCAGCTAGGAAATTTGTAGTTTTAATTAAAAAGGCAAATTTTCAGCTTGGAAGAGAGTGCTGGCTGGGTTTATGGACATTAGTAAAACTAGTAGTAAAGAGAAAAAAAAAAAAAAAAGGCAGAGAGGAGGCCTGGGGATCTTTAGGTTAAATTTCAACCTAGAGATTTTCCTAAGAAAAACTGGAAGGCTTGTCTCAACTCAAGTTTGAGAGCCTTTGAACAGGCTTTCTCTAGATGAAAACCTGGCCAGCTAGTCGGGAAATAGTTGACCAGCCCTTCCTTTGTTTGCTCAGGGTGGCCCTGAGTAGGGGCCCCGGGCGGAACTGAGGGAGAAAATCCTTCCTGGTTTCTCCCTCTCTGAGGAAGGAGGACAGGTCCGTGCAGATCACTGTTGACTGGAGCCGGGATTAATTAGTTCCTTTGATGACCTTGGCATCTACTGATGGCGGAGCGTGTCTTCGAGCTGCTGAGGAAGGACTGTGTTGAGAGCCACAGAGGAAGCCGGGAGGACTGGGAGCCACAGCTAAAGTGATCACCATTTTGTGGAGCCGAAAACAGAAACAAACAAACAAAAAACAACAAAAGAACACCCAAAATATGTATTTGACCTCTGAAAACTGCTTTAGTGTGGTATTCAAATTGTGTGAATTCTCTATCTGTATATATCAACCTGTATCTGTTCCTGTGTGTATATATATTAATGTATAGATCTGTGTGTGTATTTATCAATCTAAACACGTAATATATAATCTGAATATCTTTATCTGGATATATAAGTATTAATCTCTACTTCTATTAATCTAAATCTATACCTGCGTATCTATATCTGTTATTAATCTCTATTTTTACCTATCTATGTACATATATATCCATCTAAATCTATCAATCATCCTATGGGTTTTGCAAGTCAATGTCGAGCAACTTGCCAGGTATTTCCAAAGGTGTCTACAGCCTATTGTTGGGATTGAAGATAATTTTAAAGCATTCCACACCACTGGGGAAGATGTCTGTCCCTCCTAAGTTCACCTCCACCCCTCAGTTCTTCCACGCTCTGCTAACAGAGCTCAGGGAGTGCAGTGCCCCCCCCCCCCCATCACCGCTGGTTCAAGGTTCAAGTAGGATAGAGATTTGGGTCCACAAGAGAAACTCAAAAGAGTGTCTTATGTTGCATAAATAAAGGTATTATAGCCTAAATAAGGGAGCTGTCAACTGCTCCTATCAGAGGAAGCTTGACTGCTATCTGTTAATCTGTGAAGAGGCATTTGGGTCACTCTAAAGGCCCAAACGAGGGCTGGGGAGTGAAAGTCACAGGAGTCACATTTCATTTCAGCACGAGGATGAATTTTACAGTAAAATGTTATGGTCTGCAAGCATTCTGAGGTAGTGATTGCCCAGTCAACAGAGGGGAAAAGACGCTCTGAGAACCTGCTTGCCAGGGCTGTGGTAGAAGGTAGACATGAACTGTGCTAGATAATCCCCCCAATTCCTCCCAATTTGGGATTCCCCCCCAACTGCATCTTAAGCTTATGGGTTTTGTCAGGTGGGTGGCTCTCTGGAGGAGGGGCTGTTAGACCCTCGAGTGTGTGAGGGGCCCCTCCGCGGGCTCCGACGCGTCTCCCCAAGCCCCCGCCCTCCCGCCCCCTGAGCACCAGAGAACCAAGGAGCAGGTGAGCAGCAGGTCACGGGGAGTAAGGAGTTAAGGAGACGGAAGCTCTCCGTTGGTCCCTGCAGCCCCAGAGGCAGCTAGTCCCTTTGATCCTGACTCTTAATTGCAGCCTAGTTGCACCAGGGAACTTTAAAGAAAAGAAACAGGGAAACTAGAGATAGGGTTTGTTTTGTTTCCTGAGGGGATGGTCTTTGTGGTGGCTGCCAGGAAGCTGATACTTTAGGGCTAGAATGATGGGCTTCCTAAGGGGGCAAATAAATAGACCTTTCTACCAGCTCAGAGCCAGGTGTGAAGGGAACCCCAGAAACAGCAGGCATCTATGTGTGCCCTGTAGAACGGATGCCAGGGACAGCCTCGGCAGAGAGCAGAGCAAGAGAGAGGAGACGGTGGGCTAGCTCAGGAGCAGGCTGAGCAGGGGCAGGAGACGGCCACCCCGGGCCTCGGCCACAGCACAACACGTTTCGCCTCCTTACAGGGCCTCACAGCCGGTAACAGGCTCTTACATATGGTGTCTATTTAAGGTATCTATAAGTTGACATCTTTAGGTCTTTAAGCTTCACACACACACACACACACACACACACACACACACACACGTGAGATTCAAGAAAAGGCCAACTACTGACACTGAATAATGGAGAGAAAGCTCTAGCCATCCCTGGTGATGGATCCAGCCCCTCTGTGAGGAGGAGCCCCTGGCTAAAACTGAACTCAAGCCTGCACGGTTACACCAGCAATTGCTTCTTTGTGTTCTGCCTCACTGTTGAGGGAGGTGGGCCAGCAGTATGTGCAGATGCTAGAGAAGTTTCTCTAAAGCAAAGCCCCAAGGAAGCACGTTGGGAGAAGGCCTGGGTGTTCGGAGACCACCAACGGGTTTCGCTGACCCTGGCAAGTAACTCAGCCTCCCTGGACTTTCTGTTCTTCATAAAAAGGCTTAACTGAGTCCATGCACATGAAGCTCTCAGCAGAGGGCTTGGCATACAGTAGGCACTCAATAAACTCAACAGACACGTGTTTCCTTTCATTCTTAAAAGGTTATTGGTAAATTAAAAATGCATAAAAACACTGGCCCTCTGTGTGTGAAGTAAGTGGGCATCTGGGCAGGGAAGACTTCCTCTAAATCAGTTTAGCTCCACTCCTGGGCCAGGAGAGTGGGGCCACATGTGGGACAGACCGGAAAACAAAGAACTCGAGCAAGGGGAGAGAGATGAACACAAAGCCAGAGTGTAAGACGTGTAGCAACATATAAAACTGTCCACAGTCAGGCCTGGCCATTTCACTTAAGCCACCATATTAGACAGTAGCATTTCTAAAATTGTCTTCATTGCTATTGCAAAATGTTAAAACTAGCATTTGAAACTTTAACTGCATATAACAACCCTTCCTCTCTACTCTTCGTATTCTTTGGAGAGCATGACAAGAGAATGGCATTATCTGCACCATTAAAGGAGATGATGAGTTTGTCAGAGTTCCCTGAGCTAATCCACTGAGGGCATGAGGACTGGAGTAGCCATGTCAGACTCCCAGGTCCCCCTTCCGACCACTGTCCAGAGAAAACAGAGTCTAAGGCTGATTTCGAACACATAGATTTCATAGGAGAAAAGTATCTCTGGAACAGAGACGGGTAAACAAACTCACTAGCCTTTCCTAGAGGCTGGCGAGGAAATCTCTTGGGGAATTGGTAAGAGTCCCTGTCCACAGAGAAGACAGCCGTCACAAGCACAGGGAGACATCCACAGACCTGCAGCCCATAGCCACAGAACCTGCTGGAAACCGTGCAAGTCCCTGCCTTTCGCCCTTGACCACAGAGGCTTTGGGGCAAGGTTCAAGGGATAAGTCAGTTCAACCTCATCCCACTCGGAGCCTGAGCATCCCGGAAAGGCTTTGTGTTGAGGAGGCAGGTCCTGGTCCCCAGCCCTGTGGAGCCTTCCTTTAAAACCATGCCAGACCCAATGGCCTGCCACCATCTACACTGATGCTAGCGTCATCTGGGAGCTTGTTAGAAAGGCACAATCTCAGGCCCCATTCCAAATCTACCCAAACAGAATCTACATTTTTAGTAAGAGCCCCAGGTGACGCCCTCTGCACATGGAAATTTGAGAGGCATTCTGCTGTGTACACACTCTAGGTATCTGGTATGAGGACAACAACCATTTGCCTACTTTGAATGCTTTCTCATTTTCTTGAGCAGTCCTTATGGCTGGGTTCAGCAGAGACCTGCTAGATTCCAGAATAAATGGGCCTCTAGGTCTGTGAGGATAGGATGACCAGTGTCCAGGGAAATCTCCAATCTCTCTGGAATTCCCATCCTGACCAATACCACCACCCCAAAATGTGTATTTCAAGATACAGATGTTAGAGTTGATAACTGCTGGCTTTAAGTGTTTTCTTGTGGTTATTACTGAAAACCTACTTTTGAAAAAGTCAACTGTATATATGAAAAACTCAGCGATGAGGATTTCCTTATCCATTCCGTATTCTTTTTAAAGAAGATTTTATTTATTTATTCGAGAGAGAGAGAGGAGGAGGAGGAGGAACAGAGAGAAAGGAACAAGCAGACTCCACACTGAGTACAGCGCCCAATGCAGAGCTTCATCCCATGACCCTGAGATCATGATCTGAGCTGAAACCAAGAGTTGGACGCTTAACTCACTGAGCCACCCAGGCTTCCCCTCCAACCAATATTCTGTGACTCTCACCATTACAGTGAACCAATATTTGCCTTCAAAGGGCCAGAGAGGGTCAACTATGTGCGGTAGGATAATACAGTGTGGGAGGCTGCTCTGTCATCCATGGAACCAAGGAGACTGTGGTATGGTGCTTAAAAGTCTTAGTACTCTTTTTTTTTTTTTTTTGGCCAGCAATTTTGCTCCTTTGTGGATATTTATTCTCTTGATCCTTTGCTAGCTCTTACTCTCTTCTAGGCCTCTGGCAGTCCTCCCCCATGGCTCATCCTTGGTCATCTGCCCGTCTCCTGCAGGTTACAAGCATCCATGGCCTCAATTATGATTTCAACATAGGTTCGTCTCAATTGACATCTGAAACCTCGCATCTAAGCTGTTCTCCATTCCCACACTGTCAAATGCCTATGGGGTAGCCCACTTGGATGACCCACCATTAGTTAAAGCACCATGACCAGAACTCAAAATTCATCATCTCCTTCCTTTCCTCCACCTCATTCCTATTGGTTGGTCCCTTTTCCCATCTATCTCGATTTTCTGTTAGGGTTCCATTGATATTTCTCCTGAGAGAAACACCAGTGTCATTTTGGCTCTTCTAAGCTCTCACTAGCTTCTCTTACTTTCCCTTCAAGACACCTTTTGGATTTGCCCTTTCTCCTCCATCCTCACACTGCTGGTCTAATCCAGCTCTTTCCTACCTCATACCTAGAATACCGCCATTTTTTTTTTTTTTTTTTTTTTTGCCAGTGGCATCACTTGTTACAAATTTTCAAACCTCTAACTCTATCTTACAAGTCCTAATTGAACACTTTTAAAACGTTAGATGTGATGTTTGTTATAGGTAACAAAATCAAACTCCTCCTCATAACTCTTCAGGTCTTCTGTATACTGACTTCTCCACTAATCCTATTGCCCACTGCTCGCCAACATGTCATCCCTGTTCTCCAAAGACAAGTTTCCACACTGGCCCCTATATCACGTCATGCTGTTCCTCCCTCTGGAGATGACCTTCCCTTCTCTGATTTTGACTACTGTCTTCTCCAAACTTTTTTGAACATATCCCTCTATCAGAAAAATACTTTGGAGCAGGAACAACTATCATAAGGTTGTTACTTACTTATCAATGTTATACTTGCATAACAATATTAATATGTCACATACATTATCAAACACATGAAAATTGACATTTTAAAAGGATGAGCTAAATAATGTATAAGATGCAAGTTCAGCTACTCCTCACCTAGTGAATAATCTTGCCCCACTTAGGCTTGGGTATAGACATTTCAGAGACATTCAGAACCACTGATCTGGACAAAATATATCTATCCAGAGATATAGGAAGCATCTCTTCCTCTATAAAGCTATCTACTACTCCAGCCCAAACAGAGTTCTACCTTCCCGAACTACCAGAGCATTTAAAATTACAATAGTAAATCACTGATATATGCTTCACCAATACTTCTTAGTTGATTAATTGAAGCTGGCATCCAGGATGCCAGAAATTTATAGATTTTTAAAACAATTCAGTATCTTAATTAAAAACATTACTGTCTTTCCAAAATTGCTTGGGTTGGGCTCTATGCACTATGCAACATCCGTTACAAGAAAACTCCTAGTCAGACTGTAGGGTGATTTCATTTAAAGACTGCTTTATCTCATTGAATATCATGTGCACAGATTCCCATAGTTTTGAGGACTAACTTTTCTGTTTTTTGGCTACGGAAAACATTGCTTCATCTCACTCAAGTTCAGTTGCTGTTTAACTCATAAATTGGGGACAAAAGGGATTTTGTGACCATTAAAGAGATGATAAAAACTGAAATGGTTTATACATGTAAGACATTGCTATTATTATTACACCCAGCATTTTTGCATCATAATGTAAACGATATCAGGTATATTTGAGATTTCTAAAAATAACTGACCTCCTACAGGCATGGGAGGACTCAATGAGATGCTCTCATGGGCAAATGGACTGCTTCGAATTTTGGTTTCATTCTTGACTTTGGTTTTTCCCAGGTCTGCAAGCCATTTGCAACCATTCATGAATTTTATGTTCTAGAAGCACGTGCCTGCCATCCATAGCCAAACTCACCTTGCTGCTGTGTGGCTGGGTCGGGGCATGAAGCCAGTAGAGGTTCTGTCCCCTGTTGCCTTCGGAGCAGCCAGAGCTGAGAAAGCAAAGCCAATCAACCTCTCTTCTTGCTCTGCCTTGGCAACTAGGCTGCCTCCAGTACTAGTTATAAGGGGTTGTCCAAGAAAGTTGTGGGGACTGGAGATAGTGACCTGCATACATGTACCAGGGACACTCAGAAGTTTCTCCTGCTCTTCAAAATTCAAGTCAACTAACCACAGACAAAATAAACATGAACACTTTTTTTTTTTTAATCCACGTTATAACTCATCCCTTCTAGGAGCGTTACCTGGTGCTCTAATTTTAGGCTCCTGGTTTTTAAACCCTCTTTTTGAGCTGTTAATTGAGATAATGTCTGTGAAAGCCCTTTGTAAAGTGTAAGAAACTATACATATGTTAATTATCCTTCTGAAGACATTTGTGTGCTGACCTATTCTTATCTTGTTTGTAAGTATCTTGTTCCCCGGCGATTGTGGATTGCAAATGCTTAAGGCCCAGGACCTGCCTGGCTGGGTGTTTCCTGCCTCCTCCCTCTGTCCTCTGAGGGGGGCTCACCACCCCCAAAGCTCTTAGAGCAGTCAGTTTGCATTGATGCTCATAACCCTTAGCACTGCCCATCTGCCTGCCAAGACTCACAACTAAAAAGACTTCTTGAGGCTCATTTATGTCCTCGGTCTGCCCTCTCAGCTCTCCCCCAAACTGGGTCCCTAACCTTGCAGCTTGTCTACACCCAGAAAATACACAGAGATGTTAGGGTAAAAAACAAAACAAAACAAAACAAAGCAAAATCTTTGTGTTTAAAAGGGGAAATATATTTTTTTTAAGTAACTGTTTTTAAGGGGAAAAAAGGTGGGGGGGGGGAGTTTAATCCTCCAGGGTCTGGAATCAGGTTTCCTTGCTGGGATTGGGAATGGCCAGATAATTGCATCAGGGGCTCCCCAGGTACCCTAAGGCTTGGGAGTGTGGGAGAGGGTCTAGGATTTCCTTTTGGTGACTTTTGGAGGCTTTTTAGATGACACGTCCATGTTCCCCCAGTCACTTCGGCACTGAATCTCGGCCGGTGGAGACTGCGTGATTGCTCTCAGCAGCCTCATATTTGGGATTTTTCAGAGCATTCTCCTATGTCGGCTGTTCCTCTTACATCTCTGTATGTTATTTAAACAGCATTTATGCCGAGAAATGGAATAGAGGTGAAAAAAGTATATGCAGACATTTAAAACTCAAAATTCCTTCCTTTATTCTCCGCCCCTCCCCCCAACACTAAGAACTGTCTGAAACCTGCAATAAATGCCTGGAAGTTAATGTGAAATTAACATTAGCCAGTAAATTTATTATTAAAGTCTTTAAAACTTACAATTTTGCATCATTTCTTCCTGCCTTTTATTTTGCACATACACTAAGTCAGGTATTAGGGAACTGACTCGCTCTAACCAAAGAGCAAAAGCCAGAGAACCCAAGAGGTGTTTAATAAACACTTGTTGACTGATTGATGGAATATACTGACCTTGCATCTCCTAGACAATGCATTCTTTGTCAGAGCACTAAGGTAAGTCGGTGGGTCCACTTTTATTACCAAACGTTTCTGCCATGTCGAGGGGAGGAGGCCAGATGAAACTCTGTCCACGGGCCTGGGGCTCAGGTTCACAAAAGAAACCCTAGGGCTCTACCTCACACCTGTTTTCACTCTCAGCAACAGAGGGGGGACTCGCCCCAGCTAAACAATGCAGAGCCGTTGGAGACATAGGCCTGATGCAGACCTAACCATGACGCCACCTCAGACTCCTTACTATGAATATTACCACACTGCAACTCAGTTTGTACACATTAAAAAACAAAACATAAGAAACAACAGAGCTGAGTGAAATTAAAAAAGAGAGAGAGAGAGAGAAACACAGTATTGTAACTAATTTACAAAGCCCAGCTAAGTCTTTCTGCCTCGTTCTTCCAAGAGAAACCGAAGCGTGAAATATCAAGTTCCCGGCTCCCCACGGCCAGGCGCATCTCTGCCCATCCGATTCAGCTGACCATTCCAGAAAGTATGCCTGTGTGCGTGACCCCCTCACTTCTCTTCACAGCCCCTTTCTCTCTTTCCTTGCTAGGACTTCAGGCAGACTTCGTGAAAAGAGCTAAGTGCCCTTTACCCTGTTCTGCTTGGCCCCTGGGTTTCCGTGCTCAGACCCTGGACCTATGGCTTCCCCCTTGACTTTGCTCCTGGCTGGCGTTGATGGTTCACACTCTCCACCCTTCTGCCATGCCCCTCACCTCCACTGCCCACCTGCTCCCTAGAGCTGCCAGATTTCTCTGCCTAACATGACAGTCGAAACTGTTTCTGACCCTGTCAGCTCTCAGGTGCAGCTGTACCTGGAGACATTAAAGGCCCCCAAACTACGTCTTAAACAACCAACAGGCCCCACATGCCCCTTTCATTAATCAGAACCCCCTTGCAATGTTACCAACCTACTTCTATGTTGATGAAATGTTTTGTCATTTTGGAAAATGTAAACAAATCACTATGCCTTTCTCTCCATCTTCTCTTGTTATCGGTAAGAAAGTGCAGGACGAAAGGGAGAGAAAATGCGTGTGAGATTGAGCCTAGTCCATCTACCGTCAGGAATTCTCTTCAACTCGAATCTAAATGCTCTTCTCCCAATTTTTGCACGGAATCTTGAGTACCTGATCTTGAATTTCGATGGCGCTCCCTGAGCGCGGGACTGGCTGGTAGCCATGTGATATTGATTTGTTTTCACCATAGCAACAGCAAATTAAAACAACTAGCAGAGAGGAGGCAGGCTATTAACCAGTAAAGCTACATAACCAGTGTATTTTGCAAGCATATTTTCCTCCTTTCTTCTTATTTTCTGTCCTATTCATTCCACTTTCACAAATTTAATGCAAAGTCAAAGCAAAAATAGCACGAAATGCTTTGGGCACTACAAGGTCTACATCTGAAATAGTCTGGTTAGCACAGCCTCTAGTATATTAGACCAGATCGATGGAGAAAATGCAAACACCAACGCTCTCATTTCCTTGGAAATTTTGTTTGTTGGTCTAAGGATAAATATCCCCAGAAAATGGACACGAGCATGAAGTAGAGTGAAGGGTTCTGGAAATATGACTATAATACCCTACGGCATTTGCCAACAGTTTCATTAATACAGAGGTTTTATCCTTTGTACTTTAAATAGCTCATTGTAGCCAGAGACAAACGACTTTTTTTTTTTTTGGTACAAGGTCAAGGCCTCTCAAAATGCTAGAATTATGAGAGAAAGTGTAGCAAGTATTACTCAGTTCTATTAAGAGAAAGAGAAATTGAGGTGGGTGCTTGCTTATTAAGGCTACACAAGCAGCACGAAAGGGAATGTCAACTAGAACCAGGAACTCCCGAAAACTCCCATCTATTCTGATGGAAATTCTCTCTTAAAAGGCTCTGTGTTAAGAAACTAACCTTCCCCTGAGCTCTGTGACCAAGGTTACCACCTGTGACATGGATTAACAACCCACAGGATGGGCCTTCCCTCCCTTCAGCCCATCTGCCCTAGGACATGGTGCTCTTTCTATAAAAGCAGCTGTTCCCACCATCACGACTGGCCACGGAGTTGGTGGCATAACCGTGGTCCTCAATAGTGGCTCTAGGGGAACTGGGAATGAGGCCACAGGCACTGTCCACCCAGGTGGCAGTACTGGGCTGTGCCAAGGGGAAGTTGGGCCAGAAGCAAAGCCATGCTCCGCTCCCCGCCGCTTTTTGCCTGCGCAGCCAGAACCCTGCAGAGAACCTGCTCAGACCCGCCCGACGAGAGGCAGGTAGAAGAAGATGCCCTAGTTATGCTGGAGATTGGTTGGGGGCTTAGAAAGGCCGGGCTACGCTATGAAGACATAACTCAAGACCTGCCAAGAGAGAGTCAGAATGTTCCTGGCCAGGACATAAAGCAATATTCCTCTCCATGAGCCTGAATAAAAGAACACACAGCAGAAATAGTTGGGGGATGACGTCAGAAGTTCTGGGCTAGTGTCCTGCACTTCTCCTTGAAAGTAAAAACAGTGGGTCTAGAAGAATCTACGTGGCACTGCCCTTCTTTAAATGAATATTTGAATGGCCCATCACAAAACAGGCAGGGTAGCTGGAGAAACTTCATCTTATTGAAAGATTAGAAGAATGCCCTCCTCTCTCTCTCTCTCTCTCTTTTTTTACTTTATTAGCCCCCAAATTCACGTATTAACAAATTAACAAATATCTTTCCACTTAACCTTTGTCTTTTAAAAGGACAGCTATGTTTCTTGAAGAACATTCATGGTGGTAGTGGTTAGGCAAGTCAGATTTTTTTCTTCGCTTCAGTGCTTGCTAACTATTCTAAAAATGTTACACATTTATTGTAAACACATGCTTCCGAGGCCTAACAAAAAAGCACAGTTTCCTCATGCCTGGCAGAAATTTAAAACGGAAAAGGGCAGAAAGAATTCTTTAACAAATATATCATTTCCTTCTCTTGGGCCAAGTGTGTTAAAAATAAATCTCCATCATTTCTCCCTGCTGCTTCTCGGCAAGAAAGTTGATATGGTTCGGCATAGTGAGACACAGCTTTAAAAGCTAGCCTGCCCTCATTAAATTATTCTGCTGGCTGTGTGTTCTCATTAAAAATGCATAAAGATCAGATAATTGCAGTAAGCATTATTAACCCAGCTTTACTTTTGAATATAATGGTTCCACTTTTAAGCTGGAAACAAAGGCTCAGACATGCCAGAAAAAGAAATGTAAACATTGAACTACAGTATCGAAAACTTGTCAGAAAGCTACCTCTTGCTAGCTTGTTAAAAATGTGCTTTTGAAACTCAACGCCCTGGCATTACAGAACGAGGCAGGTCCCTAATTTCTAATAAACATACATATATATGTATATATAAATATATATTTTTGGCTATACGTTCCACCGATGATGATTCACTGCGAAGTTTTCTTTTTCTTCTTAATTACAAGCCTGTTTTTCAAATAATAGGATCAATGTAAACTTTATTTATTCGGGAGTTAACGATGGCAGTGTGAGAACGCTCTCCACTGAGAAAATAAGAACGCTCCCAAGAATTCAAATGGTTTCTGTTGAAGAAATAAATAGATCTGTTCTTGGAATAAAAACTCGTTTTATGCCTCACCCCAGACAGGCGGCATCGATTCAAGCTTTGCCATGTCTTTCCCTCAAATCAGAATGTTACGTAAAACTCCAGGGTCCCCTGCAAGTATTACATTTGAATTAGTGGAATCCGGTTTCCCTGGCTTCCCGAAGCAACACACATGGAATGCAGCATACTGCAGCAAACTCTTTAAACATTCAAAAAAAAAGGGGGGGGAAGGGGGGGGATGATTCTCTTACCTTGTTTAGCTCTGCCTCTTCTTCCCGTTTACAGTAACCCCGGGAACATCTGGCAGAATCGGGCGGCCGAGGAGGCTTCTCCGCGGCATCATGAGGAAGAAATTTCCATGTAAATAGTCCTCATTCCCTGCGTATTGTACTCTGAGAGCCGTCTGCCGTAGCTGGAAAATTTTGCCTTCAGATGATGAAGCAAAGACAGTCTAAACTCTGTTGCTGTAAAGCTGCAGCCCTTCCTCCCGACAAACCCCTCCCCGCGGCGGGGCGGGCGGCCAATCGCCGGCCAGCTCGTCAGCCCTGCTCGTCTGAGCCCGGCCCTCATAGGGTGACGGACACAGCAACACAGCGCCGGCCGTGTGTGAAAACAGTGCATCCATACTGATGAAAGAGGAATCTCCCTCTCAGAAGAAAGCAATCAGAGCACCAAGACAAAGTGGCACATAATTGGCAGAGCCGAGAGAGGGGTAGCTGGAGAAAACACCCTTGAAGACAGCCAGCCCCAAGCTTGCGGCTGCACTGCAAATACTTGCGGAAATACCAACTCCGCAGATTCCAAAGGGATCCAGGTCGTACAGGAAACTGAAGTCATGCTCCCGGTTGACAAAGCATGGATTTGTTTTTCGGGGGTGGGGGTGGGAAGGAATTGCACGTCGACCACGGGCGGGGATACCTTGCAGAGCATTTTACAGATGATTTCTCTTAGCGGGGGAGACGGTGTTAGCCCGAGTGCATATTCAAAATCAAAACATGCTTAACCCCCTGGCACACAGTTTCCCTGAAGAACAGCTGTGACTGCAGTGCTTAGTTCCTGTAGCTCCTAGAGCTTTCATCTAAGTTTTTCCAACCACTGGGGTCTTCAGTTAGGGGATTCTGAACAATACAACTGATAGCTACACATTACCCTTTTGTCCTGTTGGCAGGCACCCCAGAGAGGATTAGGTGTGCTTTCCCCTAATCCTAAGGGACCTCAGGTACCATTTGATAAATACTGTGCATTGGTCCATATTGTCATTAATGAAGCAGTGATTACAGGAAGATAGTCACAGGGGAATGCACACGGCACGCGATCCAAGGGGCACCATCGGGTGCCACGCCCCAAAGGTTGTCTAGAGGTGCTGAAGTTCCCCGAGATAAAGCAGGAAAAGAGAGATGGAAAGGTTGGTATGGGTCACTTATTTTTTCCCCCAGTCAACAGTACTCCTGCATGATCTCAAAATAAAACAAACAAACAAAAAACCCATATGGCATTTGGAGAACACAAAAAGCATACATTTTCCTTCCACTGAAACACATTTTGAATTTAAAAAATGAAGTGTCATGCCTCCATGACTGAACCAAAGCAGGAACAAAGCCCCATTCATCTGAAAGGTTGAACCAATGCACTGTTGTTGACGAGCAACTGCTCAGTGCATCGGTAACGATGTCACAGTTGAGGTGGAAGGTAGTGGTTTCTGTTGATTTTGCTAACTGCAGTTTGAAACCCAAGGTTTCATATGATGTATAGGCTATGTCTTCAAGACTATCATGTGTTATCCCCCCCCTTGGATTTTATACTTCTAATGAGGATTACGACAGTTTTCATCCCGATGTAAATCCATCATATATAACTTTTAGGCTTTTGCCTACTCTAATTTTTACTGAAAATTTAAATAATCTCTGTGGTCAAACAGGTAGACAATTATTTTTAGCCATCGATATACTTAATATCATACTGCCTGCAAATGGACAATCACAGGTCTACGAATCTCCTCTTCCTGATCTCCCTGATTCAGACGATGAGACTACCATGCCCTTCATTTCATTCCTGAAATTTTAGTCATCTTTGACTCATTCTCCTACCTTCATCCAATGAAACTAGGTCTCATTGATTTTTTTTTCCTCCGGGTGAGTTCAGAACTCTGACCTGCTACCTGGATAATACAAATGCTCGTAAGTTGGCTTCTGGGACGCAAGCCTTCCCATGTTCGAGATTCCCTGTTGCCAGACAGGTTTTCCCGTCATGTAAAGTCATGTTCCTTTCATATTCAAAGTGTTCTCTTTTAAAATCCCAATTACAGACCTTGAAGGATTTTCATAATCTGCTCCCTCTCTTTCCACGCAACTTTTTCTACCCTGTTTTCCCAAGTGAATTTTTTGATGGAGTCATGCTTATTTCTCCGAGACCTGGCTCCTGCGGTCCATCCCTAGACCTGACTCCCAAGAGCTTCACTTAACAAAATCTCATCCAACCTTTAGACCTCAACTTGCATTCTCTTTCCTCTGTTACGGCTTCTCTGTTCACATCGTCTTCTCTGATATTCTTCTCCTCTGAAAGCATGCTGGCACTGTTCATTTTACCAGCCCATTAACCCCCTAATAATGAGCTGATCTCCCCACCCCAGAAGGCAAGGTTTGCACGGTATCTTAAGATAATGCACTTAAAACATCTATACAGTGGCTGGCACGTGATCAGTGTGCCACTCTTATATTTATTTCTACATTTCTGTCATATCTAGCTGCATGCCATCAGTAAACTTGCTGATTTCATGATTCCTATCTCAAGAATTGGTATCCTATCCATCCAACTTGCACAAGGAAAAATGTGCTGGTCATTCTTGATCCTCTCTCCCCAAACACCATATGAAATCCATTATCAAAGCCTATCAGGTTCGGCACTTAGATGTTTAGAAATGTTTCACTTCGCCCTGTCTCCACCAATGCGGTTTGGTCCAAGCTATCCGTATCTTTTGCCATGACTATGAAAACAGACTTTTAGCTGGCCTCCTGCGTATTTTCTTGACCCCTTCAGTCCCTTCTCTACATATCAGTAAACATAAGAATTCAAAAGTAGAATTCTGATTATTCTACCTACAGTCCTCTGCCCAAAATCTTTGCTATGGACTAAGCTGTGTCTCCTTCAAATTCCTATGTTGAAGCCCTAAGCCCCAGTGGGGTGGTATTTGGAGATGAGGTCTTTGGGAGATAATCAGGTTATGAGGGTGGAGCCCTCATGATGGAATTAGTGCCCTTCTAAGAAAAGATATCAAGGAGAGAGATCTTTTCTCTCTCTCTCTCACCCAAGCGAGGACAGAGCAAGAAGGCAGTCATCTCCAAGCCTGGAAGCAGGCCATTACCAAAACCTGACCATACTGCCCCCTGGTTTCAGACTTCCAGCCTCCAGAACCCTGAGAAAGTACATTTCTGTTGGTTAAGCCACTCGTCCACAGGGCATTTTGTTATGGCAGCGTGGGCTGGGGAACAAGATAAAAGTTCTCAGCATGGTCTACAAGGTCCCGTGTTATCCAGCCCCGGCCTACCTCTCTAGCCTAATCAATGGCCTTTTCTTCAGGGAGCCCTTCCCTGACCCCACGATGAGTTCAGGTCCCACCTGTTGTTTTCTCTCCCAGCCTGTGCACTCCAGAGCAGTGCTTCTCAAATTTAATGTGCATGCAGATCCCCCCAGGGATCTTGTTACAATTCTATCTCAGTAGTTCTTGGGTGGATACTGAGATTCTGCGTTGCTAACAAGCTCCCAGGTGATGCTGCTGCTTCTGGTCCATGGACTACTCTTTGAGTAGCAAGATTTTATAGATGATGTTTACTTTATAGAACTTTTTATAGGGCATGGGAATACGTTTATTTGGTTAATTACTTAAGATCTATCTTCTCAGCCAGCTGACCAGCATCAGAAGCTACTACTGTCTCTCCAGCATCCAACCAAGTATGTGCCTGGCATGTGACAGGAGATGCGCAATAATAGATATGTGTTTTGGCTCTTCCTCGGCGCTGCCTGTGGAGGTGGCAGCCATCTGTTACTGGGCATCATGGCTGCCCTCAGACCTCTGGTGAAGCCCACGATTGTTAAAAAGAGGACCAAGAAGTTCATCTGGCCCCAGTCAGACCTCTATGTCAAAATTAAGCACAACTGGCAGAAACCCAGAGGCACTGAAAATAGGGTGCACAGAAGATTCAAGGGCCAGATCTTGATGCCCAGCATTGGTTACGGGAGCAACAAGAAAACAAAGCACATGTTGCTCAGTGGCTTCCGGAAGTTCCTAGTCCACAATGTCAAGGAGCTTGAAGTGCTGCTGATGTGCAACAAATCTTACCGTGCAGAGATTGCTTACAATGTCTCCTCAAGAACTGCAAAGCTATTGTGGAAAGAGCAGCCCAGCTGGCAATCAGTCACCAATCCCAACGCCAGGCTGCGCAGTGAAGAAAATGAATAGACCGCTTGTTGTGCACGTCGTATTTGTGTTAATAAAACCATAAAACTAAAAATAAATAAATAAATAAATAAATAAATAAATAAATAAGTGTTTTGAATTAATGAATTGATCAATACACTATACTGCAGATCCAAGCTGGACTTTTCTTTCTTTTTCTTTTTCTCATCTGCCTCCCCTTCCTCCCCCTCTCCCCCGACCCTTCTTCCTCTTCTCTTCCACCTTCTGTCTATAACTCAATTGTGGAAGCCTTGAAACTCTGAAAAGAAAATTAATGTTTATTGAAGTCATGATATTCTAAATAGAAAGGAGAATGTTGAGAAACCAAACAGAACAAGTGTCAAGAAGGTGATGAACTGTGTCAAAGTAAAGAAGGTGGCCAGAGGAATCAAAACCATAGATATTTGTCCAACAGAAGCTGTCAATTATCTCCTCCAGGTTGATGAATTCAAGATCTATAACTCCGTCCCTTTCTCTTGACCTCTATGCCCAATTTATCACTTGAATGGACCAGAGATAACTCATTTTCACCTTGTCCCTAACTTATTTTTTATTCTATTGGAACACATTGCTCTTATGTCTCCCACGTTAGTGAATGGAGCCACCATCTTTGATGCCTGCCTCTGTCTCAACACCGACATGCAAATATTCCCACGTCCTGTAGATTCCTATCGCTTGAATTCACTGATGTCTCCCCATCTTCACTGCTGTGTCCCTAGTTCAAGTCCTCATCCTCTTCTGCGTCCTCTTCACCTCCCTGCTTCCAATCTGGGCCCTCACTTTTCATACCACAGCCATACCACAGCCAAATGGAAACAAAAATCTTATCATGTCCTTATCCACATAGTCACTCAGTGACACCCGTTATCTTCAGGACAAACCCCTTGCCTAATTCTTGAGTATATTCTCTTACCACTGCTCTTGAACTTACTTCCCTCCTACTTAATACCCAGTATTACTAAACCAGTTTTAATCCCTAGAATGTATTATTCTCTTGCTAATTTACAGCTTGGATTCCTTCTGTATGAAACAGCTCTGATTCCTTTCATGCCCATCTGACATCTTTCCATCCAACAATACTCAATGTACATGTCACCTCTTCCAGGAAGCCTTCCCTGACCACCATGACTTCCTTGGCCCCTTGACATTGTATTCACCATAGCAATTATCACAGTGTATTGTGAATATAGTTTCCTTACTTATGTATCTCACTAGTGTCTGTGATAGAAGTGACCATGTCTTTCTTGTTCATCAGTTTATCCCCAGTACCTAGAACATGCGGTGATGTATGTAATAGCAGACACTAAGTTGTTGTTGAATGGTTAAATGGATAAACTTAAAAATAACACTAGTAACACAGTGGCAAAGAAAAATGCAGGGTTCAAGCAAAAAACTGATAGTGCAGGGGTAGGCACCTGGGTGGCTCAGTCAGTTAAGCGTCTGACTCTTGATTTCGACTCAGGTCATGATCTCAGGGTTGTGAGATCAAGCCCTGTGTCTGGCTCTGTGCTGGGCATGGAGCCTGCTTGGGATTCTCTCTCTCCTTCTCCCTCTGGCCCTCCCCACCCCCACTCGAGTGCTCCTTTCTAAAAAAAAAAAAAAATCGACATTGAAGGCATAGGGACAATGGATGTAGCCTACATACATATTAAAAAAAAAAAAGAAAGGCTAGAGAAGGGAAAGAGGAAATAATATAAAAGCTAAAAGGCACAGTGCAGTTAGGAGATCACTCCTTTTGTTGGATGCATCAAAGTTAGCAAGCTCATGGTCAAGAGGAAACTTATCTCTGATGATGTTTAAAATGGAGGTGATTTCCATAGAAACAAAATCTTCCTTCGAGGGGAAAAGGGTAGGTGTCCTAGAACAGATGAAAGTGTTGACTTTTCAGAAGAGACGGCTCAAAAGGAGGAGAAGGTTGTTTACCCCCAAGAGAGAAGTGAGACAGAAAGGCCCACTGCAGATGGGTCTGGTCTGTGACAGTTCGGTCTGTCTCAGTATAATCTCTCGGTATGCTTGTCTAGCCTACATGTGTCCACTTGGTCCTTTAGTATATACTGTTCTTTATTTTTCTCTAGTTGTTTTATGTGAAACCTTACCACAAGACCCTTGAGGGCAGAGACCATGCATTAAAACCTTTTTGTATCCTCCACAGTGCCTAGCATGGAGCAGTGCTGAATTAATTTTGGTTGATGGATTTTTACTGTAGAAAATTTGCATACTTTAGAAAAGATTGGTAGTTTTCTGTTTGCTTGTTTTTTTTTTTTTAATGTGCGAATTGTTGAAAATGTAGCAGGGAATAGAAAACTTGGTTTTATAATTGTCAGAAAAAAAGTTACAGTGTTCTCAATTGAATTTATTGCAAGAAAGGTCAACTGGTTTCTAAATGTTCTCCATGGGTCCAGGTGCAGAAGACTCTGGGAAAAATCAGGACTAACATTTCTAGGGTAAGGAAAACAGAACGAAATAAATTGCATAAAGCATGTAAATAATAAAATGATGTCTGAGAAAACCTTCTCATAAAACATGGCACATAATTAATTATTAATATATCTTAGCTACTACTATCACTACTGCTGATTTTATCATCATCATCCTTAGGTTCTAGAATTCTAGTGAGATTTCACTGCAGAGTGATTATGTCAAAACATAATCACTAAAGTAGAGATTTCCACACTTTCCTGCTTTGTAGCACTTTTGACATCCTGTATTTTTTTCACCATGCTCCTAGGCCAAAAGAAATACATAAATGTTCTATTTAATAAGTAATTAGGTCCTAACAACTTAGTTGACTGTTTATGTTTAACAACTCTGTAGCTGTTTGAAAAATTAATAGTAAAAGTCTGGAAGAAAAAGTAATATTTTTATTTCATTCTTAAATAACCCTAATGAGTTATTAATAGATTGTGAGTGCCTATTGGGCACTGCATACAATTCTCAAAGCCTGAAATCAGACTGGAACCACTACTCTTCATTTCCTGGTCCATAATGGTTTTTGTGTAGTACTTGATTTTTGTCTTCCTCACTGATAAAAATCCAACTTTGCAAAGATAGATGATATCATTGAAAGGAATATAGCATGAGTCTCATACTGAAACTGAATTACCTTGAATTAGTAATTTGCACACCATCTGACACATGTTGAGAGTACTGCTGTGTTTTCCCTGGACATAGAAAAGGTCTCACGGAACCCCTGCGAGTTCACTGCAGCTTCCCCGGGGTGACTCAAAGCACAGTTTGTGAACCACACACTAAGGCATGGGTTGGCCAATGTCAACTGTCCCATTGTTTTTGGTTTTGTGTTTGTTTTCTGGCATGATACTTGCATCAGGCCTCCTGTCCTGAGGTCCAAGAGCACTTGAAGTTGCAGAAAGGAGATCCGGTCAAAGGTTGCTGGACACGCCAGCCCTGAAACTGAGGTCATTTGAAAACAAGCTTCTGAGATGCAGGTGAGGCTTATAGTTCTCCAGAATTTCAGACGCTTGTGGGGCAAAAAGAGGCTAGGAGACAAATAGGATGATGATACTGTTGGCTATTCATGGTGAAAGACACTTGCCAGTGACCACTATCTTTCAAAATGGTGAATTCTGGAAATAAGTGTAAAGAGGAAGGAACAGTGAGACTTTTCCTGATTAGTCCTCTTCATTAAGACCACACATATCTTTTGCAGCTCATCCCTATTTTCTCTTAGGCAGGCTGGGGAATTACCATGCTTCCTTCATATACACTATAATCTGATTTTACTTGTAATGAAGGATGAGTATTCTTAGACCCTGTCTCCACCTCTTTGTATTAATGTGGCATTTACGACAGAGAAGAGAATCCCCCAAACCTGAAATGCTACCGGTGGCTGGCATTCTCTTGCTCCTATTGGATGACTTGGAAGCTTCTTTCTTTTTTTTTATTTTTAATTTTTTTTAAAGATTTTATTTATTCATTTGAGACACAGAGATACAGAGAGAGAGAGAGAGAGAGAGAGAGAATGAGCAGGGTGAGAGGCAGAGGGAGAAGGAGAAGCAGGCTCCTCGCTGAGCCAGGAGCCCGATGTGGGGATCGATCCCAGGACTCTGGGATCATGACCTGAGCGGAAGGCAGACGCTTAACCCGCTGAGCCACCCAGGCGCCCCGGAAGATTCTTTCATCCATTACCTCCTGCCCATCTTCTCAATGAGAGGTCAAGCTGGACAGGGGTCCAGCAGCAACTGGATGAGAAGAGAACTACTTCCTCTACTTTTCCTTCCTTTTCCATAGCTCCTGCCCCCATTTGTCATAATGTATAATCGACTTTTACTGTTTGTTGTCGATCCCCTCCACTAAAATATAGGCCCCCCCACACCCTCCACGGGCAGGGGGCTTTTACTATTTTGTTTATTGGTATATTCCAAGTGCCTATGATAGAACCTGACCCATGGATGAGTAAGAAACTGTGTTTGAGGCCGAGCATCAGAGCACCTCCTTAGGTGCTTCCCAGGGTTGTTGGGAATCATGCGTGTGGAAACCAGGGAAGAGTCACCCCCCCCATCAAGAACAACTTGAGTGCCACCCAATGGCATGTGCTGTTGTAGAGTTGGGATTTTATGGTTCACTGATGTTCCATGAGCCGTCCAGCTCCCGAGACAGGGTCTTTAATGGAACGGGAGTGTCCTCTTTTCCAGAAGATTGAGAAGTGGGTGGGCTTGACGAAAAAGGTGATTTTGGTGAAGTCACGAGCTCGGGGTATGTGAGCTCGCAGACTAGAGGAGACACCGTCATCCCCGAGTGAAAGGTTGGACTAGTTGTGGGAAATAACAGGTGCAGCTTGGATTAAAGCTTGCATTTAAAGAATGAATGCAACTGGTTTTGATTTTCTACCATTGTATGAAACTCTTCCTTGACGAAACTCTTTCCAAAACTCCCAGTCCCCACTCCGTCTCTTTTTGGTTCTCCCAGGATTGCCACCCTACCTGGATCTGCTTCTTTACGCATCTGATTAGGATTTACCGAATACTTGCCATATATTGGTTCCAACCAAGGCAGGGACGATCTGAAGATGAGCAAGATACAGGCGTGACCCCGAGGAGCTTGAAGAATGACACAGTGATCCCAGAAGAAAGATCTATGGATGCTCGTCTCAAAATGTTCCCAAAGAAAAGGATCCACAGCCAAGTAAGTTCGGGAAATGTTGGAAGAGCCATTAAACATGTGCTTTCACCAAAGGACTTCTCAGAGCTTTTATTCTGGGAATGTGCTTTGTGAATCTCCAAAGAAAGGGTATCTAGTTTGCCATGTTTGAGGATTTATTTTATCACAGACCCTTTTATTTGAAAAACATCTAACTGGCATGATATTCTAGGGGATACATTTTGGGAAACATGAGTCCAGATAAATCTTTTTTTTTTTTTCCTGTTCTTTGGGCCATACCCATATCTGCTTGCCTCATTCAACTCAACATCTTCTTTCTGATGCTCTATCATCCTACTTTATAAAGGTCCTCAACTTTGTCAACTCGTGAGGCATCTACCATGACTCGATGTTACTTTCCAGTCATTTCTTAGAACTACAGTTACCCTGAAGTTCCTGTGGCTCCAGGGTATCCTGGTTGGACCAGACCTTCACAGCCTTCTTCCTCAGTCAAATCTCGGAAACCATTTGCCCAGGTATTCCTGGCCAGCAGAGGGCCCCTGGTGGCTGTGTAGGGACCTAGGGGCATAACTACCCTTTCAAATCTTCATCCCCTCTAAACTCTATGTTCCAAGAGAAACACCAAATTATAGAAAACATGTTACTCATCCCTTTCCTCCACCAAATGCCATTCATGATAAGTGCTTCTCGGGAATTCCTACAGTCTTGGAGGTTGGCGGCTGGTAGAGACGATTTATTTATTAAGCATTTACTTAGCAATTACTATGTGTTGAGCACAACACTATGAAATACCCGCTGTTATTATCCCAATCTTACAGATGGGAAAGGTCACCTGAGCATCTAAGTAACCTTTCCGGGGCTACAGAGCTAGCCAGTGGTGGAGCCCATCGACCCCAGGCAGGCTGGCTCCACAGTCCATTTCTTTACCACTGCAACATGCTGGCTCTAAATAGAACAGAGCAGGTAACACAGGAATCAGAAAGTGTTGTTAAGGAAAAAAAAAATAGAAGGAACAGCGGGACACAGCAAAGGGGGAATCAGACAATCTGAGTGGGAGTTGGGATAACTGCATAAACCGGACAGGCCACGTTGAAAAAAATCCCATGATAGAGATTAGCCGAGTCAAGGAAGCATGTCATGGGCCCTCTGAAGAAGTGTGTTCCAAGCAGAAGATGCATAGTCCAGGGTCCAGGGAGAACTCTGGAAGACATTAGTATGGGAGGGGCTTCTGTGTTCAACTGCGCTGGCCGCCAACTTGTCACTAAGTTCTACCCCTTGTTTCTTTTCTTTCTTTTTTTTTAAGATTTTATTTATTTATTTGAGAGAGAGGGAATGAGAGATAGAGAGCACGAGAGGGAAGAGGGTCAGAGGGAGGAGCAGACTCCCCGCTGAGCAGGGAGCCCGATGCGGGACTCGATACCGGGACTCCGGGATCATGACCTGAGCCAAAGGCAGTTGCTTAACCAACTGAGCCACCCAGGCGCCCTACCCCTTGTTTCTTAATAGTTATTTCTTGGCGATGCCCTGTTCTCTCTGTACTAATGGCTCCATCCACTCTTCAGTCTGATTCAGTCTGGCTTCTGTCCTCCTTTCTTCACACCCAGAACACCCCTCACCACCATCCCTCCATCAGCAATCATAAGGGGCCAGATCCTTCTTTTCACTTCTAGATGTTTCCCTATCTTCCCTTTCTAAATTCAAAAATATGGCTACCTCTTTTCAGGTTGATTCATCAAATGATCTCATTTAGACCTCAGTGTATATTCTTGATAAATGAAAAATTTCAAACTTATATAAAATGTTCTGAATTTTCTTCCAAGAACATGTGTTGTGTTTTATAATAAAATTTTAATCTTTATTTTAAAAATAATTTGTGCAAAGAGAAAGCATCTGGCTTTGTTTTATCTGCTACAGAAAAGGGATCATGTCATGGATATATTCTTTACCAGAAATGGGCAATTATTGAGCCTTCCATCTGGATTAGAGAGAAAAACCGCTTCACCTTAGCAACAGCATTCTGACGCTGATGTCATCACCTTACATCATTTGGTCTCATGTCACTGTGTTTCTTTCTCTAACATCTCAAACCTTAAAAACCTCGGAGCTTTATAGATCTCTGCATTTAAAAGGCTTAATGAAAAAGGAAGAAATAACCGTGTTTAAATATTCACTGAGTCATTATAATCTTGAACTCTGTCAGCAGGTCTCTCTGCTCCAGCAAAACAAAATGAGAATTGTTCTTTTTGAACTCATTCCAATTTCTGCCACTGCTTTGCCTGCACCCTCGTATCTCCCGAGCTGATGCCCACAAGTTCCCTCTCTGCGCCCCCCAACCTGTTGCATTGCCAGCCCTCTCAACAAGCCTGGTCACTTACGAATGTAATTATTCTATTTTGCAAAGCAGTCCAGTCCCGAAGGGATTATGGTGAAATTATGATCATGGATCCCAGGGCTGGAAGAAATCTTACTGTTCATCTAGATTCTAGTCCCTTATTTGAAGGCAAGGAGACAGACAGAAACACAATGGTTGGCTTTTGTTAAAACACAGAAAAGATTCTACCCCTCTGGAAGTTTGTCGTTCCTCAAAATTTCAGTGAGGATCCTCACACAGTGGCAGACCATGCAGCCCCCCTGACCCCCGCCCCATTAGATGCCCCCTCCCCCACCGCTACTTCCCTCCCCCCGCCCCTCCCCACCAGCTCCTCCACACGTGAAAATTCATACACCCGAGTCGCTGAATCAGCGCCAGGAATCCTTCCTGCTCCAGAAATTGGGCTGAGACTCCTCCACTTAGAAGTTGAAGTATTGGCTTTGGTCTCAAAATAAACAACATTTGAAAACTCACAGTTGTGGGGAGTCATTTAAGTGATGCTAATTTATAGGAACAAACATTTGTATATATTGACGGGAAATATTTGCTGTCAATGAACGGAAAACTATCCAGGTACATCTGAAACCTGGGCAAAATCAGGCTCTCAGTTTTGGAAGCCTCAGGCCCTGCCACCAAGACAAAGACTTCCTTCATAAGCTTTTATCACTTTTATCACACATTAACCGTCGTGCTCCAGAAGTAATTTGAAAAGTTCTCAATTTGCTGGATCCCTGACTAAGAAGCACAGATGATATTTTTAATCTATTTTAATCTTAAAGTTATTTTTAACATAATTAAGCATTTATAACTTTGCTTTATATATACTTTGAGTTATATAACATCACTGAGCTAATAATTTGGACCACCCTGTAAAAAATTCTCTATTCTCAAGATCTCACATTTAAATCTAATGAGGAAATTGCCTTTTGGTTAGAAATCAATATCTTCCTTTTAGAGGGCTTTTTAATACTGAAAATAGCAAAACAAAAGATTCTCAAACTTTTCAAAAAATGTAAATTTTACCAAATGAGCAATTAGAACACATTTTTTCATACTGAATCAACTAATAAGTACTTATTGCCCCAATTAGACTGACTGACACCCAAATACGGATTCTATCATTGTTCTCAGAGGAGACAAAAGGGCTGCCTAATTTATCTTTATGTCTTCAATATTGGAAAGATTATTATTAAGCATTCATTGCACTCTCTCTTTTGGAAAAGCACTTTACGATAATTTATCACTTCATACTCATATTCAATCTGGGAGGTCACTGTCTTTATCTTCATTTTACAAGCAGAGACATTGAGGCACAGAAGGTTGAAAACTTTATCCTGGGTTCCTAAAGAACCTACTGGCCGAGGTGGGTTATGGACCCGGATTCTGTGCAAAATTTAGGTCCCTCAGTGGCACAACAACTCAAGACACAGTTTCATCCTAAAATTTGAGCAAAGATTCATACTCAACTGACATGTTTTGGCAGGGAGTTGGCAAGCGAAATTTTGGTGGGTTCTTGCATTCATGTAGAAGAATATAAGAAGGGAAGAGATTTTCCTGGAAACATGGAAATATAGAGAATTTCCCAAAATGTTCTAAAAGAAATACAGAGGTTTAATTTAAAAATTCATAATTAAGTTACTCAAATCATATTTTTATAATATTTTGAATTGATTTCTTGTGTGTTTTTAGCTGCATGGGTGGCCTGTTTGATTTTTTGCCCCATCTTTAAGAACTCTGCTAAATGGACAACACAGTTAGACTGACAGACCAAAATGATACCTTGTAAAAACATATTTTCAGTTAGTTTACTTAATCTCTAAGGTTAATGTCCAGGGCCACCGTGTATGACCAGGGAGGTTATGTTTGGCAAATCTCCAGTCCATTATTCAGGTTACAGTCAAAACTCTAGTCACCATTCTTGGAATATGTGCACCCCTGGAGATGTGCAGTACACAACCTACTCAACCAGATACGTCTTCCCAGTTAATATTTTCAGCCTAAGAGTGAGTGGGTAGATAATAATAGGGCTGGTCACAGACCTAACACTTTTAGATAATCTTTGTGTTTCTCCTCTGACTCTTTTCTAGTCTTTTGTAAATCTTGTCATTATTTTCTCAACTCTTTCTCAAGCCTCTGACCCATATACTTCTACAACTGAGACTTTACTACAGTGTCCCTAGTGGCCTAAGGACTAGTAACTAGAGTTTCTATATCCCAGGAGATTTGATAAGATAAATCCATGAATCAGCTTTTACTTCTAAGAGTTCTCAGAACAATCTAGTTCTGTTGTACAATCTGGGCCAGGCTGCAGCTTCCTCAAAAGGCTCGAGTTCCAGCTCCACAATGGAATCAGAGGTATGGTGCTCATCTCATTGCCTTACTCCCTAAGTCACAATAACAATCCCAAGCACTGAGTCCTACATTTATTAATTGGTGTCACTGGAGTCCAAAACATTCCCAAGTATTTTTCTGCTAAATCCTAGTCCTACAAGATGATCTGGGAAAACCAAAAAGGATTCCCTTACAGATTTGTTTGGGAAACACTGCATACTATATTGTCTACTTGAAGATTCATATAGTTCATTAGCATTTTAAAGGCTCTGAGAAGTCCTGCAAGAAATAAATCTGTTGAATTTTGTTTATCCCCAAACTTATTTATTTATTTTTGGTAACTCCTAGTAATATCAATAATGCACTTGGGAAATGCAAATCTGCAGAAAAACAAGTTCTCCAAACAGTGCTCCTTTACTTGATTTAAGACTCTTCCCTGATCTTGCCCTCATGAATTAGCTAGTTTTTAACATCCATGCTAGTGGGCACAGCCCAACCTAGGCCATTTACAGGTTTTCCTGAGCATTTCGCAGGTATTCACCGTACAGTGAGTTGCACTTTGCAACAATTTACATGCAGGAAAGAGGAGGCGGGATACGGGGGTTAGGGAGACAAAGATGAGTAGAGGGAAGTGAGCCAGACAAGTGACAAAGGGAACCGAGCAAAGGTAACTCTGTTATAGGGCCTGTTCTAGTAAATCCATCTTACATAAGGGGAAACTGAGGCTTAGGTAAGTTAAATAACTTGCTCTAGTTCCCTCTACTATTTGGGTGCACAGCTTTAACAGGAACCCACATTACTGACTCCAAACCCCATGCTCTCCACTTCATTACATTTTGCATAATACGACATGATCATGAATGTTGTTACTATCGGAAAGGCCTTGTGATGCGGTGGTTGAACGCAGGCTCTAACCCATTCCCAAGTTCAAGTCCCACCTCTCCCAATGAGTAGCATGTGACCATGCCTACAGTCCCTGTGCCTAGGATTCATCTCTGCAATAGGGATGGTCACCTTCACCAGATCCTTGACAGAAGGAAAGGAATCAGTGCTCCAAGAATGCTTTGAAAAATTCCCATCAATACTCAAATAAACATGGGTGTTGTGGCCAATTGTTTCTGTATTTACTATTCATAGCTGAATTCTCCCATTTCACAGACTTCACAGCCAAGGCCTTGTCCTCAGCTGTCAGGAACAACTGGAACCAAACTTGAGGTGTAATTCCCCTGTCCTGCCTTTCCCATAAAGCTGCGAGAGAGCCAAGAGGTCTTCATGGGTGAAAAATCACATACTTAGCAAGTGGACTATAGGACATCCTCAGTCACTGTGGGGCGAAGAAGAGTGAGTGGGAGGGCTGAGCGTGGAAGCAGAAGGCAGAAAACATGCTCAGAGCCTTGTGCTCTGAGGCTCAGAATCATGAGTCACAATTCAGATGCACAGGTGAATTTTGCTGGGTCAAGTGCTTTCTTGCTGATTCATTACTGCGAATATAGCTGATAGAGACCAAGGGATATTTCCCGAGAGCTACAGCCCTGCTCCAACTACTCACTGGCTTTCACATTGATTGATCTAATAGCTTTGATCTATAATCTCAAAAATAACTCAGTGTTGGTTTTTTTTTTCCATAACAGCAAAATGCTGTTAATACTCTCCCGATGAGGCAGACTGAGCACTTGGCATGGTTTAAAAACAAAGGAAAATAAATGTAAACTATTTTCTACTATCTTTAACATGTCCCGAGTTGCCTTTTGTCTTAACAAGTTTGATTACATTTAAATTAAACTTTAACACTGGTAGTGCATCGGATACATTAATATATTTTGATGACACATTACTGCAGCAGAGATGAATTTTGTCTTCTATTTAGGTCAGCTATGTAAATCAACCACATTAATGAGCTTTATTAAATCATCTTAGTAAAAGCTCCACTGTCTTTAATGTTTACTTAAATCCATGTCCAACAAAAAACAGCTGTTACCTTCTGACAAATCTTACTCTGAGTGAGAGTTTTCTTCTTACAAGAGGAAAATTGACATAAATTGTAATCCAACAGAAGTGTCACATTTAGACTCTTCTAATAGGATACTCTGTTATAAAATGCAGGACTTATAAGATGCCAACTTATTGTTAAGGGAAGAGTCCAAGGGGAACACGGTGCTTCTGTCACATACTTTATATGCAGAAAGCACTCTGCAGAAAGCACCCAGTTACTTTATAGACAACTTCATTGACTTGAGGAGTCAACGTCTCTAAGGCCTAAGACACTCTAAGGTGTCAGGCTGAAATAGGGAGAGCTACAACCCCTTCCTGCTCCTTCAGAAGAAAAAGTTCCTTAAATCAGTTGATACATCATTCAACTGCGACATGGTTTAAAATTTTTTTCAACATTCTTAAGAAAGTATAGTTGATTTCTTCCTTAATCAGGAACTTTAAACAGTCTATACAAGTAAATGCATCCACGATAAATGAACTGTATGCGTTCAAGGAAACAAAGCGAGGAGTTCTTCATATTGGTAAAGACTTTGTTAACAGCTTGAATGGTTTCTATGTGCTTACATTAACAAGATCGTCTTCTTTTGAATATATTTTGTAAAGTATTTAAAATCAAAGCTGTATTATTTCAAGAGGAGCCTTTTCATAGTAGATTTGATAACTGACTGACCCAGGCTTTAAATCCAAGCGCTGTCCTGAAAACTCTCTCCAGACAAGCTCTGGGACTCTCCAACAAACAAAGTACAGCCTCTACCCCACATGTGTGTCTCCCCTGTGAAAGTAGTGTTTACTGACTTAGACGTTCTCCTGTTGTGGGCTAGAGGAGAAGGTCATGCGGCAGTGCTCCCAGGATGGAGACATCCATCACTGCTGTGAACGTCCGGGGTAAATCAGATCCTCAGACAGATAGCGGGAACTCCAAAGACAGACTCCAGGTAGGCAGGAGAGGAAACTGGCCTTTTTCAGGTAAAAATGAATGCGTGACACCTTGTAATGAGAAGTTTTACGTGTATCCCAGTAGTTAATTCCCTTGTTTGTTCATTCATCATTCATCCAATGAAACATATTTATTTAATACCATGTGCCAGGTAAGGTTCTAGGCACTAGGGATTTATGTATGTATGTATGTATGTATTTAATTTTTAAGATTATTTGAGAGAGAGCGCACGCGCGTTCATAATCCAGGAGGAGGGGCAGCGGGAGGGGGATGGGCAGCAGGAGGGGGAGAGTTAGAGGGAGAGGGAGACGCAGGCTCCCTGCTGAGCAGGGAGGGAGAGACTGGGCTCCATCCCAGGACGAGAGATCATGACCTGAGTCGAAGGCAGACGAGTAACCAACTGAGTCACTGGGGATTTATTAAAGAAGAAAACAGATACGAATACATGCCTGCACGGTGTGGGGGAGATTCATTACTAAGTGAAAAAATTACATAGTGTGTTAAAAGGTGATAAATGCTATGCAGCATAGTGAGGAAAAGGATAGGAAATGCGGGTTCAGGCAGGGATTTGCAGTATTTATAGGTCATCGGGGAAGGCCACACCCAGAAGGCTGTCTTTGATCAAACACTAAGGAAGCAGGCCAGGGGGATACCAGAGAGGTCATTTTTTGAGGTGGAGGCAAAAGAAGCACGAAGACCTTGAAGCATGGGCCTGCTTACCTGGAGCTTGCTGCGGGGGTGATGCAGGTGGTTAGTGCAGAAGCTGGACTAGTTACCATGTGGGGGTGGGTGTTGTGGCGAATGGTGCCCCAGTGTGCAGACTCATAATATTCTAAAGCCTTGGCCCTCTATTCATAGGGTTAGTAATCAGTTCTGCATTTATCAATGCAAATGTAAATTAACAATACCGGGTTTTTGTTTCCAAAGCCATACACTTAACAGCGTTTAAAGTGGGCACCTGCGAAAGAGTGATGACCCCCCACAAGTCCTCTGCAAAGCAATGGGTCTTGACCTTTTTATTACAAGTGGGCTTTATTATGACTAATGTGCTGTTCCTTAATTCTGGGCAAAGACATCCTTTCCCATCACGCTCATCTCCCATACAGCCCTTGCAAGACAGATCCTTCTGGTCTACCCACCACTCTACCATGGCACTTCTCCAGAAAGAAAGGACAAGAAGGTCAGCGGTGGAAGGGGGACTGAGGAAGAAAGCAAAGCACAGAAGAGGAGGAGAGGAGTAGCTGAAGCCAATAGAACAATTCCTTTGGCAATGAGCCAAATCTGCTGGCCTTGACAGACAATACGTGGTCCAGCCCCAGGCCAAAGCCGCCTGCGGTGCCCATTTCTCAGTTGAGTGGGGTATAGGTTCATCTTTCCAATCAAGGGGATTTCTTTCTGCATCTGGTGGTCTAAACTTTCGCCTTCCTTGCTGCGTGTCATCTGAACACTTCAGTGAGCCCTCCTTCTAGCTCAGATCCTGGGATAATAGTATTCACTTGTTTTATTTATCTAACATTTATTTTTTAACCATTGTCGTAGGCATGGAGAGGGAACAGTAGACCATGGAGACAATGACAGTAATAATATATTAGGTAAAATTTGAGTGATTACAAATGTGCTAGGAGCTGTTTTAAGGGTTTTACTATGATCTTATTTCATTTTTACAACCCTATGAGGAAGCTATGTTATGCCTGTTCTCTGGGTGGAGTGAGGATGCTGGTAAGTGGCAGATCTGGCATGGAAATCTCCCCTATTCTGACTCCAGAGATGAGGCTTCTCACCTTTAATGCTTCAGGAGCAGTGTTTTGTTTTAAAACTACCTTTTTGTTATGGAAAAATTCAAATGTTAACAGAAGTAGAGGGAATAGTGACTAGCTTAATAAGCTCCGGGGTATGCATCACCCAGTTTCAATAATTACCAAATACAGCCAGTCTGGTTTCATCTGTTTTTTCCCCCAAACTATTTTATTTTGAAGCAAATCCAAGACATCAGATCGTTTCATCTATAAACATCTCAGTATGTATTTCTAAAAGAGAACTGCAAAAAAAAAATAACCACAATACCAATTTCACATCTTAAAAATATTAAAAATAAGTCATTAAAAACATAAAATATCCAGTCTCAAGCTGTGGTTTAACTACAAGGCCATAATCTTATAGGTGTAATATGATTCGGTCCAGATGCAGAAGTAAATCTACCAGCCCCCTAATCGCATCATTTGTATTCCAGCATTAACACTTAAATGGTGTCTGATCAAATGAGGCTATTTTACATGCCCGTTGCTTAGGCCATATATTTCTCTAAGTGGTAGAGGAGAAAACAATAGGATTTAGAAAATCTAGGTTCGAGTTTTGGCTCCTATGCTTAAGTTCGTTACTTACCGTTTTAGGGTCTCAATTTTCTACATATAAAATGAGAGGTTTCAGTGGTTTGTAGTTCAGAACTCTCAAATTCTAGAACTTTCTGAAGGTTATAGTTTCTATAAATAGATAGAGCCCAAAAGGATCTTATTTCGTAAATAAGATTTTCTTAGGAGAAAAATCTTTCTTAACTTGAAAAGGTGGGATCATTGTTAAAATAATTGATTAAAATATTAACTATTTAATAATTGATCATTGTTAAATGATTTCAAGTAGCCCTTTCCCCTCTGACACTCAATATATTTAATTATATATCCTACCCATCCACCCATCTACCAATCCATTTATCCATCCATCCATCTATGTGCCTACCTATATATCTAGCAAGACATGTCTAAAAGTAGTTTTTTAAATAATATTTGAAAAGAAGCTATTATTTTTCACAGAACCCAAAACATGAGTCATGCACACGAATGATATAAGTATGATTGCTTTGTTATGTAATATGGAGAAAGAAAGAAACAATGACAAACTCAGAAGAGAATCAGACAGGAGGGTTGATGTGTTTCTAAAGATAAGATGGTCTTTGAAGTCTTACTTTTCTTCTTATGGGCAGACGACTCTGACCCCCAGCCTCGTTTTACCAAGAAGAAAGTGGTAGATCATTAAAAGCTCATCATTCAAGGGCTTCAAGGAAGAAGTGCCTTTCAAAGAACTTCTTTTTTTTCTCTCTTGCTAGTCTATTAGCTTAATGAACAAGAGGGAGGAAATAATCTCAGAGACAAAGGAGAGTCTGAGGTCAAAAGGAGGGAAAAAGGACAAAGACGGATAATGAATAATGAACTTTCATAAACAAAAGTGGAGTCTAAAAGGAAATAAGTAAGAACATAGTATGGCGGGACCCTGGGTAGGAGGTCAGGCAGCCGGGTTCTGGAAGGAGCCACTTAGCTCCCCTCCCTAAAGCATCTGGACCCTGTCTGCAGGAATAGAGAGCAGAGCAGTGTGCCTCATTACCATATAATTCAGTAAGTCCTTTAGTTTAAGATACTCCATAATTACTTCATTCATCTTTTAGTGCTGTCTGTAGGTGCAAGAATATTAAATAAGATACTCAAATACAAGGAATTTTGGAGGGATGAAATAAGTTGCAAATTTAAAAGAGATGTGGCCACAATTTATTTAAAGCTGTTTAGATTCAAAATCATGAAAAATGTAATCCAAAAGATTTTTTGTTGTTGTCATCCAATGCCTATTAATTTTCTATCATGCCCATTTATAGGTTGGAGAGAGATAACTTATAAAATGCAAATACTGTGAGTATAAATTCTTATAACTGTGCTGTGTCGATTTATCTAAGCTGGAACTGTTTCCCAGATTCCTTTCCTTGAAGGGTTCTGGATTAGTGGTGGCCCCGAGAGACATTTGATGTGAATGTGGAAGTGAAGCAAACAGCCATATTTCCTTCCAAAGCTGAAGGGCGGTGTCAGGCTCCAGATACTATGTCAGACAGGCTATCTGGCCTCGTTGGTGTGGCACCTCGTCCAACTCATCACACCTCCAGCTCCTGTAAGATCTGCCCTCCAGCATGTGCCAAATGACACCAGCTTCTCCCCACCATGGCATCATGGTGAAGATGGTGGAGGTGGTGAGGGACAGTGGAGTGATGGTCCAAGGTTTGGAGCAGGTGCATGTGCCAAAGGACACCAGCTTCTCCCCTCCATGGCATCATGGTGATGGTGGTGGAGGTGGATGGAAGTGATGAGGGGCAGACAGAGGCTCCAAATTGTCTCTTGCATGTTCCAATTAACTTCGTGGGAGCGCCAGTTCATCAATGTAGGCTGCTGTTTGTTCTTGCTCTCAACCACATCCAGCTTTCTTCCCCATTTATCCATCTGGCTGACCAAAGGCTCTACATTTCACACTCCACATCAAGTGCAGAGACACAGCTCACAGAGACGGTGCCACCAGCTTCTGCACCTGCTTATAGGTCTAATGCCTATAATGGATCCCATATGTTTTCTCATACATAGCAATTCTGCTTCGACTTCTGATCCAATACTGGCTGATACAACAACTTTATGAGGTAGGAAAACTATTCAGAGATTAAAATTAATTCAGTGCTTGAAGGAAAAAACATCCTCCAAAATTCATGAAGGCCCCCAAATTGGCAAACAATGTGAATATTGTGCATAAAATTGTATCTGATCTTTCTTGATTCCCCAAGATATTTGTTAATCAATATTCTGTTCAAGTCTGCAAGATCAAAATTAAATAATTCTGAACATTAAATAATTCTAATAATTATTATTAAATTATTTAGTTAATTTAATAAAAAGAAATTAATTCTAAAAATTAAATAATTTTAGGTTATGTATTATGTTAATCAAACATTAAATAATTCTAATTCAAAAACTGAGTAACTCTTATTTAATAAAATCATTATTTTAAATGAATTATTTAAATTTTGAATTAAATAATTATTTGATTTATAGGAAGACAAATTTGTCGCTTAAAGAAATTCAATATAATATATTTTTTTAGCTTCACTGAGTATTTTTTACTTTACCAGCTATAAATAAATTCTCAAAATTAAAGGAACAAAAGCAAGGAGAAATGTCCTAAAATCGTAAGAGTTTAGCACATGATTTCACGCACTTGCTTTGCTTCAGCAGTTTCCACCTCTGTGTGACCGTCCCCATAATGCCATTCTAAACTCCAAATCGACATTCAAATGTCCACTAAATGTATCCCTTTGAATTACTCCACTGGAATCTCAACTCCAAAGTCAGCTTTTCAGTATCTCTTCACCTCCAACCTCTTTCTCCTGATTCCTAATTTCTGTGAGCAGTAGAAATTGGTACGTGTCATAATTGTGGCCTCCGAGCCTCTTTTAAATACACTTTGTCGCTGGCCTTCCTTGCTGCTCTGGCGAAGGTGTCTGATAACAGGCTACCACCACCAGCACCAACCAGGCAAGACTTCCACTTCGAGGGAACCAATGGGACAGAGTAGGCACCATTTAAAATTCACTTTCTGGCAAAGGTGGCAGTTAGATGCCTTTGGACAGCAAGGGTAGAGGTTCTGGCTTCTGCTGTCCAGCTCCGAGGTATGAACTGTGGTGTCTGCTCCCAGGGGCAGCAGTAGGGTCTCTGCAGGATGCTTTGTGCACGGTTCCTGTTAAACAGACTCAGGGCTTGATTCTTGGGAACTTCTGAAGATTTTATGAGCTAGGTAGGCAGGATTAAATGCTTTATCCAATGAGGGCAGATTCTCTTACTTGTAATTAAGAATGCTGGCTGATACAGCTTGAAGTCCGGAATTGTGATGGCTCCAGCTTTGGGTTCTTTTTCAACATTCCTCTAGCTATTCGGGGTCTTTTGTGGTTCCATACAGATTTTAGGATTGTTTGTTCCAGCTCTGTGAAAAATGCTGATGGGTATTTTGACAGGGATTGCGTTGAATGTGTAGATTGCTTTGGGTAGTGTAGACATTTTAACAATATTTGTTCTTCCAATCCGTGAGCATGGACGTTTTTCCATTTCCACTTGTGTCTTCCTCAATTTCTTTCATAAGTGTTCTATAGCTTTCAGAGTACAGATCCTTTACTGCTTTTGTTAGGTTTATTCCTAGGAATATTATGGTTTTTGATGCAATTATAAGTGGGATCGATTCCTTGATTTTTCTTTCTTCTGCCTCATTGTTAGTATATAGAAATGCAACTGACTTCTGTGCATGGATTTTATATCCTCAACTTTGTTGAATTCCTGTATCAGTTCTAGCAATATTTTGCTGGAGTCTTTAGGGTTTTCTACATAGAGTATCATGTCCTCTGCAAAGGGTGAAACTTCTTCTTTGCCCATTTGGATGCCTTTTATTTCTTTTTGTTGTCTGATTGCAACTGATAAATAACTCAATTCTACCTCTGAAACTAATAATACAGTATATGTTAATTAAATTGAATTGAAATAAAAAATTAAAAAAAAAAAAAGAATGTTGGCTGATACAGGCACCTGAGAGCAAAGAGAATGCTCTTTAATTCTAAGTAGTAGAAAGACCTGGGTCTTTCTACAATCCATCTGCAAAACGTCTTCAGAATTTGTCCTCTTCTTTCTCACCTAATGTCACTACCCTAGTGAAGCTCAGAAAATAGCTCACGGAGTGCTTTCCCCATATCAGAACAATCTAAGACTTTTGTATGTATTAATAATAACTCATTTAATCATCATATCCACTCTGTGATGTAGGCATTATGACTGCCTTCAGGAAGCAGATGAGCAGACTGGGTCTTGGAGAGATTAAGTAACTTGCTGGCAGGCGGCAGAGCTGGGGCTGGAGTCCAGGTTTGTCTTATTCCAGATTCCATGCTGCACTAGTAAATTGCATACAGATATCCTTCTTCCACACCAACTAGAATCAAATGATCCTGATCACGTCATTCTAGCCATGCCCCTGTGCAATGCCTTCTATGACTCCCTCATGCCCCTGCGTAAAGCTCACACCTGTGGCTGCCATCCCAGGTCTTCAGTGGTCTGGTCACAACCATCTCCTCTTCATCTTTCGCTCATGTTCCTTGTGTGTGCCCCCCATGTCCAGAAAGATCAGACATTCTGCTTGGCAGAGGCCACAGGCTGTGCTCTGCCTGATCTTCGCACTCATGGAACTTGTCCAGCAAGACCAACAATGCACTAACATGTGCCTCTCAAGCCAGGCTCTGGCAAGATGTGATATATGAACCCCTTCACTCTTCACGGGAACTCTAGCAGACAGGCATTGACACCACTTTCCAGGTAAGAAAATGGAGAGGCAGAAAGATGAAGTGACTTGCCAAAGGTCACGTAACTTGTAAAGGGCAAGGTCGGGATTTGAATCTGGGCATATCTGATGGAAAGCCCGAGCTTTCAACCACTGTGCTGTCAGTCTTCCATTCGATCATAAAGTGGAACAGAGCTTCCTCAGGTGTGACCTGCCCTTGGTCTTTTAGCCGGAAGTTTAATCTTCACGTCCACATGCACGGCACTTGTCTCAGACGGCTTGTATAGCAATCATACGTTCAACGTTCAACAATGGTTGTCCGTGCTCATGCTTATTCATTCATTCAACGGCGATTTTTTTTTCCTGTAGTCCCTATGCTGTACTTTACATCCTGTGATTTACTTAAGTTCATAACCGAAATTTTGTACCTCTAATCCCCTCCACCTATTTCACTACCCCCACTTCCTCCCTTCTGACAGCTGTCAATTTGTTCTCTGTATCCAAGTCTCTTTTTGTTTTTTGTTTGCTCATCTGTTTTGCTTTTTAGAATCCACATGTAAGTGAAATAATATGGTATTTGTCTGTCTGACTTGTTTTACTTAGCGTAATACCCTCTAGGTCCACCCATGTTGCAAATGGCAAGGTCTCATTCTTTTTTATGGCTGAATAATATTCCATTATATATATACATATTATATATATATACACATATATATTATATATAATACACACACACACACACACATATATATATACCACATCTTTATCCATTCATCTGTCGATGGTAGATACTTTGATTGCTTCCATGCCTTGGCTATCATAAATAATGCTGCAATAAACATTGGGGTGCATGTATCTTTTTGAATTAGTGTTTTCATTTCCTTTGGGTAAATACCCAGAGGTGGAAGTATGGTATTTCTATTTTTAATTTAATTAATGAATTTTAAACTGTGTCTTAGGTACCCATTTTGTGCCAGGCACTGGTCTTCATGCTAGTGATACAGCAGAGAGGAAAACAGGCAAATTCCTTGCCCTGCTGGATCTCCCATTCTAGCAGGAAGACATTATATTAAAGAGTGCATATATAATTGTAAGGTGGGGCACAATGGTGGGAGCAGTGAGGCGAATGAGAAGCCGACTGATTACTGTATTAGGCAAAAGAAAGTGGTGGCCTGGAAGAGAATGGAGAGTTTGGAGGTAGAACCAATGGGTCTTTCTGAAGGATTGCTGTGGAATGTGATAGAAAAAAGAAGGCCCAGGATGGCTCCAAGGATTTTGGCCTGAGTTCTTAGAAGGATGAAATTGCCATTTACTGAGAAAGGGAGAAGTAGATTAGTAGAGGGAAGTCAAAAATTTGGTCACATGCTCAGTCTGAGATACCCACTGGACACTCAATAGAAGGCAGCTGAATGTGAGTCTGAGATTCAGTGCAGGGGTCTGGGCAGGTGATACAGTTTGGGGTGGGGGGGTCTTATTTATAATAAAATCTTCCTGACAGCAGGATCTGTGCTGGCTTAACCTCCAGCAAATAACTAGGGGTTCAATGCATAAGCACAGTGGGAAAAAAACCCCACAAAAACTAAGGGTAAATATCAGGCAAATGTTTAACTAGTTTAATTGTATCCTAATATAATCCAAATACCCATTAATATTATTCTCTAAGGAAACATTACGTTAGTGAAATCAAAATGAGGGGAATGCTAAATACTTCAAATAAAGTAGTGGTGCATTTCTAGATCAAAGACCACAAATATTTTGTTCATATGACTTTTAGCAAGAGAGCTAAAAGTACGAGAGAGTCCAGAGAATGAGCACGACTGACTGGAAAAAATGGCTAATCAAAAGTGCTTGAACCGATGAAAAACTATCTTAATGGCAAATGAAAAGAAAACGGATTATAGCAGAAAACTTTCAAGAGATTAACAATACTATTTCGGGAAAACGAAGAAACAGAAAGCTGAGTTTGACACACTAATGGGATAAACATAAAAACTCAATAACTAGGAATAGCAGAAATCATCTTTTTAAAAAATTTTTTATTGTTATGTTAATCACCATACATTACATCATTAGTTTTTGATGTAGTGTTCCATGATTCGTTGTTTGTGGATAACACCCAGTGCTCCACGCAGAACGTGCCCTCTTTAATACCCATCACCAGGCTAACCCAACCCCTACTCCCCTCCCCTCTAGAACCCTCAGTTTGTTTTTCAGAGTCCATTAGCTGAAATCATCTTTTTAACCACGGATGTGCAATGGCTAATTTCACTTACAAAAATATGAATCTACTGCAGAGATTATGAATTCATTCTCCGGTTCATTGTGATTTAGTGGAAGTGTAGGAAAGAAGACAGGGTGTGCATGCAAAGAACAGTAAATTTTTTAATAAAAGTAGAAGCATGGTATCAAGACTATCTACATGCGAAATACGGTGTTATTTGTTACCGCAACTAGAGAAAAACCTTTCGCTGAGTTTACAGGTAGGAGAGTGAATATGGGGGCTATCTGACCTCCCCCAGTCAAATAGCAGGCTGGATAATCTATGTCTTTTGAGGTTCTGTGACTCTGCTTTTTAATTTGCAGTATCACTGAAAGCAATTTCCTGGCATTCCACAATCTAGCTCGAGGGGCAAAGTAATTGGTGACCCTTGGTCTATGTAAACAATCTGAATAACAAAGATCACAAAAGGGACATTAGAGAGACATTCAATTTAAATTGCATGTTTCTAGGCTGCTGGTTCTCGGAACCATATGGTGGCAAAGAATAGGTTGGAGATGGGAAAGGTTCAAAAAACAAGTGTTTGAGGGGAGCTTGGTAATTAGAATTGTGGAATTTAGCTGGTTATTCTCTTGCTTCTCCTTCAACCCCACCTTTCTGTGCCCTGGAGTTGATTCTCTATGGACTGCATCACTTGGACACCTAGAAGGAGGTGCATTTCTGAAAGTGACCATCACTCACCATAGGTCCAGTGCTGCTGGGGCCCTTCCTCCATGCTCCCAATAGAGGAGAGAATGGTTTCCCACTGGTACCTCATGTCTCCTATAGGTCGCCTTTACCTGGCCTTCACCTTTGTAGATAGCACCTTCTTTAAAGGCTTCTGAACCATTTAAATTGGATTCTGCTTCCCTCAATAACAGGAGCGCTAAGCAATTTTTTAAGTGGCAACAAAAAATTAAAGGGTAGGGACTCTGTACTCTTATAATCCCCAGAACACGTCTGTGGTACTTCATATGCAGTGCGATCTTGGTATTTTTGTGTAAAAACTGTTGATGAATTATAGGCTCTATGCAGAGCCGTTCACTTCCCATATCCACTGGATCCACCTCCCTCTCTAGACAGTCATTCCTCCATCTTTGAGGTTTCTGTCATGTCCACAGAGCATGCTGGAGGAGCAGAGCTCCAACCTTGCCTGGCACAAGAATGTGGTTTATATTAGTTATTGCTTTATGGAATTAATATAGGACACAGCAAAGGAAAGATTAAGATTCACATGATTTGAAAATTCATGTTCTCTAGGCTGAGACAAACGTGGCCACTTATATACCTTTGTCTTGCTGAGACTCTGGAAACCCTTGGAGATAATCCTCCAGTAATCTTTGACTGATGCTGTCCAGTGTAATGAACGTGTAAAGCCACATTTGCTGTACCATTAGAGAGAAAGACAACATGCTGTAGAATATGAAGCTCTCACAACGCAAATGGATTATCACCAAGGAACATGTCAATTGGCAATATTAAAAATGCCCATGATTACAAAGAATCAACCATTAGTGAAAATGCACCTAGAACCTTTTCAAGTCACTTATCGCATCTAATTAACTGATACCAGGTTTAATGGTGCTATTATATATAATTTTAGTACCATGGCTTACATCATGCTAATTCACCCTACATGCCATATTGAATTTGTAGTCTAAAATTATCAACATATTGACTTCAGTAACACTAATATACGAGTGGGCTAATATAGTTATTCTAAGAAGCTTCCAGAGAGGGATGTTTATAGGACAAAATTTTCTGAGCACCAATTATGTGCTATATAAGGTGCTAGATTCTGGTAATATGGTGACAAATATGTCCTTGAGGCACATACAGTCCAAAGGAGAGCAGGATCGGGGAGAGACAAATAGCTCCAAATAGGCAGCCATGCCATCGTGGAGATATATGAGGGGTATGAGGGTGTCAGCTGTCATCTTTGGTGGGAGGTGATGGTTGAAATCATAAAGGAGATGATGCCCGAGTTCTTGAGGAGGACAAGGACACAGGCAAAATAATCCAGAAAGAAGTACTATTCTGAGAGAGGGTGTTCCGTTCAGAGGTTGCCAAGGGATTGCTATGGCCACAGCACCAAGCTTAGAGATGTTAGCAGAAGGGCCTGGATGGGTGGACAGGACCTTGTGTGCCAAGGGCTTTGATCTGTGCTGTGTAATCTCTGGAGACCACTGAATTGAGTAAGTTTAATTCATCTGGTCATTTAACAAGTATTGAAGGAGACTACCCACAGGCTGGGTACTGTGCTGGGCACTGAGGTCATAGAGGTGAACCAAGTCTCTATCCTCGGGGAACTTAGATTCTAAAGGAGGTGTGGTGCGCATTGAAAGAAACCCAGTTTTAATGAGTACAATAAGTACAAATTATGACTAATGCTATACAAGAAAGAGGTGGTGCTGAGAATGATGGGTCAGGGGAATGCACTTTCGATGAGGTGTTCAGAGAAGATGTCTTTAAGGAGGTGTCACTGAAGGGAAGGCCTGAAACCTGAGAAAGATTAAGTTATACACAGAGCACGGTAAAGAATGTTCTAGGCAGAAGAATGTTCTGGAAGGATGCTCCAGGTAACATTACGCCTGGAGACAGGCAAGGAGCTAAATTTGCTCCAGAAACTAAAAGACCAGTGAGGCTGGAGCATAGCAAGAGGGAAGAGAGGGACCCAAGATGATGCTGGAAAAGTCATCAGGAGTCAGATCAGGGGAGGCTGTGAAGTCCAAGGCAAGAGGTTTTAATGTGCGTTAAAAATGCTAAAAAGAAGCATTTCAAGGCAGTGAGCAGTGAGCTGACATGACATGACTCTGGCTACTAGGTAGAGAATGGATTGTAGATAGGCAAGAATGGAAGCAGGAAGACCAAGCATATGGCAGTTGTCCAGGAAGGAAGTCATGGTGGCTTGGATGGTGGCCATGGAGATGGCAAGGCAGGGATATACTTTGGAGGTAGCACTGTTCTGTCTTCTGTCAACACTGCTGTGGGATATGGAGAAAGCATTTAATCACAGATGATTCCTAACTTTATGGCCTGGAACCATGTCCATGAAGCCATTTATTGAAATGTGCATAACTGTGGGTGGGCACGGGACAGGAAACATAATAAATTTATACCTTCAAAATAAAACCTTGCTTGTAGTTTGATGGATCTATTAAACTTTGTGGGGTGTGGGAGGCAGGAAGACTTCCAAACACATCGAAGTTCTATATTCTAAGGGTAAGAAGGCTGCCCTAATGCGCTGGAGAAATGACCACAATAGAGATACACAGACCCTGGTGAGAAACTCAGAGTGCCTGGAAAGGGTAGGAGAAGGGTGGTGCAGGGGAGAGACGGCTTCGTGGCATTGAGAAGGTACTTTGTTCATGAAGTGGAGAGTTTGGTAGGATGGCCGGCAAGGAGGGAGAGAAGCCCAAGAATAAGGGAGTGGGCCAGGGCCAGGGGTGGCAACCTCCTGCAAAGTGCCCACAGATTTGGCAATTAGATGGTTGGTCAGAGGCCCTGGCAAGAGCAGCTGAAGAGGTGGGGAGGGGGTAGAGGCACAGGTGAATGGCTGGTGAGGAAATGACAGAGTAGAGATGAATCTTTCAAGCAGCTTCATTTTATTTTATTTATTTTAAGTTGGATTGTTGTTAAAATTTTTTTATTTAAATTCAATTAGCCAACATACAGTACATCATTAGTTTCAGATGTGGTGTTCAATGATTCAGGAGTTGCATATAACACCCAGTGCTCAGCACATCACGTGCCCTCCTTAATGCCCATCACCCAGTTGCCCCATCCCACCGCCAACCCACATCCCCTTCCGTAACCCTCAGCTTCAACTTCATTTTAAAGCAAGGTTGTGCTAGAGTGTTAAAACACAGAGCAGATCGCAGCGTGTATAGTACAGGCTACAAGGAATGAGTCAGTGGTCAGGGAGTGCTTCAAAAGGAAGGTGGATGGGTAGAGAAAGGCCTGAGAAGTCGAAGAACTTCATAATGCAGCAACATCCACCATAAGGGATGTCTATTCAGTGACTTCCAGCCATGTTACCTCAATGGTCACATTGAATCCCCACAAGAACCCAGGAGGTAGAAACTGTAATCATCTGCATTTTACTGATAAAATAGTTAAGATTCAAGTATTTTGCCCATAGTTTCTCAAGCCAAGAAGCAATACCACCAAGATCCAAACTCAGTTTGGCTGTGGAAGCTGTCTCTTCGTCCCTATGCTGTACTTCCCTTCCCATTCTGCCAGCTTTAATCCCGAAAGAAGCCAGCCAGTTTGCATCCCCATCAGCTCAATGCCCATCGTTCATGACTTTCAGTGTCCTGCCTTTCCAATGAGGCCACATCTTGCCTTCAACCGTCCTAAGGACCCTCAGGGTGTGACCACCATCTGGGCAGAACCAAATCCAGCTGATTGAGTGCATCTTTCCCCAGGACTGGCTTGTCCAAGGAAGATAGTACTTAGAGGAATGTGTCCATCCTCTGGACAGTGGTGCTGCTGTTACTTTCTCAACTTCCGACCTCCTCTTGATGATCTACGCCCGGTCCAGCCATCCACATCAGGTCCCTGTTGCCTGCAACTTCTCCCAACACAGTTCTTGTTTTCTATGTA